>NW_026087270.1:17720353-18320353 GCF_022539395.1 Myiozetetes cayanensis | reverse complement strand
GCTCATTTTCATCAGACTAAGTTTTTTGAATAGCTTAATTCTCACCTCCTTTCTTCATTCATCCACTAAGCACGGTGCCTTAAGTCTTCTTAAAGATTCCACTGAGGATAAAATTCTCTTCCACTACCCAGAGAAATTTCACCATAAAGATTTTTACATTTTTG
The DNA here is from genome assembly GCF_022539395.1 of Myiozetetes cayanensis. Taxonomy (NCBI): domain Eukaryota; kingdom Metazoa; phylum Chordata; class Aves; order Passeriformes; family Tyrannidae; genus Myiozetetes; species Myiozetetes cayanensis. Next base: position 18,320,189 of record NW_026087270.1, on the reverse strand, counting down.
TATTAATAGAAGGATTTTCAAATACACTCATTAGCTTTTATTCCCCACAAATTCACTAAAAACTATGAGTGCATTATGAGTATTTGAATTTGGACTGCAAGTACACTTTTGAAGCATTCTCCAAATTATGGACACTTACTGCTTTTTGGTTCCCATTGTTTAACATCAGAGCTAAAGGGAGGTTCCCTTCTGGAACAGGCTAAATTGAAGATGAGCTCAAGAGCAAACCTGCTGTACCCCCACTGCAATCCAAGCACACACAAGCATTCAGCCCAGACCCCATCAGAGGCGTAGTGCATGTGTCAGACCCTCAGGGTCAACTCTTCCACTCCACAGACATCCTTCCAGAGGTCCAAACAGCTTGCCATTGTTACAGTAGATCAAACCTAAAGTTGATTTCATAAAACTGGGCAACTGAATTTATATCAGCAACGAAAAGGAATCGTCAGTGAATTAACTGTTAAGTATTATTAAACTTCAGCTGCACTTTCAACTGATCCTTCTAGAAGGGATAGAGGCAGCAGCAATCAGAAGACCATTGCTGCTATGATGTCTCAGCAAAGATGCCTTTAGATAGAGCATTAGCCTGGCTTTTAGTTCAAGTATTGACAAACCTGAGATCTAGTGAAAAATTACGGTTCTACATTTCCAAAGTCGTTCATTCAGTTAAGTTCCATTAAAATTAGCCCAAGAAGCAAAACTTCTAAAACAACTTTAGAATGCACAAACATATTTTCTCATTCTTATCCTGGTCACTTAATATCTCTGCATGCAATTAGATTGACTAAGGACTTCATATCATTCTTATGTCTTTCTTTATTCTCCTCCATGCCCAGATGCATCCTATACTAGACAGGAAGGCCTAATCTGTCCAGTTCTGAGTATTACAGTTCCATGTAAAATCACACAGAGGTGTATAGACATAAATGTATAAATATATACTCACTTTTGGTAAAAAAAACAGTGTCAAAGAACAACTAAATGAAGCATATATAAACCTGTAAAATGTAGGCCTGGGTTTCACATGTGCAGTCAGATTCAGGCATTCCTCCCCCCTCATTTCTCTGGCCACCAATTGCTGCTGCACCACTTGGTGTGTTCAGGAACACGGACTGGGCAGGCCCACAGGGAATCCTTCCCCCAGCCTCCCAGGGGGGCTCAGTGCTCCTGATCCCATTCTCCACGGGGCTGTACAAACCTCTGTGATGACAAGGGGCACAGCAGGCACAGAACACTCCCAAGTGACAGGCTGGACTGCACTGGAGAATTTCATTGCTGGCAAAGTTTTTCAAGTTTTGTTAGGAAAAAAACCTGTGTTGCTCTACAGAAGTCAGGACACACAGTGGACTGTGTATTGGCTTTTAGATTTGTCTGGATTAATTAACTATAGACAAAAATTAATAATTCCATTATTGGTCACTGGAAGGTACTTGACATGGGATACTATAGCCTGCAACAAAAATGAATACTCCTGGATATTTTATTACCCCTTAGCATATGCTTATTCAAAAATAAATATTTTCTGTCCTTCTTTTGTTTCATTCTGAAGTGTTTCAGGAAGTCTTTCATATACATTTCATGACAAATTTGTATTTGCACATTTCAGCTAAAAAGATGTAAAGAAGTAAAGTTTATTTACTTTCAATACATTCTGAAATAAATGTTTGTCTAATTACATTTGAAATAAAGTCCCAACCCACATTTACAATAAACTATTTTGAAAGTTCACACTAAATATAAGTATTTGTGAAGTTTGAAATAAAGTCAGGTAAGTGCTTTTGTGGAACCATCTGCCTAAATGCCTTAAACAAGAGTTTCCTGGTTTGCTAAGCCAGTTTTTAATCACAGTAATCCTCTGTGGGAACAGAGTAAATACTTCCTTCATTTTGATGTATTTAAAACTCTCTGTCCATTGTCTAACTACTTAAATTTTAGAAGCCAATTAGGAACCTAAAAGGAAGGTATGGTATTATTTCTTTTCCTCCAATTTAAATAACCAAAAAGATTAAATTTTCCCAAGCCTCAACCTTAAAGGATATAGTAACCAGGACTATTCAGTTAATTCACTAGTTACAGGGAAAAAAAACAACCTTCACTTTTGTTTAATGATTAGCTTAAATACGAAACACATTTTGATCAGCTTTTACTTTCAGAAGCTTATATATTTTAATGGGATTCCAACTTCCTTCCATATACAGAAATGAATTTCAGAATATTAAAAGCTGTTGGAAATAACCACAGTGTCGGGCAGACAGTGCTGTAAGTTACCAAGAGGAGACCCCAAGCTGCTCTGTGTCCCAGCTGGGCTGGCACCCCATTTACAGGCAGGCACTGCACCGGTAGCTCCCCAGTGACTGCGGCGGGAGGGAGCACGCCAGACAATCAGTGACTCCTAATTCACAACCTGCTCAAAGGGCACCAGTCTAATTAGGGACTTGGCAAAATACAGTAACAGGATGCATCTCTGCTTGTTTTAATAAATCTGACAATACATTATTAGACACGACTTCATTAACTGCTTTTCTACTTTGGATTAAATTATTCACAATGTGTTGTTCTGTCCTCCTCTATTCAGTTAAGTAAGTACTATAATAAACTAGGGGGGTTTTCTGTTTTGCCCCTTAAAATGAAATGCATCCCTAAAAGGTGCAAAGTTAATAAAACAGCAAAATGCCACATGGTCAACTTACCACTGCCACGGCATCACTAGAAAGAACAGCTTGAGCATCCAGCACTGTATAGTAAGCTATATTGGTCATAATATAGATAATAGTCACAACTGGCATAGACACTGCAATAGCCAGTGGTAAGTTCCTGGAAGACAAAAAAAACCCAAACCCCACAAGAGCAGAAAAAAAATCCGTTAATAACAGAATAAACTAAATTTATTTATATCCTTTACAAAAGACAGAATTATGGCTCCTTTATGGAGCCAGAATACAGATTTCAATCTCTGCAACCAGGATTTGGTTTCTTTTAAAACTAGAAATTCTAACACAAAATGCTGGAAAAAAAATCTAATTTTTACAATATCCTAAAGCCTAAATTACATGTAAAACCTGATTCTATGCAACTGTTCTTCAAATACCCCAAGTTCAAGGTTTCCAGATCTGTAATAGTAGCCTTCACGTTCACATGCTTTAAATTATTTCCTACTGGCCACGTTAACTAATACAACCAGAACCCAAAGAGGGACAGCACTGAGACACTGCACTCCTTCTCCCTGGGAAATGCAGCTATCCTTCTACTACCTACTTCTAGAGCTGATGGAGGGAGATCCACTAAACCAAACCAAACCCCTCATCTTCCCATCTGCCCTCACCATGCAGAGATTACAAACCAATGGCTGCAAAACTGCAGAAAACAGAGGTGCAGATCCAAAAGTGCTACACAGCTGGGAACTCAGGATGTGGTGTATCTTACTAGCAAGCACATGTCTACAAAACAATACAAAAAAAAGTCAAGAGTAACAAGAAAGCACTGCTAACCATTAGATGTAAACAGATAAGATTTAATTGTGAGATAAACTCACAGTCCTGAGTCTGCAGCTCCACAGAAAGAAACTAGAGAGCAAAAGCAAATCTTTGATGTTAAGCTTTGGCTTTTCTCAGCCTTAGTCTCGCCTCAAACCTCGCAGGGATATTCAAATGCTTCCAAAAGGGAAGTAGAACAGAGAGTGTTCTGAGAGCAGAACTCTCACATTTGCCCAGTGTGAAATCAAACACAGCATGGTGACATCAGTGAGCATCTGCCGCGAGCATTGTTTTCAGTAGCAACAACAAAAACAACAAAACCCCAACAAAGCATAAAAATTATCAGTCTGCCTAAAACTTTGAAAGCTTCCTCAAAAACTTCCTGAGGCCCAGAAGTCCAGCTGTGTCTCTGTGATGCTGTGGAAGTAGAAAAACAAACATGCACCACAATCCCCATATAAATCAATAAATTAGTAACTGGGAGTTCTGACTCTGCTTCCGGGTTGCTCACTCACAGTAAGAGACCCATGAACCTCAGCACAGAGAAGAAACAGAACTAGAAAACCACTGAGAAATTAATTCGGAAATGTTACATAAAGTAACAAAAAGCCGAAATGGTATTTTAAGGACTTTGCATCATCCGAGATTAAAAACTAAGCATCTATGTCAAATTTAACTTGTGGATGGCAACTTTTCAGTGGACAAGCATGAGGGCACTATGAATCAAGTGAAATTGAAAAATACATAATTGTTGCAGTAATTTTACAGAAGTCTGGAATTGAACCTCATTATTGCCCAGAACTGCGATGCAGAAAGCTGACACTGGAAGTTCACTTTAACAGCTACAATTCTACCAAGAACAAAGCTTGTATTAGACACTGAAGTCTACACAGAGCAAAAGATTATGAATAAATTTTTATCACCTGAACACCCTGTGAGACAATCAGAATGTCACACTGATAAACAGAGCACAGATAACAATTAGGTACCTGTTTCACTGCAATATTGACTCCTACTATAATAAACAGTAGCAACATCTTGAACTGAAAGCTTAACAGGCACTGAATACAGCATCCAGCAGTCATCTAGACGTGGTTATTCCTACCTTGTTCTTTCTTTCCCATTTTTAACAGAGTTTAGTAAATCTTTGTTAGTGGCTGTTCACAGCCTCACCATCTAAGTATCGAGCAGTTCTGCTTATCTCTGTATAAGCTCAGAACCCATTACTAAATAACACCACAAACAAAGCAACTTGGGAACTATCCAGTTTTTAAAAGCTTGAATCAATTTACCTTTCTGGGTTTTTGATTTCTTCTGTTACAAAATTGAGCGTATCCCAACCAGAGTAAGAGAACAAGGCAGAATACAGTGCAAGGGAGATGTCTCCAATATTAAAAGAGGATCCCTCAAAAGAGTTCTCAAAGTGTGATGTATGCCCTGTGTGTGGAAGAGATGCAAAGAAGGACAGCATAATTAAAACACAGCAAATAACGTTTTTCAATTTGTCACACAAAAAAACCTCAGAAACCTTAATTCCTTCAAATCTGTTTATTAAGACCTTTTTTCCAATTCTTCTCTATGCTTTAGCCACAAAAACAAGGATTTAAAACTACTAAAAATCATGGGGTGTGGATGATAGCATTCTACAGTGAAACACCTGGTTTGTCCACGATGGCACAATAAGTTCAGGAACATTAAGTTCAGACTAAGCTACAAACAAGTGGCAACGACAGTACTCAGGCTAAGGTTAGTTTTTGTAACATAAATATTTATAAAATAATCCACTCTTCTATATCCTTTTAAATTTTTAAACATTTCGCCTATGCAGAAAACAAAGATTACAGGTGTTTTTAGATAACTATGACAAATAACACCTAAGTGGATGTTTAAGTTTTTGCTATTAAAAGTCGAATACTGAGAAAAATTAACAGAACTTAAAATACTTCTGTTACTTGAGACAAAATTTTCCCAAGCTAAGAGAAAAAGTTATGGTTTTTGCACCAGTATTTGTGCCATCTTTTGACTTTAAGCAACCCAAGACAAGTTCATCACTGACAGTTTATACATTCAGACTGTTTTACATAAACAGACACACACAAACCCAGCAAACACAGAAAGGTGAATTACTGTGTAAGCTAATATTTGTGGCCTCTCAAATATCTTTACTTCTCTTCCCTACTTTTTATCCCAATCAGGTATTGGGTTGCTATTCCCTTGGCTTTTTATCCCAATCAGATACTGGGTTGCTATTCCCTTGGCACAGACATTGGCACAGTAACTGCTGAGTCAGAAATAGAGATGGGAGACATGAAGGAAGTTGAGAACAAGCTCGGTATCTACAAAACAAGGGCTGGGCTGATGTGCTAAGGATGAAACACTTCACATGGTGCTCACACACTGCATATTCTTGTCCCATTCACAATAATTACTTTGCTCATGAACTTTCAACAACCACCAGTTAGAGCAAAAGACATAAACTGCCAGACTGCCAGGGAAAGACAAGCCTTTATGGCAGCAGGGTCATTTTTTTAAGCTAACACACCAACACATTCTCCCCAAAGGAAGGGCTAAGAACAAAACTGAATTCAGAATTTCTCTAACTTAAAGTCCAATGCCCAACACACACACACACACACACGCTAATTCTCAATAGCTAAAATAGAACTCAGGCTCTGAGCAAAAACAGAGCTGTTGTTTCAGAAATCTACCTACATATTCTATTTTTGCTTTAATTTCAGACACTTCGAGACTTGCACAAAATTCATTTTGTAAAAAAATATATTCAGTTGATCTCTCTGTAAAGTAATATGTTCTTGACAGGAATTTACAACTTTCTCCACTCCCATTGTGTTTTGCTGCCCCTGTATTTGGCTGTTTAATTTCCTTTATTATTCCATACTGCAGGCTGTAAAGTACACAGTATCGCTGAGCCATCAGATACCTTTTCTTACCCCGTTCAAAGTCAACTGAGATAGGCTGGATATCTCCCGATATAGCATCATGATAATGCCTAACAGTGGTGTTACTGGTGTTTTCCAAGTGCCTATATCATCCTTGTACTGAGGCATCTCATAAAGCACAGTTTGCAGTCCTTAGACCAGTTACTCAGTTTAACTGATAAATACAAACCTTTGCTTTAATTTTACAAGCTTACCCTGGCATATTTTAACAACTCCAGCTATGATGATGGCAATGAGAGCAATAACTTTGGCGTAAGTAAATACATCCTGCACACGTGTTCCCCATTTAACATAGGCACAGTTTATAAATGTTAAAAGACCTAGAAGAGGAAAAAAGAAGACAAATAAAAAGACCATTTGAACAATGTTCAGTTTAATTCATTTTTCAAAGATTTTAATTGCAATCTAAATACACACTTACCTGTTATACAATTACTTAGGTTCAACTAAGCCAAATACACTAATACTGAAAACACACTGGTTCAAACAAAACAGCGAGAAACAGTTCTGAACACACTGTTTCAAAAGATGGAAGGAAAGACCTTTCCCTTCTCTGATTACATGCCCATTTTCCTACTGTTACTCCTCATCAGCTGCACTCTGCAACTATCCTGAAATTAAAGAAACTGTTACATGAAATAATTGAATTCAATGTATCAATACTGTTCTGATAAATGAAAGATTAGTTAGAAATTCCTTCAGGCAAGTGTGTTTGAAAAGTTTTTTTATCCTTCCTTGCTAGGCTGAGGATGAGTTCAACACCCATGGAGTAGCTGCAATACCAGGTATAGTCACAGGTGATTCAATATCCCTTTCCAGTTCTCTTGAACTGTACTTCAAAGAGAGAACAGACCTGATCAAGGAATTTTCAAGGACATGCACTGATAGGACAAGGGGGTAACATCTTTAACCGGAAGGAAGGTAGATTAGATTAGATTAGGTATCAGGAAGAAATTGTTCCCTGGGAGGGTGGGGAGGCCCTGGCACAGATTGCCCAGAGAAGCTGTGGCTGCCCCATCCCTGGAAGTGTCCAAGGCCAGGTTGGATGGGGCTTGGAGCGACCTGGTCTAGTGGGAGGTGTCCCTGCCCACGGCAGGGGGTGGCACTGGATGAGCGTTAAGGGCCCTCCCAACCCAAACCATTCTGTGGTTCTAAAGAGCATGTGCTTTACAGTTAAAGCAACAGTCACCTGCAATTTTAACAACTGGGAGTAAGTAATGAGTATTCTGAGTATACTCCTCCCTCTATTCCAAAATAAATTTAGAGTCAGACCTATTTCACAAGATTGCAATGAAACTTGAAATGAGACTTTCAGATCTCACCAATATTTTAGAGTTGCTGACTAAGCTTACGCACATGATCAACTTCCCCAAGACTGTCCTCATGGCTTTCAACATTTTGCTTTTGCATTTCTTACTGGTTTTTTTGAAGTGGAGAGCCAGACAACCTCTGCCTTAACTCAAGGGCTGAATAGTGAACAGGATTCAGTATCTTCAGTATTTATTTCACAAAATCCTAATTCAGTGCATATTTTTCTTAGATTATCACTACATTATTTAAACTTCTGTGTTGGAAACAATATTTCCCCCAAATCTCATATTTTCTCTAGCTAGTAAAAAGAGTGGTTATATTCTACCACAGTTTTTATCTCCAAAGAATTTTCTCATACTGTGTATTTAAAATATGCATATAAATAGAAACTAAATTGGATTGTTGCAGGAGTATGGTAGTAGCAAATAAAAATCAAATGAAAAGATGCGATACATTATTTCCTTTCTCAAATCCAAGAATACTGTAATACTGCTAAGACAAAAACGAGCTTAGCACAGCTACCAGATTGAAAAGCTTTGACTTTTCAGAAGGTCAAACAGAAGGTTCAACAAAAAGAAGGTAATGATCTCCAAAGCACGGCACTACTATGTTAGACGGTCGGGCCGAGCAGAATAGTTGAATGAGATTCTATTGAGTTCACTGAGCTTGGCAAGATGAGGGGAAAAAAACAGTTGTATCAAATTTCAAAAGCCAGGACTGCTGCAGCTCCCAAAGAGCCCTCAGGAAAACAACCAACTGCTCAGCCTCTGCTCCTCAGTTTTACTGATCAGAGTATTTGCTCGAGGTTTATTTCAGCCATTTCTTTTAAAGCAACTTTCATTGGGAGTAATTATTATTAGTGAGTTAGGGCTTGGTCTCTACTTCAGATGAAATGCTACTCTGCCTCTGATACCTTCAAAAAGAAAAAGAAAGATAGATAATCAAGAACCTAATAAACCACATCTCCTCTCTCTTTCTTTTACTGAAATTATTCTTTCATGGTTTCTTCAACTTCATTATCATTTAGCTACGTAAAAGTTCCTGAGAACTGTCAAGTTTTGGTTCTGTAGCACACAGGTTTTCTGTGCACACAATATCTCCACTTCTCAAAACAACTACACAACAGGTACTGTAGTACTGATGTTATGGTTCATCACAAGCATAATCTTGAATGATTGTTTGAAACCCTAGCAGAGTAGTTACTGAAGCATGTCAAGAGCCATTTTGCAACAACTTAGACCACACCAGGAGTACCTTGAGATTTGATTTAAGATACCCCCCCAAGGAAAAACAACTTTTCCCACCATTTTTGCCTTGCAAGTAAAGTTGGAAGAGTTAAACCCCTTGTTCTGCTCCAAATGAGAAAATGGTAATTCACTGAACACCTGCAAGTTATTCATATGCAACAACTCTAAGACTTGGTAAGACTTGTTTTAATAAAACTTATCACAGATAAAAAAATGACCATAGTGAATTTCAAGCAATACTTACATTCACAAGCAGCTGCTATGAGACGACAAGCCAAATATGGAGGATCACAAGAAGGGAAGAAGGGCTGAACTATGTAGTTAGCAAAGGTGATGGCTATAATTGCTTGGCTGGTTGGCTCAACAATTAGGAGTGAGGTCCACAAACGAATAAAAGCAATGAAGCTCCCAAAGGACTCCAAGATATATGCATAGCTGGCTCCTGACTTCGTAATAGTGGTTCCAAGTTCAGCATAGCAGAGAGCTCCAAAGACTGAAAAAATCCCCCCCATTGCCCAAACTACGAGAGACAATCCATAAGATCTGCTGTAGATGAGAACTCCTTTGGGAGAGACAAAGATACCTGAACCAATCATGTTCCCCACAATAAGGCTTATCCCATTTATCAAAGATATTTCTTTCTTCAGTTGCAAAGTATTTTCACTTCCATGCTTCATTTCACTTGGGTCTGTCCTTTCTGATTTATTGACAGGGCTGTATTCAGCCACTGAAAGATGTGACTGTGTACCATCTGTCCTTTCTGCCATTGTGGACGGACTCTGAATTCTCCACGACTCCAAATCACAATCTAAAACAAAATGAAACAGCTGAAATCATTATTTTTATTTTTTTTTATGGTAGGACTTTCTTGCAAAATCTTCTTTCCATCTTTTTGGACCATGATTTACAAATGAAAACTAAGAAATTGCCTTCATATTTTTTTTTAAACACAAATTCATGCACAGTTAAAGAGGAAAACCAACTCACACAGAGAAAGAGACAAATTCCAATACAACTTCAGACGAGAGAGGGTTCCTACCTTTAGGAAAACAAACAAACAAAACTGTAGGACAGACGGAATTCAGGGGTTCCAATTTTGAGAACAGAAGAAAGAACAGATAGGAGCACAGTGAACTGATACAAAAAAGCAAGCACTGCCAGACCAAGATAGAAGTTCCAAGCATGAAGCCCGATTTCTTGCAACACTAAAGGCGCAGTTCATGAGTGATCCAGTCCCAGGGCTGCACACGTTATTCAGGCAGGGAGGGCAGAGCTACTCACTCCAGAACCCCTGGGATCCAGCTCTAGACTTCTCACCAATACTGTGCTTCACTCCCTCCCCAAAGCTATTTCCACATCTCACTGCCTTCTTTCTTGGAGAAGAAGAAAGTTATCTAAGAGTGCAGGCTCTACATGAGAAAACCCATAGTAGCTTCAATCCAAATTCCTCCATTGGCAGCTATATTTAGCAGTATCTAAGAACACAGAAATTAAATAACCTTTTTCCTCTGCTTCAGAACTGACCATTTGGAAAAGAGCCACCTTCTTTCAAGTCTCCAGAAAATTCTCCCATGCCTTCCAAAAGCAAATTACTGCTAAGAAGATTTCTTAGCACAAGAATATACTGATAATTCTGAATAATGTTCATTTTATAGAAGTTCAAATAAGAAATAATCTATTCAAGGAACAATCTTATATGGAAACCAGTTCAAACTGCAAACGAACATTTGATTACTAGTTTATCAGCTGCATAAAGAGTAGGCCCTACCTAATTACCAAAATTAATTTCATGACCATTCATTTGCCCTGTGCCTCATTAAACCCTCAGTGTATGCTTCAATTACTATAGAACAGAAAAAATGAAGTCTGGGTCATTTAGAATAAAGCAGCTGATCTGGGGAGGGAGGGGTGACTGTGCTTTTTTGGGGTAACACTAATTTGACAAAAGGTTTTGTTACTGCAACAATAAACTTGTCAACTGAGAGAACAAAAATCCTGAATATGGGGATTTTGAAAGGTCACCCAAACTAGATGTGTATCTGTGCATCCACTAACACAGGAACACACAGGGTCTTCCCTTGCACTTAGAGGAACACAGCTTTCTGGAGGGAATATTATTCCTTTATCACAAAGCCAACACCTGTATACTACTGTACAGAAAACCTGACTAGACATCCCTGAACCAGAATAGTTCTAAAGATGGGAAAATGATAAAGACTATTTTCAATCAAGTAGAAAAGTAACTTCTACTGAAGTGGAGTACAAATCGTTTATTGAAACATGTTACATCATTCATCTCCAACTCATGAATCTTTAGTGTTCTTTTAAAGAATGCAAAATTAGATCCTCAAACTGTTTAGTTGGATGCCTTCTGATTTATTTTCCCCTCAGTACTCCAAAGAAACACTTTAAAGATGGTTAATTACTAAATACATATTTTATCATTTATACATGAGTCAACATCTTATCTGGTGCCATACATACATCAGAAGCCATCAGATTTCACACTTATAATTAGACTAAAAATTTTCAACCTTCCAGAAACTAATCTCTATTTCAGAACTTAAAGGCTTGAGTTTATAATGAGGCATGTCCAACAAAATAAAACTAACCAAGAGAGAGGGATCCACACAGTTTCTACAGATGAGTGTGCCCAAAACTGCAAAAGAAAAGGAAAGCATATTTACCTCAACACTTGTTACCTGTTCTCCTTGTTATTTGCTCTTGCATCTATCTTACGCCAAATTCATTTGCAACCACGTACTGGCTGACTTTCTCTTACTGGTGTAGTGGAGTTAAGTCTTCAAAAGACACGTGGCCTATGAGCTCACAAGATTATCTGGTTTGCTTTACAACAGAAAGATCAGTTATTACTCTGTAAATGAATATCATTATTATAATAATCCATTGTAAATATGATGCAATCATCTGAAAGCTGTGTAAAATAGCAGAACAAATAATCAAAGCAGATGTTTTCGTAACTAATTTGGCTGTAAGAAGTGGATTTAAAGGAACACTTGTGACCCATAAAAGTAACATTTAACTCCAAATCGAGTCTTTTCATTTCTATGAAATGAACTCAGACAGAACATAGCTGTAAATGTATTTCAGAGGGCAAATCATCCTGAACAAATGTCAGTGGAAAAACAAGAATACTACAGCTACTATTATGACATCCAACTGCCAGTCTGGAAATATGCCATGTCGATTTTCAGCCCTTCCAGCTAAAGGATAAAATTGTAAATATGAAGAATTCATCACAAATGTAAAACATAATTTTGGTGATAACTACACAGTTACACGTGATTTTTACTCCACATATCCTAATCATCATTCCCATTTCTTCCTGGAACACCTTTCAAAGTACAGATAAGAAGCATACACATCACTTGGAATACTCAGACATTGTGATGGTTTGACTTGATTCAGATCACTCAAATCATTCAAATCACATCAAATCTGATGTGTTCACACACAGGCAGTTTTGCACTAAGAGTAACCGTGATTTACCTCGCAGTCTGAAGTTCAGAGGTAAATTTAATTACCAGTGACTCTGTCACTGTTCAAATGCCTCTATCTCAATTAGCAGTACATGACTGCAGTTCTATACAGGTTTTTTACTGATGACCTTGACTGCTTCTTGCCCTAATCTGCTCTACCCAGGAAAGAACAATCACACTATCTCTCAGCCTAGCCTGTTTTGTTCCCCAATACTCTTTCTTCCTCTCCGAGTCTGCTTTTGTTATTCCCAACTTCGGGTATCCACCCACAACTAGGATTTAATGAAAGTGTGTGCAACAGCTCACTCCAGATTTGGCATTGCTTTCTCTCCTCTACACTTGTTTGTTTTATACCCTTAGAGCCTTGAGGGCAGGAATTGCTTATTTGCCTGAGTCATGTGTCTTATTACAGCACCTCTGCGACAGAAACAAAACTGTTGGCAGGTTTTTCATACAAGCACTTCAGCTAATCTTAAATGTAACTCAAATCTGCAGCTTTTACCAAATGGAAGAGAAAACTTAACAGTGAAGAGGGAGAGCAGAGACTAGAAAACTGAAGCTATGTCACTATTAACACTATACAGAAAAAACACATATATTAAAATCCATGATTCTGTCACCAGATCACTACTTTTGTGATAACAGAAGACAGGCTTGAAGGAGGAGAAGGAGAGACAAACAGTATATATTTTCTAACACACAATAATCCTACAAGACTGCATTTAAAAATACTATTAGAACAATCTCTAATGCTGCCAAAGCCTGGCCACAGGACTGCTATGGCTAATGCAGGGTTATGCTTTCACACAAGCTAACTAAAAAGGATTTCCTCATCGCGTGCCCTTGTGCAATACAAAGTCTTCCAACTCTTTTTTTCTGCTGATCGTTGCAGCTCTGAGGAATCTTCTTGCTGATATGTGGAGATTTTTTTTTTTTACTGAAATGACTCTGCCATTGATAGAAAAGGCTTTAATATGAACCTGGGACAGAGTGACCTGAAACGAGGATCCCTTCAGTGTTTCACCAAAACTGTATATTCTGGTAAGGCCTATCCCACTTTGGCCAGGTAGCAAAGGAGCTAATGAAGGTTAGCATGCATTCAGCAGAGCACTAACACTGCATTACAGGGTGGCCCTCCCTTAAGGGAAGGGAAAGAGGAACCCTCCACCAAGATCCCCTTTCTCCCACTGAGCTGGACAGTTGTCATGTGCTCAGGCTGGGGTGAACATGCAGGTGGGTTAATGACCCAGGTGAAGTACCAAACTGCTGAAAGTTTACTATGTTTTGCTGTATTCTTACACAGTACCTGCTCATTACCAAAGATTTCTGGTGTTCTTGCCTGTCTTCCATAGTCGCCTTGATTGCCTCAAACAACTCTTGCCATAACACAGCTTTACATGGACTTGGACTATTCACACGTACCAGATGTAAGGCTCCTATTTCTGAACACAATGAATGGCCCTTCGAGTAAGAGTCAAGATTGCTTTATACAGGCAAACAGCATCAAAGTCTTCAGGGAGTTAAGCACCCACAGAGCAAAGGCTGTAAGTCCCAGAAATGCTTATTCATTGCAATGTATATATTCAGGCACCTCGCAGTCTGAACATTTACATGGGAAAGGCTTAGAGTTTGTCTAGCACGTGTTTTCCTTTTTGCTGGTGAGAGAAGAATCACTTCCCTGCCATACATACATATGCTTAGCAGACAGGAAGCCCTTGCAACAAAAGCAATTCCCAATGTAAAGATTACTCTGTTCAACCAATTCTTTTGTGCTTGCATGTGCAAACTTACCGTCTTTAGGACTATAAAAAAAACCCATAAACCTTCAATCAAATAGAATTGGTTGTAACACTCATTTTTTAAAAAATGGTCAGATATGTTTATCATGTAAAAAGGAATGAAAGAGAAGTTACTATGTCAATCATTCACTTGAGAGTTTATCAGTGATGGTAGTAAGTCCTGACCATACACATCTGTGACACAGCTGGAGAGAGATGTTCTGCAAATACACATACTACCCATGTTTGGACAAATCCTGAATAAGGCTGTGAACACTGAATGAGGGAAAGACCTATCATCAGCTCACAAAGATATTCAGTTACAATATCTCAGAAATTTCCCAAAAATTCTGAAGTTACCCATCCTAGACAAATCCACATACTTAATACTAACTAGATTTTAAACTGAGTAATTTCAAAGAATCGTGCCAGCTCCAAGTGAAAACAATTTGCCACTATATCGTTCATACTACTAATTTATTTTTATATTCCCCAGGGAAAAAAACAGAATCAAGCTCACAGCACGGACTTTGTGGTGACAGTCCTGATTTAGCAAGAAGTGTGGCTGGGAGTGCATGAAGCAACTGCAAGGAGCAGAACATCTGGTGAAATTTGTAGCATAAGGCTCAGGTAAAGACAGAAAGGTTTGTTCAATAACTGACCTTGTTTTTTATCCTGGGGCAGAAAAGTGAAAACCTCCCGAAAGGGGGGAAAGTAATGCCAAACAGCACAGGCTTACCTACAGACCTACACCCATGTGTACTCTTCAGGCGCAACCTACGGCCACGCCTAAACAGATTGTACTTAATACGCGACACTTAAAAACACACAAGCAATGAAAATCACCACCGAGCGCCAGCGAGCCGAGGCGTCCTGGCCTGAGGGTCTCCCTGCGAGCCGTTACCAGACAGCTCTAACTGCCCGCACCCGCCGCCGAGAAGCACCGGGCACAGCCCTCACACCGCCGCTGCCAAACGAAATAAACACGTGGCTTCAGACAACCAGCCTCGCTCGGCACGGGCGCCCCGGGCTGCCAGGGACGGGACCCTGAGGGGGTCCCGCCGCCGGAGGGGGGATCGCCCCTCGAGGGGCGAGGTTCAGACGGACTTGCAGCGTTGCGACAGCGCCAGGAAGGAAGCTCTGCAGGCTCCCGCCTCAGCCGGGGACTGTCAGGGCTGGGACGCTCACATGTGCTGCCGCTGAATCACCCCTTAAAAACAACACGCGGTATTTATCACGCTCCCACCCCGCACAGTTGCAGCTCCTCGGGTCGCCGAGGCCGCCAGCCCCTGATGCTGCATGAGAGGCGCCGCCGGCAGCCCCTGCGCCGAGCCCCGCCAGCCTCCCCTCAGGGCGGAGGGAGCCCGGGGCCGCAGTCCCGCCCGGCCGCGGCGGCGCGGGCCCCGCGTTACCTCCGCTCCCGCCGCTGCCGTTTCGGGGATGCTCGCCCGTTGCCACACGTGTGATGGCGGCCGCTCCGCCCCGCCCCGCCGCCCCGCCACCGCCGTCGCCGCCTCCGTCGCCTCCCCGCCCCTCTCCGGCAGAAATGGGCCGCTACCTCCCGCTCGGTCTGCCCGAGGGGGACGCCGCGGGGCCCGAGCTGCCCCCCGCGCCTCCGGGGCCTCGGCGGCCCGCCCGGCAGCCGCGGCTGAGGCGGGAGGTGTTCGCAGGGCCCGAGCTGCCGCGCGCCCCCCGGGGCTGGCGCCGGCCCCTCCGCTACCGCCGCGTGAGGAGAGCGGCGATCGCTTCCCGCGGGGCGGGGGACCAGCCCCCTTCCCTCCCCCAGGGGCAGGATCCCTCAGGAGAAGAGCCTTAGCGCTGACGGTACGAACACCGAGCCTCTTCCCGGCACGAGCTGGCGGCGCTGGGCGGTCCTGCCCGCAGCCCTCGGTCCCTCAGGGGACACCGAGCTCCTGGGAGAGCCCGGGGGACGGCGCTGCACAAAGCTAAACCCGCACGAGTTACACCTGAGGGACCCTCAGGCTCGAGGCTGAGGGGCCCCAGAGGGTCGAAACGGTGAAATGTGGTGGTATTTCGGGTTACCACTGCATAGGTGGTAAGCGCCAGTCACAGTGGATGTGGAAATTAAAAGGGAACCCTTGAAACACTTCCATTAGTGTGTTTCAGCCCCCAGGAGAGGCACAGTTACGCCCGAAATTTTGCTCCGTTAAAATACGATCCACCAGAATCATGATTTAAAATGGCCCGTGGTGTCTGAATATAATAGTAAGCAATTTGCCGTTCAGCAAATTTATCTTAGTAGTGTAATTGAGGCTTTCTTGTCTTCCTCTAGCAGGTTAATAGTTTTTCCAAGTCTAAGCCAGTGAACCTCAGGCAACAGCCCCCTCTTAATGTTTTTTATTGCCCTTTTTGCTGTTACCTTCGAGGCAAAGGGCTCAGGAGACATCAGTCTTTGTCTTGCTCTAAACAATCTAATTACCCCTCCACTGGTCCAAGATTATTATCTACAGTTTCAGATGAGTCAGAGGTGGCGTTTTTCAAGAGGGTAAAAACCTTAGGGGCAAATAAAAATTATAAGGCTATAAAAGAGAAGAGAAAGGCAAACTATGGACTGTAATATCTATAAGTGTGCCAGTAAATGCCATAGTGGAGTCCAATTCTTTTGCCACAAGGCTTACATTTCTAATTTCCATCCTACTTCGTCTCTCAAAGCTTGTGTATTTTATCAAGGAGTTATTTTCCTTCATTGTCACAGAGACAATCAGGCTACCAGGCGACTGCCGCACTCCTCTACACCTCCAAATATTCCTTACACTGTGTTTAGACAACACAGTGTTGTTTGTTTGTTTGTTTGCTAGAAGTTGGCTTTTTAAGTGCACATATGGAAGAGAATTACATTAGACTTAGTTTCTAAACTAGACAGCACCATAGCAAAACAGTCATTTGCAGATCATAATCTGAAGAGCCTGATCATCTCAGCTCTTTAATTATCTTTGTCTCAACTCTTTGTTTGGCTTTTGTCAAGCACAAACTACGCTGAATCTATTACCTCCTAAGACTACTGGCAGTGCTGCAAAGCAGCAAACAAAACCAGTCTGCTGCCTTCTGGGAGCTTAACAGTCCTGATAGGCGACTTCTTTGCTTTTAAGCCAGTTACACTGCACTGACAGAAGATAAAAAAACCGTCAAAGACAACCCGAGAGCAGAACTCAAATTCCTACCATATGAAACTGGTTGCTGTTATAAAGGTAATACGAACCAGAAAGCAGTCATGGGTGTTAAGTCATGGCTGCAAATATTGCCAGTGCTCTGTGTTCTGTAGTACTAACACAGCATCTTTCAGGGGTGGGTATTTGCACCAGTCGTCTCACACATTAATGGATGAGGATTGAGTGTGAGTGTAAAAGAGCTGGTTTCAGCTGTTGCTAGACTGCCTTTTAAGTTCTCTCATAATTGAATCTACTGAAGACAACATTCACTCCTCAAAAAATGCACTCCTAAAATGTGAGCTAATTCTAAAATTGCCTTTACTAACTGAAGAATTGAAGAGGCATAGGAAACAAATTGTTAGGCATGTGGAACTATAGAGGATGACACTGTGTTTTAGAACCTCGAAAAATATTTCTTGGGGAAAATGCCCGTTTGGTGATTTCAAAATAGAAGTTCACCTTCTGAATTCTGAAATGTCAGAACACTGTAGAGGTTGGTATGAGAGGTAGGACAGCATCACAAGGGTAGATGATGCTTCTAAAATGTTTGCAAGTGACCAGAAGCAAACTTTAGAATAATCATCCAAATAGATACTTTTGTCCATTTTGGCAAGGTTCATACTTTATAAATGACTTTTTCAATTTCACTAAGGAAGGCAAATATAAGTGTGGACTCATTACTTTATTTCTTCTGTTCTTGTTACAGATTCCATAAACTGTATGGTTCATCCCTGGTGCTCCGTAAATGGCCACTGGTAAGTTGTGTTTATACAGAAGTGCTATTCTCTAAGCACTAGGAGAGAAAGAAAACTAAAAAAGACTTTGTTTCCACTCGGATTTTATCTGGTACTAATTTAATCAAGTTAAGATCTTATCTCCTTTAGCTAGTCAGAACAAAGTAAAACAGAGTTTTGTTAAGTCTGTGAGTTTTGCCCTATCTTCTTGTAGTCTAATATTGCCACTTAGATACATCTGAGAAAATGTAATTCAACTCAAAAAGCTTGAAGAATAAGCAGATGAAATACTCCTAAACAAACCAAATTGAACTTGCATCAGATTACAGGGAGCCAAGTCCACATGATATTCATTACATGGTTTTAGAACATGACAAACCCAAGGTAAAAAATGCCATTAAATAGAAGTGAATCTGAAACCTTACACTTCAGCTTTGTGAACACTTGTGAACACAAGTTCATTCTGGTGTTCAGAGTGAGTTTAAGCCTATCCATAACTGCATAAGTCTCCCAGGAATGTGTTGCTCATGCACTTAATTCATGGAAGAATGAGCATGCAGTGAGCTCCTTCAGGCCAGCACTGAAGGTGTGTTGTGTGTGTGTAAGTTGTACTCATTGCAGCAGGGACCTTATGCTATTGACTGTAATGGAGGTGTTGCTGCCAGCCGTGTGTTTGACAGTTCATATTGGTTCTTTTTTGAAATTTTACCATACCCAGGGAGTCCTGGCACCACTTTCATGCTTCTTTTGAACTGTGCATTCTGTGGACACGAGTTATTCGTAGGGATCATAAAATTTGTTGGGACAATAACTCTGTGGCTTTAGCCAGATCCCAGGAAATTACAACTTTTAGGAGTACTTAAAGGCAGAGATTATTTTTTGTAGTTTTCAGCCTTCATGATCTCAAAGAACAGTGTCAGCCACATATTCTGTAGTCTTTCAGGAGAGCAACAGAAACAGTTAAAAAAAATGCAAGTGTCCCCATTTCTTTTCTTTGGTTAAAGCTGAGTGACTGTTTACAAAAACAAATTCACTGGTCCTTTTCCTCTTCTTTTTACCATCCTCTTTCCATCATACAAATTTCTGCTCTAGGTGGTTTAGGCAGAGTAAGTGTTATTTACAAATGAGAGTGACTACAAGCATCAAAGTGCTAGGCAATTAAAGGAAAAGGTCTAAATTTAGGCTTCTAAATTTATCTTCCCCTGATCCTAGCTGTATGTCTCCTCCTATTCCAATGGCTCTCAGCATCTGACTGGCTCTGGCACTTGCCTGGCCCCCTCTGTGAGACAATTCTGCTCACTAAGCTGGCAGAAAACAATACTTTTGTGAAGGTTAGTTTTTTACTGTCATAATCACAAAAGTATAAATGTGGAATAAGCTAGGAGCAGAGAGAAAAGGAAGAGGAGGAGGTAGTGGAAAATATCCCTTTGAGGAACAGAAACTGTGAGATGTCTCTGTCTTGTCCAACTGCACATATTTAAATACTCTGAAGATTAATATTAGTCCTTCTTTTATGGAAAACTTAGCTTCTCTATACTGATTTTTAAAAACAGACTCTAAAATAAATTTTAAATTTTATTTTTTCTGTCTGGTTTTGTTGCCTTTCAGGTACCCTCTCCTTTTTGCTGACTCATCCAGTCTCACTAAAATTTGTTTGCTTATATATATCTTTGCTGCACTTGATTATAAGCTGGTTTTGTTCAGTGCTGTCCATGCTGCAGAGCGAAAGTGGGAATAGATATCTTCTAATGTATGAACAAATTTTCAAATGTTATCCATAAAACTTCGCTAGGAGAGCAAAGAAACAACAGCAAAAAAAATCCACATCGTCAGATAAACATCAAAGGTCTATAGTATTTTTTCAGAACTCTTTTGATTAATACCACAAACTTTCTATTTTTATTTTACATTTCTTTTGCTCAAGTATAAGTGGAATGTTCAATACATCAAGTTTTTCCTGGTCAGTTTTGGAGGTTTATTTGGAAAAAACAATCCCTTGTAGATATACTTATTTTTAAACAGATGGTTTGACTTGATGTTTTAGACAACTAAATCATTCGACTTGGGGCATTACCCTTACAATTTCTCTTATCTGTGTTGTCATACAATTTGTCTTATCTGTGTTGAATTAACTTCATGAGGATCTGGCTATTTATTAATGAGAGTGACTGAATCACAGCTTGATTTTCTTGGGAAATAACTTAGGAGTTAGAATCATTGTTTCACCAAGACTTATAACACTGCAGGGGTTTTCAAAGATAATGCTCTTTGTCCATGTCTATTTTGAAGGCTATTAAAAGTGATTATGTATAAAAACAAATTAAGGAGGATTTCTGGCTGTAAAAATAGCTTCTTAAGAATAAATATCTTTTTCTTGTTTCAGGTCCCAAATTAGTATGTGGGTAATATGACTGAAGAATATGAAGTCCTTAGTTAAAATGTTTGTAACCCAGTTTGACATTATTTAAATAAATTTCTTCTGGATGAGACAGTTTGAAGACATCTGTTGGGTTTGGCATTTATTTTATGTTATGTAAGTCTGACCTTCTAATATAACTGCTCAGACTTTGTTCAAAACAGCAAATTTCTTTCTGTTATAGATTCCCCTGTGTTATTGTGAGTCCTTTTTTTGATATACTTGTGGTACCTGTCTCTGTCTCTGATCAAAAGCAGGAGTATGGAAGCTTAGAAGATTCTGGTAATACTGAGCAGCAGTTACATTGATACCCTGTTTGAGAGCAGCTGGTTATCAGAGGCTGAAGCCAATATCATCATTTCGTTTGTCTTATCGTGCTGAGTCCAAGCTTTGCCATTTAAATTCAGCCAGATGTTCCTTAGCAGAGCTACTTTGAATCCAGTATGTTGCAGTACAACCCCATCAGTGCTGATCCCACTCTGGCATCTTTTCTTTTAGTGCACCCCTGTTACCTTTCTCTTAATTACTGAATTACCCTGAAATGTTTGTACAGTGCAAATAAACTTGTACCTTTAATAAAAGGGTTCCCTCCCATTTTATTTAGAGAACTTACTTTACAGTACTCAATACTTTACAGTAATGGGAACAATGGTTGGGTGAACACATAGTAAGGACAGCCTTTATTCCCTAAATTTTCAGACTTCTGCAGGATTCTGTATTTGTATTCGATCCAAATTTAGGTTGTCTTTAAAAGTAAAGTTTTCCAAAACACGATCCGAAAGACCTTTCTGTGCATAGATTCCACACAGGGTGTGCAAATCAAATATGACCTAATGTGTTTTGCCTATAAGGGGAACAGGCTCATGTGTATGTGAGGAAAGAGGGACAAAGGAGTTCTCTTTCTGCAGTTTGTGTAGCACAGGCATACCTGGTAAAATAAACAAACCCATGTTGTTTCACAAATACAAGATCAGAGCACCCTGGACATTTTTGCTGAGTTCTTGCCCGAGGTTGCATGTTCCATGAGTAAGATTTTCAGAATGTCTCAATATTTAAAAGTGCCCCCTAAAAACTGAGCTGTAAAATATCTTAACACTAAGAGAGTCTTTAAGATTAGGGAAAGTGTTTTCTCAAAACATTGCCAGTCCGTTTGCCTTTGCAGTAAGTAGGATCTCTATTAATGGGTTTGGCCTTTTTTCTGCCAGAACAGTTGTTCCAGTGTCTAATCCATTCTTTGCTAATATTAGAAGGTATTCAGGCCTAAAATTAAAATGATAGTTGCCTTTGCTAACTTTTCAGAAATGATTTCTCAGCAGTCTATCTGAGAGTGTTTTGCACTTCCCTCCTTTGTTCCACACTTGGCTCTTGATTAGTTGGCGTGTACAGTGTCCCACAGAGCAAGTTGTAGTGGACTAATTAAGAACTACCAAGAGTTTCCCAAGTTATGCAAGATCCCCACAACTATGAAAAGCCTTTCAGCTTCCCAGTCACATACTGTGAAGTGCCATAAATCAAACTTTTGAAAACACTCAAAGCTGTGCTGCAGATACAGGTATACAGTTCCAGAAGAAATATTTGCTTTTGTTAAAGTTTACTGCTGTTTTATTCAGTACTAGTTTTTCTTAGTTTACATCTCACAAGCTACAATATTGGCATTCGTAATACCAATAGCATAGATTTAATGAGACATGGTCACTTATGCAGCGTTGGTGACATTGTTGTGTTCACTGTTCCAAGAATCTGGAAGAGAATGCAAAGTGAGAGCAAGCGCTTGGGCTTCTGTGTCAGAGCTCGGGCAGATGGCAGAGGAGACTGCACCTCCTGCTTACGTGTGTCAGATTACTGCTCCTGCAGGTCAGGCAGTTATTTTTACCTCAGTGTCAGTATGGGAAAATGTGGAAGACCTCAACTTATGTTGAAACTGTAGGAGATGACCAGGTTAATTGTTAAGATGGGTCATCAGTGTCATCTCATGCAACAGACTTTATGGTTGGAGTCCTGCAAGTGTCCTCACCCCACACTGCAGTCAGTTGATCACGTAGGTTGCTCGGTGTCACACTACATGAACAACTCCCTATTTGCCCTTATTGCAAAGGACAAATTTAATTACTGAAGTGTTGTATCACTGGGAAATTGTTATTCTGCATTATTCTATGCTAGAGTAACATACATTGTAGTTAATTGTGAGGTTGTGTTATTAAAACAAAATCTAAATATTTCTGTTAGGTGGCTGTGCTGAAACAATCAGGAGACACAGGAGACAGCTACACTGCGTGCTGTTGGAGTTAAATCCAGTGTATACCATACTGTGAAATTACAGCTGTGAAATCCTGATAATTATCTTTTATTTTGTTCTTTAAAACGGCTTCCTTTGTGCCAGAAAAAACATCTGTGACTAAATAGTCACCTGTAAAAACAAAGAAGAAAAATCCTCTCATGCCCAAGCATATCTTAAAGTACCAAATCATTACTGCACCTTTCCCTCTGCAGCTGTCACTATGCACAATTAACTGGCATAGTTAATTGGCACTGTTACAAGCAGGACAGGGGCCTGGTGCACCTTCTCTTGCTACTGAAGTTGAACATAAGGAGCACTGAAGCCCAACAGCTTTCCCAGATGGGGGTTAATTTGGGTGAAGAAGCTGAGAGTCACCATCGGATTTAAAACAAAATAAATAGTCTCAGACTAGCTAAGACTTGGCACTGTTAGGTTTACAGTTGGACTCAAGGATCTTTAAGGTCTTTTCCAGTCTAAATGCTTCTCTGACTCTAAGAATGAATTAAATTGCTATATTGGTATGCTGGTAAATGGAATAGAAGAAAACATTCCTACTGAACACATTAAAATAAAATAAAATTCAACAGCTGAGTTCAAACCCCAATACATATCATACAGAAAATGAGATTTAATTTTAGTTTTGAAAGATAGTATAAACCAGCATACAAATCTCTCTTCTCCTGTACATATCATGAATTCTATACCTAAGTGAGAGATTTCTGTAAACAAATAAATCTGCAGATTTGAATACCAGCATATGATTGATTTCAGTGGAGAGAAAAGGTTTTACCCAGACATACCAGACTACATTTTAACCAGCTCTGCAGGAGTCAGAGCAGAAGGGAGGGGACAGCAGTAATAGCTGGTTTTGCAGAAAGCCTCCCCGAGTTGAAATATTTCTTTGGCTGTAAATCTTTTAGTCTCATACAGGGTTTAGTAAAACCTGTCTGAGGCATGCAGTCTATCAGAAAAACAATCAAATTTCTATGTGAGGTCGTGCCAGTTCAGCACAAGTAAGGACCTATTTTTTGTCCTATTATTTTGTTTGCATTTTAACACTGTATGTCTTAAGAGTGGGTTGTTTTTTTTTTTTTTAATATTCCTGCAGTTTCATGGAAAAAGAAGAAGGCAAATACATTAATGTGAAGAAAATCCCATTTTAAAAATTGACAAAGGGGACAAGAGAAAGTTCAGGGTAATAAATAATCTTAAAATAGTTAAATTTTCTACATGAAAAAGATTATGTATTTCAGTGGCTCTGTCAGCAAACATTTAATGGATTGACAGAGATCTTGCTTAATAAAGACTGCCTTTTAATAAAAATGGAAAAGATTTTTGTTGTATTTGAGGGAAGATGACCAGCCATGATCTGCAGAGAAGCAAAAATGTAGGAAAGCCTTCTTTTCCTTTCAGAACTCACAGAAACACTGTAAAGGGTGGCAGTAATCTCCAAGGCTCTTTAATTCAAATTATCTCCAATCCATCGTCCTGGTAGCTGCCTTGCTAACAGGCACGTGACTTCACAGGTAGGTGTTAGTGAAATAAATAGTTACACCAGTTATTAATATTCATGTTACATAACTCCCAGCAAAAATACATTAACTTCTCCCTTAAATCACATTAAACATTTGTAGTTTGCATAAATAAGCTGAACAGCCTGAGGTATCAAAGCTGAGCAAATCACTGTTGTTTATATTAATTTTGTCAACTAAAGATCAGGTAAAAAAAGAAGTTCCATGAATACTGATGATTTCTCTGGCTGTGGGGAAGGAGCCTGACTTTATAATGGCATTTAAATCTTTTTTAAGCCCCTGTTTGAAAGCTACTCCAGAATCACAAAGCCATAAAACAGACCAGGTGCTCTCTTTCCTCACTGCATGTTCACTGCCTCTGCTCCACTCTTTGCTGTGCCCTTCGTCTGCTGTTTGCTAGACCAAACACACACAAGTTTATCAACTTGTCCTTACACGTCAGGTTTCCTCACTGCTTATCAACCTTTCTCTCCCTCCTGGGTTCTCCTCAGTCCATGCTTAGAGCTGAATACTGTCAAAAGTCTTATACATTCAGGGTTCTTTTCATTTTCCAGGTGTATTCCTTAGTCAATTCTCTCATTTTTTACTTTTTTTCCCCCAGTAACATTCTAACGAGTTGAAAAAAAGCTTTGAGCTCTTTTTCACCCAATAGGACAAACAGATATAATGTTGGTAGTCATTCTGTTAACTAATATGACACTTTTTTCTTGAAATCTAAGGAAAGGACCAACTGCACAGAACTTTCTGAACTACAGCCAGGTTAATTCTGAGAGGGTGAAATTCAGCTGTGCTTTCTGCTTGTGTGAATGTTGCTTTTGCTATGTGGAAGGTTCAAGTACAACAGCTGGAAATAGGTATTGAGGTACTTTGGAATGTTGTCACATTTCAAGGGGTGAATAAATTTTTTGTCTAAATCACTGCCATTTAATTCATCCTGGTTGAAGGAGTTCTGTAACTCTTACTTGGGATGCATTCTTAGCAAAGAGAAATAAAGGCAGGAAATAAGAAAATACTGATCACAAATTTCTGCCACATCAGTACAAGAGCTGGAAATAATATGTATGAGCTTCTTGTCTACGATTTTTGTCATGCTGGGGTTAAGTAAAATGCTTACAATTAATATGTTCTTGCAGCTATGCTGACTTTAGTGTGGCACAAATAACTCATTAAATATGTTCTTTTCAGACCTTGTCAGGTAGTTTAATTTATGGTGGACTTACCTTCAAAACCCAGGAGTTTTGTTTAACTCAGCTGACATACCAGCTGTCAAGTCAACCATGTGCTCAGTTAAGGGAACGTAGGACCAGGCAAGCAAGGAAGGGATTACTTGTCTTGAGAAGGAAAAAAAAACCAAACTATGCTAAGGCCTTTTGAGCACCCATAAAGTATTTTGCAAAGAAGGGGGCAGGAAAAGAATGAAAGGGAATATAATGTAAGACAAAATTTCTTGAAGCATAAAATAGCCCAGCAGCTGAGAGACAGCACATGTTATTGGAGGAGACCATAGTCACTAGCTGTGTAGCACTGTAATCAGTGAACAGCAGGACAGAAACGTGATTCTCTGTCCTGCCTCGGTGATGTTTGGGTCCTTCGCTCTCAGCGTCTTTACATTTGCACTTTGCCTTCCTCACAAATCTTCGCACCAACAGCTCAAGTGACTAAACCTGTGCAAGCTTGACAAATGTTTACAAGGTTATGTAGAATTCAGACTTGAAACAATGAAATAAGAACCCTTGAGGGTTAGTATGTTTTAGTATGTTTTCATTGTGCTTTAGGTTTTGTACATTTGAGACTACTTATGTGGTGTCAAATTCTGTGTACGTTAGCAGTCCCTTAATGCAGTTTTTGAAATTCTGTAGATTAGTATTTTATGAATATGCACTTGTTATCTTCCTCTGATGTTCTCTGAAACTGTTTAGCTGGCACTGGTAACAACATTTGAGCGGTATTTATAGCTTTGTTTGTCTTGCTCTCTCCTGGAAAGACTAATCTCTTAAACATTTCATTCCAGTACCTCAGATTAATTTTCCACAAATCAACTTCAAGCAAATTCTAGTGCAGACATTCTTACATTGCAGGAAGTATCCCAGCTCAGATAAAAGTGTTGTATAGATAGGACAAAGGGCAAGGGACAGTCATCTTTTTGCAAATCAGCAAGATAGCAGCAACCATCATCAAGAAGAAAAATACATTACAATAAGGCAGAAAAATAACCATCTACCTACTCCACTTACTGTTCCTTTAATAAGTTTAAATAGCTTCTTGAAATCTGAATATGACTTGTAATTTTTAACATCTATTTATTTTAATTTTGTTTTTTCTAAGTAACTGCAACAGAGAGCTTTACTAATCAGTCCTGAAGTGACTTTGTTTTATTATCCTCTTTGCTGTCTAGAGTTACCCATGTTTTATATTTCCTTCCTGCAACTCCAGTTGTTCACATTCAAGCCTTGTTCCTTCCCACAGATACTAAAGAACAGTTTGATTCTTCTACCTTTACTGTGTATTCAACATTATTTTGTAGTACCAAGGTAACTGCAGCACCCAGAGGCAAGGATGACAGAAACCTGAGCTAGGGATCCAGCTCGGGCCCAAGCAGAGGAACATAAGCTTTAGGCAGTGGGGTATTCACTGCAGTGATCAGCATAGGACACTGTTACACACTCAGTGATCAGCATAGGACACTGTTCCACACTCAGTGATCAGCACAGGACACTGTTAAACACTGCAGTGATCAGCACAGGACACTGTTCCACACTCAGTGATCAGCATAGGACACTGTTAAACACTCAGTGATCAGCACAGGACACTGTTACACACTCAGTGATCAGCACAGGACAATGTTAAACACTGCAGGCCTTACAAGAGTTTATATTCTGGGGAGACATTCTTTGATGCCAGCTCTGCATTCAGCAGTTGACACTGGGCTCAGGTCTGCCATCAGATTATATTCTGAAGTAGGCAGGTGTTTCTAGAAAAGAGCTAAAACTATTTCTGTGTCAAAAACATGATGACAAAAAATCAGCATAGCCTGCCAGCCAGCACATCTTTCACAGAAGTATAAAGTGTCCAACAGAAGCTGATGATTAAGTTTCAACAGTATTGCCAGTTTCTCTTTTAAAAATTGGGAACTATTTCCCACAGGTGAATGTTTATTTGTTTTACTCAGATTATTTTATGCCTTCTAAAGAGGCAAAACACCATGCCAGCAGTTCTTTTCCTCACATCCCTTTTTTAGCAGAGACTGTTGAAAACTCACATTTAAAGTGTAGACTGAGAAATGAACTGTGAAACAGATATTTATCTCCTTTAATAAGCAAAACTATTGTCAACACATCCTGATAGACATTGCTTTTAATTGTAACAATATTTTATCTCAAGGCAGTCTCAAAGTTTAATTAAGTTATGCAAAAGACAATTATGTTTATGCTTTCATCAGTATTGTAGCGGGAAATTTGATGTAACAAATTTCTTATCTCTTTAAGTATGCTTACACAACATATTACTGTATTTAAAATTGCAATCTGCCAAACTGCTGAATTCAGTGAGAACTTTGAGACTGCAGAGAGCCAAAAGCAACACAGAGAAACAGAGTAACATGGTTTTGTGTTTGAAATACCTGTAGATTGTATAAATTCTCATGCTAATCTGGTGCCACGAAGCTTGAAGAAATCCCACTGGGCCTTCAAAAAACTAGCATCTTATACTGTAATTTTCGTTATAATTAGAGTAATCTTATTATTCTCCTTTACAGTTGTGCTGGTTTTGGATGGGGTAGAGTTAACTTTCTTCATAGTGGCCACTATGGGGCTGTGTTCTGCATTTGTGCTGAAAACAGTGTTGATAATTCCAAGCTGTTTTTGTTATTGCTGAGCAGAGCTTACACAGTCACGGCACCCAATACAAGGCTCGAAGGGTTCAAGGCAGCAGCAGATTTGATTGGAATGTGCTAGATCAAATTTATAGCTGCTGTTGCTGTTTAGCTGCTGACAGATTTGTGTGCTTGCCGTGGGGCTTGCTGCCTTCTGTACATTAGTGCTTGTTAGTGGCTGGCTTTTTGCTTTCACTGCTTGCTGTACCACTTATCTTACTCTCCTGTGCCTGGGAACATTTTGATAACAGCAGTGTTTCTGTGTACTGGACAAACCGGAACTCCAGTGTGAACTCAGTCAAACGGTCTGTGACCCGTGGATGAGCTCACGCAGCAGCAGGATGCTCCAAAGCATCTGTGTCCTTGGAGAAGTCCAGAAGAAGGCAAAAAAACCTGCAGCACTCAGTATTCCCAGGCAGTCTCCCACCTGAGTACAACGTCCAAGTCTTCCTCAAGGCCCTGTTGAAGAAATACTTGGTTCTCTGAAGCCTTTCAATCTTAAAATTATCACGGGCTGTAGGAAGGATTGACTTCAGTCAGTGGGTTATGAGGAACTGACGTGAATCGTTGCAGTTACAAAGTACTGGTGCTCGGAGGAATATAACAGACTGCAGGAAAATACGTCACAACAGCAGCCTGTTCACCTTAGCAGGGCAGTCTGGGCAGTGACTGACTTGTGCCAGAGGACTGCATTTGATCACTGACAGTACAGTCAGCACACCTTGTGCTGCCCTCTCTCCGAGGCAAAGACAAGTGTCCAGCAGTGCCCGAGCACGCCCGGTCACTGTGGGGTAGGAGGTGATTGTCTCATAATCCGTTCGGGACAGCGTTTGCTGCGAGCGAAGGACATCGAGCAGGTGGTTGAGACGTCCTTCTGTCATGCAGCTCAGTATGGTCTGTCTCTGGCAGGTGAGTATTTGGCAGAAGTTTCCTTTGCAGCAAGGACCTGGAAACAAAAAGTGAAAAGGAAGTGAAAGGGGAAAAGGAAACAAAACGAGTTAAACGAGTACTATTTTCTTCCAGAAGTTTTTAGCAAGTGGTAGCATCAACACCAGAAATATTAACTCAGTAGAGGGAGAAAGTAGGAAGAGTTAGTTTGTTTGTATTGTATGTTCAAAACTAGTCCAAAGTATTTTTATCTTTTACTTGAAATTCATGAAGATCAGATGACAGAAAATAAGTGTTTCTAAAGACCATTAAGTGCTCAGTTTTTTAGGGAGGAGATTTTCAGGTCTTGTGCTATTCACTGAGCATCTGTATTGAACTTCACACAAAGCAGCTTGGCTTGACACAGATGAGAAAAGTTCTCCTGTAAAAAGTGGAAGGACAAATAACAGCTCAGGGTAGCAGGAGTGTTTGAAACATGTACCATGAAACTGGGAAAATGAATACACATCAAAGCCAAACTAATAAGTAAAGTAACACTCTTGGCAAAATGGTCGAGAGCTTTGGGTCTCTCTCTCTTCACAAAATGATTAGAACACTTAGTACTGATATTAGGGTTTTTAGTGTACAGGAAACAATTAAGAACCAAAAGCCATGTTGCTTTGGAGAACATGCCTCTGTCATTCTGATTGTTGCTGAGGGTTGTGTGATGAACTTCTCCTGCACGATCTAGTCTGTTGATTTATTCAGAAATTGTGTCATCACTCACGTGAATTGCCATGGAGAAGGATGGCCAGCTAGGTTGAGAATTGTCACAAGGCAGTTTGCAAAAAGTTAGCAAAAACAGCTCCCAAAGAACAGCTTCACCCACAGGCAGTCAGGCTTCACAAACCAGAAGCTGACCCTTTCTGCCTCTGTTCTGTAGGAAGACCTGAGACCATGTAAGTAAGGGAATGGATGGCACCCTGTCACCTGTTTCTGGAGTCAGGAGCTACTCTTGTAGAGGTATACAAGAACACAGCTTAAGATGGCAAAAAAAATCATTCCAGACTTAAACAACTAATGTATTTCACATTCAATGTGTGCTGTATGTTTTGTATTTTTATTATGGTCTTTTCAGAACTGTTCTCAGCCTCACAGTGACCCTGGAAAAGAATGTTCTGGACAATGACCCTGGAGCCAATGTTCTCAATAGCCAGTGCCTGGACTTCTGGGAAGAGAGGAGTGGCTCTACAGAAATAGACTCATGAGACACTGGTATCGAGTTAGGAGCAGTTATTACACAAAATACCTACAAATGTGCACAAAATTTAGAAATACCTTAATATTTAGAAATATTTTAAACAATTTTATCACTTAGATCTGGCCAAGGCAAATATTGCCACCTCAAACTGAAGCGATGCCTTACCTGTCACTGCTTGTCTGAGGTGCACTGGTTGGGGTCTGTGCTTAAGAGCCAGTGGTGGGGCAACATCCTGACTGCTTTGTTTGTTTGCAGTTGAACCAGCTAAAGGAATCTTCCAAAAGAGGTTTGGTTTTCTACTCTCAGAGCCTGGATGATCTAGAAAAGGTTAAGATGAGCAAAATTAGATCCTTGAATTGAACAACAACAAAACCTTATACATGTGTCACACACTGCAGAAAACTGGAACTTAAGACTGACTTGAGACTGCTTACTTATCACTAGCTATTCTTCTGGCTCTTGTTAGTACATCATTGTTCCTAGCAAGATTTTGGTGTATATTGCTACACACATCTGACTTTTCCAAACTGTCTGTAGGAATTTGTTATTGAAGTCATGGAACGTTTTATTCTGTCAATGAGTCTGATGGCTGTTGATCAGAACTAGAGGGCTTGGAAATGCAGATGTTGCTACCAGTGAATTGATTTCCTTTGTCTCGATTTTTGAATCCAAAGGCATGAGAAGTACAGGAAATCACTTCTTGACACAAATGTAAACACTATGATAGGACAAATCCACATTGGAAAGATAAAGGAAGTTATTTACATAGGAATGGTGATTATCAGGAATAATTCACACGTTCCTGGCAACATAGTCTTTTTAAAACTTTTTAAATCTCCTTTTCTAGCAAATTACAGAAAAAGCAGTTATTCCTGGTGGCCCAAAGCAGTGGGATTCCCAGGAGGGACTTGTTCTGTCAAAAACAACACTCAATATTTGATGTGTGGGGGAAAGGCAGCTCTACATTTACAGGTCAGTATTTAGAAAAAACCCCAGCTTTTTGATCTATACATTTAATCAGAAAACATTGTGGAGTCTCTGGTTTCCTGCAGTGAACTCACACGTCAGATGATACCAGCAGAAGGCACAGCTTTACTCTGAGAAGGGACAATTTTACATGGAAAATAACATTTCTATATTGAACAACTAGTAATAGTTATGATTTCTTATAATTGCTGGGACTGAATATAGTTCAAGATAGACACCTTTGCTTGTTTTTGCATTCTGTGGGATAGTGTTTGACAGACCCATCTCAAGAATATTCTCTCTTCCTGCATTATTTCCACTGCTATCAAGCAGACCGGTTGATGAGCTTGGCACTACAAAAGGAATTTTCTTGCTGATTAAGCAGTTGTTTTTTGGAGGGCAGATAATCTGAAAGAGATCAAAATAGAGAAGAGTTTTACCTTCTTGGGAACTTTTGTTCCAAAACGTTTTCTAAACAGGAGAGGTTCAAAACAAATCTGAAGTGGAAGATGTTGTTTTTGCAAGAGCAGCGTCAGAGTGAGCTCTGAAGAAGGTAAACCAGTGGGGTTGGCTGCTTGCCTGGCTGGAGTTCCCCTGCTTAGGGACACTTTGCCCAGTGTTTGCATTAGGCATTGTCAGGGCTGTCAGGAGAAAGAAGCAGCTCATGAAGTACTCTTGAGACTCTGGTGCCGTGTACTCACCTCAGAGTTGCAGGTGCCTGTGTGCAGTGTGAATGGTTCTGAACCTTTGCAGGCATCAAGCGCTCTCTCCTGGAAGAAAAAAGCACAGGAACCCCAGTAAGTAGAGATGAGCTTTGTTCAAGAATTTATACTGACAATATATATTATACTCCGAGGTGTGCTCGTGTGTGGTAACAATGAATTGCACTGAGCAATCTTACATTTTAACACATGTCATTGGGCAGAGACTCTGACACAAAATTCTACCCTGTTACTGCTTCTGGTGTTTCAAATTTATTTTAAAACCCATTTTTGGCTCATGCAGAAAAAGGTGAAAATAAGCCTATATTGAGAGAGATTGGGCTAGCTATAACATGTTTTCCTTTAAGGATCCAAACAGCACAGCCATCCTGTGTTTAGTGTGCCAAACTGTCTGTAATAAGGATGTGTCAGTACTTGTAACTTTTTCCCCATTCGCACATCCACAGCAGATTTGTTAAACTATTTTTTAGTTTTTATACTTCAACAGTTGTGAATCAATCAATTTTTAAGAAACTTCAGTATCATTTTCACAGTAATTTTGGACTTATCAGTTTGGTTGTTTGAACAATAAATAGTGCTCTTTACTAATTTAGCAAATAAAAAATAAAACCTTGCTCAAGGACAATCAAAACATTAGATTACGGAATATTTGGTAATAAACTTCAACAGTAGTAAAAATGACTGACTATAACTATGCCAACTACTAAAACAGTGATCAAGTCTGTTCTACAATGGCAGAATGTGATTGCAGCATGTAGAAACAATCCATCCCACACTACACACAGGCACAGCAATGACAGCGAGAATACAGCGTGGGCTGTGTAATCCAGTGGAGTCACAGGACAGGCAGAGGGCTGGAGCTCCTGGCCCTGGTTTCCCCACCATGACTGAGTTAACTGGGTAGGACACAGCTCTATTTGTGGTAGCCACAGTTGTGCCAGATTTCCCATAGCATTGTAGACATATATGGAGTTAGCTGTGTCCCTCAGCTGCTGGCCATTCCCAATCATTCCTGTGGTATCAGAGAACCCTCTGAGACTGGAGGACAAGGAATGCCTTGTTCCTGAAAGCATGTCAATTTAGAAACAGTGAAGTGCACAGAACAGTGCTGATACTGGCACTGCTACAACAGGTACAAATGCTGTCCAGCTTTGGAACTAATTGGTTTGTAACCAGTACATACAACAAAATTGTCCTTGGTTTTAGCCCTAATCTGAAGTACTTGAGGCTAATATTTGTTCTTACTCACATGGGTTGACCAGGCTGACTACAGGTGGTGGCTGGAAAGAAGCTGTCATATTTTTAAAATAGCAGGTTATCAATTGGCTTATTTTCTAGAGAACCTCACAATATATTTTCTCCTATCAATGAACCTGGAGTGCCAAAGGGCACACTCCAGCTCTCTGGCATGTCCATTACAGCAATCAACACAAGGCCTTTCCTGGTTTTGGGTCACAAAGGTTGCAATTGAACAAATCAAGTAAAATCCTTGTAGGAGAACAGAACTTGATTTTGCACTAACCTTTGCATCCATCAGACCGTAGACTGCTGTGGAAATTACCTCCTTACTTATAGTAGTCAGAATTCCATTTAGAAGATCTACACATTCTGTGGGGGTAATAAAGCATTTTAAATATCACATTGTGTATGAAAGCTTCTATATATTTAGACATCAGCATGTTGCAACTAAGTTTACTATTATATTGAGAAGCTGTATGAACTAGAGAAAATCAGTTTAACACAACTTCCACCTCATACTTCTTGGTTTTCTCTTTGACCTGATTTTAAGGAACAGTTCCAGTCACATGAAAATCATATTTTCTTAAATGTTCACACAGATGTATGAACTTAATTGCAAAACGTTTACTCAGGACTCAATAAATCCATCACAATAAAGCTAAATGCAAATTGCGTCCTCAGCACTTCAACTTCAGAAGTCCTCAAATATCACAATGTTAACATTTCCTCATTATCTTTTTAAAAACAGATGCTAAATATAACAATTCCACTAAAGTAGACAATGATAGCACACTTCAAAGGGAACTAGTTATGCATTGGAATTGAGAAATGCTTAAGACTGTTTGATCTTTCTTAAGCTAGTGTAAATATATATAGATTTGTGTATATAAATTATAATATCCCTTCCTTTATTTTTACATTATGCTAAACACAGTTTTGGAGACAAGTAAGTCAATTTCTGGTAAGAAGTTTCAATCAGAAGAAATATCCAGGGTACTCTGATGATCTGAAGAGCGCTCCCACCTCAGCTGTGCTGCCATCCAGAGAGCTAGAGTAATGCTCCTAGAACGACTATCTCAGTACAGGTCCTACACAGACAGCAAATCCTGAGTGCTACCTGCAGGACGTGGTCTGGAATCTGGTTCTTGATGCCAGCACAGAGCAATAAGGTGCAACAGTCTATTCCTCTCAGGAAAATTGCTTGGTATAAACTTTTCTGAAAGGCCAGGCCGCAAACTGCTGCAGATTCCTGTCAAAACTTCCAGCAGGGTTCCTTGACCTGCAATGTAAAAGAAAATGTCACTGTAAAAAATATTAAAGACCTCAGAACTCTCTTTAAATTACATTCAGCATAAGTCACATTGTGTATTTTAAAACAAAGACTGCTTTTTCAAAAGCAAAAATGTATTAACACTCTTTTACCATAACCTTTAACCATAGCTATAACTCTGATTGATTGGAACAGGACATTTCAGGATAAAGACCCCTGTCCAAATACTGAGTCACAAATGGATATATGAACTCACACTGTAAACTACATGCACAGATACCTGTGATTATTCTAAGCAAAAAGCCTTCCTCTTGCATTATGAGAACAGAACTCCTACTGTACAGAAACCCTCTGCTTGGAGCAGCCTCAGGGTGGCAGCCACAAGCTGTACAGACATGAAGATATTGTTCTGAGCAGTATTGTTCAGAGGTCCTCAGTCTGCAAAATGCAGGAGTCCTTCAGTCAGTTTTGTCATGCAGAATGAAGCCTCTCTCTGATCTCCACTGCCACGAAACAAAGATCATTCCTAGCTGCTTACATTTTCATCCAAGAGGGTAAGATGTCCTGCTTCCTTAAGAGGAGTCAGCATGAACTGGCAGTTCTTGATTGGTATTTAAAACTCATGGCAGCTTTAAAAATGAGTCTTCTGCTCATTCAGTTAGCTACCTGACACTTAATAACTGACAAATGTGAAGTGATAATCCTTCTCACTAAAGGGAGGTGGAAAAGCCAGCTCAGGGACACAGAGCTTCAGCAAACACAGGGAGCTGCTACAAATGGGGGAAGAAAGATCAGCTTTGGAAACACTGAGGGTTTGTTGAGAAATCCTGATCTTTCCATCCTGTAATGTAGAGCTTTGTGCTGTAACAGGAAGAGAAGGCAAAGGGACATCTGAAAAGGCAGTGCTGTTTGTATCATAATTTCCCTAAAATAAGGGAATTTGTGGACAAGATTCGGACAATACAAAGTCTGACACGAACAACAGAGATAAATACCTCCAAAAGGTTTCTGTCTGCTTAGGCTCTCCCAACACATTATTCCAAAGCTGAAAAAAAAAAAAAACAAAACAACAGTGAAAGACCATTCATTAGTTTGCAATCTGTATCTGTGTTCTCATTTCCAAGAGCAAGTTTATTGTTTTAAGAAAAAAGAGTTTTTCAAGACAGTGTACCCAAGTCTTTCCTAATTTGATCAGATTTTTTCAGTTCTCAACTGAGTTCCTCTTATAATCAGTTAATTTTTTTTTTTGTTTTGTTTTTAAAACATAGGTTCAGTTAGAATTCCATTTCAGGTTACCACCTTGTCTCCATTTGCTCTTGTGAATTTTGGAATATTTTATTCTCTTTTCTCTATTTTTGTTTTGCTTTCAAGTAATTTCAGTAACAACTGAAAGAGCTGGACTTTTCATCAGGTACCAACAAGCATATCTTTAACCTACAAAAACTTGATTCTGATGTGTCTGTTTTCTTCAGCAAATTTTTATAGGGCACCAAATACTTTTTCCTTTTGTAACATCCTTGGAAGAATTCCAGTGATACCATAGATCTATATATATATAACCCACAACTCTAAGGGTATAAAATACAGTTGTTTGATAAAAACATTAATCTGCAAAATCAGAGGTAGAAGAGAGGGGGCTGCTGAAAAAGAAAACAGGCTATGGATGAGTCAGAAGCAAAGCAATCAAAAGGGGAAGAGGCAGTTCTGGGATAAACATATCTGCTTACTCATACCCTGCTGTAGTGATGAATTACAGTGTTTGAAAGAACCCCCTCTTCTGCCTTATTTTCACATAGAAACCTGGAAGTGCTTTTACTTATACTCTCTAGGAAATATTAATATAATGTGGACCTACATGTAACTTAAATGTACTTAGTATTTTATATATGACAGGTATTTTTGTTTTCTCTGTTGTACCCCTGTCGACATACACACCTATCTCATGCACCTGAGTCCCATCTGAGCATATCACTGTATATTATATAATAAATATATACGTGGTATACTATATATTTTATATAATATATATTATATATGAATGAAAGGTTGGAAAATTATTTATGCTACCAGACAGTAAGGCTCCATTCTTCCAGTGCAAAAATCTTGTGTTTGTGAACAACATCAGATTAGCCCCATCATTTATAGGTCTCCTCAAGTGTATGAATTATTTGATTCATCTTAGAGCCTGCCTCCATGATAATAAAGCAGGAGTTTAAATTTGTTGGTTTCCTAAAAGCAAAATGATGGATGTCCATCCAGCCCACGGCTGTGATTTGAGGTCCTCTCATTTACTGAGGCAACCACAATGCATGTGACACACCCAAAAGGGACATGTGGCCGTAGATGGTCTCCCTCGTTTGTATAAATCACTTTGTTAAAAAGTATGAATGCTTGAGTGGCTCAGTAAGTTATTTCAGTGAGATTCCACAGGACCTTCATGGGACACTATTGAGAGAAAGGTCCAATTTTTATCTGGGCCTCTCTAGGCATAAACAGTTCTTCCTGAAACTAAAGCCAAAACCAGTTCACACTTACAAACTGAGTGAAGCAGTTATGAGGTTTCTAAATATATCTGAAAGTTTTGGCAGCTATGTTCCACTTTTAAAACATTTAGGTCCATTATATAAATATTATGCGACTGACTTTGAGAACAGTTCTTAACCTTGGTATCTTATTCACCAAATATGGGGAATTTTAAATTTAATTCACTGCTGTAATTGTCCTCATGTGAAATACTATCTCACTGCATTATGTAGGTCTGGCATTTTTACTGTAATGCCTTTGAAGATAAGTATTTTGGCAACATTGTATAGTGTAGCCTGGACTAGGTATGACCTGCCCTTAGAAATTCCATTCACCTGTAAA
Source organism: Myiozetetes cayanensis (assembly GCF_022539395.1). Classification (NCBI taxonomy): domain Eukaryota; kingdom Metazoa; phylum Chordata; class Aves; order Passeriformes; family Tyrannidae; genus Myiozetetes; species Myiozetetes cayanensis. Next base: position 18,282,729 of record NW_026087270.1, on the reverse strand, counting down.
TATCCCCTTCCTGGGAAGGAGGGCCTCCTTCAAGTATTTCAGGAGGGAGGTATACTAAATCCTGGCAGTTCCTCTGCTTCTGCAGGTCTGACCTCAGTTGCTGTTTCCTCCAGTTGGGTAGACCATAATCTGATATCTACAGAGAAAAAATAATTTTAGTAACAGTACGTCAAGTCTCGGTACTAAATGTTGACTATTAAAATAAATACATGCAATTGGATTTCACATTGAGAGACTAAAAGTTGAAGCCCCTACCTTGGCTCTGTACTGGCCATCCAGAAGCACATTGGAAGGTTTCAGGCTGCAGTGGCAGCAAGCAGGTTCCAGGCTGTGAAGGTGATTCAGGCCTTCAGCCACATCTGCCAGGATCCTTAGGAGGATGGGAAATGGAAGCTCTGGGTACAGCTGGTGCTGAGTTACACAGAATACAAGGTTTGGTGGGAATTTGTGACTGTTCACATTTTCATGGGACAATAAACAGAACTACAAAACAGAAGCCCAATCCAGAAACTAAAGAACAGATTGTGACCATAATTTACATGTTGATTGATCTTTGTTGGCTGATCTTTTAATTCATTTTGCCACCTAGAAGATGACACATTTTATCTACCTCGTGGATGAGCGAGTGCAGGGATCCATTGTTCATCCATTCAGTCACTGTCCCCACAAGTCCGTGGCACTGGTAAATCCCAAGAGGAGGCAGGAGGCGTTCAGACTCGTAACATCTGACACTTGCTATATCCTGAAGTATGATATTCCACTCCCTGGAAAAGAGATCGAGTTCCAGGCAGGTTAGACTGAAGGGAGTTTCAGCTAGAGATGAGATACTGTAGGATGTGGAAATGAGAGAGAACCGTATGGCTGATCACAAGCCAATAAACAAATACTATGGAATCTTCCAAGCAATTCTAAGAAAATGAAGCGATCCCTTGTGTAGTGTATTTTTGCAATATAAAGTGAAAGACCTCTGGATGCTTTAATATGAACATAAGAGTACAGTTTGAAGTGGGATTCAAGTGTGAAGGCAGGAGAAAGCTTGTATTGTGTCCTTTTGCTGTGACATTCACATTTGCCAGGAAATGATGTTCTTCCATGCACATCTCACTGCACTGTAATCCTGCCCATTACCCCCTCCTGCCTGAACGTGCCTGTACCCTCATCTGTACATGCTGGTTTGGATTAAATGCAGTTGAGATCTCTTTAGGGACCTCCAGAAAGTTAATCCCATACCATGCTAGTATTACTGATCAGGGTTTGTATACATTATTAGAGTACATAATTCATTACTTCAGGAGTAAGCTCTACTTCTACGAAAAGCTGTAAAAAACCAGTGTTTCTCAGTAAAAGTGCCTGCAAGCTGGCTCTTGGCTGGTCAGGGTTTCTAGGGCTAGAGATGTGCTTAGGGGTCAGCTGATCCTGGAACGCTGCACTTCACTCCAGTGCCATCACTGCAGGGCTCTGCTCCCCCTGGGTGTTTCTTGGCAAATAAAACACCTACCTCTCTGTAGTGTCCTGGCTGCTCAGCAGCTTCACACAGATGTGAGTGTTCCAGGGAGTGTGAAAGGCTTTGAGTGCGAAGCCTGAGCCTGTTCTGGTCAGGGTAAAGCTTTCCAAATGTTCTGGGGCTACCACAGGTAGTGGATTGGCCATTTCTTGATGGCTGGGTTGAGGGGAAAAGCGGTAGAAAGGAAAAAAGTTTTAAGAACTACCTTTTGTCACTGCTACCAAAGCACAGGGAGGTTGCACCACCCCTTACTTCCCAAATAACTAATGCAAAAGCCTTCCTTTCACCACTCAGTGTCAGACCTCCTTTGTACAGACAGGAAAAATGCACTAATTGCCAAGGAGTGTCTGGACCTAACTTGCCATCTGAGGCTGCAAGGTGCTAATTAATGGCTCATCATTATTTCCATCTGATGACATTGAAATGTTAGGCCATTATTTATAATAAAAATTGTGATTTTAAAGCGATACTGAATTTCTGTGGACAACAAACTAGCATCTTACAGTTAGATGAAAAGGCAGTTAGATTGGAAAGGTAATTATTCAATAACACATGTCAGCATGTTCTGCATCATTCTTGCTTATCTTCTTTAATAAATTACATGTGAATGCAAAAGCAAGGTAAAAGGCAAATTTTCTGCTGTTGTAGACTGGCAGAATTCTGATGAATGTAGTTGTGTCTTTATAGCAGGCACTAATTTGGCCAGTACAGTCTCTGTCCAGGGCCAGCTGCATGTCTCACTTTGCATGGCAACACACATGGATTAGAGAGGACTTCTGCCAAGCATCACTGCCTTGCTATGTGAGTACCATTTTTAGTTACAGCTGTGAAGCTCCATTAGACTAGAGGTAACAAAAAGTCAGTGGTGAAGGAGGAAAACAAGCAATCTAAGAAATCACGTGGCATGAAACCATTGGTAAGGATCACTGCAAGATCAGGAATCAGTGGATCAGAACTCAAACTGTAGCTCAGTAGACCTGGGCTAGAACAGAAATGAGATGAGGGGAACTGAAGTAACTGTGAAGGACTTTTGAGAGTGAATTGTGCTCTACAAAAATAGTTCCTGCAATGCAGAAGGCCTGAAAGTCTTCTGATTTTGAGCAGATAACTTTTTCTCCACAACTGAAACAGAAACCAAAACCAGAAGATAAATTAGCCCATGATCTTGGCTGAACTTCTAGCTCATGACCAATTTGCTTTTGGTTAACCTCAGTCTCTCCCTGCAGGCACATCCACAACCAGAGGGGTACTAAGCTCAGTTTTGCATCTAACCATAATCAAAATGCAAATACAAATGCAGCAGCTGATTTAGCAGCTACTCTAAGGGCTTCCTTAAAGAATAAATCCAATATGGTGTGAGACTGGCAGAATTTAACAGTTTCATAAGATTTCAAAATGTTCCTTTGAATGAAGATAAATTTCCAAATGAGCCATTTATCCCTTAAAGTTGCGAAGACAGACTACACAGATATACCAATCTTAAATATAAAGGAGGTAATTAAAAGGCTGTCAGGAGCAAAATTATGTATAATTTTTATTATATACAGCAATAAATAATAATTTAAATGGTCATAAGGATGTACTCAACTCCAAACACAGTGCAAGGAAGATCAAGTAATGAATTTAGCACCTAAACCATTCTTGAAAGAAGTTATTTTTATTTAAAATTAAATCAAATATAGGTATAAGAGTTTTTTAAACTCTTGCTAACTGGGTACTTAAATAAAAATTAAAGCTAATCATTAAGTCCTATTTTGGATTTGCAAAACCTAATTTAACTAGGGGTTTTTAAAATCAAAATGAAAACCACTTCAGCCTTTATAGTTACAAACCATGTCATGACATGCTAAGCACCATTCTCCCTGTGCCTGAGTTTGTACATCTGTTTCTATACCTCAACATCAGGTGATTTGCTGAAAATCTCCAAAAGAGTTTAAGCCTTACATGAGAAATATTTTATTTATGCAGGATGCTACCCAAATTCCTAAAGCAGCTGGAAGGTCTAATCATTGAATATGGAACTGTCGTGGAATTACAGATATCGAAGTCTCTCTGTAATCCCCAGATTGCAAGGTACCAAAGACATTTTTTCAATAGTTCTGCTCTTTAGAATGCTTTTTCTCCTAGATCCTTTTAAAATCTCACTATCAAATCCCCAAACCAATATTCCCTGGTGACCTATGCAAGGAAGAGTTTATTATTATTTTTTAGTAAGACATTAAACTTCTCAGATAACTTTGCCATCCTGCCCCAGCTGTGTGGGCAGGGGCACGAGGAAGACTACTATAAAGCTATTAATTTCAGGTTTCTAATCATAAAGTAATTTTAAAAAAATAACTCATAGCAAAGATATTTCCTTAGTATGAGAGAATCTCTATGTTAGTATATACAGATGTCTCAGGAAAAGAAACTGGAAATAAAAATTAAAAACTTACCTCTGGAAAGAGAAACATAAAACGTGTGGAAGGATGGAGTGAAACTGTTGCAGATAGCAAGGGTGAGTCGGCTTTGAACTGAATTCAAACCCAGCTCGAGTTTTCCTGCCGGTGAGTCAGTTCTTTGTTGATGTGTCCTTCTATTGGTTGCCTCGGAACATCGGGTGTTTCCTGGTCGGGTACACAGACTGTAACTCTTTAGTGACTGCAGATGAGTGCAATTACAGAGAAAGAGCTTGGATAGCTGCTTTTCCCACAGCCAGGAACACCAGGAGGGGAAGCTAACAGAGAAAATCACCGTGCTGGATACAGCCCGGGCTGGAACAGGGCAGAGCTGCACACGCTGTGCAGCTGATGCTGATCTCTGCAATGGGTCAGGCTGACAGCACAAGTGAAAAACCCCTAAATTCTTCAAACCAAGCTGATCTCAAAACAGGAAATAAATGCTGGTTTCTGGTAAGAGCGTAGGCAGGCCCAGGGGTGAGGTTGGGTTACAAAGAACTGGCTGTCCAATGGTCCTGCTCGAGGATGTGGGGCTATGGTGAGAGGCAAGCTGGTCATCAGCCAAGTGTGCTCTCATCACGAGTGGGGAACGACATGCTGGGCTGCATCAGAAATGCAGTCAGGAAAGTGAGAGGAGTCACCACGCCTCAGTACTCAGAAATGGTGCAGTTGCAGCTGAAATACCAGAGTCAGCTTTAGGGCTCTCAGTCCAAAGAAAATGTGGACAAACTGGAGAGGATGCAGTAGACAGCTCCCAAGATGGGGCCCTGGAGCACACACCTTACAACCAGGGCCTGAGGGAGCCAGTCTTGCTTAGGCAGGTGCAGGAGGCTGAGGGGATATCTACGAGAATCCTACAGCTACTTAAAGGTCAGGTATGAAGATAGAAACAAATTCTCTCCATAGTGGCAGATAACCACCAGTGGCATAGGCAGATGTCTCTAATTCAGAGGTTCAAGCCAGATGCTAAAAAAACCCCTTCACTGTTGGGTAATGCAGTTCTAGAATGGGCCACTCAGGCTGCAGAGTCTCCATCCTTTAAAAGGTTCTCTAGACTTTGCTAGACAAAACCATGGCTGACCTGATCTAGCAGTGCTGGTAGTCCTGCTTTGAGCAGGAGGCTGGGCTAGAAAATGCCAAAAGTCCAGTGTATTTTTAATTTTGTGAAAACCCTATAAGGCCTAATTGTGTTCCTGCTTGGCCCCCGACATGTACATTCCCACTGAAGGTTGGTGGGGCTGCTGGATGCAGGGAGGAGACTTTAGGAAAGAACAGTCATTTCAGCTGATCAAATTTATGCAAACTTTCTGCTCCTTGAAGATTTTCTATTTATAGAGGCTGACATAAAACCAGTGTCAGTGAATGAAATTCTGTCCACACACTTCTGTTGGTTTTGGATCAAATCCTAACCCCCCTCCACAGGGAAGGGAGGAGGAACAAGGCAGTTACCTAATCCTCCCATGATCATGGGAAATTCCCTGACATCATAAAATCCTGTGGCTGTGTGGCCTGAGGGGGAGCACTGCAAGTGAGAAGTGTGCAGTGGGTTGTCTGCTGACAGCTCTGACCAGCATCAGCTTTCTCTGCCCAGCACACCCCTCCAAAAGTGAAATTAGTAAGAGGGAGCAGTAGTAGCAAAGGTTAAAAAAGAGGGCTGTAACAGTCCTAGAGAAGGCTGGAAGCATGTCAGGTTGTTTTGTTGTGCCACAGGATCCTCCTCCCCTTGGCTTTATCCACACCACATACATTTTTGTCAGTCTATGCTTCCCTAAAAATTACATTAAAAATGTTTTCCCCTGCATAACGTATCAGCTGTCAGGTTCAGATTGAATCACAACTGTCCAAAATCCTTTCAGCTCATTAAAGGAAGTTCTTCAGGGGAGCTTTGTAGATGAGTTTTAAGGATGTCATTTTACAGAAATTCTTTGACTCTTAAAGTAGTTTTAGGTACTTCTGTATTTTTAGATTACCACATGCTGGGGAAACAGAGTACTAGAACAATCCTGCATTTGTTTACTCCTTTTGACTATTGTTTTCAGCTTAAAAAATCCCCTTCAGTATGAAACTATAAAGCTTAATTTTAATCCATTATTAGAGAAACCAGAAATATACAGGCCAAGCAGTGCAGGTCTGAACTAATTAAACATCATTATTATTGAAGATGTTAATTTAAAAAACCCAGTATTTTACCTATACATAATTTATCCAGAGAAGTTTAAAGCCTCTCTCATAATACAGAAGCTTAGAAATAACAGGCAAGGAAAAACCTCTATAGGCTCCCACAAGGACTGCCTTGTGCAGTAATTAGACAGTTAAGAAAACAAAAGTTTAGTTTGACTGTAAGTTGTTGAGTTTCTTTGGATTTTGGTTTTCATTTTAATGATGTAAAATATTTGGAATCAGGCCTTCCAGCAAGGACTGATGAGTGAGACAGACACTGAATCTTTCCAATCTGCTCCACACCAGGGTCATGTCCTTGCCATACAGAAAGCTGAATACGGGCACAGTGGAGAAGTGCAGATGGGACTTGCCAAAAGCAGCAGCTTGATGCCTGGAGTGTGCATGTTATTGTCAGGGACATGGAGAGACAGCTCCTCTGAAACACCACCGAGGGCACTTCCAACCCTGTGGAAGAGGAAACTACAGTGAACCAAAAGGGAATCTGATCTGAAGAGCACTTAAAACGATCATGAGGTGAGTGCCTGCAGGTTTCCTTTTCATGGGTGAATCCAGCCATCACAGGAGGACTGGCATTACACATACAGTGTCTGGCTGTAACTGCAGGAAGAATTCAGAGACAGTATGTTATTTCTAATATGTGCATTTGGTCATGCTAAATGACAGCACAAGTCTTTCAGAAGAGTCATAGATCTCAAAGAATCCAAAGACCAGTTTTTATTTCATTCAGAAGACAAACAAAACAGAGCATCAGAATGTCAAAGGACAAAGAGTAAAAATCCACCTTATTTTAACTTCTCAAAGCATCCATAGAAGGTCTTTTAAAACATAACCATAACAATGCAGAAAGAACTAAAACATTTGCTTTTCCAATCCAAACTTATTTTTGTGGCTCACTCACAAGCTAAGACAATGCATAGTGAACATAGATATGTTTGTAATATCTTTCCACCCTAAAAGTAGGAATAATAATGATGCCTAAAGGATAACAGAGTTTAAGATGAGTGGTTTATCAATCTCCTTGTAACAGTCACACAGACTGAACCCAGTAACAATCACATTTAGAACAAAATGAGGGGTTTACAAGCACCAGCATTAGAGGACTGCAGCATAAGACAAAGCCTCAATAGAGCGAGTATGCACAGTGAAAGAATGACACAGGGCCAGAAGATCAAAGCATTAAGATGACCCAAATACCAAAGCCTCTGGTGCATCATCAGTAAACACTACACTTGGATATTTCAGCAGAGTTCCCAGCATCATTCCTCGATCTGGTTTTTCCAGTTAAGCACCTGTGCAGAACAACTGTTGGCGAAGAGGTTGGTTCAAAGAGGCCGCTTTCTTTGGCATCTTGTCTGTCAGGAGGCCTTACAAGAAGCTGACATTGGAATGCTGAAGGATTCAGATCTGTGGGTTACAAATGCTGTGTAGTTCATCTTCACAAACCTAAGCTGTAGTGCATGAGTGCAGCCAGTGATATGATCATCTTGCTCTGGAAGATAGGACTCCAAACTCCAATACCTGCCCCTTGTAATGGGATACTTTAAAATACAACAAAATGATGGTGTCCATTTTCTATGTTATGGATTTGAAGTTGAACTAAGGCTTCCTTTTCTTTTTTCTTCTGTTTTCTGTTTCTTCAAATGCCCATACCAGGCTATTTTGGAAACTATTCTTAACATTTATCTTGTCATCAGTGAGATGACTAAACAGGAGTATCACAGCTTCTGGCCCTAGGCAATTTCCATACGATGAGCGGTGCCAAGCACCTCTGCTCATATTGAATTGTGCCAAAGAAATGTGTTAATTCTTTATCCAACTGTTTAAATAATGAAGTCTTAAATGGGTATCACATAATAATTCATGGCAGTGGGAACAAGATGAAGAACTCCTAGACTGCAGAGAGCTTAGTGGATCACACTTGTTTAGAGTGCCCTAGTCCTCATCCCAAGTGGTTGTGATCTGTTTTGGAACACAGTGAACTAAACAGTATTAAGACAGGGTGGAGGAATGTTAAAGCTCCAGGTCCATCAATTATGTACCTGCAGATAAATAGTTCTGGTGAGCTGATGATGAAATGTCGGAGGCCTGGATTGTAAGACCTTGTGCGAATGTGTGACATAGGTAGAAGATTATAGGGAGCTCCCAAAGCCTTTACACATATCAAGCAAAACTCAAGCTCTGCTAGGCAAAAGAACATAGTGAGCACTCTCTCCTTGTTCCCCTGAAGACACCTGTTGCAACATGAGAAAAAGTGCAGCCTTATTCACCAAACCCCCAAAAGAAGCTCTTCCTATAAAACAGCATAACCTGAATAACTTTACCAATGCCATGCCTGTCTCCTGGACTTTTCCACTGGGAAGCAGACAGATTTTTAATTGGCTCGATCCCAAGTGCTGTGTTTTCTCTACCTGGCAATTCTGAAGTATTAAAATATGCATCTGAGTACAAATAATCAAAAGTCAGTTTTCAAAAAAGTCTGATCTAAAATCAGTTCTGTTTTTTGGTTGTGGGACTGGTTTGGGTTAATTTGTTTAGGGATTTTGTTTGTTTTCAATGTAGCAAGAACATGTACGTGAAAGGCACCTGAAAGATGCAGATTGCTGCTGATTTCCTGTAAGCACTGGTATAATCAAGCCTGCTTGTAGACCACTTGCATTTAGTGTCAGAGACAGACTTCTGAATTACTGCAGTGAACTTTCAGTGATCTAGGAAAACACTCTGCTTATGGTGAAATATATTCTTTGAATTTGGTCATTAGCAAACTAAACTGGAATTCAGTCCAACGCTGCTGGAGGTACTTCCTTCTCTTCCATGGAAAGCAGCCAACTAACACAGAGGATGTAAAAAGTAGAGGATTTACCTTGGTTTCCCAACAGTTTTTTCCACCACAAGTCTCATAACCCTTTGCTGATCAAAAGGGCCTTTATCAACCTTAGAAATGTTAGCTGGGCAAGCATCCATGAATTGCACAAGTGATGTGAATAGACAGCACCTAAAAAAATGAAAGGAGGTATTTATATACCAAAAAAAATCTGCTTATGGACTTCAATCCTGTTCAAAATTTATTAATAAAGTGGTTTTAACAGATCTTGCAGTCATTAAGGGGCTAAGTACAAGTTTCAACTTTCATTTGGAGGTTGCCAAATCAAAACCATCTGAAACTATTAATTAAAGACCCAGGAGTTTGGAAGACAACTGAAAAGAACACAAGACATTGTTTATTACACATAGTCTCTTTAAAAGCTTATTAGTTTGAGCAGCTGAGTTTTTGAATGTTGGAGATGGCAACGTTGCAAACAAGCTCCTCAAAGGAGGCTGAATATGGCAGTTCTTTGACTTTTGCTTGGCACTTACTTCCAGTAAGTTTTCTACTGGAGATCACAATAATTGTTGCAGTGAAAGTGATGAGAGAACAGGGACACACAGCAAGAGAGACTTGCAGGCAGTGTCCAAACAGGCGAGAGACCCGAGTGCTGTCTGCCCTCAGGAGTGTGAGGCCTGTTTGCTGGCTTTCTTTGGAAATCACCATTTCATCTGTAGCAAAGGCACCTGAGCCAAAATATGATAATATTCCCGTGGTTTAAGAAAACGTTGCAACAATGCAGCATAATCTTCTTTTGGGATTGATATTCTTCTTCACTTGTCAAAGATCTATCCGTTTTTATAAAGCCAGATGAACATCACTGAAAAGTAAACTTCTAATAATACCACTGTACCTACTTCTTTGATTTTTGCTTTTTAAGGCTGAAAGTAGCAGTGGCACAAGTGAGAACAGCCTGTACTGGGTGGACTTTGTCCTGTTGTGTTCTTTCCAGGAAGCGGCAACAAAAAGAAACCTGTTGCAAATTCCCCAATTGTGCTGTGAGAGACAAAAAAACCCCGAGGCTTATCCATGTCCTGAAGTGACACTTCCTCTCAGCTTCAGCAGTGCAGCAAAGCGGGTAGCAAAACAACCAGCTGGATGGAAGATGTTAGAAAGGAAGCACTAGAATTTGGGCAAAAGCTGGGAACCCCTAACATGGGCAGGCTCAGGGAACAGCCCTGGGCTCCCCAGCTCCCACCGATGCCAGATGGAGGCTCAGGTTCCCAGCTGGCACCGAGTGTGTTTGCAGAATGTTGTGCACATCTCCAGAAAATGCTTTCCTCTTAAAGCAGAACACAGCAGCACACATCTGACAGTGTGGACACCAAACCTAGAGACTCCCTGGGTTAACAGGCAATGCTTGTGCTGCTCAGGAGCAGCTCAGCAGGAGAAAGGAAGGTGCAAACAGGAGTCACACAAAGGGCAAAGAGAAACTGTCGAGTTCCACAGCCCAGGAACAACTCCAGGCACAGGGACATCTGGCAACAACCGGCTGGAAAGCAGCTCTGCAGAAGAGAACTTTGGAATCCTTAGCAGATAAGCCTTAGGAAAAACCTCTGGTGGGCCTGTCAGCCCAGTCTGACTTCAGTTGTTACGTACAACTTCATCAGGTAACCTTAATTTTGATTGCCTAACAGGGGTTTTTCAGTAATTTTTCCATGCCCCATGACTTTATGAGAAAATTGGGGTCAGATGGAAGTCCTGAGCAAAGAGGCAAGTCCGAGGGCAAACCCACCCACCAGGGTTCCAGGCTAGATCCAAACACACCAACGAAACTGCTCAGAGAACAAACACTGCCAGGGGGCTGAGCTTAAATGCAGTTCTGGGCAGACAGCACGGGGGTGGAGGTCACAGATGAAAGCAAATACTTACACATCAATAAAGATGTTAAAAATAAATTAATCTTGTCATGTGAATACACTAGCTTGCATATCATTTGAGAGATTGCTGCTCTCTTTGGTCTTCCAAGAAAATACCAGGCATACTTTAAAAAAACAATGTAGATGCTGAATGTCGAAGACAACCATCCTGTGGTTTCATGAGGTCACCGGTGTTAGTTCTGAGCATTCAAATATGAGAAATTTTTACAGCCACTGGCTTCACAGTGCTGTATCCAAAGAATAAAAGGTGTTAAAGGAAATCTTTATTTTACCTTCTTGTGCCTTGACATAATTTAACTTTGTCCAGCTACCACATTACTACTATTTCTCTCTCATCCCTTCAGTATTGGGAAAAATATGGTTATGTTTCTTTTCTGCTATTTCATAAGTGGAATTTTGAGGGAAATTCGTATAGCCTTCCTTGCAAAACATCCTCTTTCATTCTGAGCATGTGAAAGCTAATTTTAGTTTCGGTTTAGAGGGAAGACTGTCCCTTTCAGCATGAGGTAACATAAGTCCTTTTCCTTTTTTACAGGTTCTCCTTATAAGCTTAATCTCAAGATACTTATAAGTGTTGCATATGTAAGGTGGAAAATAAGGAAACCGCAGTTTAAAAAGCAGAGTGGTAAGCTATTGCTTTTTTTCTGACCCTGGAGCAGTTCCTGTGTTGAGAGCAGTGTCTTCCCTGCTGGGCTGTGCTGTGTAGATGCTGCTTTCTCTTGCTGCCATTCCCATCCATTTGCTTTCTCTGCCCTTGTTTCACCTCCTTGCCTGGGAGGACTGTAAGCCGTGGCTGAAGCAAGGCTGACCTGCATTTAGAGCGCTTAGCACACAAAGTTTCTGGGCATAGATCAGAGGGTCACTGTAGAGTGCTGAAAAAGTAGCTATAAAGTGAAATGATAGAGAGATACAAAGAGAAAGGCACTACCAAAAATAGTGCCAACAACAGTGAGATTTGTAGGGGAATTGGAGTGTCATGGCCCTGTACAAATGTTAAGCAGACATGAAGTGGATGAGGAGGTAGTTTACAGGCAAATCTAAGAAAGTAATTGTTGGAGAGAACTGCCATTTCATGGATTTGTCACTAGTAGGGTTTCACAGTGGTTTGTAGAAGATCTGATATCCTTGTCCTCTAATATGAGAGTAAATGTGAAAGCCGAGATTGATGCCAAAAAATGGTAGATTAAAGAGCAATACAGAAGAGAATCAGGTTGTTTGTTTGCTGGGCTTGTTCTTGTAAAATTCTTTTTTCATAAAGGTAGGGCTGAAGTTAGTGCATTATGGAGCAAAAAAATGTGAGCTTGCCTAGACAATAAGACTTACCCTGGAAGGCAATACCTCCAAAACTGAAATGAGGACAAGAGAGATAGAAATAGGGTGATGTTTATATAGAGAGCACCAGCAAGGTGGAAATCCACACACAGCTCTAGCACATCTCTGAAAAGAATGTCAGAAAAATGAAAAGAGAAAAGAATGTTGAAAGACTGAAAAGGGCAAAGAATGGTTTGCCAGAAAACTTTAGGTTTGGCAAAAACACCTCACAGCAAGACACTGGAGAATGTTGTATGTTTTATTTACCAAAAAGAGTAAAAGAAATGGCTTCTTTACAGTTTTTAAGTTCTTCCATGAGAAAGGAAAATGGGACTTTTACAGACAAGGCAGGGATGTGAAGAAAAGCCTGAGACAGAAACACAGTGTGAAATAGAGGCACAGCTTTTTAGCACTGTGATTGACCACAGGACTCTGCTTCCTTTCTACAATTGACATCCCTGTGGCTGTTGCCTGCAGTCAAGCTGCATGAGCAGACAGTAGTTTAGCAGCAGACACAGTGGCCAGCGTTTCACTGATACACAGCAAGCCAGCTTGCCACACCACCCTTGCTCACTGGCCCTTGAGATCACAATTGCACTCCTGAGATTAAAATGTTGAAAACTCTTTTTACTCCTGTTGTCAACTGAATTGGATGTCACTGGCAGTAATAAATGAGCAATAACTTCCCAGTGCTGCCAGAAAGCGGGGTGCCTGTGGCTGGGGGATTTGAGTGAAGGTGGCTGCTTGCTCCAGCCTGCTTTCACCACACAGGGTCAGTGTGAGCTCACCCAGCTTTGCTCTGGGCCAGCTTTGGTTTGGAACACAGCAGAGTGCAGGAATGCTGGCCCATTGCAGGGCCAGACTCAGTTCCTTACGCATGCAATGTGGTCCCTTGGAGGACTGGGTGGAAAGAGAGGAGTTAGTTGTGGGAGGGAAGGGGAGGGATACCATTTTCCATGTTGCCTCTGTGACTTAGCAGAATTTGTGGTTGCTCAACACTTCATTAAGATCAAACCAGGAGGCTTATGACTACTTAATGACATTTGTGTTCTCATGTGATCAAGTGAAGTCACAAGCTGAAAAAAGCATCCTGTTTTTGCAGTTTCTCTTGCTTTCCCTTGTCACATGGATGGTGTGGAGCGTCATGTCCAGGCATGGTGTCTTTTACATGTCTTTTACAGTTGGTTGATATTCTTGTGATCCAGCAAAGGAAAGGGAAAGGGTCATCTTGTGATTAAAGAATACAGCTTGAAATCATTATTCTCCCAGAAACTGATGCCTCTGCCACAGATGTCGTGTGTGTCTGTTGGCACATCACCCACTGGCTTTTGCCTCAGGTTTTTTCCCATTAAAATTAACAGAAATATTTTTATGAGCGTAGTTCGAGGTTCATTTAATGCTAATACTATCCTTGATAACCAGTGAAAGCATTCAAAATAAGTTGTGGTATATTCATGCCAGTAACTTCAAAAATTATCTTCTGCTGTTTGAAGCCCTCCCCTTTATCAGTAAAGAGAGGAATGCTCTTACCTTGAGGCCAGTATGCTTGTTGTTTTATCTTATCTGGAAGAGTATTAAGAGCAGGTTTATGAGTAAAACAAGTGTGGAGGAGCATCAGCTGTGCAGCAGAGGTCACTGCTGCATCATTGGAACAAACTTGCCATGTGCTGATGGGCCTGACCAAAACGGTTTGGAATTCACAATAAATATTGGATTTTGGTGACATTAACATTTCCCTGAAATTTTTATTTCTTTGAAACAGAGCAAAAGCCCGAGGTGAGCTCTACAGACAGAGCTTGTACTCCCAGGATTCTGCAGCTATTTGAACAGCTTCATCTTGACAGTGCCCAGCCTGGTAGGAAACTCTCAGACAGAAGAGCAGTTCCACATCATGGCTTTCACTGCTAACACCACAGAATTGACAAGAGTCGGGTTTAGAGATGCCAGACCCGGGCTGTGTCTGTTTGTGCCCTAAAACAGGGCAGCCAAAGGTTCAGGCTCCAGTTCCCTGGTGGAGATCCTCAGGCAGGTGCCCTGTGGGGCTGCTGGGGTGCCCATAGCGGGTCTGGTCTGCCCGTGAGCTGCAACATAATGCTATAACAACACAGCACAGGTGCAAGGAAAAAGGGTTTTGTTACCCCTCCTTTGTTCCCAGAGAGCAATGCAAAAAAAAAAAAATTACAATCAGAATTAGGGTTATGGGAAATTAGTGGTAAATCTCCCTGAAATGCAAGGGGGTATACAGAATAAAGGGTTCACAAACAACAGCAGCAGTGTCCAAGCCACTTCTGACCAGTATTTATACAGAGATCATTTCCAATTACAACTGGGCCAGGTTAGTATTACAGTAAATTTCTGAGCTTCATTTCACAGTGCTGGGCATTCTGGCTCCAATCTAGTAGGTTATTTAAGTGTGTCCCTAATCTGCCTAAGGAGTGGTGTAGAATTCAGGAGGTGTGTTGTGAGATCAAGACTTGAGCTCTCAAGATGAGGCAAGACCAAATCTACTCTGGGATTTTCTGCACCCCTTGCTCAGTCCACCAAGCAAGACTTTCTTCATGTGATTCTATTAACTACTGGTTGATGGAATCGTGTCTTTAGGCCATATTTTTCAACAGGAACTTCTGGATTTTTGGATCCTTATCTCTTCTTTTCAACAGAGGTCACAAGCTTTCTCTTCTGTTTGAGCTACAGTTTGCAGCTCTGTTTGCTATTGTGAGTCCTCAGGCTCTCTGAAAAGCCAGTTCAAGTTGTTTATCAAAAGAGTTACCAGCACAAATGGACAAAAATACAAACATAACCCTCTAACAAATGTGGATCTGCCCATACCAGTGGCAGTTCTGCAGGGGATGCAGAGGGTGAGCCTCCAGTCATTGTGGATCTTGCTAAGTTCAGTTCTAGCTGAACATTGTCAAAGCAGGATTGAATGTGGATTACATCATCAGTCTACATGTGGAGCTTGTGTAACTCTGTCCTGGGACTTCACCAGATTTTAGAAAGTAGATTTTTACATATTATGATCACACATAAGTGTTGACATGAGGAAAAAATTCCTACAGTTAGTAAATAAAACCAGGATGTCCCAGAAAATCTTAACACTCTTCCAGAGTGATTTTGGCACTTGTCCCTGGCCTTAAAAGTCCTTTATATTGTCCCACTATAGTCTGTTCTGTTCCTAATCATTTAAGAAACTAAGCACCTTGGATAAATTCCCGCCTGATGCCGTGGGGAAGGGACTGTGCAGACCTTTATGTAACTGTCCTTCAGCTCTGAAAGACAGCAAACCACTGGCAGCACAGCCTGGAGAGCAGCAATCACAATTAAAACAATTCTTAACCAAGAATGGGAATAAGTGCAAGAATGTGTTGGTATTTTGAAGTGACTTGCACTAGACATGTCCTGCAGTCATGCTTTCAGTTAGCCAGGAGTGTCTGGACCAGATGAAGTGTCCAGTTGTCTGCAACACTGACAGTGCAAAGCAGTGGAGATGAGATTTTTTAGAAGGATCCAAGGGACTGGTGTGCTTTTAGAAACATTACCCAGAAACTTCTGTGTGTAGGGATAACTTGAGCTATAAAAGATGATTTGTGATTTAAAAACAAAAGACCAAACTAAAACATTGCTTTAATATTTTCGTTAGCTCTTAAGTAAAGCAAAAAATGTGAGCTATTTCTTGAGTCAACAGCTGCTCTTGCCAAAGCCTACAGTGAACACTCGGTCAAGAGTGGTACCTCACCCTCATGATCCCTAAGCATGCTGAAACACAATTTTGAAACCTCCTGGTGTTCTGCTGGTTGTCCCCCCTCCTTCTGATCACTCCCCTTGGTGTATTTTTGGTGGTTATTCCAAATCCTTTCTCTGGCTTTCTGTATGTGGGAGGCCCAAATGCTTCTTTTCTGCCCCATTTTTTGGCTATGATTCATATACAAAGTTATCACCATCCCTTACTGAGGACTAAGAGAGCTACCTTTTTATTTTTGTATTCTATCCAGAAGAGAGCCTTAGCAAAAAGTTATACTTGTGAATAATTTAACGATATGCTAAATTCAGCCTGACTGAACAGAATAATTGAGGTTGAAAGGGGCCTCTGGTGACCATCTAGTCCAACTGCCCTTGTTTAGGGTCAGCTAGAGCAGGTTGCCAGGACCATGAGCAGTCAGGTTTTAAATCTATGCAGGAATGGTCTGCAAACTATTCCAGTGTTCAGCCCCCTTTACAGTAAAAACAGGGCTCAGCTTTCTCTCACCTTCTGCAAGACATTTTAGCCAAGTCTGTGGAGATCATTGTCCTGCTTGTCAAGGAGCTCCTTTGTGTTTAGACTTGATCTCCAGGTTCTCTCCTGTTCTTGCTACAGGACAAGTACAATTGCTAAGCCTTCCCCAGGACTCATTCTGCAATTGAATTCTCATCCTGAGGTATTTTCTTCCTTTTCCCTGATAAAAGTAATCTCAGCAATCCAGAAGGGTTTATAGAAGGGTATTTATTTTAAAGCCTTTCCAGCCTGCTGTGTTGGTTTATCCCTTTTGACGGTTCTCTCTCCCAGCTCCTTACTCTTTTCTCAGTTCCCAAGGAATGTCTGCTTCAGTAAAAGTGCAAAGTGCAGAATGGAGAACCCAACCAAGAAGCTGTGATTTTACAGCACTGCATCCTGCCCTATCTGCTCTTCACAGAGCTCTGCAGCAGCCTTTTGCATTTCAAAATTCATTCTCATGCCCCAGCCCCTTCCTGTATGGAATGAGCAATCCTGATTCTTTCAGTCATTGTGGGTGTTACAGTATTCTCACTTTCTCTTTTCTGTACTTTATTTCTGTACTTTACTTTCTGTATATTTATTATGTACAAACAGCATGTGGCTTGGTTCTTGAAACTGGGAATAAATCACTGATTCATCTTCTGGTTTCTGGGTAGACTCTGGGAAGGATCTGAAGGCAACTTTAAGAAACTGTAAGAAATTACAGTATGGCCATTCTTGGGGCAAAGGTTGGTAATGGTTTCATTCTTCTTTGTTCTGCAGTAAGCACACTGGGACTGTTCCAGGTTATCACTGATGCTGTCTAGAGCAGAACTGACCTTCTCATTCCTGCTGGGAGTTTGAGGTGTTTTACTTTGAAACCAGTATCTACTTAAGTCCTTGTGGTATCCTCTGCATTCCATATGGGATGGAAAAGGCTTGCCCTGGCCTGTGAGTGAGAGCATTTGTGTATTTAACATGCCAGATCCGTGGCACTAATAACAAAGTACATCTAGAGGCACTTTTATTTAAGTTTCTTTGGACAGGTTTAATGTTAGTTTGCCTGTTGTCTACAAAGTGCTGCATACTTAGAATATGGACTAGAAGGACTTTTTAAGCCCAGGTAGTGAATCTGTGGCTTCTAGAATATTTACAGCTCCCAGAATACTTCTCCCTGTTCTGTCTGTGGCCCAAAGACCCAAACAGAAAGGTGGGTCTGAGAGCAGGTGAGGAGCAGGGGGGCCCCAGGCTGAGCACAGCTCAGGCAGGGGATAAGAGCAAGGAGCTTAAATGCAATTCCTGGGCAGACACAGCATGGGCAGATGCCTCAGGTGAGGGAAATTAGGACCTGTTGGTGCTCTCAGGGTCCTGACACATTCCAGCAGGTAGAAAAAAACTTGCACAAAAAAGATTTTGCTTTTGTAAGTGGAAGTCATATGTTTAGCAATGTTCTAAAAGAAATGTGAGTGCAGCATTAGCTGAGAGAGCAGATCTGGACCAGGGTGCCAGAAAAGCTTTGTACAAGGGGGATTTGTTATTTGGAATGTTCCAAGGACACATGGTTTTGGAATGCTTTGGAACAAGAAAGCCAAGTCATTTTTCTGGGTGGTTTTGTGTTTTGTGCATTTTTTTCCCTTCTCTCCAGTTATCTAACACTGTCTTGGATAGGGGAACTTAAATTACCTTTTTCACTATCTAAATTTCTGAAGGAAGGTTTTTTTCTCTACATTTCTTTTTTTCCACATATCTACATTTTTGTAAGTATGTCTTCAACTTCATTCTGTGGTGCTTTTATTTGGACACTGATCTTTGAAAACTACAAGCACATTGCCTGTTATTTAGCACAGCATGCTAATCTGGGTGTGTTTGAGCTTCCAGTACAGTAAATATTTATTGGACAGTAAATAAGATTCCTAAATAGAGGCATCCTCGCAATGAGGAGGATGGAGAAGGATAGAGGATCCAATCTGAGCTAAGACAGGAATGTCAAAGTTATTTAACTGTTTGCATGTTGTGGGAAAACAGCTCTTCATCTAATGGATTTTATTTCTCAACATACCTTTGCATACTCTTCTCCCCTTTTGAATTACTGTAAAAGTTCTCCTATATAAAATAATCCATTATTTCACTAGTTACTGGAAGGCACAAATACATCTCAATGTGGTACTGTGCTCAAGTTAGAAATTAAAGAAACTGGCTACCAATATCCCCAAAACAGAAGGCAGAGATCATTTTAAAACTACTCTGGGAAGAAAAGCCATTTAACCTTACTCAAACACAGACTAACACAGCCAGGGTAACTTGTTTTCCATCTCTTTTCAAACATGTGCCTGGCTGCAGTACTGTCCTATGAGTCACGGTTAAAGAACCCACTGGAGAGCAGTTACCCACTTGCAGCCCTTTCTGCCTGCAACACTGGCTTTGGGACAGAAATGGGAGAGTGAAACTTTTTTTCCTCTCTAATGAGATAAAGTGATAAATGAGATAAAGTGATAATGAGATAAATCTTGACTAACAAATCTTTCTATTAATAAAGTCTTTGGACTCTCTAGGAATATGGACTTTCTTATTGTCTTCCAGTTCCTTTTGGAAGGTAAGTAGAGATCTAAGCTCTCTGAGGATGTTCTGGTGGACCTGGAGGGATGTTGTCCTCATGGGTATGTTGTGCAGCTGAGAGCAGAGAATTACAAACCAGCATTACACTGTGTGTCTTCACAGATAGTCCAAGTTTTCGCTCTGGCTGCTGGCAGATGCAGGATGTAAACACATTAATGAAGTCAAAGCTAGATAAGGGTGGGTAAAGTTCATATATGTTGAATGATCTTTCAGTCAGAAAAGTTCTGTTAATTTTTTTTAAGTCAATTAAATTAAAGGCAAATAATTCAGCAAGAAATTGCATTTACTTTGCTGTTCTGAATGGAAGCAAATGATGAGGCTGGAAGAAGAAACCTTCCCCCGAAATTCAAGTAGGAAGCACACGTTAATGATGGATATATAGCCTCTTTAAGGCTTCAGAAGAGCAAAAGGTAGTTTAAACTGGCAGAAAATTCCCAGAAGGAACAGAAATTCCTTTGGGCCATTTTGAAACATTTGAGAGTTGATGCCTATGAGACTTGCCTGGGACTCCAGGCTGTGGAAACTGCTGCCCACAGTGAGCTTCCCATGGCACCTGGGCAGGATCCACCTGCTGCTACCCAGCATTTTTGCACTCTGTGTATGCCACTGGAAGAAAGGAAATTATCAGAGATACCAGTGAGGGAACCTTAGGAATTTATAGTGCCAGAAGAGGCACGGAGGGTCAGACAAGGTGACAGGGAACAGCTCATTCTCACATGAGGTTTGAGGCGTCTTCTCTCTCGTGAGAATAGAGATCTTCTTAGTGTTTGGTGTTGTCATGTGCTCTCTGACCTGCTTTGCCCAGAGGACACATCAGTGGCAAACTCATGGGAATCCAGTTCTGTGTTTTATTGCAGGAAGCTGCTCAGCCACGTTCAGTCTCCTCTTGCCCAGAGAATGTTCTGGCATGCCAGAGAGGGTGGCTGTCTGCCTTTCTATGTGAGAGTGATGTGGAGAGGTAAATAATGCTCCTGGGATTCAGGTAACTGTCTTAACTGTTCCCAAATCTGGATTTCAGAACTGCCAGTGTTGAGTTTGTGTTTCAAGTTTTTTAAACCCAAAATAACAGAGCTTACATTGTTCAGAGCACTG
This sequence comes from Myiozetetes cayanensis, assembly GCF_022539395.1. Classification (NCBI taxonomy): domain Eukaryota; kingdom Metazoa; phylum Chordata; class Aves; order Passeriformes; family Tyrannidae; genus Myiozetetes; species Myiozetetes cayanensis. The sequence goes on along the minus strand of NW_026087270.1, from coordinate 18,262,613 downwards.
GCAGGAGAGCAGAAAAGACTGACCAGAGATCCTGTTTCATAAAGAAGAAAATTGTCTTTATGTGTGAGTTACAAGGGATAAGCTGATCTTTATGCATATTGTCATAGCCAAATTTTTCCATTTGATCCTGAGCTCTTCTGGAGAAAGTTAAATCTGTTTATGCTGAATAAAATACTAACAATCAGAAGTTGTTCCTGAACCCACCTCCAGCATGCTCTGGTATCTGCTATAGTTATTCCTTTAATAATGTCTACTACTCCTGAGAACCATGTTGTCTTCACTGCTTTCAAGGGACAACAATCAATACTCAATTCCACGCTGTTAAACCCCCAATTTTTTATTTATCTCATGCTAGGAAATTTTCAAGGGCTGATGCAACATATCTTCCCTTTCTTCGATTCTTCCTTTTAGCTTCTCTTAGAACAGTGGGGCATGATTCAGACTATGGAAGTGGAGGAACAGACTGCTGATTTCCCTGGCCCTTCAGCTGGGGCCTGAGAGCCCAGGTTATTTCATATCCATGGTGCCAGTCATTTCATATCCATATATGTGTGAGAGTGTGTGTGTGTATGTGCATATATAATAACCACCAAAAGCTCAGCCAGAAGATTAATAAGCACAGAAATGGAAATCACCTGTTTATCCATACAGCACACAGCAAGATGAGAAAAAGGCAGTTCTCCTGAATGGGCTTATTTTTGGTGTGGAAAGATGAGTTTCAGAGTATTAGGGTGGTTTTACTGACGTGATTTATTTCTTTGCCTTCCTGGACAGACTGATAAGACTCTTGATGGGGATTATTTTTGTAACTGTGAGTACCTGAGGGCAGCTTTAATGGCCTTGGCAGCCTCACCTGGCATCTCCACCAAGCCTCACAGTCCCCCTGGGCCCAGGGACCCCTTTAAACTCATTTTCATTAAGCTGCTCCCTCTTGGGCTCTGGGTGTGTTTTCTGTGTCTGTCACTGATTTCATTGCTCCTTACCTGTGGATGGATTTTTCCCCCTGACCTTGCCACTATGAAACTGTTTAGCAGTCCCTGGGCTGCATCTGACCTTGGTTATCCTCACTGCAGCTGCCCTGCAGGTTGAGTTCTGGGCTGGACCTTGGACTGGCCTTGTTACCATGAGCCCTTCTCGTGATCTGAGCTCTCAGATGGCCCTGGCTGTCCTCCCTTGACCTGGTCCCAGGAGCCTTTGGGCAAAGTTTCAAGACCATTTTGTACAGGTAACTAGCAATTTTCATGAACTACCTTTATATTTCACTGTTCTCACTCAGCTTGGAAGCAATGAAATATTAATCATGAGATAACCAGCAAAGCGAGACCCCACGGTGTGCTCTGATGGCTAATTCTGTGCTTGGAGCCTCAGGACAAAGCGAAATGCTGTTTGCTGGCTTAGAGAAGATGCAAACAAGTTTTCTTTTTTGAAAAGAGTTTGCTCCTGGTTCTAATTGTCTGTCACAAGAAACAGCTGTTGATACAACTGGAGGCAGAGACAGGGTAGGATGAGACACCAGTGACAGGAAAGGTGAACAAATAGGATGTCTTAGCTTTTTCTGTTGTATCATCAAATCATGTCCTGAGAGTCCTTTTCTTAATTACAGCATGGCTTTGGGGCTTGCACTGGAACACAGTTTGTAGAAATGATTTTGGTGTGGAGACTTTAAAGTTGTTCAAAGCGGGTATGAACATGTACGATGAATTAAATTCACTGCAGAAGCACAAGGGCATTGTTGCTTCCTCTCAGTGCAAAGGCTTCTGCACTTCACTGCAGTGCTGACTTGACTTTTAAATATAAACATTAATTAAAGGCAAATTACTTTAATGTTTCTTTATTTTTTTATAGTACAATATCAAATATGGGTCAAATAGAACTTGAAAGTCATCTGGAATGATACAGTAGTGGTATCATCTGTGACAGCATAATCAGATCTGAATCTTCTGCTGAGTGATCTTCTCTATAAATAAGCTTTTACTGGGGATCTCTGGCTAGATTGGGCATCTTGCATTTGTAACTGTTTTCCATGGGGCTGCCAGAGTGGGAGCTCACAGGAGCTGAAATCAAGCCTTAGATAACAGTGTTTGTGTTGCAATAACATCGAGTTCTCCACTGCACTAAACATAACACTAATAATGAAGTGTCAGACAAACCCTTCCTTTCTGTGTGAACGCTTAATCTTTAAGGCAATGTTAGGCAGCTGTTGTGAACAAACTTTTGATTTTGTTGGTGTCATCCTTCTGTCAAAAACATGGAAGTGTGAAGCATTAGCAACTTGAAACTCATGTCTGTGTTTTTGGCTGAGCATGCTTAATGAGAGCACTTGAGTTTGCTTTTAGGCCATTTTAAAAAATAATTTGAGTGGTTCTTAAAGTACAAATTCTACTGGAATCCATAATATATGCCCATGTGCAACCTCTGAAACTAGCTATGGTTTTAAAAGTCACCTAGTTAGGAAAATACTTCTCTTTAATTGTCTTTATGCACTCACTAATGATAAAAAGCAAAGCATTTCTGGTAGTTGAGAATAATCCTGGAGTGAGGGCCACCTCTTGTTGAATGTTGTTGTATTTTGCTAATTCCCAGGCTGTAACGATAAAATCTGAGTTTGACCATGATACTATATCTGAATTTCTCTTGTAACTGCATTTAAAATATATCTGAATTTCTCTTGTAACTGCATTTAAAATATACCTGAATTTCTCTTGTAACTGCATTTAAAATATATCTGAATTTCTCTTGTAACTGCATTTAAAATGCCTCAGTGGTTTTTTTGGCTGCTGCTGTCTCTCAGACTGACCCTCCACAAGATGGCACTTCAAGTATCCCGATGGAACCTGTTCAGTGCTCTCTCAAAGAGAACCACTCTGCATTACAGAGCTCAACTTGTGGTGTGCTGCCTTTAATTGCAGTGTGTCAAGCCTGGAGTCAGGATGGACACCTGCCTGCCCAGGTACAGCCCCTCTGAGTGCACTCACATCGTTCATGTCATCCAGACTGTCCTGCTCAGCTTTGTGCTCCTTTGCTGTTTTCCTTGGAAAGGGCATCCAATAGGCTTGGCCAGCCCTGCCGTGGAGCTGGATGAGGGGAGAGCTCCAGGGGGGATGGCTGCAGGCCACTGCAGGCACTTATGAGGCCAGGAGTCAGAATGTGTCAGCTGCAGTTCACAGGGGCCGTGCTGGGTTTAGGGGAATGACGATGAAATACCAGGGGAAGAGGCAGTGTTTTTATGGAGAGTGATGTATCTTACTGATACAATACTAATGTAACTGTATATAACTTTAAAAGCCCTCAAGAATCCATGAGTACGTAATTCTGGAATATGCTTAGTTTCTCTTGTGGTGTTAATATACCAAGTGCTGAGATTTTCAGATTACTCATCCAGAGGCATAAGTAATTTTTGAAAAAGGCCTCTAATTATGTGGTAAAAAACTCAGATGTTCGTCATTACAGGTCTATAGAAATGATCTGTTTAATCTGTTTATATTAGCCTTTGAAGGGATTGTGATCTCTTTTTTCTCAGTGCTGTACAAACATGCTTTGAAAAATATTCCCTGCAATAGAACTGCAATCAGGGGATAGGAAATTCAGAGAGCTCAAGTGACTTATGAAATGTCACTTAAGTCTGGAAATACCCTTAATATTTGGGTTGTTTTTATCTATCAGGTAATGCTTCTGCTCATTCACAGTGTAAACTCTTCCACCACACAGATGTCTCCTGCTACTCCTCGGCATCTTTGCCACTTGTACAAAGTGACCAGGAAGGAACTCGTTATGCTGGAGTGATTGTGTCGAGACTCAGGACTTGTAAATCTTTGCTTTTAAAATCACATTCTGATTTTAAATGAACACTTTTAATATCTAGGCATAGCTTAAAAGTGCTCTGAAGGACAGGGCAGACAGAAGTAAAGCTCCTGCTGCTGTACAGTGACTGTGGTGCTGTTTGAGTGCTGGACAGTGAACAGAAGGCATGCAGGGAGCTGTGTAACTGAGTTAACTCCTGACAAGGATGGAAAGCTTTTTATCCCTCTCAGGGAGTCATTACTCACTGCTGGTCTCGGTGAGGATGCCCAGGGCAGTAAGAGACCCTGTCCCTGGGCAGCCCAGGTGCCAGTGCTCTCTGCTCTGACGTAATTCACTGTCTGGGGCAGTGATGCCTTTGCAAAGCCACATTCCATTTCTGAATGCTTGGATAGGAGTGTTCCATTCTTGGCTTATGTAGTGAAACTGAACCTGGAAGTGAGGGAATGTGATAGCAGAACTGGGGGGGTGTTGCTGTGGTTGGGCTCAGTTCCACCTGCAGCTGAGCTCCTTCTGTGCCTTCCACGAGCCTGTCCTGCCATCCCAACGGGAGGGAATGGGTGCTGGTAATCCCCACTCAGGAGGAGTTTACCCATCCTGTGTTCCATCTGCGTGTGAGAGAGATCCTGGTTATAATATAACCAGGCCTTTTCAGACATAACTTGATTTTTATTTTTGTTGAGATCATAAACCAGCCTGACTGGGGCAGTGGGAACAAGGGTAGAGGTAACTGGAATTTGCTGGCAGGTGTTTAATGAGTGTGGGAGGAGGAAGCCAGGACACAACTGCTCGGTATGGCCTTAGCAGCATGGGGGAGGGCAGCATCCCAGCTTTGTCAGCAGGAATAGAACCCTGGAGCTGAAAGGTTAAAAATGCCCCTGCCGGTCTCAAACTGGCACCTCAGGAGTTGGCTGCCCTGCTTTTGTAAGGGGCTAAAAATGTGCAAATGTTAGACTGGAGAAACTAGAGTCCTTCTGTGCTGCTCTCAGCAGCAGTTAGGGAATTTAAAGAGCAGCTGAAGATGTTATGAAAGCAAGAAAGGGATCTCTGAATTTCTGTTTTCACATAAATGGACACAGCATGTGAAGGACTGAAGCAGACTGTTCAGATCAACTCTAAATTATTTGTGCAGGCTGCTGCTGTAAGCCACAGGAAGAAAAGACTTGTAGCTGTTACTTAATGGAGCTGCAACCACATCAAGGTTTTTATAATCTATTTTGTTTTATTTATTAACTCCATGTTTTGCACGAACATTTAATAGTCTTGCATCCCGTAGGGCTGTGTATTGACCGTGTGAGTAGTTGTGCACCTCGTTTCAGTTCTGTTGTTTTCTGAGAAGAGTCTGAAGAGGTTGTTCCAAGACAGGTTAGGAGCACACCCCTAAGAAATGGAGGGGGACTGGCAGTCCACACAGGCATAACCATTTTAACTGCTTAGTGTTTCTGTGGTTTACCTCTGTACAGGGACTTAAAAATACTCTGGGCTTTCCTTTGACAGCTGTGGGATGGAGGGAGACTGGTCTAGCTTAAAGCTCTAGACAAGACTTACGCTCATTTTTAGTATGAATTTGTCTTTTTCCATGCTTAGAAGTGCAAGGAAAATGCAAAGCCCTACAAGAAAAGCAGCAATCTGATCCTAGGTTGATTAATCTTCACTTTACCAAGTTTCTTCTAAGACTGTGAGATTACTGCCTTGCTGTGTTGAAAAACATTGTACCTTTTCCTATATTACAAATCATCATGACGTATCAATTACGTAGGAAGGCTAATCCAAATGCCCTCAAAACTAATTGAAATGTTTAGCTTTGCTTCAACAGGCCTTGCTATCTAATGTGGCATGATTTGGCTCAGACCCTTTCTAAAAACAAAACACATAAGATGTTCCAAAAGTAAGTTTTTTGGTAATGCTGACAGGCACCTTCAGTGCCAACAGCCTCTCTTGTTAGGGTTTCAGATGAGGAGATTGAAGTGGGTAATTAACGTGTATGAGCTGTATTTACAAGCTGAAAAAAGTTTATTGTTTTATTCCTTAAAGACTGACTGCCTTGCTCAACACTAAACTGAGTGAAACCTGGAGGAAAATGACCTTGTTTTTATGGCAAATGTAAGGAACTAACTGGCTAAGGTTGTATGCAGTTCTGGCAGCTATCTTATGGTATCTCAGCTAACAACTTCCCTTTCATCCATCACTGATCCTCAGGCAGAATTAACTCCCTTGTGATGTCTGATATTAGAATGTTATAATGAAACTCTAGGAAGCTGAAATTGAGGCCTGTTTTAATGTGTTGCTCAGACACTTCTTATGTGTCTTGGCCTTGTTTCAGAACAGCCATCTGTTTGTGAGGTCCAATAAGCCAGCAGGGTTTTGTTTGAGTGAGGTGGGGTCCTGCTGTCCTCCCAGCAGGCCATTTCCTCAGGAGACAAGGGACCTCTGCAGATGTGGGCTCGTGCCATTCACACGCAAAGGACCTGCATTTCCCAGTTTTAGAGCAGCTCTGTGGTGAGCAATGTCCTGTGGAACAGGAGGCAAGGTGTGACACCTCTGTCCATTGGTGGAAGCTGGATGCTGCTGAAACCAGCAAGTTTCCTCCAAGGACTTGTCTCACCTAATCAGCTGGAGATGGGATTGTTTCCCTTAAGGCTCTTTTTCTCCCTCTGCCAGCTGTAGCTATGAACCTGCCTTCCTTGTTAGGCACATTCTTTTGATGCACCAAACACTCCTTCAGCAAGTTGCTGAAATATCTGTTCTGCACCAGTGAATATGCCAGTACTATTCCCAAAGGTGGATTGGGCAACTGATTTCCAAAGACTTTGGCAGAATCCTTGAAGAGTTGATGTGGAGCAGAAAAGGTTTTGGCTGGAGTTGTGCCTGACTCAGTTGTTTCATTTCCCAACTGAGTCCCAAATGCAAGCTCTGCTTTGTGGCTTGTTCCTGTTGACGAGCTCATACCTGTGCCATGGCAGGGAGCCAGCTTTTGTGAGTTTTACAAAAGAATCTGGCTTCTTGGCTGAAGAAATGAGGAGCAGAAAAAAAGCAATTTTGTAAGTTTCAGTGAGGAATTTTTGTAGGGAAAAAGCCCTTGGGGCAGCATAGTTGCAGTATATGGGTCATCTGAAACACATAACGTGAATTGGGTAGTAAAGTAATCATCCCCATCTCAGAAAATTAAGTTAATTATTATTTCTAGACAGTTAGAAAGAGTAGAGGAGAGTAGATAGATGTTTAACAAGTTGACCTTCCGAAGGTCATGGGAGTAATTTCTCAGTAGAGGCTGAAGATAAGATCAGAATCTGTGGGACAAACATGCCTCCAGAATAAATGCAGCAAACAAACAATTTTAACACAAAGTCCAGCAAATATGCTGAAACAGACTAATTGTTTTAGTTATTCACATATATACTAGGAAATAAATGCTTGTATATCGGAAAATGTGCGAACTGTATAAACTGCAATTCTGCAGGAAGTTGCAACATCTTGGAGAGATGTGAAACTAAGAAATAATGTAGCTAAAGAGACAGGAATATCTGTCCCGGACAGTGCCCTATTGCACAGGGATTGTTGAGGGCTTAGGCAAGGACTGACTGCTCTGAAATGCACTCTGGCCTGGTGGTGCTGAAGGGTTCAGCCCCCGTAGCAGAGGAGGTGCCTGTTTACAGCAGAACACGCCTGAGCAGTGCTGGGGACGTTAAGGAGAGTGCATGGCTGAGGAGAGATGTCTCAGGCCAAACAGCACCCATTTACAGCATGCAAATGTGAATTAATTCTGGGGAGTCACTGTAAATAACTATTATAAATCACTTAGTCTGTTGTATTAGAAAGCTTTATCACTTTTTAATGAGGTGCTCGGTATTTGTGATCAGACACAGAAAGGTGTGACACTTGGAGCACAGCAAGAAATACGGATAATTTTTGTCCTAGAGTAGTCCTGTGGTTGAAGCACAGGAGATAAGTTCACTCCTTGCCTGTGTAATGACAACTACTAAGCAGTAATCTCTGAACCATTTCTGTGTCTTTAAATTATTAAAGTATTTATGTGACACCCAGTCGCACCCATGTGCCAGTCAGATGGGGCAAACTGACACCCTGTTAAGATCAGAGGTTTTCCTTGTATTGCTAAATTCTCCTTTTGTTTTGTAAGAGGATTTCTGCTATTACATGTTCATTTGGGTGCCACTTGGTTATTTGATTGGATGTTTTTTTTTTCTCCTAAGCTTTTGTGTATTTGTGGTGACTGGTGCACTCTCAGAATGCAGCTTAGTCATGACACTCCAGCTTTTATTGTGTTCCAAGATTAGCAGCAGGACAAGTTTGCTTATCCTTTCCCAAATGTCACAACAAGAAGAAAACTCTCAAGGCTTTATACTGAATGTACCTTGTCCTCCAGATATAAAAGCACTGCAGAGCTAAGTGGTATTCAAAATCAAGGCTTTCTGGGAACCTAAAAAAAAGGCATTTTCTCAAACTGTGTTCCATTGTAATATTTGTATTAATAATACAGCTGTAACCTTTCTGACGAGTCTGCAAAGGGGGTTAACCTTGCAGTGTGGGTGACACACACACAGCAGCTTTGCTGTCCCAGGCTCAGCAGTCTTAGTCCGTGTCTGCCAGGTGCAGGAAGCACAGGGAGTATTTTAGAAGCCCTGGACATTACCTTTGTGCTTCTTTATGTCCATTTTGTCCCTTCAGGTTTGCTGAGAGCTCTGCACACTCACTGGTCGTGCCTGTACTTTGTCTCTTTCCAATGTGTGAACAGCAGCCACTGCTGAGGCAAACCCAGGAGAGACCTGGCGTGAGCTTTTCACCTGGGCTTCTTTCAGGTGAGAGGACAAGAGCAGATCAAGATCAGGCCAAGGGATGGAGTGTAATTAAGAATTCTTTGTGCTTCCCTCCTGTGTTTACCCAAGGCCCCCTCCCTGCCGAGGTACCAGGTGAGAACATGCTCCTTCCCACATGCATGCCCTTCAGTTATTTTGTTGAGGTTTCTTTGGGAGTGAGTATCCAGAGAGTCTCCAAGGCTTGCCACTTTGCTTTTTATCAGGCATGTGGATGAAGAACAGTATGTGCAATGCTTCTGTACTGCCATATTGCTTCACACTTTTGCACAATTCCTATGTGTTTTCTCATGCTCTGGCACAGGTCCAGGTAAGGAAGCTCAGTCAGAGCATGGACAAGCTTGAACTGGAATCTAAGGTTGTGACAAATGGTCCTGTGGAAGTACCAGCTCAGTGCTTTCTGCTAGTGCAGCAAATTCAGTGCTAAGAAAGGATGGAGGCCAAACTAGAAGATTGGTGCTTAAACCTGTGGCTCATCTGTGCACAGATTACTGGATTATGTGGTGTTTTTCTCATCTCAGCATATGAGAGATCTGGAGAAGGTAAAGCAAGCTGATATAAGATAAGGAACAATTTCTATATTGGGAATCAGTCAGACTGAGAGGAATGGAATAGAAATGTATAAATTCGAGTGGTGTGGAGAGGTTGTGTAATCTCCCTTTAGTACAAGTCCTAGAGGCCACATGTGAAATTACTGAGAACTGGATGAAAACAAAGGGAAGGGAACTGCAAGTGAAGGAACCTCATCAGACTTCAGCCAGTTCACTTGGCTGCAAATACCTGGAGGCAGGGGAAGACAAAACACAAGCATCACATGCATCACAACGCATCACAAGCATCCTTTCCCCTGCTGAGGGTGGGATACCAGGTTGGATGGACCTTTCTAGTCCATCTGGCCTGTCTTATGTAGGATGCAGGAGCCGGTGCAGATGCAGTGAGCTCTGTGTCTGTGTGGCAGCTCTCACCTGTGTGACCATTCGGGCACAGGGAGCTGCAAAGAGACAAGGTCCTGAGTTTCCTGTGACACAATAGGTCTGATGTGCAGTTGTTGCTGAGAGCCTTGAATGTTACCCTTCAGGGTGGCAGGAGTGCAAAAGGAGGCTTCAGATAACACCCTGGTGAGAGCTCCCAGGGAGCTGATATCACTTATGGTCACCTCAGTGCCACCCCCTTCTGCCCTGCTGAGCACATTTCAGTCTGATAAACAGAGCAAATCAGGTACTTCACTGTCACAGCACTGCTGGGTGGCTTCAGCCTGGAGATGAAGGCTCACCCAGTGTCACAGGGCTCAGGCTCTTTGCACAGGTTTTGCTCCATGCTTCAATCTTAGCATTTTCACAATCAAGATAAATATTGACCAGAAACACTACCTTCCTTTCATCTGGGCTTGGAACAACTTCTCTGTGGAAAAAAACACCCTGGGGTGTGCTGCTGCTGGCCTGACAGCTGCCAAAAATGAGAGTGGATTATAAATGAGTTCTCTCTTGATTGAATAATTATTGGCAAAGGCATAAGACTAATCTAGAGTCTCTCATCTCTAGCCTAGAAATAGCTGCTTGATAGACAAAAAATAAAGCACATTAAAAAAACCCTACCCAACAAAACAACAGCAAACCCCCCCTCTCCCCACCCAACAAAACAACAATAAAATGTGAACGAAAGTAATACACCTGAAACAGAAATTGTAAGGTTTTTGTAAAATAGCTGCAAATGGGAAACAAGGAAGATACATCTAATGAAATTTCTCAAAAAAAAAAAATCTTGAACAAGATATTCAGGGGATTTGTTTTTTTTTTAATCTGATAGAAGCTGAATATGTATATTGACAGATAATTCTTGCTACAGCAGCATTGCACACTTGTTTCATTGACCTGTGCTCAGCTTTAGGCTTTGACCTGTGCAAAAATGGGTGTCTGTCAGGTAAATGTGGAATGACACAAATAGCCAGGTATTTCTAAAACAAATGCATTGGTAAATTAGTTACTGAATAGCTTTATTCCTGTGCAGAAATGCAGCCTCTTTCTTTCCTGTAAATCCACTGTGCCAAATCTTTTCAGACTTCATAGTGAATTTTTTGTATGTTCCTAAACCACGGAAATAACCCCAGAATATTTGCCTGTATTTCCAAATAGCACATTCTATTTTACAGGAGGTGGCAGCTCCGTTCGTGTGCCAGCCTCCTTAAACTAGTTAAAAGACAGCTGACACTTACAGATGAGAAACCTTGACCTATGAAATAATTTGGTTACACTTTAATGCATTACTGTTATATGTGACTAAGTGATAAGACTGTCTTGGTAAAAGGTACTGGTTTATCCAGTTTTATGCAGAATAATTCCAGGGGACTTTAAATTTCCCTGCTGGCAGTCAGTGTTCCTGTGAAGGGAAGTTGGGGCCTGAGAAACTTTCAGCTGAATGTGTCACTGCAGCTGATCTTTCAGCGTGCATGGAAGTCCTCTGAAGAGGAAAGGACTTGTGTACAATAAGCACTTAGAATTTCCCAGATACTCTTAAAGTTATAGCAGAAAGGAAATGCTGCAAGTCAGGAATATCAGATTTGGTAACCTGGATTCAAGCAGCAGCTACCTTTGATAATATCAGATGCTTAAGAGGTAGATGAAAAGAAACCCTGAGGGTAGGAAGTTGCAGGATGACTCCAGTCCTTTTCTTAACCCTCACAGCTAAAAACTTGTGCTCTGCTGCAGAAAAGCTTATTTGTCTTTGAGGAAATGGAACATGCTGGCTGTGTCTGTCTTTGGATGCCCTTAGCTGGACATGTTTCAAAGCCTTTCAGGAATGCTACAAAATCCTTTATCTTGATTAAGTGATTCCTGATCTTGATAAAGTAAAAAGAAGTTTAAAGTTAGATTAAAGAGCTACAGAATAGCTTAAGCTGTGGTAAGAAAATGAATCCAAGAAACTCCAAAGGCTTGCTGCAGCCTTGTTAATGGAAGTTTGTGCTACTGAGTTGAACAAGCTCTTTGCATTACATCCTCTTTTCCATTTTTTAATTCCTCAGTTGTATTTGAACCCCCCTGCTTTGCCTTGAGGGAAGATATGTCTAGAAAAGGTGCTCAGTGCTCGTGGTTCAGCTGTACCTGTTACTTCATGTTTTCTTCTCTGTTGGTTATTCCTCTCAAGAGACCACGAGCATCCAGTTCTGTGGGATATTTTCTGCTTTGCATTGTATGTGCACATCATAACATGATACCACAGTTTATTAAATTAAGCTATCACTTGCTAAATGCCTGTATAGACTAGAGCATAGCCGAGCACTGACTTTAAGTTTGTAGAAGCTAAAGACGGTATCTTAAAATGATCCTGCTATCTGTAACTCATGTAAATATTTAGGAATATATTGACGTTAGGATAAGAAGAGAAAAATTCCCTATCAGCTTCATGTACAGTTTAATCTTTGACTAGGTCATGGCTAGTGTTTGTTTGAAATGAAAGTGCATGTGATTACTTTTTCTCCCAAACTCATCGATGTTGAGACCATGATGGAGGTCTGAGGGCAGAGCACTTGAGCTGAGCTTTCCTCTGCATGCTGGCCTTGGGGAACAAGGAATCTGCCAAGACCCAGTCCTTGTGGGAAACAAATCCCTTGAGCCTTAGGACTGTTCCTCTTTGCATCCTACTAGTCCCTGGAAGGCAGCATGTGTGCTGGGAGGCAGAAAGCACTCTAGATTTGGCTGGCATCCCCTCCAGTTGTCATCCAGGAGGGAAATGTGATCCTGGCCTGTTTGCTAAGGAAATGCATGCACAGCCACCCAGCACTCTGCTGGTTCTCTACATGGACACTTCCCATGTGAACTCAGTGGCCATTTTTGCAAAATATCCAGTTGTCTCACAGCATAGTGGGCTACTTTGTCCTTGGCAGGATCATCTCTCTCAGGGTGTGTTTATAGGGACTTGCTGCATCACTGCTAATGCTCTGTTCCTGCTCTCTTGGCCTGGAGAGAGGAGATGTGAGAGATCTCCCAACAAGTCATTGGTACCATGCAACAGAATGCCCACACAAGGCCTTACTGCAGGGTAGACAAAGATAGGATGATGTGAAAGCAGACAGAGCTTCATAGCCCTCCTGGGGAGTGGGATTGATTCTCACCTCCCCACATTTATTTTTTAACAGTTGTTTTCAAGACAAAGTGGTGGAAGTGGTTGATGCCCCTGGCCAATGAAGTGTGGTGAAAATCTGTGGGTTTGACTCATTAATTTGAGAAGACAACCCTCTTAGAACAGATAAAGAATGATTTCAAGGTAATGGGTTGAGAGCAGAGAAAACCAAAATTCACTGATTTAAAAATAGTTGCAGAAAATTCACTGATTAAAAATAGTTCTAGAAAAATGTAAGGTTTTGCTTTTTACTTTCCTCAAACAAATCTCCAAGTTACTAAGATAAAACCATTTCAATCATTTATCTGACTAGAAGGTCAACGTTCCTGTGAACAACAAAAGGGTGCAGTGAACCTTTACTTCTCTCCCCTTGGATCCAGCTGCCTAAACACTGCAAAGAGGTATGAACACAGATATGGCCTTGGCAGGGCCATGGGAAAGTTAGGGTATGTGCTGAGTGCCAAGTCTTCGGAGGAAGCCATGTGAAAGCACAAACACATGCAGGACGTCACAAGTGTCACTGGGAGCAGAACTGTCTCATACTTGCAGAGTTACCTAAGCTGCTTTTTCTGTCAAACCGAGCAGTTTTCTGGGCTTTCCCAGGGCTTTTTCCCTCTGTCACTGGCGAGCAAGTGATGCAGTTCTGATATCCAGTGCTGCCAGAGGTGGCAGGAGCACAGCTGCTGCCTCGGACTGCAGGGGTGCCAGGACCTTTCCAGGGAGCATCTTGCTCCTGTTGGTCTGGGCTGTGGTGTTGCTGACAAATGAGGGTTTTCTGAGTCAAAGCAGAAAGAAACCAGGTAAACTGTTTCAGTATTGATGTCAAATCCTTTATTATCATTGTGTATGTGGGTTTGGCACATATGCTAACACACAACTTTGAAGTGTTAAGTTCTCTTGTGTGAAAAAGGTGGAGATGCTTTAGGCAGTGACAGAGTGAAGCTGGGGTTTAGGTACTGCACAGAGATCCTATAGAACAAAATACTTGCTCAGGTTTTCCAGCACTTGATTTTGGTATTCTGTCTTAGATTATATGATCTGCACTCTCTGTGTGTGAACACTTAATGTTCTCTTAGGCAGAAAACATGCAGAATGTTATATTTCTGTTTTACCCTAATTGACAGCAACACCAAAGCATCAAAGCACTACTGTGGCCCATGGAGGATCACACTGGGAGTGTTCCTCTCATTATGGAAAACCAACAGAACATCAAGTTGTAAAGTATGAAACAATGTGGGATGTCATGGTAATTTAGCAGAGTATGGTGCACCCTAAGGCTGGCTGGAGGGAAGGGTGGATGCTGGAGAGGTGCTGTAGGAAGGGCTCTACCACGAGCTGGCAGCAGCACAGGTGACAGCAATGGTTTGTGACACCAGAGCTTAAGCTCCCCTGAACCAGGACACAGCAGAATCAGGGCTATCTGCCGGGTTTCAGGAGTAGGACACGGCTGGGTAGAACCTGGAGAACCTGAGGGGGAAAGTCAGCAGGTAATGAGGAGATTTCTTTGTAAGGAAATAGGGACAGTTCAGGTGCAAAGTGTTCCCCAGGACAGTGCTATGGCTCTGTCCATGCTCCCTGGCATAGCCTTCGAATTTTACCTTGGTTAAACACAGCAGCAACTCTTCTGAGTTCTGAGAACTGATCTGTGCCTGGCGGGATGGGAAACACTGACCTTGGCAGTAAATGCAGCCAGGGTTGCTGATGCTGTGAACTGCAGAGTAGGACTTGCAGGTGGAATGGAAGATTACCAGTGAAATCTGCCCCTCGTTTCTGCAGGCCAGTCCCTTCTCAGGTGAGGAGGTGGGCACAGGACTCCCTACACCCTGATGGGGGGTGATTTGCCCAGCTAAAATGATAATATTGGCAAGGCTCATTCATACAAAAGCCACTGCAGTGTTCTAACCCTGTGTCCTGTGTTTTTGCAAGTACAAAGATAGAACTGATCCTCTGTGTTATCTGAAGGCAATCCTCAGTGTCATAGGTCCTATTAAAAAACAAATTCTTTTCTAAAGAAAGAAGCTTTTCACAGGCTCCTGTGTAAGTATCGTTTTCCATCAGCCAGGTCATTTGGTGGTGTCTTGCTAATCTAACTCACTGTCTCTTCTCTGGATAACGTTCATTAGAGGCTAATTTGCTATTTAATTTTTAAAAGGAGAAACTTTAAAGAACAGAGGAGAAACCCTTGCAAATAATTCATTTTACTGACAGTTTCCACTTAAGTTTGACAAATCTAGTGATTCCTCACTGGAGCACAGTGCAATGCACCCAGTGAATGAGCCTAGGGCAAGGGTTTGGCAGAGGGGTTTTTTTTGTAGAGGTTGGAGGCTCTCTAAAGACCTTTAAATCTGTGCACCAATAAAATGTTTTTATCAGTTCAGGAGTAAAATAAATGAATTGCTCAAATTAGTAGGTCAAAAGTTGCCTGCCAGGCCAAGTGCAGATTGCACAATTACTTCCTCTTCTGGAAAGTTTATGCCAAGTGTTGGGCTGAATTATTTGTTTCCAGACAAGGTACACAAGAGAAACACTAACATTGATATATAAATACATATATATATATATATTCCATGTGATGTTTGTTGGGATATCTATAAAAAAGCCACACACAAATTGCTATTCAATAGTCTTATTGAACAGTGGGTTATTGTACATGAACATTTTCCTGTAAAGAATTGTACTTTGCACAAAACTACGATAGAGCTGGTGGTTTTGGAAAGACTTTATGTGGTTTTGGCTTTACTTGTGAAGGTAACAGAAATTATAGTTTTAAAAATTCCTGTGGGAAATGAGGAAGAACTCCTGCTTTTGTACCTGAAGGACAACTTTATTTCTGCTGATTTGCACACAGAGGAAGTGTTGCTGATTTTCCTTATTACAAAGCCTGCCAAACCATCACAGATGGTTTCCTCTGTGTCTGTGGTATCAGCAAGACTGACTGGAACATCTTTGTTCTGAAAGGTTTGACATGCAGCGCTGCATGTCAACATATCGAACACAGGTTTTGGAAAACCCAGTAACAGGGCAGCCTTAAACCACCTAAGCAAACAAATGCCTTACTGTCTCTGAAAGCCTGATTTTTCCTTGACTAATATGGATAAGGAGGTTTCATGCCAATAAATAGCTGAACAATACACACAAAAGCCTTTGCTGTCAAAAACCCAGTATGAGTTATTTAAGAGTTCTGTGCAAATGCTACCTTGGATAAAGGCCCAGGGAACTTGAAAGAGACCTTAAAAACCCCACCCCTCAGTCTGACAGTGTTTACTGAGTCAGATTTTTCAAAGAGTTGACTGGGAGTTTAAGTGAAACAATGGTTGCCATTTATTAAAAAAACCTAACTCTGTTGGAATTAAGATAGAGTATTGTATTAAGTATTCTGCTCTGATGTGGGTTGTGAGCGTAGAGAAATCCTTCTCATGAACTGCTTTTATCTTTTAGATCACATGGATGAAAGTGTGCATCTTAGCTGGCTATCAGCAGCCCTCCTGATTGCCTGGAAATTGTGGTTTCAGAGCAGATGGCCCCAGAGATGAACATGTGCTGCATTTACTACTTCGACTGAATATTTGGTGTCAAGGTATTTCATTTGTTAAGGGCACTTTAAATTTAGCAAGCTGGATCGATCACTCCCTGTATTGAGTAATGTATCCTGGATGAAAATCCTGGTGTGTTTTAAATTTAACAGAAAGAAGTTTGACTCATTTTACTGCTACTGAGCAAAAGGTTTATAACACTTTATCTCACTGGAGAAAAAGAAATAAAAACTGAAATCTCTCTTTTCAGACACACTATCTATCTGTGATGCCCTGAGGGTTAAAAACGAAGATGTTTGTTCAGTGCAGGCCCATGCAAGGCTCCTCCAAGCCTGCTTTTGCTGTAGTCACATAGTCAGAGGAACACTCAGAGGAACACGAGTGAAGAAGTTCACTACACCATTCATTCAGAAGCTGGGAAGGGAAATTCCTGCTGACTCATGCTTAGAAGTATTTTCCTTGCTCCACCTCCTTCTCTTCGGCTCCTCCTCTCCCTTCCTGCTGCTTGCCTACGATATTTAAACAGCTGTCCTGGAGCAGAGAGAGGATTCAGGGTTTGCAGTTTGGTTGGCTCTGAGTGTGCAGACCCTCCCATACAGATCCCACTGCTCACCAGACCTGCTGCTGAAGGTAAGAGGGCTCTGAGCAAGCACAGAGGGGTCTGTCTGGTGTACTGCTCCTTTGGGTTCTGACTGTCACAGGGCTGGTTTTAGAAAGTTATTGCATACCGTAAAGTTGAATTTGTTCCACGTACTTTCATTGTGTTTGGGTGGTAACTGGTCTGACATGTAAGAGTAATAATACAAGGGGGGAGCTAACTTCTGAAACTTGTGGGGAACTATAAAATGTAAAAGCTATTGAGATATTTGCTTTTTTTAAAAAGTACTAATTAGTTAAATATTAAACTGGTGAAACAAATGGGTAGTTGAAGAAGCAAAGTTGAAGAAAACTATGATTGCATTTGTGCTGGTATTGTTCTTATTTAAAACTGAATGTGGGGACAGCTCTTTCAGTCTCTCCAGTATTTATATACTGACTGCATTGCTCTCTTGAACTCTCCCCATGTGCTGTTCAGGCCACACTTGGTGGTCCTTACTCGAGCAAAAGTCTCGTGGCTCTTACAGGGCGAGCTCCTTGGCTATGGCTGATGTAACCTGGCTCTTCATTTCTCCAAAGATCAGTGCCCTTGTGGAGCTAAATGTATCTTTGCTTCTGCTGACTTAAAACCTGTTTGTCATGCAGCCTGGGACTGCTGGGGGCCACACTGACCCGCTGGAGAGTTGTAGTCCCTGCAGACATCAGGCTGTGTCAGGGAGGTATGCAGAGTTGGCTCAGAGGGAGCTGAGTGCTTTTCCAAGCCAGAATGATTATGTAACGTCACACAAGACACTGAAACGCTTTGGAAGCAGCGAGAAGACAGATTGTGAAACTTGCAGCATTCTCCCAAATGAAGGGAAAGGAAAGGAACATCCATTTCAAGTTGGAAGCCCAAATCAGGAGTCAAAACCAGTGTCACTAAGCTGGCTAAGAGTGAGTGCCCAGCAGCCAACACTGTATAAAAAAAGGGTGAGGAGAATAGTTTTGAGTTTCTTGCTGTCCCAGGCTTTTTCTTGGTGTTAACTAGTTCTGTAGAGATTTTAAATGAACTTCAATGTCCTGTATGCTTTCCAATAGTATCTGCAAGAACAGGCTTTCCTCTGCTACACTGCATTAGCTGTACAGGTTATTGAGGTATAGGAGTCTCAGGCTGAAAAAAATAGTAATTAAAATAATCCGCCTTAACTTCTAATGGCAAGGAAAGTGGATGTTTGGCCTGAAACTGAAATGTCTGAGGTGATCTGAGCTCAGTTTTACCCCAAAATGAAACGTTTAGCCTACAGGAGGAGAATCGCTATAAACAGGTTCAGCATCTGGTTCACTTTGGACTGAAAAAGAATTATTAACTATGAATTGTAGAGAAGGCAGCTATAGGATGTGGAAGGGCCTTCTCCCATATGTAGAGAGATGCTAGGATAAACAAAGCCTCTCTGGTTAATCTCGTGTTGATAGAATTGACCAGTGACAAAACTTCAGGAAGCAAAGTGCATGGCACCAAAGTGTCCCAAGGGGCTTTGTGAACCAAGGTACTGAATAAATCCATGGCTAAAAATGGTCACGTATGTGCACAGATCCAGTAATGTCATTAGCCTAACAATTGTGTTCCTGCAGCCATTAAAATGGGGGTTATCCCAGAAAATGCTCCTGTGTGGTGTGTCAGAAGGTACAGAGTGGAGGAGGGTGAGCCAGGAGGGTGTTATCAGTGAGCTGGCAGCTGCTGCCTCTGGGCTTTATCAAGGTGGGGAAGGGTGGCACAGAGCAACAGCCAGGAGCCAAGCTAACCCTCCTCTGAGTAAACAGGACTTCTACTGTCTTGTGCCTTTTCTGTCCCCTTCAGTCCCCCCCAAAAATGCTGGCCTAGAATAACGTGACTTTGCAGCTCAGCCTTACAGATGGGATGCAGGCCCACGTTTGTGTGCTGGCTCTGCTGCTCCCCTGCAGCTCTTGCCACTGCTGGCTTGGGTTGGGTCAGCAGTCCCTGCTTCCAGTAAAAATCCCAGGGGTGTTGCTGGGGTACCACTGTCTCCAGAGTGCATAGAGTTCTTCTGTGCATGCTGCTGCAGAGAGCTGTGCAGCAGGAACCTGGGAGATCCCTTCCAAGGGTCTTGCTTTCCTCTTCCAGACTCGCAGTGGTTTCACTGAAATAACATGCACTCTGTGGTAGGAAAAATTAATGAGACCTTTTCTTCTCGTGTAATGCAGTCGTGGAGAGGGGTTTGTTTATTTGTTCCCATGGAGAAGAAACCTCTGCTAACCCTCAGCTAGATCCTGTGGTTTAGCTGCTTTGAGGGGACACCTTACTGGTCACACCAGTTCCTTTGGTGTCTCTGGCTGTGCCAGGTGCTACTGCTGAATTCTACCAACTGCAGCTCTGGAGCTCTGTGGTAAGGAATTATTTGGGGGTAAACTTACAACCTCCTGAAGGTGATGCAAGTTCTGGTTCATGTGGCAGAAACTACCCAAAAAACTGGAGAGATAGCTGGGCGGTTTGACTGTGCTCCCTCAGCTCCCAGGGCTGGGTTAAACATGCCCTAAGGGCTTGATGCCTTCTTTGATATGGACACAACACACTGACATGTGCTTTTGTAGTGAATGCAGTGACCTGAGCCTCACTTTAACTGGGAACATGAGCTTCCTTGAGATCCAGCTCTCTTCAAAGCTAGGTGCCTGAAATGACTTAAATTAGAAAGCACAACTATTATGCCTTTTAAATGGTTCGTGTCAGGCACAATGCTTAGTTAAGTGATAACAGGCAATCAGTAAATGTCACTAAACTGAGATCAAAAACCTTGGACAAAGCTGCTAGTTGTGAATTCAGCTGGTAAGCCTAATGTGTTGCTCTACTTGGATGAAGCCAGTGCTCCTGGGTGCTGTGGAGCCCAGCCATGGCTGTGGTTGGTGACCAGGAGAACTGTCACATCTTGCAGGCAAATTCACTTAGAACGCTCTTTCTGAAGCCTGGAATTGTGCAAGTTATCAACTCACCCGTGGCTTCCTGGCAGCTCCTTCAGTCACCAGGGTCTGAGTGCTCTGCTGTGAGGTAAATGCCAGGCTCAAAGCGGGCCATTACACCCCTAGGAAGACATTTGCTGCAGTGCCTGTCAGAGGCAGTGATGTGCCAGCCCTCCTGGAAGCATGCACTGTGCTTGCCAAAGATCCTCCTGCACTTGAGAAGGGCATAAAGAGCGTGCCCTCCCAAATGAAGTCGTGCCGTTCGCTGGAGTTTTACTTGGCTTTCCAAAATTGAAAATAAGAGAGTGTTTTCTGTAGAATAACTTAAAAGCTTATGCTGAATTTCAGAAATCTCATGTTTATTGTAGTAAAAATAACTTCTCTAGATTAGTGACAGTGGAGTTGAATTCCCAGGAAAACTAAAGAAACCATTAATTGACATGGTGGGATTTCTGTAGGAACGGCAAAAACATCTGCAAAATGATTAGATTGGTTTTGTAGATTCTACTCCAGTGATACCTTAGTTTCCAAGATAACTATGATGCATATTTTGTTTGAAGACTTGTTGTTATTTACTTGTTCAGACATACAACTCTCTATTTTCTGGAAAATTCAGAAAAAAAGGTTCCAGAGCTAAACTAGCACTTCTCAAAAAACCCTGTAGGAATGGAATGGTACATACTTGAAAATGCAGCCAGGAGATTTCCAGCCACTGGGCAGAAGTCTTGAGTAAGGTTTTTTTTTAACTTATCAGTGAATGCACAGGTTGCTTTAAAAGGTCCAAAGCATTTGTGATAATTATGACAATTTTCCTCACAGTATGTGAAGTTTTCATTAACAAGCTGCAACACTTCATTTAATGCAGTCAGAGGGTTACCAAAATTGCCAGCTGTTCTGAAGGGACTGGAATTTGTGTCTGGAAGAGAAAGATAACTGTTCTCTCCCTCTTTTGTGTTGTATAATAATTTTGTGTTGTATAATGCGTTTGTAGGCTGTAAAAAGTCTTGTTGTTGGTTGTTTTTTTTCTTGTTGTCAAAAAATGCAAGTAATTCAAAACTTCTTTATTTCAGCAGGTAGGCTCCAGGACAGCAATGCTTCCAGACAGGAAGATCTATCCCTTACTGAGCAGACCCTCCCAGAAGAGTGGGCTCAAGCCCCTGCCCGTTGTGATCATAGGTGAGCTTTCTCCTGCCAGCACCACTGTGTTCTCTTAGGCTGTTGGTGCTTTGGACTTGCAACTTTTGTTCCACATGTTCTCACTCAAAGCAGAAATACCTGCCCAGTTTCTGCATCTTCTCCCTGGCAGCCAAACTTCCTATAGAGAGAGATCACTGAGAGCTGTGGGAGGTGGGGACCCAGGTATTGGACAAACTAAACCACATTTTTAATGGTAAAATTGGTAGCCTTTTGGACATCAGTTCACCTGGGCCTGTTTTTTCTCAGTTGAATACTTAGAAAAATTTGAAACCTTTTCACTACAGATAGTTAATCCATTTGCTGTGATTATCTGGAGTGTTTGAATTGGAACTGGGTTTGTGTGATCTTTTTTGACCATTATGGCTGTTTAGAAATTGCTCCAAATTCTGTTAAAGTTTCCTGAAATCTTTCACAGGTTTCTTTTGAAAGAAGTGTCAGCTACACTGAATTTGCTCAGATTTAATAGACTAATAAAAAGCTGTATGCTTTCTACCAGTTAAAAAAAAGAACAGGTTATGTGTTGTCTCCCTTGCAAGAGGGAGTTTTGTCGTGTGAGGTGATTCTTGGAGCGAAGCACAAGTAGTGAAGTCACACCTTCCTCTCTGACTAATCATGAGCTGTGCTAAGGGCAGGTGTTGGACCCTGTTCATCTGAGCATGTGTTTAAATGCCTTGTAGAGCTGGGTTTGTTCCTTATCTGGCATCTAATCAAGTCAGTGCCCCACATAAATGAGCTCTAATCCTGGCTAACAGTGAGTGTGACAAGGGTACTTCTACCAGCAGGTTTTTATCTGAGTGGGACTTTGCACTGCCCACAAGTTGTACAAGTCTTTGGGTGGGAGGGAGGGTGTTTTGGGACATCCCCAGTGTGCCTGCACAGGTATGCAGAGCAGAGATGTCACTAAAGCCTCAGGAGCAGCTTTGTGAAGATGTGCACTTTGAGGAAGCTGTTGGACTGAAGGAGCTCAGCTGTTTCCCTGCAGCTGGACACTGCACTGAGGTTCCAGCTGCTTCCCAGACCCTGCTCCAGGAAGGCTGTGTGCTCCCTCAGCTGTGCTGGCAGCCTCACAACAGCAGCTTGAGCCCCAGAGACAGCTATTCTTGTGGCCATATCACACTGAGATGTGGTTCAGAGTAAATTCTCTTCTGTAGTTGCAGAGTGTTGTGCACTCAGGTGGTTAAGTTTGGCTTAGATGTCTCCTTGTACTTCCTAAAGCAAAGCAGTAGCCTGGAATTTGTTATATTTTACTATGGCTGCAGTTTAGTTTGTTTTCAGTTTCTGTTGCTGTGGGGTTTGGATAATTGTTCTCCAAGTGGACTGTTCCAAACACTGACCTGCAGCTGGTCCTTGCTCAGCACAGCAGACTTTGTCCCCCTCTGTGACACACACTGCCCTTCACACAGCTCACTGCTGGCTTTCCAGAGATCCTCCAGGAGCAACCTTTGCTCCAGTCACTCCTGAGGCACAGGCACTCTCCTCAGGCTGCTGTGCCAGCCCAGCTCCCCTGCCCTCATCACTGCCTGATGTCACTGCTTTAGTCACACAGCAGTGAGCAGCAGAGCCTGGGCAGCCAGACAGCTGACACCTCCTTATCCAGACACTGGGAAATATTAAACATGCTGGAGAACAGCCATGTGTAAACTCTGCACAGCCTGCTCTCCCTGGGCTTTGGAGTCTCAGATATCCAGTTTTTCCCCTGGCTGTGGGGTGGGCAGCAGGAGGAGTTCAGTCACCCAGCAGCCTGTTCAAAGTGCTGCATTCTGAGGGCTTGTCTTGCCATGGAAGAGATTTTTTTTTCCTTAACACACTGCTTGCAGTACCATGGTAGAGCTGCTTCCCATTTGAAAATATCCTCAACACCCATTAGTCAAAGCTGCTATTGCCAAATATCCCTTGATAAATGGAATTTCTTACTGAGCAGAGCTGGTTCCCCTTCAATAGTCACTCTTTTCAGGATTCTGTCTGCTGTGCACAGTGACCTCCTCTGCACTGGTGTGAATTCTGCATCCAGGAGAGCTGAGCCCTGGTCATAGAATGACAGAATATGCTGAGTTGGAAGGGACCCATCAGGACCATCCTGTCCAACTCCTGGCCCTGCCCAGGACACCCCAACAATCCCACCCTGTGCCTGAGAGTGTTGTCCAAACCCTCCTGGAGCTCTGGCAGCCTTGGGGCTGTGCCCACTGCCCTGGGGAGCCTGTTCAGTGCCAACCACCCTCTGGGTGAAAAACCTTCTCCTGAGATCCCACCTGAGCCTGCCCTGACTCAGCTTCATGCTGTTAATGGATGTGTGTGACCAGTTCCCAAACCTTTCTGCTTACAGAAGTAATGCTGTTCTTCACTGTGCTAGAAATTCAGGCTCAGGTTAAGTCAACCTCTGACTTTTTTAACCCAAGGGCTTTTCAGCAAGTTCTGAGGACCTTGCAATGCAAGTAGAAGAAACTGAGAAGGAGAAAGGGACACGTGAGAGTAAAATGACTTCCCCAACTCCATCCAATAGATCAGTGGTCAACCTGGAAGAGAAAATCCCCTGTATCCACAGTATCATATCTTTTGAATTGGTCTGGCTATTAAAAACACTTTTCAAAGGACAGCTCTATCTGCAGGAGTATAAATTCTTCTCCATTGTCTTTTCAGGGAATGGACCTTCAGGAATCTGCCTCTCATATTTGCTGTCAGGTTACACCCCTTACTTCAAAAGAGAGTCTCTTCATCCTCATCCTATTCTTCAGAGGAAACTGGAAGAGGCACCAGGAGTCTCCATTTTGGACCAGGTTTGTGTAAAGATAAGCAATATAATATCACAGTAAAGCATCCTTAGGGGTATATTATGAGTGATAACCTTGTCTGAATTTTCAAAATACACAAGCAGAATAAGCCTTGAGCAAACTTTGCTGTGTAATCCAGATCTCCCTTGTATGAAATGCCAGCATTCCTGCTAAGGTCTTTGAGGTACTACTTGGGAAAGAAAGATCTGTGTGCCAGAAAATGAGCTGATTAGAGATACTGGAGTAAGAAGCAGTCTGCTGCCTGGCAGTTCACACACTGAGCACCTGCTGCTCCTCTCTTTAGGACCTGGACTATCTGTCTGAAGGCCTGGAGGGACGATCCGACAGCCCCGTGGCTCTGCTCTTCGATGCTCTGCAGCACCCGGACACAGACTTTGGTGGCACAGCAGAGTCCGTCCTCACCTGGTGGCACGAGCCCAGCAGAGCCATTCCCCACCTGGTTCTTGGCAGAAACGCTCCTGGAGGTGCCTGGCATGTGAGTGAACTGGAGCTGCTGGGGTCTGCAGGTTGGGGAAGAGCCAAATTGTTCACTGGAGAGGGAAAAGCTCTGCTAAAACACCAGCCAGCCACGTCTGGGTTTATGGATGTAGACAAAGGTTAAAAGGAAAAGAAGCATGAGAGGCCTTTCTCCTCTCTTGTACTTTTTGGAGGATGTGGATGCTTTCATCCATGACAGCAGATCAGAGGAGATTACATGATGTGTGCTGTACTGAAACATGAAAAAAATTGCCTTTCACTTTTGATGTAAAAATAAAGTAATTTTGCTCTGCTTCTTGTTCCAGTCTATAGAGGGTTCTATGGTTACCCTGAGCAGAGGGGAATGGATGGGACTCCCAGATCTCCCTTTCAAAGAATGGCTAAAGCAAAAGAGAAGGTGAGATATCCATGGCATGATCATTTACAGACTTCTGGAGGTTATTGGCAAACCTGGAGTGGACTTCTTGAATGTAGCTCCCCATCTTTTATGGATGATTTTAGTGAGAGAAGGGACACCCTCCCACACCCCAGAAAAGGTCCATTCTACATTCAGTGATTCAGACAAAGTGCCTCTTGGAAAGTGGCCTTCCCAACAGCCCCTGGGGAGATGGATCAGTGACCATGAATTCTGGGTAAAGCTTGGGGAAAAAAGGCATGGTCACCTGGCTTCTGTGTCTGCTGCTGCTGTCCCTAATGACAAATAGAATCAGTTCAGCTGCTCTCTAGTCTGTCAGGTGCTTCTGCTCTTGACATGTATAATAATTTTAAAAAGTCTAGGAGTTAAAAATGGAATGGAAGCAAAGTGTGAAAGGAAGGCATAAATGAACAACCATGTTCTTAGGGGTGGGATGAATGCTAGAGAAAGCTGCCTCTATCCAACAGCTTTTGGACTTGAGTGCTAGGTCTGTAAATCAGGAAGAACTTTGCTGAAGTCAGGGAATAGATAAGTCTCTGGTAGTGCCAGGGTAGATGACTCTAGGATATGTTCAGTGGAGGAGGGGAAAAAATTCCAGTCTCTTACTTAACTGCAACTTGACCTTTGTTTGTACTATATTCCAGAGGCCTCAGAAACAATAGAGCCACAGCAGAAGACATTGCTCAATATTACCAACACTATGTGATGAAGAAAGGGCTGCAGAAGAATTTCAGATGTGGCACTGTTGTGACCTCTGTGAGGAAAGTGAGTGCAGAGAGCATCTCCAACCACGCCCAGAAAGATCTGCAGGAGAGCAGTGGCTCGCTCTGGAACTCCAGTGAACAAAGTACAGAGGTCTTTCAGGTGGATGGATTTTTCAAAACTGTGGAAGGTGATAAAGAGCCCTTCTCCATCTATGCAGAGAACGTGGTCTTAGCTACAGGAACGTACGATAGTCCCACCTGGCTCGGGGTCAAGGGAGAGAACCTTTCCTATGTCCATCACCAGCTGTCTGCCCTGGAGAAAGCAGTGAAGAACAACAGCATTGGCATCATGTCAGACCCAGTCTTGATTGTAGGTGCTGGTCTGACAGCTGCTGATGCAATTCTCTTTGCTCACCATTGCAATATTCCAGTAATACACGTTTTTAGGAGACGAGTCAGCGATCCAGGTCTTATCTTTAACCAGCTCCCCAAAATGATGTATCCTGAGTACCACAAAGTCCATCAGATGATGAAAGAACAGACAGCTGCTTGTGCTGGGCCTTATGAATGTTACATCAGCCTTCCTGAACATCACGTGCTGTCCTTTGGCAAGGACAAGAAGTGCATCATTCAAGACAAAAATGGCTGTCAGAAAGCTTACAAGATTTCCATGGCTCTCGTTCTGACTGGCTCAAACCCCAACCTCTCCTTTCTGCCAAACAATGGCATGGACTTGGCAATGGACAGCGAGCAGCCCGTGAGTCCAAAGAGGAATCCCATAGATGTGGATCCCTTCACCTATGAGTGCACTCAGGAGAAGGGGCTCTACGCTCTGGGGCCGCTGGCAGGAGATAACTTCGTGCGCTTTGTGCAGGGAGGGGCTCTGGCTGCTGCCAGCTCTCTGGCAAAGAGAGCAAACAAAAACCCCCCCTAACAAAGCCCTCCAGCCCTGTACTCTGCACTGGGTGGGTTAGTGCTCTTACAGAGAGGCAGGTCATCTGATTTGTACACCCTCAGATCTAAAGCCCATTCCTGGCATTCTCCAAGGTTATACAGAGAGTTTGTAAGTTCTTGCTGAGTTATTTGAGAAGATTAAGTCACCAAATACAGAGTGGGTTTCACACACAGCAGAATCTTCAATTCCTGGGACTTCAGCTCCTTTTCTGCATAGCTGTGCATGGTTACTGGGACTGAATCCTGTGCCTGGAAAAGCAGGGGGCAAGACAGGGGTTGCCTTTCTACCTAAAACCCTCCAGGTGACTGAAAATTGAATTGAGGAACAATCAATGTTAATTATTTTCAGACAGCAGGTTCACAACCCTGTGTCTGTTGCTGTCTTACAGTGTTTTTTTCATGAAACAAAGTAAGCTGACCTGGTTTTATTTGCTCCTGTGGTTTGGCTCTATGTTCTTATTAGGCCAGAAATGACTGACAGGTGCTGCAGGTACCTCTCTGTCACATGAAGTGGTACTTTGCAAATAAAAACTGACATACAAACATTTGAAGCTGTATTGTCTTACTGACACCACCAACAAGTAATAGTAATATTTTTTTTTTTTTTTAAATCAAGAGATCCCTGTGATGGGTTTTTCTCCTTCCTGAGAAGGAATGGTAATGATTTACAAACACTTGATTTGCCATCTTGCAGCTTTCTACTTTCTGAATGCTAAAAATGCAACAGCCAGATTCTTGGCAGCTGCTGTAGAGATGAGCAGAACTAAAGGGGAGCTGCTGGTCTGTCTTGGAACTGCCCAGGTGCTGTATGGGGCTTCTGCTGCACAGAGTATTTTGGAAAGGTGCAATATGTTATATGTTGGGTGGATTTCTAATGTATCATGATTTTTTTAAAAAACAAGATTATTTTTATAAGGGGGGGAAATGGCACAGTCACTTTTTGATAGCTTTATGCTATAGATATCTCTACTTTTTTATACTGTTTTTCCAAAAAAATGTTATTGGCAGAATATTTTGTTACAATCTCTCAATGTTCTGAATGAGCTGGGCTGGAATTGATGCCTTGTGTTGCAGTTCTCAAAAGACCTAGAGGGCCTCTTATACCTCACACAGAAAAATTGCAATCACAGCTCATCTGATCTGATGCAAAGACAGACTCTGCTCCCTGTGCTGCACTGAAACTCGCTGGTGTGACCTGGTGGACAGCTGAGTGTGTGGAGACAGTGGCTGTTGGTTTGTAAATGAATTGGCCTCGAGTTGAGATGTGAGAGGAGCTTGTTGCTGTTGCTGTATCACACTTGAATATTTTTTCCCACTGACTATTCTTGTATGAAACTTCTCAATAAAGTGATTTCAGGCTTAGCCTGTGTTTGTTTTAATTCTAAATCTCCGACCCAGAGAAGACCTAATGAGCTGTTCATCACCTTCCTGGTGAGTACCAGGGTGTGGTTTGTGCCTCCTCAATCCTGCATCTTTCTGTTCCCTGGGAGCACCCTCTGGGTTTGCTCTCTGTGTCTCTCCAGGAGGGTGGAGAACCCTTGCAGAGTGCTTGGGCAGTGTCTTCTCTTGGGAGGCCAGGACACAACACCAACCAAGCTGCTGGCCAAGCTTTGTTCTTGCTGGTTGGGGAAAGCTCTGACTGCCTCCAGGGTGGAGATTGCACTGTCAACATTTGATTGCCCCATTCAACATTTTACCACCTTTCTTGCTAAGAATAGAGGGTATTTTCTTAACTAGTTGAAGTGTTCCAATTGTAACTTGTGCCTCTTGGTTTGGTGTTTTTGTTTGGGGTTTTTTTGTTGTTTGTTTTAAGTTGGGGGGTTTTTTTGTTCGGCTTGGTTTTTGTTTTTTGGAGGTTTTGGGTTGGGTTTTTTTTGGAGGGAATGAGTTTGCTGGTCTGCCATCACTCACTGCCAGAGGGCTGGCAAAGCCCCCAGGGGTCTCTGGCAGCAGTGCTCTATATGAGCTGGTACTTTTCCTGACTGTTGTCCTGGCAATGTGGGTGTTCCTGAATAGGAATGATGTGGTTCTGTGTCTTCTGCAGCAAACCTTTGCTAGAAAAAGTTCAGTGATCAGTGTTCACCTTTCTAAAATCCTGGGTTGGGGTGGGTCTTCTGGCCTCAAAAGCAAATGAAGTGGAGGAAAAGAACCAAAGAGCATCTTAAACACAGGGGGCATTGGAGTGCACTGGAAATAAGGGCATGGGATTGGTGTTAAGTGAAATGCTGCCATTCCCCTCACTGAGATCAAAGCCTCGGTGTTCCTGCTGACCATTCTGTATCCCATATTATGTTATGGTGAATGAATTTGCCTGCACGGGACAGCTCCTAACTAGGTCAAAGCCTGGGTCTCTGGCAGGGGAGCTTGGGTGTCTGTGCTTTAAATAGCCACCTTTCCTGCCCAAGGGGGCTGAGCTAATGGCCTGCCCTGTGTAGGACAGGAAAGGGAAATGGTTTTTCACAATTGATGCTTAGAAAATATCCTGCATTCTGCCCCGGAGGGATGTCAAAGCAGAGGATCTCAATAGCAGAAGTGGTGGTTTAGTCATCAACAGCAGGTCCTCAGGGCAAGGCTGTGCACTGCTAATCCAAGTTGTCATTCCATTATTTGTATCCAGGAAGGCAACTCTAAATTATTGTTCCAAAACAATCAGCTGTGAGAATCAACAGATACCGGCTTTGTTGTGTGTGGAATTCACCCGAGCATTGTAACCTTGGCCTGGCATGTGACAGGACCAGGAATAAAAGTGGCTCCTCCTGGGCCCTCTGCACGAGCACTCTGCCTGCACTGGTGATGCAGCTGCATCAGGTGACACTGAATGCTGTCACCCCCCTCTCCACTGCTGCTGGCCAGGCCAGCTGGAGGTGACCCTGGGAGTCATCTGCACGTTTAACACAGGAGACCACTCTGCCTCATTCCTGCCCCTGCAATCTGCTGTCCTCTCCCTGCTGCCCAGGGGAGCCACAGTGACCAAAGCAGGTCAGGGAAGCCACAAGCTCAGCTCAGCTGGGGTAGAGCAGGTTGCTTTTTTCATACAGACCTCTGGCTGCATCCAAGAGATCCATCACTCCACAGCAAGAGCTTCGTTTCAGGTACCCCCTGTATGTTCAATGCTCCTCAGCCTGTTTTGGTCCCTGGTTGAGTGTCCTCGCAGAACGAGCTCCTGAGACCTGCTGGTACTTGCCAGGAACAAGGGGAAATTATGTCCCCAGGACCAAAGCAAAGGTTTGAAGTTTACCAACAAGACAAAAAAGAATTGTGGTTTTCTGATTTTACTGTGCTTGTGAGTCCTCGCAGTCAGGGCTGATGTGTTTTGAACTCGCCTGCAGGTGTGGCACAACTGACTGGACAAGTCTGGACTCAGGTACCTTTTATTATGCAATTAATGTACAAACTTACTGCTTCTGCTTTCTGCTTTGGTGAAGATCTTATGAGATGTCAGAGCATGTTCATTGTGAGCTTTGGCTTCTTAAGTGAAGGGGAGGGCAGCTTCTTTTTAAAAGGAGCCATCTTTTATGTGTCACCTGAATTGAAATGGTTTCAGTAAAATAATCTTGGGAACCCCGCTGGTTGTTCAACATTCACTTTTTTGGCTGCACTTCTGTCTTTGAGAGCAGGACTAAACCCAACCACATCTATCCAGACCACTCTATTTAAGAGGTCTGTAGAGCATTATGATGTATTGAAAGTCTGATGATTGCTCAAGTCTCAGCTTTATAAGGGCCCCTAGGGAGCTGTCAGGCTGTTGCAGAGTGGGGTGGCTTAAGTTAACCTGCTTTAGTTGTGAAATGCAGATGTTTGTGGGCAGGCCAGCAGCCAGCACGTCAGTGCTGATGACAGCTCTGCAGATCGGGCTGAGCTGCTCGGAGCTGGGGGAGTGCAGGGGGTGGGGGGCTCTTCTAGCACAAGGGGTTTCTGATGGAACCAAGCCTGGCAGCTCCAGGGGAAACATATCTGACTTCCAGGGCTCTGAAGGTTGAAAAGGTCCTGGCTAGAGAGTGGCTACGTGGGGAGGAAGAAAAGGGAGGGTGAATTTTGTTGCTATTCTTGGCTGGCTCCTGCCTTCTGCCAGAGCCTGGAAAGCTGCCTGGACCTGCTGTCCAGGAAGAGTTTCCTTTGCCATTCGTGGGGACAAGCCCTGAGGGACAGAGCGAAACCTGGATCCTCTGCTGTGCAGCTCCCAGCCAGAGACTCTGCTCTGGCACGAGAAGGAAAATAACTCCCAGCTTTTGGCTGGAGGAATGTGCCCTTCTGCTCCCTATGGGCACCTGTGTTACACAGCCTGGCTCAGAGGTGGAGCTACAAACACCGATTTACAGCAGCAGAGCAGGCAGCTCTCAGGAACTTTTTGTGAAGGAAGCAGAATGGATTTTGTTTTCCAGGCCAATTTTTTCGGGTTGCAATTATTTCTTGGAAGTGCTGTCAATAGTTCTCTGCAGCAAGCTGGGAACAAAGGAGGGGAATCCCAAGCCAGGCAGTGTGGCCCTGCTCCATAACCAGCATCACTGCCAGCAGGGAAACCTGGTCTGGAAGTTGAGAGCACCCTTTATTCAAGAGATTTACCCCACAGAGGAATTTTCCACATCTCTGTCTCACCAAAAGCAAAGAGGCTGGGAAATGACTGCAGGAGCCACCTTTATGAACTGGGACACCACTGCAAAGGGCTGCAGTGCCCGTGGGCAAGCTGGGGGTTTGATTGCAGCCCAGCAATCTCCAGGGGCAGGCAGAGCCCCTCTGGCTGCAGTGTTACCCCGGGGCCAGGTCAGAGGGCTCTGCTCAGTGAAATGGCAGCTGATAAACTGGGAATGCAGAGCCAGCTCAGCAGGGGTTGTGAGCGTGTACAGTTACTGCTGATGACAAAGTGCTGATTTAGGGATATTATATTGGGTGAGCTTCCAAATCTGAGTTGCACTTTTATATCCCACTGAATCCTCCTGCCAAGGAGGCAAACTTTAACCAGAGGACAAGCAAAGGGCAGGATGGAACCGTTCCTTTAATGGTAAATCAATAGAAAATCAGGAGAGCTGTACATTTTTATGAGATCACAGACACAGTTTTAGGCCTAAAACATTCATTCTTTTTGAGAGCCAGCCCAGTGGAGCAAACCTCATTTGCAACTTGGCATTAACACCCGAGTTATCCAGCATTTCTGTAACTCCAAGTCAGAAGAGGTCTCAGAGGCACAGACAGCTTTCAGAGCTCATAAACCAACCAACAGATCTTTCTACTGAAAAACCCAGGGAAAATGGGATGCCAGAGGAAAAAATCCTTGGTGTTTTCCTGGGGCAATAATGGACTTTTCAGTTTAAGCATTAAGATCTAGCAAAAGCAAGCAAATGACCTGTGCTGGGGTGCTGAATGCAGGTGCTGCAGTGGCTGCAGTGCCGAGAGCACCACGGGCTGTGCCCGTCCCTCACAGGGCACCCACCTGGGGACCAGCAGGGACACAGGGCCTGTAGGGCCTTGTCCAGCTGGGGGGAACAGGGGAATGTGGATGGATGATGTGACACAGAGCCAGGGAAGAGGTTTGTCTTTCCAAGCTGCAGAGGTGGCTGCAAATGAAATGAACGGGTCAAGTCGCACAAGATTAACGTGGCAGTGTTGTTACCAAGCAAACCTAAACTGGTGGAAAGTTTCTGCCATGTGAATCCCTCGTGCTGTGCAGCTGAGCTTTCCTTTTAATCTTTTTTTCCTCTAATCTGGTTGCTGGGAAGCCAGGGTGGATTTACTGTTTTATTGAACCACAGCCTGGCAAAAGCAGCGGTGCCAGCAGATGCTGCCGTGTGGTGGCTCGGGGTGGAGGGATTTCACAGCTGCTGCTGCTGCTGCTGAACAGCTCTGTGGGTGCTGTGGGCTCCCTCCCACGAGGGGGGTGGGTGACAGCCCTGCCTGGAGCTGGCAGCCCCTCCCCAGGGCACGTGTGGGTGTCTGCCTGGGTCTGTGGGGATGGCAGAGGTTTGGCAGGGGCTCAGCCTGCAAGTGGACAATCCAAGGAAAGGGAAACTGGAGATGCAGGGTATCCACTCCAGCTCACCGGGAAGGGTGGTGTCAGCATGGCCAGAAAGGCAGAGCCAGGCCTGGGCATGGAGGTGAAAACAGGATTCCAAGCTCAACTGGAGTTTTCCCTGAGCCCTTTCCAGCACCTGTTTGCCAAACTCCCTTTGGACTTGCTGAGCAGCAATTCTGTAAATCCTGCTCTTGTCATGGAATCTCTGCTTGGGAAATTAAGATGATTAATGAACAATAAGACACATAAGCAGTGAGAGGGAAGGGTGGCATTTCATATGAATGAATTACAGGTGACTGACACTGCCTGAAGTAACCTCCTTCCAAAAACATTCCTCATGTCCCATACTGAACCTTCATGAAGTTTAAGCAAGAGATTTGTCAGGGGGATGAATAACTGGTACTGTTTTTACTGGCTGGAGTATAACCAGGATGGCTTAAGGTAGCATGTTAAAGCATGCAGGATAAAACCTCTGCAATATACTGACCTGATGAAATGTGTAACATTAAGAAGGTTTTCTCCCCTGAAAACAAAAGTTTTTAAACTCCTCTGTAAAAGAGTCCCTCTGTTTTACATAGAGGGAAAAGTAAGACCTTTGGAAATTTTCTACTAGGAAAATGCATTTGATCAGGGATTTATGCAGAACATTGCAGTGTAATCTCTGAGATTTTACAGTGGGTTTCTGGTTCCCTCTTTGACCAGCCCTTCCATCTCACAGATGGGAGAAACTTCAGAATTGTGTTACACCAGAACTGATTTCTTCCCCTGCAGAATTCTGGGTTTGGTGAACTGGTGTCTATGAGAAGCAAAAGAAGTTCCCAGGCAGCGCTGCAGAGCAAGCACTCATACCAGTTTATAGTGAAGGGGACTGTCATCCTCGGGTTGATAAAGTTCACATTCCTGAAAATATAAATATTTACATCAATATTTTTCAAGAAGATGGAGAAACAAGTCTGAGAAAAAGATCAAGTTATATAAACAAATGTTATGTGTCTGATGTAACACTCCAAATACCTCATCCCTGAGTAATCTGGATATGACATAACATGGACGAGAGCAGGCCAAGTGAAATGTTCTCACCCTGAAACAAAGGAAAACAGATCAAAGGGAGGTAGAATTGCCTGTTCCCAGGCTGCCTGTCCCCTGTGACCTTCCCTGTGCTCTGCTACATCCATTGCCACGGAAAGGCTTTTTTTTTGGTCTTCCTTTAAACAGCGTAATGGATCCCCCTCCACCCCGCTGGGAAAAGGCTCTGCAGAGGAAGGGATGCAGCTCTGCCAGAGCAGATCCCCATTTGCAAGTGGAATATGTGCCACTTCCCCAGTGTTGGGTCGAGAAAACTGCAGGGCTTTGAAAGCAATCCTGCAGCTAAAACAATAAATGATGAACCATCTTTCCTCCTCTCCTCCTGTGTGCAGTGCCAGTAGTCTTTGGACACTGCACTGATGAGGGAAGTGGAAATGCATGGAGTAGAAGTGAATGGCCAAAAGAGGAGAGGCCTGAAGAAAATGAACTGTATTGTTAGTCTGGGAAGGGCAGATATTTTAGGAAATATCTGCTGGAAGGGCACTGCTTCACTGCCATGTAGAGGTGGTGTGTTCAAAGAGGCTTTGTGGGAGCCACGGGTGCCTTTCTGTTTCTAGCTCTTGTCTTTGTTTTCAGCTGTGGTAAACCTTGGTTACCCCAAGAACCCCTTCAGTGCAGGGCCAGAGGAGCATCCTCAGGCTGGGCTGGGAAGCCAGTATATTGTATTTATGGCAGCCTGCTGGCCCAGGGTGGGACTGCTGAGCTCCAGTCCCCAGCCAGCTCCCTCCTCACTGACTGCAGCCATCAGAACGTGCTGCTGCCAGCTGCTGCTTGTATTTGGGGAAATATGAAAGGAAATCACCGTTTATTTGTGGAAGGAACCGCCCAGATATGGCCTCCTGGCAGTACCTAATCCAGCTGTCAGAGCTGGAGGGCACTGCCCACACCTCCAGGCGTGCTGTGGTTGATCCTGGGCAAGGCTGTTCCCAGGCACATTGTGTTGTGAGGGTTGTGTTGGCATGTGAACCATCACAGGATCATGGCCAGCGTGTCATTCAGGAGGACGGTGAACACCGAAGGGTGTTATGTTGTCATAACCCCATCCCCAAAAGTGTTTGTTTGAGAAAACCTCCTCTTGGCAGGTGAACTCAGAAACAGGACTATTGTCTTAGCCAAAGCTTTTGTGTTTTATCTTGAAAATGGAGCATCCAGCAACTTTTTGCAGCCTGCCAGGGCATGTGGGCATTGGTGTCCGTGTTGGGCAGTGCAGGAGGCAGCTCTGCTGCCAGGGATGCCGTGGATGCCAAGCACAGAGCTCACCACCATGACAGAACATGTGTAAGGAGAATAAAATAGGACTGGGAAGGGGATGGGTCAATAACCCAGCAACACCCATAACAGCCATTTTCCAAAACTATGCAATCAACAGAATCCGTGAATGGCTTGGCTTGGAAGGGACAGAGACGCCTCCCACTAGACCAGGTTCTCCAAGCCCTGTCCCACCTGGCACTGAACACTTGCAGAGATGAGACATCCCCAGCTTCTCTGGCAACCTGTGCCTCCCCACCCTCCCAGGGAAGAGTTTCTTTCCAGTATCCCACCTAACCCTGCTCTTTGTCAGTTTGAAGCCATTCCCCCTTGTCCCATCACTCCATGCCGTTGTCTGAAGTCCCTCTCCAGTTTTGTTGGAGCCCCTTCAGGTGCTGGAAGGTTCTTTAATGTCTCCCTGGACCCTTCTTGTCTCCAGGTTGAACAAGCCTGACTCCTCAGCCTGTCTCCATGGCAGAGGTGTTCCAGCTCCTCATCACCTTTGTGACCTTCCCTGGACTGGCTCCAGCAGGCTCACATCCCTCCTAAGCCAGGGCCCCCAGCTGGCTGCCTGGAGGGACTTTACCCAAGTGCTTCAGGACTGTGACATGTGGCCTTGTAATTCCAGCCAAATGACTCCAGCACCTGTGGATAATTTATCTCCCCAGCCCCTGAATTTCCTAGCAACGAGATTAGTGCCAGCAGCACCCAGTCAGCCCGTGCACAAACCAGCCCTGCCCAAGGGCCCCACAGGTGCCTGGGTGCTTCCACCAGCCCTTGTGCCCTCTCCCAGTCCCACTCTCCCTCTCTCCACATCAGCAGTCCCAGTGCCCTCCAGCCTGCTGGCTCTTTGGGACCGAAAATGCCCGCTTATCTCTGGAGTGGTTGTTGGGTGACTCACATCTTTCTGGGATCGAAGTCTTTATGTAATTTATGTTTACAATGGGCCATTAAGGTGTGCCCTGGAATGCTATAAAATAAACAACTCTGGAATTTTTTGTTTTACAGGTTTGGAACACCTCACAGCCATAAGGAATATCCAGCACCACAGGAGTGCTGTACTGATAGTCTGTCTGCTGGCAGTGCAAATATGGAATGGGCTTCTGGAATCACTGGCTATAGTCCTGTAGGCAAAGGTGAAGCAATAAATCTGCTGTGACTCAAAGTGTGCACCTGGTAGAGAAACCCTCAGAAACATTACTGGAAGGTAGCAGAGTTATTCTGAAGACAGCAGGTGAGGTGCTTTGGGAGAATCCCTCTAAAATTGCTCAGAAACAAAGGGAACCCACCATGAGGAGCCAAAACAACCCATGGATGCAATCCATAAGCATTGTTTTCTCTGCCAACAATTAAAACAGTTATTCAGATCATTTATCTCGTTGCAGTTTAAGATTTCTAAATTTCTGCAGCCATGGGCACAAGTTTTATTCTGCTATTAATTATAAATCTGACGTGACACCTGAAGAGAACTGCTGGTGGATCTGTCAGCAGGGAGCCTTGTGCCTGGTATGTGACATCCCAGCCAGTGCTCACACTTCCTGGGTGTTCATCAGCAGAGTTGGCTCCTGCCCCATGAGAATCAGTGCTGAGGAACCTCACACAGAAATCTCTCTTTTTGAGACTGAGCTTGCTGCAATGGACTTGGACAATCTGTGTAGACTGGGAGTCCTCTGCAGTTATAAGTTTATGGTTTCACTTAATTGCTCTATTTCTGCCATTTTCATGGGGAGAAGTGATAAATAATTAGCTTCATATTTTTGCCAATGTGTCTCCTACTGCATCATCTCCTGCCAAAATGTAGGGGCTCTCAGGTGCACCTAGAAATTAGATAGGTCTTGTACCACTGCAATCTGTGCTTCGCTTTGGATCTTTTTTTGGTCTTCCAGAAGGTGCAAACTGAAGTTCCCTGCAGTTAAATTGTCGTACTGTGTCCTGCCATCTGAAACCATGAAGCAGCAGGCAGAGGAAGGGTAAACCCCTCCAGACACCTATCCCTGGTGCTGGAGGAATGGTTTCTCAGGGAGTCTGTGCCTGGGAGCCCTGAGAAGGTGCTGTTGTGTGCTGGGGGCTCTGCAGGCTGGGCTGGAGCAGGAGACACAGCCCAGGCGTGGCCAGCGACACTCAGGGTGTTTGCACCGAGCGACCCGGAGATCTCCAGCAGGGTAATTTGGACGTGGTGCTGTGTAATTACCTGGGCAGGCACTGTGCAGATGTGTCTTCAAGGAGGGGATTGGCTGTCATGTCAATCCCCAAGCACCGGTCTGGACTTGCACAGGGTGGTGAAGCTGCTGGGACAGGTTTTGCTGGGAAACAGTTTCAGATGTGATTTTAAACCCCAATCAAAAGGATAAAACCTGTGTGTGTGACTCAGGGTGCAGTTGGCAGTGGGAAGGTCAGAGCTGGGGTCTTTCATCTTCCTAAAGAGATGACAGATGGGATGGGGGAGGATGGATGGGTGCCCATGGGTGTTGGGATGTTGCATAGAGGTTTTGTGCAAGCGGGGCTCCACTGAGATGGGGATGGTAAGCTTGTTAAAAATGTGGTTTTCAGGGGGCCTAAAGTTACACATAACTTGTGCCAATTTTGTTAATATCTATAGATTTTTAAAACTTCCAAAGAGAGAGGGGAAGACAGCTAAAACAGTGTTGATCCATTCAATGAAAACCTCTTTAAAGCAATATTTAAAGCACATTATGCTGTAAGGTCTGACTGGAAACAGGCTTGCAACCCTCCCTGAGGTGACCCTGTGTTGGTCCCACAGCAGCACAGCTCCCTCTCCCGACTGCAGAGATCCCAGCTGAGCGGGTTATTGTGAGACAGGCTCAGTTCTGCCGAGTAAATGTCCTTTAAAGCACGAAGGGATCCATCCCTGCCCATGGGGATGGGCTACATTAAGACATCCCAAAGCTGTAATTATTTCAGGTTCTCTGTTGAACTGTGTGGCTCAGTGGGACCTTCCCTATCTCCAGCTGTCTTCTCTGAGTCTCATGTAAAGAAAATCTCTATTTTCCAGAGCCAGGGCTGCTGCCTAAGGAAGGGCTATTGGGCAGGGGCATCTGCTGGCAGCACCTCGGTGTGATGAGTTCCTGACCTTGGCTGAAGCACGTGGCTGTGCTTGCCATCCTGTGTGCCAGGGTTCTGCAGGGACATCAGCAGCACAGGTACCATGAAACATGCTTTGTGTCTGAACTGCTGATGCTCCTATGTTTCAATCCGAGATGCTCTGACCTTTAGCCCCATGAAATTGTTTTGACATCTTGATTGTTCATCATTCTCAACTGTCAAGAACTTAGATTATCCTCAGATATGTGGTGTTTCTGCTTGTATAATGGCTTGGTAAACCCTGGTTGTGTTGCCCAAGCAGGTCTAACACCAGCTTGGCTATGGACAGCTTTGGACAAGAGGATGTCCTTTGAGAACAAGGTTGGTTTCTTGTGCTGCAAACTGTGTGGTCAGCTCCATCCCCAAATGCAGCAGTCAGGGAGGATGCTGGACCTGTGCTGGACTTTGAGAAGCTCCCAGAACAGACAGAGGAACACAAAGGGGGGCTCTATAAGCAGATGAAGACACAGCTCTCCACTGTGATCAGTGTGGTGTGTTACCTGCATTACCACCTGAGCATTTTGTGTCAAAGCCTGGCTGGGGAAACAGCCCAAAGCTTCTCAGGCTGCACTTGTCAGAGCAGCTGTGATTCAGGCACAGGGCAGGGGCTGCTGGGGAGCCCCAGCTTGTGAGACAAAGCCCTGGATGGTGCAGACACTGCAGTGTCAGAGCCTCCCAGGGACCCTCCCAGCAGGACCCCACTCTCAGAACACCCCTGCTGCTGGACCCACGGGGACTTTTCATTGCTGCAAGGAGACAAGGCAGCAGAAAAGCACAGTGCTGGAGCCCAGAGCCTCCCTGCAGCCTCAGCATCAGGCACTAGATGTCCTTGCATGCCGTGCTGTGGGTGTGCAGGTGGGACATTTCCACCAGGGTGACAAAGGTGGCCCTTTTCCAGCTCTGCCCTTGTGAGACAGAAGGGAATTTGTGAGGGGAAGGTGTTTGTTTCACTGCTCATCTTCATGCTGCCCTGGGGATGTGAGGTCAGGGGCTACCTCGCTGAGATCCCAGCAAGCTCCGCTCCTTGAGCATTCCAGCACCTGCAGCTCAAAGTCACTTCTTGGTGATCCCATTAAATTATTTCAAGAGCAGCCCTTTGTTGTGGGAAATCGATATCTGCCTCGAGGGCCTGTTGATGTCTCAGTGAAACCCATTAAATTACATGGGTTTGATCCCGAAGTGGCAAACACAGCAGCATTTTAAAATAGCTTCACAGCCAGGAAACCCAATAACATGCTCATAAAGTGATTTTTTTGTGTGTGTCCAGCAGTGAGCAGGACTAGAGAAATGGAAGATGTTACTCTCCCAAACTCTGGGTGAATAATTACTGGAGCAGTGTAAGATATAAATAATTTCCTTGCCTCTGTCACTTTGAGGACAGAAAATAAGGACAAATAAAATACTGCTGTGGGGAAAATGAATGTGCCTGGTGCTTGAGCAGAAAGCTCAAGCTTTGAGGATGCTGCTGAAGAGATGGTCTGTACCTGAAAGAGTTCACTCCTGGAGTTGCCCTGAGTGTCCTTGGGGAGCACCCAACAGACCCCTCTTTAATTTCAACAATTTGCAGATGCATTTTGACCATTAAGACTGTGTAAATTATCGGTTTTATGTAGCAATTGGGAAGGCCAGTTAAAAGAGGCAATATTTTATTTAGGTGCAGTAACTTTAACATATTAGATTGGTGGTCTTACCAACACACAGGCTTAGAAATCTGAAAGTCTACAGTTCCCTATTTCCATGTTTTTTATCCTGTTATATACAGCCTGAAGTGAGATGTATGTGGCAAAAGAAACAAAGGGTAAATATGAAAGGTAATCAGAAATATATTAGCTTACTCCAAGGGTTCTTAATAGTTCTGACCTAAATTGCATATTGAAGGGAAAAATATTTTGGTCTGCTTTAGGTGAATGCTATTATAAATAATAAACATGCAAGAAAAATATTACAATATCTCCTCCCTACAACCACACAGTCACAAGCTCTATCAGGTCAGTGACCTGTAACTTTAATTACGAGTGTATTGGTTTGGGTGTCAAATGTTCATTTGCTCAGTTACCAAAACAACAGAGCTCAGTAATGCCCCTTAAGAGTCAACACCAAAACAAAACCATCCACCACCCTCTGATGTTAGCAGCCATCAACACAAGGGGTTTAGCTGTCCTTTGCCTGCTTTCCTACACTCAGAATAATAAGAAGGCAATATTCTTTGGGTTTTAAGGTTTGCACTAAATGGTGGCAGGTTCCCTGGGGAGGAAAGGCCGCTGTGCAGCCCCCAGCCCAGGTGTTCTGGGTGTTAAAGGATGCCCAGCCCAGCCAGGAGCTCTGCTGTTGCTGAGGGGTTGGGAGAAGCCCCACGGTTCCCAGGCCCTCTCCAGGATGAGCCTATGTCTTGGAAGGTGAGTGCCTTATGCATTAGAGCTTTGATTTTGATTTTATTTTTAGAATTTTTTTAATTCTTTTTTTCTTATGTTTATTTTTTTCTTACGGTGATGATTCCTCATATTGCTCTGGAGAACCATCTTAGAGCTCTGGGGAGGTCTGGACATCTGAGAACTGTGATATCCTATGCTGCAGAAGTTTTATGTGATGGTTAGACTAGTCCTTATAATTTCCCTTTTTCGGATTTCCTGGATACCTGTGCCTTTAGGATCACGATCAGCAATAACCAGAGCTCTCAAACTGTGCCTGGTTTCCATTTGCAGCACTGGGTGGGCTGAGTAATTCCTCAGAGAAACTCAGGCTCTCTCACCTTGTGCTGGAGCTGTTTGCTCCCCCCTTGGCTGCAGTGCTGGGCCTGGAGCAGGAGGGGGTGTTTGGATGGAGAAGTACTTGAAAAGAGGGCTTTTGTCTCATTACAATAACTGTGGTTGGAAGATGATCTGGGGGTATTTAAAGGCTAAGACTACATTTTGTCTTTAAACAAGAACTTAGACTTCTGAGCTGAATCCAGCATAAAGTGCTGCATCTGAAGCTTTGCACCCCCCCTGACTTCACTGGAAACTTTGCACCCCCCTGGCTGCATTGGAAGCTTTGCACCCCCCTGGCTGCATTGGAAGCTTTGCACCCCCTGGCTGCATTGGAAGCTTTGCACCCCCCTGACTGCAGGGCCCTGGTCGCAGTGACTGGGGTGGGCTTAGCCCTTTCTTAGCTGGGTAGGTGAGCTGTGTTCCCCAAACCACGGGCTCTGCCCTCCTCAGCTTGCAGAGGTAGAGGGTTTGTTGTGTTTTTAGCAGTTAACAGCTGCTGCACATGGACATGGTCTCCCCAGGTCAGTATGGGGAGCTACCTTGGCTCTGTTGGCTGGGTGGCATTTTCAAGCTGGGGCATGAATTGTAATAAAATCACCTGGGGATTCCATGTTGCATTACAATAAACAGAAATTAATGCAGGCACTACAGTGTCATTACAGCCTCTGGGCTGGGCAGGCAAGGTTGCTCTGCTTAATTCCCATCGCTGTGACAGGGTTGCCATTTCCTCTTCCTGCCATTAACTGTTGTATTAACCTCAATCCCTCAGTCATTAGTTAATATTACCAAGTCATATGTGACATTTTGCACCAAGCACGGCTGCAGGTCCTGCCTGTTGGAAGTTTTTAATTAAATAAAGCTGCCTGCTGTGCGCAGAGGGGCAGGGGGGAGAAGGCAGAATTCAAAGGAGAGATGAAAGCCACTGCCTCTGCCTGCCATGCCAGGGTGTGGGCAGGACTTCTGCTCTGCCTCGGACCTTTCCTTCAGAGAAGCCCTTGGGCTTTTCAAGTGGCCTCTCATCTGAAATTACAGCACATGGTTCGGGCTCCTGCTCTAACAGGCTTTCCAGAAGTGGCTGGAAAATACTGTGTGTAGCACCTGAATCAGCCCTGTATGAAAGGTGATTGGGCAATCGTCACCAGTGAAGGGGTAAACCAATGCTTCGTGCTGAGCTCCACATTCACCAGGCAGGAAAAATTGTTGTGTCATGATCAGACTTGAAACTGGAATGGAAATAGCCCTTTTCTGAGATCTCAGAGTTTCTGAATGTGGGGCTGGGGGTGAGGGAAAAGAGTTCTGATCTCTCCCAGCCTTCAGAAACCTTCCGGTCCTACTGATCCCTCATTCATAAGGGACTCGTAGTCTGTAGTGGTCTGGGACTGCCGGGCTCTGCTGCTGCTGCTACTGCTGCTGCCGGGCACCGCCTGGCCGCCCGGCTCTGTCGAGAGCGGTAATTAATGCTTGCTGCTTTCCCTGGGAGGCCCTTTGTCTGGTTTTATCTGTGCTTTTTTTGTCGTATTCTCTCCGGTTTATTCCTATGCCACTCAGCATCTGCATTATGTATAAAGCTTTCAGGGCTTTCAGTGGCTGCTGGTGGTCCTGCTCTCTCCACCTTTAATGGAAGAGCAACAAGTGTGCTTGATGCCCAGGAGCTGCAGCTAAAGAGGCAGGGAGATGTTCTACAGCAGGGAAAACCCTGCTGTCTCCACCTGTCCATCCCTTGTTTGGTTTCTTCCTCTGGCCCTGGTTCATGGCTGTTTGCTGGGGACCTGCTCAGTGCCACAACCAGCAGCACAGGGTGACAGGAGAGGCTGGCAAAGCCCTGGTGCCTTGGCTGCAGTAGTGTTTATTTGCACAGGACAGAGAGTATCCTGTCTCCCTTGGAAAGAAGCAGGGGATGATTTTTGGCACACAAATCAAAACGTGAGGTCTGTGCCTCTGCCCTCTCCCTTGGCTGTGGGGTGATATGGGCTGGCACCAACCTGAGCATATGCCTCGAGGGTTCCTCTGTTTCCTCACCTGGATCAAACAGTCTTTCCCACTTTTTTTCTCAAAGGAAGACTTCAGCTTCATAGAAACTTGGAAATAGCCCCAAGGAACACAACCCAGTACAGATGGCTGGCTTCTTCCTACTGCCTGAATGGCTGAAACTTTTTCTGTCTAGATCCATTTAGGAGGAAAAATGAGTACTTAAATGCTGTAGAGCTGGTTTTGAATTAGGAAGAACTGATTTTGACAAAAGCACAGAAATAGCCCCAAAATTCAAATCCAAGTAATGAATAAAACCCTGAGGTTAGCTGAATTGGTTAGAGCATGGTGCTAATAGTGCCAAGGTTGTGGGTTTGATCCCTGCATAGGCCATTCACTTAAGGACTTGATCTTTGTGAGTCCCTTCCAACTCAGAATATTCTGTGAATCTTCATGGCAAATGGAAAGGAAAATCCAAAGAACCATGTTTATAAACTTATTCAGTCAATAGTTTTAATTGACAAGCTTATGTAGTAATCCTAAACTGGATATGATCAGTATAGTCTGAAGCAGCCATTTAGTGGAGGAAAGTCTAAAGGAGAAAGAACATAGGAATAGTCTGAGGATTGTAGGAGTACAAAAGGGTACAATGGTTCTGGCCACCAGAGGTACAGGCCCATGAATTTTTTATTGCTGGATAGGGAAAACCTGAAAGGTGAGAGCTTGGTGAAAGAGGGGCTCAGCCCATGGGTGTCCTCACCCACTGCTAGGCTTCTCTGTGCCCCTTTTGTTTGAAAGCTTTTCAAGAGCTTCCAGCTATTATGCATGTACTCCAGCAGAGAGAACCAGGCTCCCACTCACTTTCCTTTGAGCAGCAGCTGAAAGGAAAACGCACGTTTCCCACCTGTCACCTCAAACACAGAAGTTTCACCCTAATTTACCTGAATAAAGATGTGTGGTTAGAAGAGGAGGCTAAATAATTCCTCTAGGTAGGCTTTTCTGGGCTGGGGGTCTGGGCTCTGCTGCACTGCAATGTGTAAACTCTGCTGAAAGAAATAATTTACTGATGTTTGTTTCTCTTCAAGCAGTAATTGGTCAGGTCTTTTGGATCACGCTGTTCCTTATTTGCAGGTCAGGCACACAACTCAGTGTGGGAAGTGTGTAAGGACTGCATGGGGTGCTGGGATTTCTGGCTCCTGTGTCAGAGATGTTCTAATCTGGGGATGTGGCCCTGGTGGAGCATTAAGTCCCCTAGAGCTGCGTGTGAGGGGTCTGGCTGCTGCATGTGGGAAAGGCCTTTGGAGCCTGTGGCTGCTTTGGAATTCGAGGGAACCCTCCAAGCCTGTCTGGGGCTGAGCTCTCTGGCTTTGGTGCCTTTATGTGTCTGAACTCGAACTGGGAGCATCTCCAGTGGGGAGTGGGAGATGAAGTGATTCAGTGCCGTCTTGTCCAGAAGACTTATTGCCCCTGCTGCAAGTCTAAATCTTGGCCTGTGTAGCTGAGGACAGGAGTATCACAAAGGAATATCCTCACAAAACAGGGTTAGAAATATTTGTCCAGCTGACCACTGTAGCCATGGAAGCTGCAGTACCCTAGGTGGAATTGCTGGCTGTTCCTTGTATAGGGGCTTTCTGGAGTAGGGGTAGGTGGTCAGGGGCAAGTTTTATTTATTAGCTAGACATTTGTTCTCTTCTGTCCTTACAAAGAGCTGCTAAAATCTGTTATAGATGTAGGGAGGCTGTGGAGGGGAGTGAACGTGCCATAGGAATAGTCTTTTTAGACAGAAAATGCCTAAAAGGGTGTTTTGTGCTGGAACCCGGGTGGTCTGACCTGCCCCCACCCCAAAAACCCCCTCTCGCTCTTCGGGCAGCAGCCCCGCCAGGGTCCCCCCTCGGACCCGCCCGCTGCCCGCCGAGCGGCTGCGGGAGGAGGAGGAGGAGGAGGAGGAGGAGGAGGAGGAGGAGAAGGCGGGGGAGCCCCGGTGGCGGGATGAGGCCGCGCTGAGGATGTGCGAGCAGGCAGCGCGGTACTGCCG
The DNA here is from genome assembly GCF_022539395.1 of Myiozetetes cayanensis. Classification (NCBI taxonomy): domain Eukaryota; kingdom Metazoa; phylum Chordata; class Aves; order Passeriformes; family Tyrannidae; genus Myiozetetes; species Myiozetetes cayanensis. Next base: position 18,218,056 of record NW_026087270.1, on the reverse strand, counting down.
GGCCGGCGTGCAGAAGCTGCTGAAGAAGCCGGCGCCGGCGCTGCGCGGGCTGGACGGGCTGCTGCGCTGGGCGGCCGGCAGGATGGGCGACAAGGGCCTCGCCGAGCGGGAGCTGCTGGCCCCGGGAGCCGCCGCCGCCCAGAGGAAGGGCACCTCCGTCATCCTCGATGTGAGTGGTCCCTGCTCCCCTCGCCCCGGCTCCTGCCTCCCTCCCTGGCCGCGTCCCGAGCGGGAGTGGGTCCGTTCCTCGCCTCCCGCACCCCCGGACCGGCCGTACCCCGGGTCCCGCAGCCCTCAGCTGGGTGGGCATGGGGGTCCCGCATCCACTTGCCCGGGTCCCGCACGCACCCAACCCCCTCGGGAGCGCCGTTGTCTCCGGGTCCCGCACCTCCCGGACCGGCAGGGCAGGAGGGGTGTCCCGGCCTCTGGGACTGCTCGCTCGGATGCTGCACAGGCTGCACGGACACGGGGGGCACCGCGGACCCCCCGAGCGGCTCGGCAGCGGGGTTATTCCGCCATCCGCGGCTGGCTGGGGATGGGATGCAGCCCCAGCACCTGCCTCTCCCGGGCTGCTTGGGCGTAGGGGTGCCCAGATCCAACAACGCCTTTGCAGATTCCGTGCCCTGGGCTGACGCGGGTTCCACCTCCTGGACCGGCTGGGCACTAAGGGTGCAGTCTGGGTCCCACGTCCCTTGCCCCGCACTCACTGCGAGAGTTGGGAATAAGGTGCACCTTGGTCCTTTATCTCCCAGATGGGCTGGGTATGGGGTGCAGACTGGATCCTGTACCTCCTTTCTTGAGTCCTCCTTGCTTTTTTTTGTTTGTTTGTTTGTTTGGGGTTTTTTGTTTGGTTTTTTGTTTGTTTGGTTGGTTGATTGGTTGGGTTTTTTTGACCGGTCGGGCACAGAGATGTAGTTTGTATCCTTCATCTCCCGGCCAGCATCCTGAACTCTTTGGACCGGCTGTGCTTTGGGGTGCCCCCTGTTTCCTGCACCCTCTGAACAGGCTGGATGTGGGTGCGCACCCCAGGTTCTGCAGTGTTTTTTCCAGGTCCTGCATCCCTTGAATCAACTGGGATAAGAATGTACTGTAGGTCCTTAATCCTGGTATTAGCCTGGCTGAATGGAGATGAAAGGGACTGCGGGGCCCTTTGCCAGGTTTGGGGGAGCTGGTAGGGATGTGCTGAGCGCCTCAACTGCTGCATTTATAGGACTTTCTGATTAGGGAGCTAACGAGGCTATTTGCGCTTTAATGAATTGGGAGAATGGGGTGGAACCAACCAGAGTGCAAACGGTGTAATTACAGTCTTTCTACAGCATCTAGTAATTAAACACACAGATCCTCAGCTTTGCCATCTCCTAGCTTAAAAAAAAAAAAAAAAAAAAAAAAGTGAATGCAGAAATAAACTACTGAAGCATTGGCTGTAGTAAAGGATAACTCGTGCTCTCCTCCAGCCTCCTCAAAGAAAGGATAGGCAGTAGAAGCTCTTCCAAACAAGTCCTTGCATTTTCTAAATAATCTGCTGAATCTTCTGCCACGTCCCCTGTAGGCACTGGGGTGGGCTGGGGAGTCCAAAGCTCATTCCCCCTCTGAGCACCCTGGGCTGAGGAGCGTTTTGGTTCCCTGAGGAACCCTCGTGTGTGCCTGGTGAGCTGCCCGAAGCGGCTGGGACAGCAGGGTGTTTATGGGATGGTGCTGCCCGGTGGAACGGGCTGGCAGGTGGGCATGCAGGCTGTGGGGAACGGGCTTCATGGACAAACAGAAAGGGCAAGTGTAGCTAATACTACTGTGTCGTTGGGAGTTTTTTTCTGGGTTTTGTTGTTGTCATTTTGTTTGGGGTTTTGTTTTTACTTGGTTTTTCCTGGTGTGTGTTTGTTTTTTCCTCTGCCCTGAAATTACTGAAATCTTACAATAGTCTGGGGCTCAGAGCATAAATACAATTATAAATGCAAATAATAATACAAAAATTAAATACAATTGGGGAGCACCATTAAGTTTATAAAAAAGGTGCTTGAATTAGGACTGTTTTGCCACCAAAATGGTATCTTTTTCATTCAATTTTAATATCTTGAAGTGAATTTTTTTTCCACTTTGAGGTTTGAACTCGGGAAGCCAGCCATGAACTTTCAGAATGGGAAGCACAGTAGAGTATTGTATTATTTCAGTGGGAAATGCAATAGAACTGGCTGTGCAGCTCCTGATCATTTCTCCCTTTCACAATGGTACTGGGAGCCCTTTCTCACCTGCTGAAAGTAGAAATGGATACTGGAAATGTAAGACTTGTGGCCTTAGGGGTTTTTTTTCCTCCTTCCCTAGAAGTTGATTATCTCCCTTTTCTCCTGTCACAATAGCAATGCCAGTTGAAGCTGTGGCTTCACTGTGACAGGCTCTTCAAGTGAAGTGTGAGACCCTCCTTTCATAAAAAGGGTTGAAACGTGGGAACATGTATTTAGGTTAATTTTCACACATTAGCAGGAAAGTAACAAGCATCCCACTGAATGCTCAGGGGGGAGAACCTGTTTTCCCATTAACTCCTTCAGGTTCTGTCATTACTGCACACAGCAGTGCAGCTCCTTGGTGAGGGAGGATGAAGTGAAAGACCTGAAGATTTGATGTTTAACTATCAGGCTTGCAGGAGCTGCTGTGCTATGTAGGCAGTTCCTTGGGGGCTGGGGGAGGGATTAAGCTTGGCTTTGGCTCTGAATTAGATAAGATGGCTCTGACACTAATAGCACCTTAGTCACGTTTTCTTCCTTTTCTGGCTTTCTTTTGATTCAGCCGTTCCCAGTGTTCTTGTTCTGACTTCTCCACGAGGGTGGCTGGTGGGTCAGACCAAAGTTCCCTGTGCTCTTTCCACCAGAGAAACAAAACTGTGCTGTTGCGGGGCAGAACTGAAGAAACAGGGTTAGATGTCTTCTGCCATCAAGCTGCCTCTTGGAGGATGAATCCTAACTTTGGGCTGGTTTCAGTGGTTTTCTTTTATTTTGCCTGTGGCCTTTTGAGTAAAGGATTAAAAAAGGTTGAATAATGTTCACTAGTTCAGCTCAAAGCTATAGGTTTCCAAGTGTAAAAAATAGCTAAAGTTGCAGATTAACTGAACCCTGGTAACAATCTAATGAAGAAAAGTCCTAAGCTAAAACCAGGGAATGAGAGCTGCTCTTCAGTGGTGGTAGTAGAAATGGAGGTGATGGAAAATATCATTTTGTATTTAATGGTCAGCTTTCACAATGCTGGTAAAATCAGCAGAAGGGGTTGGGTTTGAGCAAGGAGTCTGTGCCCATCCTGGTACTCCCGCCGGTGCCTCCCTCTGGGTCTGGAGTACACACAGCTGCTCAGACTGCAAGAGCACAGGGCTGGCAGCACGAGCCACCTGCTGCAGGTATTACCACTCACACCACAGGCTGTGGACAGGCACCGCATTTCTAGTGCTTTCTGCACCCACAACAACAAACCCCCTTTACTGGAAACAGTCATGCTCAGCTGCTGCTCAAGTCCACGTGTGGTGATGGTGGCATTTCCAATCAAGAACAAATCCTCAAATGTCACAAGGCTTATGGAAAGGAGGATACATGGTGTGGGTGTGTGTTAGGTGTGTGTGAGCCAGTGTGAGAGCCTGTTTGCCAAGGGTGAATAGGGAATGTGCAATATGGAGCTGAGGTGGATGCTCCCCAAGTGCAGGAAATGTCCAGGCAGGTATTGCCCTGTCTGGGAGTGCTTCAGCACAGCCTGACCGATTGTCCTTGCTCATCTCCTCCTGCCTTTGTGTCAAAAGCCAGCAGGAGAGGGAACTGCAGCATGTGGGGGGCCTGGTCAGTCCCAGTAGCTGCAGGTGAAGATGCTCTGTAAGGATCAGCCCTGGGTATGGGGGAGCACTCCCAAGGCAGGACTGTGTGTCCAAGTGCAGCCCTTACTGGCAAAGTTATTGCAGCCCCAGGAATCCCCAGAATCCCTTCTCAATCCTCTTCTGCTTTGACCTTTTTTCCTCTGGTTTTGGTTTATTTGTTGGGATCTTTTTTTAAGGTTGGTTCACTCACCTTCTCACTTGTTGGAGTGAACTGGGAGGGCAGTTTCCCTCCTCCTTAGTCCTCCCTTTGGGAAATCCTTTGCACACCGTTCCCTCGGGCACAGCTGGAGAGGAGGGGCAGGGCACAGCTGGAGAGCAGGGGCAGGGCACAGCTGGAGAGCAGGGGCAGGGCACAGCTGGAGAGGAGGGGCAGGGCACAGCCAGGCTCTGCCTTCAGGGACTGCTCTGCAAGGTGCACAATCACACAGCAGAGGCCAAGCTTCCCCTTCTGATCTGCAGGGCTTTGGAAGTGGGGGCCTGAAAAGAAGCTGCACCCAGGGCTAATCTTTATGGAGAAGTAACTTCTAGTGCTGAACATCAGCAAGTCAGAACATCAGTGCAACTCTTACCTGTTTCCTGCAACTTTTATTTAGGACAGCTAGGTAAAGTCTAAAGAGAAGGTAACAGTGAAAACAGAGGCCAGGACATGGTGTCAGCTGCTCTTCTCTTGGGGGGGAAGGGAGAAAGAAAAAGATCTGCTTTGAACTGGGAAAAATGGCCAGAGAGCTGGAGCTGTGCAGCAGCTTTGTTTTGTGGGGACCTGCTCCAGGTGGGTCAGTATTTCCATAGCAATGGCATATTCCTTGCTGAAACACCAAAATCAAACCTTTCTCCTCGCATGGGGAAATGCTCATTAGCCTGAGGATGTCTAAAGGTGTAGCCCAAAGTGTCAAACCTTCAGGTCATTATTTTCTCACATCATTACCAGAAAGAGCAACACAGAGAGGCTGTAGGAGAGGAAATTCCAACTGGTACCTTGAGTTAGAGAACTAAAGGCCATACCTGACAGAAAGCTTTGTCTCACCTCCAAAGGAGGCATCGAGACTTGTAGGGAGAGGAATAGGAATGGAGGAACATAGTGAGTAGATTAATATTTTTTTAGGTGTATGTTGTCTCTGGATGCTTTCTCAGCCATAGGCTTGCCTCATGCATGAGACTTGATTTTGTTTGTCCTTGATTCTGCACCAAAATTGTGATGGAAAACAAAATTTCAGCTCAGCTGCATTCTATTTTAAATCAACATCATATTAACCCGCTCAAGGGATAATAAACTCTACAAACCCTGTAATAATTCTTGGGCTTCTTAGGGGAGTGCTTGTGTGAATTTAATAAAATTGGTGAGAAAACCTCCATTAAGCAGCCTCCAGTGTTGCATGTTCTCATCCAGGAGCTCTGAGAAGGCAGAACTCAATGTTTAAATTTGAAACCATCAATTTTTTTCCAAGTTTATTATTACCACTAGGGTTTTGAATTGCTTACTTCTGCCAGTCAAATATCTGTAGTAGCCATTGGAGAGTACAGCTAAAACACATATTTAAAGAAAACCTATTGGAAATCTTGACAGAAGTTCCTTACTCTAGAGAAAATAGTGTTTTTATTCATCTAAACATCTGGTAAATAGGCTAAGTATGCTGCAGACAGAAAAGTGCACACATTGCCTGGGTAAATCCCATAAAATGGGTCGATGCCCATACTGTGGGCATCCTGTGGGCTCACCATGGGACTCAGCCTGTGCTTCAGGAGACTCGCTTAACAGCCTCAGAGCACAGCTGGGGGGGCGATGGCTGCTGCAGCACTTCTTGAGCTGGATGGTTTCTCATTTGCCATCTGAAGTCACGCGTTGCCCTGGCTGGGGAGCGGGGGCGGTGGAGCAGAAGGAGCATCCCCGGCCAGGCTGGTGCCGCAGCTCCGGCTCGGTGGATCCGCTCCCTGCGGGGGCGCGGGAGGCCAATCCGTGCCGAGGGTTTCTCCATCAATATTTCATTCCCCTCTCTCACTGACCCCCGGGGCCGTGCCTGGGCTGGGTGTGAGTGACTGTGCTGCTGAGTGAGGGTGGCAGCGATGGAGCTGCTGAGGGAGCCCCCGAGGCTGGGCCGGCTCTGCAGGTGATGGGGCGTCCTCGCCCGGGTCCCCTTCTGGAGCTGCTGGGAGCTTTGGTTTCCCTGAGCTCCCTGGGAGCCTGGCACCGAGCTGCCCCTGGGGTTTGCCCTCTGGTCCGTGGGACAAGATGTGAGGGCTGTGGTTTCCCTTCCATCAGCAGCTCTTCCACCTTTCCCCTGCAGGAATCACCTCCTTCCCGCAGGGAACAACTGATTCGAGCCCAGGACTGAGGGTGTCTCAGGCCGTGTGTGGGAGAGCACTCTTGTTTGATGAGCTAGAACATAAATCCCAGGGCTTCACAGCAGCAGCAGCGTTTTTGGCAGCACTACCAGGCTATCACAGAGTATATTACATCTTTATCAGCCTCCCAGTGCTCGTTCCAGTGTTCATACCTTGATGCAGTGCCTGCCTGTGCTGACAGATGACTTTGTCTTAAATTGCTTTCCCTCCAGGTGTTCCACTTAAAATTTTTATGTGTGCAAATTTTACATGGTCCAATTAAGCTGGAAGAATAAATCCTGCCCATTAGCAATAAAAAAAAGCAAACAGCTTGGTCCTGTAGAATAAACTTTGATAAATAATACAGCCAATGTGATCTTTTATCAACATGTTCATTTACAATAGGCATACCTTTAAGGAGTATCTGTGTGAGTTAGAGCTCTAAAATGTTCACTTAGTGAAGCTGGACATAAATAGTTCAATTTCTAAACATTTTTTTCATTTCTTAATTAATTTGTTTTTCCTGATGCTCCAAGCATCCCTTGCAAGGTGAACAGCTCTGTGGAGCAGAGCACTGCAGGTTGAGCCTTTCTCCCAGTGTAAGTTATATTTTGCCTGTTGGTTGTGCCTTCCTATTCTCCCTCTCTCAGCTGGGCTCAGTGGGGTGGGGATCTCCCACGGGACCTTAAAATAGGCATTGCTGCTGCTGTGTGAGACTGGCTGCAGTGCCCTCCCTTCAGAGCAGTGGGAAGAGTAACTGAAGGGTATGTTGATGAAACAAATAGCCCAGAAATAATCACCTAAAAAGGAAAGTACCTCATCTGGAGGTGCTCAGGGGAGTGAGGAGCTGGGGAGCCCAAACCATGAAAAGAAGAGTATTTTGTGTGGTGGGCAGGGCGTGCTGCACACAGCTGAGGAATGTGTGCTAAAGCCATCCTGGGGTCCTGCTGGGATATATTCCATCTTCCATAGACAAGCCATGACTGGCTGGCCCCTCAGAACCTCAGTGAAGTCTGTGGGTAAGGAGACACGTAGGACTTCCCCCAAAAAACCTTCTAATGGCTCTAAAAATATGGTCAGCCCAAAAATTAAGGAGTTTGGAAGTGCTCACAAGCTGTAATCCTTGAAGGGTTTTTCTGCCCCTCTCTTGAAGCTGGGACTCAGGGACTCCCAGCACTCGGGTTTGGTTCATGCAGATGGATTCAAGCAGATAGATTCAAGCAGATGGATTCTGTCTCTGCTGAAGGACTCCAGGGAGTCCAGCTTTGGCTTTGCTGTGGGCTGCATAGCCTGGGAAGAACTTGGGACAAAAGAATGATTAATATGTTCCTTAATTAAGCCATATTCAGTGAAATAGCATATTCTGCAATTCAATTTGTCTCTTGGGTTTCTTGTTTTGTGCAGCAGTTTCTCTTTTGATTTTTTTTTAAATGGTTTTGTGACCCAGAAAATAAGAGATTCTATTTTATGGCTGACTCTGATCTGTCTTGCTGGTGCTTTTATTCCCTCTGCAGGAAATTTCTTTGCAAAACCAAAATCTCTGCTCTTGCTCAAATTAATAAGGTCAGGCCTGAAGAAATGATGAGAATATTTTACCTCTTCTGCCCAGTTAGTGAACATGCTAATTTTTTTGGTAATTTATGGCCAAACCTGTGCTAGCAGCCATTTTTGGCAGGAACCTGTAAGTTTTCAACCTTTGCACAAGCCTTTTTGGTATTAACTGCACTGTGTCAGGGGGCTATTCCTGAGATGAGACTGGTCAGAAAAACAGCAGTTGTTTCTGCTGTTCTCTTTCTCCCAGGCAAGTTCTTCAGTACGACACATTATTGCAATTTTTTTTTCTTCTGAAATGGCTATCTGATTCCTCTCTGTGGGCTGTTCCTCCACACTGTAGTTTTAAGTCTAAATATAATCTCCTTCCCACGCAGGAGACTTGCTTTAAAAAAAAAGTTGTAAATAATTTTTTTTCAGAAGTGCAGAACTGTGAAACTTGCTTTAAGAGACATTATTGATGCTAGGAAAATTGGCTGGACTGGTTGCAAGGCTGTTGTAATATTTTCTTAATGTGTATTTTTCTGGTGTTGGCTCCACAGTTTCAGCTTTCCTTTGTGAGGGAGGTGCTGGAGCTGCTGGAAGCATTTCCAGCCCTTATTCCAAAGGCAACTGTGTTGATACTCTGCCCTGGCAGTGGCTGGCCATCATATTGGTCTGGGGGAGAAGAGCTGAGTCTGGGAAGGGGGAGCTCAGTAAAGCACAAGAATTGTCTCTCTGGGGGCTGGAGCTGCCCCGTGTGGGGCTGAACGTGGCCCTGGCCAGAAGGACTTCACCCTCTCGTGTTGAACAACACAGTAAAAATGTTTCTCTCTCTCTTTCAATTCTAGATTTTCAGAAGAGCTGACAAAAATGGTAAGTCTGTACATTCATATTTCACATTTGTTCATTGGACTATTGGCAGCATTTCCATTTCTCCTGATAGCAACATCCGACTGTTTAAATGTCCTTCAGTTGACTGGATCTGACGGTGATACAGTCAAAGCATCAGAAAAGGTAGGGGTATTTCTTTGGAAAAGATATTCTTAGAGCAGAAGTGATACCAGTGTACCCCACCAGATTTGGGGCAATTTCACAAAAAAACCCCATAAAAATAAATCACAGGTAAGTGATAAGTGAGGATTCACCACCTGGTAATCTTGGAACAGCTTTGCAAAACAGACTGAATCTGTGAATATTGGTAATCTGGTTCCTGAATGACTGGACCCATCAAGGAGCAACATGTACTGATGTGTGTTTTCAGCCTGTACCTGTGGAAAGCTGAGCTGTGATGAGCCCATCCATGTCCTTACACAGGGAATAACATGCACATGTCTTCACTGGGAAGGAGAGAGCTGCTCTGCTGCAAGATAACACCCTTAAGGGAAGAAGAGTCAATGAGTCCAATCCCAGGATCTTTCTCCACCCTGAAAAGCAGTTTAATTTTAGCTACGAGAGCAAATCCCAAGAGCTAGTATCTATTCTTTCCCTGTTGCACAAGAAAATTAAATATGCATCCAAACTGTGTGTGTTTGCAGAGGGACCTGTGGGAGGGTTGTGCAGAGGAGCACAGGGGACAGTCTGTTTATTCCCTTCCAGATGAAAAAGCGAGATCCCTGATTTGTGCAGGAGCTCCCAGGTGCATGTGCTGGCTGCCCCTGGTGAGGCAATGCAGGTGCTGTCAGCTGGCTGCTGGATGGCAGTGAATGCCCTGCTGATGTGGCCTTCTGGTTATGATGACTGACACAGCAATAAGACACTGAAATTTGTTGCTTGGAAAAGCTGAGCAGTTGTGCCTTGCAAGGGGAATGGGGGGAGAGCACTCCAAGTGCTGCTTATGGGAAAAAATGAGTTTGTGCTTTCAGCCCCCAGCTGGACACACTTCACAGCCCCCTGAGCACTTCACTGCTGTGTCACTGGAGACCCAGGGTCTGGTGAAATATTCGAGGCTGCCTGTGAGAATGCTGCCTGTGAGAGAGGCTGCCTGTGAGGGAGGCTGCCTGTGAGAGAGGCTGCCTGTGAGAAGGCTGCCTGTGAGAGAGGCTGCCTGTGAGAATGCTGCCTGTGAGAGAGGCTGCCTGTGAGAGAGGCTGCCTGTGACAGAGGCTGCCTGTGAGAGAGGCTGCCTGTGAGAGATGCTGCCTGTGAGAAGGCTGCCTGTGAGAGAGGCTGCCTGTGAGAGAGGCTGCCTGTGAGAGATGCTGCCTGTGAGAGAGGCTGCTTGTGAGAAGGCTGCCTGTGAGAGAGGCTGCCTGTGACAGAGGCTGCCTGTGAGAGAGGCTGCCTGCTTGCTCTTTGCTGCCCCACGAGCTGAGTGCTGGGGCTGCCAGCCTGGCGTGACATCTTACCTGTCACTGCACATCAGGACAAGTCTGGGGAGGTCTGGGGACTGCAGCAGTCAATGCCTTTGCTGCATGGAGATCCTGAGTTCAGTCTGTGCTCAGTTAGTCCCATTTCTGTCTGAAGTTGAAAATCCCACTCCAGACTTCAACCTGGGAAACTGTTCCTTTCCAAATCCATGTTCAGCCTCCCTCCTTGGGCAGCTGCCTCCCAGTCCCCAGGACAGTTTCTGTGTAGGGCAGCTGAAATCAAAACCAGTGATTTTTCTTTTCAGTAACAAATGTTCCTGTGCTGAACAAAGCTGGAGAGGATGCACTGCAACGTCCCGGGCTTGGCACACTTATTTCCAGCCACTGCTTTTCGAGCTCTGTCAAATAATGCTGCTCTTTTGTCTTAGTTTTAATTAAAATTATAACAGCTGTGATGAGGCTGAAAAATCAGAACTCAAAGTACAAAATCTTGTCTTTGCTGTTGTGTGAATATTAAGGCTTTTCTCCTTCGTGATGGAAGGAGCTGCTGCCTGCCAGACAGACACATCTTTCCAACCCAGCCAAGAGGGCAGAGCTGTCGTTTTTGTGTTTACCACATCACAAGGTTGTGGGGTTAAATTTTAGTGTGGCTTTCAGTGCAGGGACAGCTCTCTTGTTGTATTTGGTACGTGCCAGTGACAAGCCATGAATCTGTGTCTTGTGATGTGGGTGATAACTTGGGAAATGATGAACCTTTGGACCCAGTTGTTCTGCTCTGGTGATGGGTGTCTGAGATGAAAAATTTACCTTTGGAAAGCTGATAACTTTTTCTGACCAGTTCCCTTACTGTTGGTGACACTCACCCCAAACTGGTTTTGCAGCCTTATCCCCTGTTCCTGCTGATGGCCAAGCAGTCCTCCAGCATTTTAACATGAACAACAGGCAAAGGCCAAACAGGATGCTTTTGTCAGCAGGAGTAAACCTGTTATTTTTACCTCTGCCCCTCACCCAGGAAAAACCTGCCCATCTCCTCCATGGTCTTTTCCCTGGATGTTCTTCCCTCTGTATGTCCTGCAGTGGTTTTCCCTACATTTATCCAGATGCTTCTTTTTTCTTGAGAGAGCACCTGCCAGCCACAGTGACCACCTTCACCAGCCATTTATGTTTGCTGGACTGTGGATAACAGACTTTGCCACTCTTTTTAACGAGCTCAGTGTGTTCTCTACAGCCCTTTTGGGGTCCCAGCCCCCCAGCCCCTGCAGCTCGTACCCCACAGCAGCTGCTGCAGGAGACCTGCAGGAATATTTGCCTTGGTAGAGCCTCCTGCAAACTAGGGCTCAGAGTTTCCAGAGCCAGAGGTAATATCTTTGTATTTAATATCCCTAGGGATCTCTTTTTCACCATTTTCTCTTTGACATCCTGGCCTTTAATGTATTGATTTGCTGAAGTTCAGAGTGTTCGTGGCTGTGCCTGGTGCAGCTCCAAGGAACAGTGGAAGCGTCAGGCTGCTGCTTTCATGTCTCACAGCAGGTGCAGTGACAGCCCTCTGTGGAGAAACGAAAATCTTCTCCTTTCCATTTTTGTCAGAATCCCAGGAAGGGGCCCTGAGCCCTGGACAGGCTGCTAAAAACGCAAGTCCACAGGTTCCCAAAATATTTTCCTCTGTTACCATCCTTCTGTGGTCTCCACACCTGCAGAGCTTCCTGTCTGGCAGGGACTTGGCTCTTTTTAATTAACCAGCTGAGCTGGGTCATTATGCAGTGCTGTGTGATGGTGACATACTGGGGAGAGAGCTCCCAGGGCAGGGAGTGCTGGCAGCTTTACCCAGAACTGGCAACTCTCGCTTTCCTCAGCTGTGCTAAAGCTCTTACAGACCCGTGTGGGAAATGGGCTGGGGGAAAATCTCAGAAAACTTCAGCTCTTGCCATCTTGTTTAACTAGAATATTTCCCTTTTGCCATGCAGAGATCAGGTGATTGAAGGGTCTCCTAACAGACAAAGGGGGGAATTGTAAGCTTAAGGAATAGTCTCATTTGATGCGCAGATTCCTACAGACAAGAGGTTATAAATTTGGAAATCTTTTTAGCATCTTGATATCCTTTCCCCCCCAGCCTGGTAAAAATGGCATATATTGTTTTAAAGCAATGTGGCTGGTTCAGATATGGTAACTATGGAGCCTGATCTTTGAAATCAAGAGCTTCTCCCTCCTCCCCCTGCCTTCCAAAGCTCCTCCACATAAATTGTTAATTCATGTAAAATTGGATGTTCTCGATGCAAGATGCTAAACCACGTTATTGCTCCTGCCATGTTCAGGTACTTGTATTTAGCTGATCTGATTCAGTGCCTGCGTGTGCTGAGAGGATGCTAATGAAGAAGCTCTTGCTTGTTAAAGACATCTTGTTCTCCTGCCCCCGAAAAGTGAGATTCTGACTCTCGTGTGAGTTCAGTTCCCAACTTTTTGCCCAGTGATAATATGAAGGAGTTGGATTTACAGCTGTCTACACAACTGGGAAAATGATCTGCATAGGACACCTGGAAATGATGAGCACATCGGAGATATCCAATAAACTGGCAAATGGTCTGAAGAAGGGAGAAGTTCTGGGGTGTAACCTTCTGACAGTGAATAACTCAGCTAGCTCTAGTCATGCTTTACAGGGGCATGGTTGTTAGTCATTCAAAATAATCTTTTTCTTCTGTGTAGGAGTGTTTTTCCTTTCTCTGCTAATAAATCCACCTACTGTCTTGTAATCCTCCCAGTCCCAGTAAACAATACTTAATCGTTTAATTGGCATGTGGTGGGAAAACGGAGGCATCTTGTTTCAGGCTGGTGCAGCAGAGCTGTCAATCATCTCAGTTATCTACTGTGTACTTCATCCTCTCATTAGAAAGCTGCTAATCAATTAAATAGCTGGGATTCTCTTTGAAAGATTAAGATGGCTTTATTTTGACAGGACAGCCTGACTGCTAAGGATTCATTCCAGAAATGTCGATTCCCAGGAATCGATGTTTTATCTGGAAATCTCCAGCTCCCTGCGAGCACCCAACTCCCACGCCTCGAGTGAACTAAATGTGAAGTGCATCTAAATTTAATCTGGGGTTTGGTTCACTCGGTTTTGCCATAGTTGTTAGATCTTGTTCCTGGAAGTGGCCATCAGTCTGGCCCATCCCTGGGGGTCAGGTGGTTTTGTGTGGACCTCTGCCGTGGAAGAGGAGAGATGCAAAAGCAAGTATGCCAAAAACTTGGCATATGGTGATAAAATGCCTGCAGAAGATGGCAGGAGGAGCTGGTGGTGCAGTATTTCACTTCTTAGTGACCAGTGATGAGTTATTGTGATTTGGTCAACTCGGCACCTTCCTATTGCTGCAGTCCTTGTGATTTCTGTCCCAAGGACTGTTGTGGTTCTGCCTTGAGTCTATCCCCTCTAGAGAAGGTGTGAATGGGAACCAAGCCACTGAGCACATACTTTCTTGAATAGCTCCTGCTGTTATAAGAAATGAAATACAATACCTTGTGAACATGGATTTAACCAAGTTCATTTTTAAGTTTAGCATAGAGATCTGGAGTACAAAAGCTGAGAGGAGGTTTCAGTTTTCAGCTGATCTGGATGAACAGCTGAAGGCCTGTAGAGGACGTAGCAGAGCTAATAAAGGGGAAAAAAGGAAGCATGAATGCAGCAGGAATTGGTGGTTGGAAAGGGCTTCTTGGTTAAGAGTCACCCAGGGCAATGGCATTGTGCCATTCCTGTCCCAGCAGGGCTCGTCCTTCAAACAGCTGCACAGATATCTGTTAGTCCCTTCAGAGCTCGTTAAAGGAGATTTATGCTGCTACTCTGCAAGGAAAGGTCTGCACACCCCGGTGTTCTGAGCCTCCCAGCAAATTCCACTGCAAACCTTAGGGGCACTTGGAGAGCCGCTGAAAAGCGGGGAACAGGAGGATCTTTGCACATCAGCTCACAGCAAAGGGGTTAAGGAGCCTGGGCAGCTGGCAGAGGGGTTGTGTGAGCAGGGGAAGCTCAGCTTCTTACACATAACCAGCAGTGCTGCTCTGCCTGATGGCTTTGTGGCCACAGTGCCTGGCCCACCCTTGGGGTGCAGAGCTCACAAGCTTCAAAAGCTGGAAAAAAAGGGAAGAGGAAAGCTCTGGCTATCATGGCAAGCCAGGGAAGTGATGGACATTGAGGATTTAACTCCCTAGTGCTTTTTGATCTGTCTCATTAATGTCTCATCTTGCTAGATCTGGGAAACTTTTCAAAGCAGATACAACAAATCAATATTCCTCTTGCTAAATTATTCCCTTTTCTTTTTTTTTTCCCCTGGTAGATATGAAATTTTGAAGTGCTTGGAAAGGACTTTTGCAACTTGGCTTACTGTAGTATCTTGACAGATTAAACAGCTGGCTGCAGGCTTTGGGGACTCAGCTGATGTGTAGCAGTGACCAGGGACATGACTTGTGTGTAGGGTCAGGGTCCTAGGGTGGACATCTGCCCTCTGAGTGTTGTGAGTCCAACTCTACAAAGTGTGGAGCTCCTCATCAACCTGCTCCACTCTTACACAGGACAGGCAAAGAGCCTGCTGTTCTCTTGTGCATCAGAATTAAGTGCAGCTCTGAGCATTTTGATTAAATCCTTGTGATATCCAGTTTCTCTGCTAGGTATTAGTGTGAAGGATCCGAGCTGCTGTCCCCTGTTCTGTGTTACCATTCCCATTGCCTTTGCCACCACAGGTTTCTTGTGTGACCCTCAGCTTGCATTATTTCCCTTGCTACTGCACCTAAATCTCACTTAGAGCTTCTATTGCTACTTCTCTCTCTTGGTAGCAGAACTTTCCTGTGTTTGTTTTTCAGTTTAATCTGTGGGAAGTTCCCTCAGGGAAAGTGAAGCAGATCCTGAGTGGAACAAAATCCCTCCTCTTTCCTTTTTGCTTGCACAGTCCCCTGCTCTTGTTGCCGTGGGAGGAAGAGCCAGCACTGGGCTCTGGCATTGTTTTTAATTAGGTATCTTCTGCAGAGCAGCTGTATTTATTGAAGATTTTTTATTATAGCTGTTAAAATTAAATAAGGCAAACATTAAATCCAGAACAAATACACTGCTGCAAGTTATCCTTATAATTTGAGAGCAATTTTCGCCAGACAATTGTGAGAAAATACGTTCTGGCAGCCTGTGCTCAGGCAATGGGCCAGGAACACCTATAAATCATGTAGACATTTTTCTTTCTATTTCTCCCTCTTTTAAAATACCAGATAACATATATTGGAGACAGGGGAATAAGCATCTTTCTGATTTGCAGTAGGGAAAGACGTGTCAGAATTTGAAACAGGGATACATCTGGATCTGCAGCTCCCAACAGGGATAATCTGGGGGACAGGAACAACTGACTTTTTTCCTGGGAGGATGTGATAGCAAAGAGTGAAGCTGGAGTTTCACAGACATGAGAAGCAGGAGCCCGAGTGTCTTGGTTTCATGGCTCGTTGTCTGCATTGTGGGAAGGAAAAAAGCCTGGAAAAGGCAGGAAAAAGCCTGCAATGCTTTCAGAAAGTTTTACAGGTGGAAATAATTTAAAATTATTTTTTGGGTGGAATTCTCTCTTGTGTGACCCTGCTGCAGCCTCAGTGCAGAGGTGAAACCTGGCTGAGTGCTGGCCAAGCTCCTGTGTGTGAAGGGAAGGTGCCCTGGCCGTGCTCCTGGGGCTGCTCAGCAGAACAGAAGGGGCTGGTGCCTGCTGGGCTCAGCTTCAAGAAGCGACTTGGCCTTGACTTGGGGTTTGGATCCAAGATCAATTCCTGCTGCCAAGTTTCTGCCTTAATTGGCTCCTGGCATTGAGGCCCCCAGCCTGGCACAGAGCAGCTGCCAGTGGCTTCAGCCCTGCTGTTGCCCGGGGCTTTCTAACCCCAGTCAGTAAAAGGGACCAGTTGTTATCAGTAATGACCAGAGTGGGTGCTTTTGGGTGCTTCTGGTGCTCGGCCTGTAAACACAGGGGTTCTTTTCCTTGAGCCAAAACAATTGACTCCTGGAACCTGCAGAGCCTGTGTGTTCTTCAGGCACGTGGTGGTTCTGTTGTTTATTGCTCTGCTGTGCCACCACCAAAGCACAGGCTTGTGCCTGATCTGCTAATAAAAATGAGTACACTGAAGCGTATTTCCCTTTCCAGAGGATTTTCTGCTCATTGTGGAGATGTTACTTTTCCAGCTGGCTGGTTTGCTGCCTTTCAGACATGCTCCACTTTGTTAAGCAGGGCTGTTTTTCCTTCCTCGCCTTTGTAGTGCCATCAGTTGCTTTCTTTATTTCATGACACCTCCCTCCCTATCTTCTAAAAAAGGCTGAATTAATATTGGCAAATAGTTCAAGGTTTGCCAAAATGAGTGTATTCACATTAATAGGCTCCTCACAGTATAATAATAATAATAATAATAAATGGGGCAGCAATCTGCACCCCTGGCGGGCAGCAGAGCTGCCATGGCTGCCACCTCCCTTGGCACCAGCACCAGCTGCAGAGAGCAAATGTGCACCACTCACCAAGCCCTGTGACATCCCCATGAGTGGGAGAAGAGGAAAGGAAGGATGGAGGGGCAGGAAGGGACCAGGAATGAATTTGAAACGCTTCTGCCTGAGTGATGCGAAGGCACAGCTTGCCTGGCTCCCTCTCAGACTGCAGACTGCAATAAGGGATGGGGGATGTGAGGCTGCCCCTGGGCTTCGTGGAGCTCAGGCTGTGACCATGAGCAAACACAGCCACGTGCAGAATTGTCTTGTTATCTTTTGTAGCTGGAGTGATAGTGGTAGCAATTAATACGCTTGGTATGTGTCAAACAGTGGGGGAAAAAATGTGTGCTATAAATGGAAGTACTTGCACAAGACTCTAAAAACAAGATAAAATATTTATACTTTTTCAAAGAAAGGAACCAAACTAGTTTCCTCTCCTCTGCATCCTGTGATCTAGTGGCAGGAAAAGAAATACCTAAGCTGGAAATGAAAAAGACAATGGTTTTCTAACATGTATCTGGAGGCAGAATTAGCTAAAAGAAGTTATAAAAATGGAACTGTGTGTATTAAGGAATATTAAATCCTCCTGTAACAACAGCAGTGTGGGCAAACGAGGTGCTGAGTGCTGAAATCCTGAGGAGATGAAGGGGAAAGGAAAACCGAGCAGTGGGAGACGTTCTTGCAAAGCATCGTCTGCAAAAGTGGCTGGAGCAAAACACAGACGCTGCAAACTTTCCAAACCCAATTGTTGCTTTCTAAATGAGGAGCCTGACATTTTAAAGGTCAGCAGCCAGGGACAGGATGACTGCTGTTCAGCAAATGCAATCACACTGTTTACCCTCTCCGTGTCCTTCACATCGGGGTGTGGGGCTGCATCACTGTCTGGGCAGACTATTTTGGTAGATGTTTCCAGAAATGACAGATTTACAATACCCAAATGAGGAAGGATACCTGATATTTTCCCCATTTCTCCTCCCTCTAGGAGCACTAGTGAGGAGGAAGTGGGCCAAGAAAGACCTGTGAGAGGCTGGGGGCAGATTTGGGTAGAGGAGATGGAAGCAGAAGGTGTCTGTTGGCAGGGGGACCTTTCTGCAGAGCAGGGCAGCAAAGACACACCTGCCTTGCTGGCAGCTAGGGCCGTGGGGTGATGTGTCCCAGGTGGCACCTCAGCGTGTCCCAGGTGGCACCTCAGCGTGACCCTGCCCACCCTGGCAGGAGAGCCCTGTCCAGGCACAGCCTCCTTGGCTGAAGGCTCAGGCTCCTCAGAGCAGACCCCAGCAGGGCTGGGTTCAGCAGGAGGAAAGAGGAGCTGGGCAAACAGATCCATGGTTTTTCCATATCCTGAGCCTTCATCTGGGTCACTGGAGCCACCTCCTCCCTTCCCACGGGCTCTTCCCGAGAGCCCCTCGCTGCCCTGAGCAAATGTGCTCATACAGAAGCACCTGAATAACCCAGGCAGGGTGAAAGAAAGCGCTTCTCATCTGTTCATAAATCAGCACAGACCAGGGCTGGGCCAGTGCAGCACAGCACGAGGAGGGTTTTTTCCCTTTTACCTCCTGCCTTCTCCCATTTTGGTATTCAAGTTACAAGCCTGCAGTATGTATTTCTGTCCTCTGATACTTGGATGTCAGGACTGCTAAACCTTTGAATTGTCAACATGCTGAGCATTTTGATCCTTTTATAAAGCAAGAATGAGGATTAATTTTTCTCCCAGCACTGCTATTGCAGCACGGTGCAGATTCACAGAGGCTGATCTTGCAGCAGGAACCAAATTGTTCTGTAGCACAGAGGTCCTGTGGGATTTGGGCAGGTAGGAAACCACCGAGCTGATCATCTGTGAGCTTCCTTCTCTCTGCCAAAGCATGTCAG
Source organism: Myiozetetes cayanensis (assembly GCF_022539395.1). NCBI lineage: Eukaryota > Metazoa > Chordata > Aves > Passeriformes > Tyrannidae > Myiozetetes > Myiozetetes cayanensis. The sequence continues at coordinate 18,199,707 of NW_026087270.1, read as the reverse complement.
TGCACTCCATGAGAGAGACAGGGGAGGTTTGGAATTAGCACCTCTTTAATTAGGATGGAAATAGCAGGAACCAGCAAATGTTATGTTGTCTCCCATACCAGATGTCATCTGAGCCCTTGTTCAGAGGTTTCCTCTGAGTGCATGGCACGATGGCATGGCCTGACCAGCACCATGACCCTCACCAACACCCCTGTGTTTGCAAGGACTGTTTTGTTTCCAGTATCCTGGATTATTCTTCTCTCTCCTTTTGTATGTAAACAAGACAGAAATATTTCAGGGTCACATGTGTACAAAGAGGCAAAGAGGTCCACAAGGAGAGGGGTGGCTCAGAAATCCTGCTAAATCCACCATCCCTTTGTGCACTGAACTGGTCTGAAATCCAGCCTGTGCTAAAGTTTGGGAAGGCAGGTGTGTTGAGTGGGTTTCCTGCAGGCAAAGGGGAGCCTGCAGAGAGCTGTGCTCCTCCAGGGCTGCAGCGATGTTTGTCTGCTTTCTGAAAAGCTTCTGCATGACAAGTTTGGCAGTGAGATGTGAGCTGTTAGCACTGGGAGACAGAAAACATCTCTGTAAACTGCTCCTTTGATGGAGCTCTCAGATGAGCCTGCTCCTGCACCAGGATGCTTCTTCCTTCAAATGGATCCAATCTCTGCTAATAAATCACCTCCTCCACACGAGGAGAGCTTGATGGAACATCACAGGAGATATCATTGAGGGCTAAACCTGACATTTTCTATTCCAGATGCTAAAGCTTGTACTGTTCAGTGGTTCAAAGAAGTACAGGCTTCCCTCAAGCTTTCCATTGCCAAACCAGGCAACCTGCAGTGAGTTCTCCATGTGCACAGCGGCTCTTGATCTTTCCTTCTTGGTCCCTGGGTTATCTTTACGCCTGTTTGTAAGTCCTGAACAGAACAAAGCAGGGCTGTGCTCCCCACCTCAGGGCTCCCCAGCTTTGGGAAAAAAGTGTTAGCCATTTGGTTTTCTTATGAGTGTCTTGGATAGCATTTCCTGGGGTGGCACTCTGTGAGATCCAGGTGCTGCTGGGGTTTGGTGGAAGTTTTTTTGGTCATGTTTATTTTTCTTTTTATAACTATCAAAGGATTCCAATGATTTTGCTACCAGAGCCTAGTGGAGCAGAGGAAAGCTCAAATGAGTGTGGTTTGTGTTGCAAACTGTTAATAATCACCCTTGGTGCTGGGGGCCCTCAGTAAATTTGGTTCTGCCAAAACAGATGGCTCTCCAACCATCACCTTTGGGCTTTGTAAGACCTTAAAGAGAAAAGAAGGGGTGAGAGCAGCAGTTCCCTGTGCAGGGGCTGCAGACAGTGCTGCCCTGGTGGGTTGGAACATTCGGATACATCGCTGTGTGTTACTGTGGGTGCATCACTTGGGTGCAGATTAAACCTGGCTGGTGGCTCGGGGAAGCTTTGCATCACAGGGTTCTACAGAAGGGCCTGGAAGCATCTCCCTGCACTGCCCTCTGTGTCTCTCCAGGGATCTGGCTAATCCCTGGTCTTGGTTCTGCAGGGAAAGGCTGCGTGCTGCTGCAGCTCACACAACTGCAGCTCACACAACTGCAGCTCACACAACTGCAGCTCACACAACTGCAGCTCACACAACTGCAGCTCACACAACTGCAGCTCACACAACTGCAGCTCACACAACTGCAGCTCACACAACTGCAGCTCACACAACTGCAGCAGCTCACACAACTGCAGCTCACACAACTGCTGCAGATGCTGCTGAGATGGCGTGGGAAAATTGTGGATTCAGCAGATTTAAGTAGTACAGGGCATTAAAAATTCACAAAGGTTTCTCTGAAACAGCCTCCCAAAGAAGCATCCTAATGAGCTGCAGCAGGACTGGGGGAGGGAGTAGGGAGACCCTTCCCTGGTGCTGTGTTAGGAAACAGTCCCAGGCACTGGTCACCCCGTTGGTTCATACATTTGTGGTTCTCAAACTGCAGCAGAGGGGTTTTGTCTTCTTTTCATGCTTAGGAACTCTGACAACTTGGTCAGGTTTGCTATGGAAAAGTAAACTCAAAATTGAGAGCTGTTGTCAATGTTCAGGGGAAGATACAAGGATCAAACTGAAACAAAACTTGAAATAGCTCAGGTCAGGGATTTTCAAAGGGTCCTTTGAAAGCTTTCTTTGAGAAAAGCAGCTGGGTGACCCCATTTTCATCTGGAAAAAAACCCATAACCAGCTTGCAGGCGTTTTTCCAATGCCTTTGTCCTTCAGATACTTTTTTTCCCTCATCTTAGATTCAGCCAAATTAAAGCAGGCTGGGCTGAACCGCAGAGCCCCCGGGGCAGTGGCTGCGATGCTGAGGAGGGGAGCTGCTGAGATGGGTGGGGGGTCAGGGGGACCTTCACAGCAGGAGTCTGGAGCTGGCACACAACTTTCCCTCTGCCTTTTGTGCCGAATCCAGCGGGTTTTGCTGCTCCTGCGATTGAACGCAGAGCGTGGAGCGGGCGCTGTGGGGATGCTCTGCCGGCTGCAGTGCCCTGACCTACTTGTTAAACCAGCCCCGGTGGGTCTGGGCTGGGGGGAGCTCTGCATCCTGCAGCTCCGTGCTCTGCTGACTCTCGTTCTTATTTTATTCATCATCCATTTACATTTATATTTTGTCATTTGTGCTTTATCCTCTACAACGTGAAGCATCACGGAAAAGACAGCAGAGCATCTTATCTTTGGCCTCCCTTAACCAAAAAGCTTGATAAGAGTTCTGGGGTTTTTATAACCTACTTTTGAAACACACAAGCTAAAAAATAAAGAGAACCGTTATTAATGCTGCAGCTTTGTTAAAAGGAGAAGTCGGTGATTAAAGCTGTGCTGGTTTAATTCACCGGAGCAGAAACACCTATTTAGGTTTTGTTTTTTCTCCGCAATCTTTTCCGAGCAGATGTGCCCTCTCTGCAAGACTGTTCTGTTCTCTGCTGCTCAGCCACTGTGCTGGAGCAAACAGATGAAAGCCTGTGAAAAAGATCTGCATTGTTTGCCTTAGAGAAGTTAAATATCTCTGACAGCGCTGGGACAGCCATCCTGCCCTGGACAAATAGCTGGAGACACTGAGCACGGGGCTGACATGTCCACTGGGAAAAGAATTGGGAAATGCAGAAGCTTCTTAAGTGGAAGCTTAAAAAATGAGAGCAACTGTGACGGATTGAGTGAGGTTTGGTTTGGCTGTGCAGCCGTGGGGAGCCAGGACAGACAGCACCGGAGACCTTCAGAGCATCCTGTGGGAGGGACCACTTAGGCTCACATTTACACTGGCTACTAAAGCAAAGATGACCCCAAAAAAGAAGTTTCAGGAGGAGATGCAGCTGTTGGCAAAGGAGTTTCTCAGAGAGAGCCCATCAAACATGAGCAGTAGTTCATTTTAGAGCCTGAAACTTTTTTCAACAGCAATTTTGAGACCATTAAGTTTCAAGAAGTGAACTGTTTGTGTCGCAGGAGATCGGTGTTGTCGGCTTACACCTGGATTTCATGGTGCAGGGGTTAACACGAGGAAGCAAGTAATTAATTATTCAGGTTCTGCATTTGCTATTCAAGCACCTATTGAGTCCTGGCACAAGGAGCTGGATGCCCTGTCTGCTGCAAATGATAAAGCAGTAGGAAAACTTCTGAGAATGCAAATGAGGAATCTGCTTTTTGGATTAGTTTAATTTGCTGTCTTCATCTCTGCACAGCTTGTTAGCTGAATGGAAAGCTGTTGATGCTGCCAGTGCAATCTGGATATTGTTTCATGGGACTGCAGAAAGCCATGAGTTTGTAGCTCTCTAATCTGCAGTAATTTGCTGCTAATTTGTCAACAGTCAACAACTCCAGTGGCTACTGCATCCAAACAGCCCCACTGCCTTCCTGTGGCTGCTGTTAGTGAAAGGTCACTTTTGGCAGTGCTTTCATGCCCTGTATTTTACTGAGCATAGAACAATGCTTATTTTAAAAGGGTGTGGGGGGCGTGGAATCAGAGGGTAGCTGTTGCAGTGACAGAACCAGGTGAGTTTTCAGACTTGCCCATGGCTGTATCCCAACATGCCACCATCCCACAGGGACCCAGCCCAGCCACTGCACCCAGGGCTGGTTCTGGCTCTGGAACCAAATCCTTCAGTTGGGTTGAAACACAGCTCCTGCTGCCAGAGATCAGGAAATCAAAGCAGGTGTCACAGTTCTATCCACTGCAGTTCATTAACTGAGCCTGTGCTCCCCTGGGAAGGGCAGCAGCCAAAATGCTGCCCAAAGCTCCAGTCCAGGCTGTCCCCAGGCAGCTCCTGGCCCTGATGTGCCCTGGCCACACCAGGACCTCACTTCTGGGAGGCACCACCACACATTTTCATCAGCTTTCCTTCTCTTGCTCCAACACCTGCCTCCTCCTGTCTTTGAAGCTGAGTGCTGGGTGTAATGAGCTGCAAACACTGCAAACCCTGCCCTGGCTCTCTGAAATATTCATCTGCACTTTAACCACCCTTCTCTCTTGCTTTTTCTAATGAGGAGCAGAGGGGGATTAGGGATGTTTGGTGCCTGTTTCTGAGCTTTTCAGGGAATCTGGATTTAATAGGCTGTTGCAGAGCAGAGCAGGGGTGTACTGGAGTTGGGAGTGTTGGCTTCTGCTTCAGTTTGATTGAAACTTCTCAGTAGATCATCCCAGGTTCACTTTTTTTTTTTAATGTTTCTGCCAAAATTTAATGAGTAAGTTTGAAAACTTCAGTGCTGGCAGTGTGCCTGGAGCCGAGAGTTCACGAATCTTTTGGCTAACACGTTCCCAGCTGGGGGAACATGTCTTTCTAAATCTGTGTTCTGAGTTGTCCTCAGTCAGAAGTGGAGACACTGATTTGGCACACTCTCACAGAGAGGTTTTCTCCATCCCTGCCCATCACCCCAAGATTTCTGCCTCTCAGCACATCCAGTGGGATGCATCTGGAGAAGCATCATGGCATGGCAGGAGCAAGAGCCTTGCAGCAGCTTGAAACCATGTGCAGTGTTTGATGTGCCTGTGGGGAATTGCAAAAAAACCTCCCAAATAAACCCACTGCTTTGCTTTGATGTGGCAGAGCTCAGGAGCAGATTTAAATATCTCTCTGTGATTCCCAGGCCACCTCTGTTGTGCACACAAAGAAACACTTAACCTTGCAGGGAATTATGTAGAACACTGCAGTTTGCTGATGCATAGGAATTGACTGGTTTTTTGCATGGGAAAACAGCAGCTATCCTATTTAATATTTTAACATAAGTATCCAAAGATCAGTTTTACTCCTGCTGTTTATTTTACTGTATTTTTCAGGGTCTGTAGTAATTCCCAAGCAGAGTAGTTGTTTTTAGGGCACTGTAGGAGGCAGGTTCTCCTTGTGAGAATTTTGCCTTAAATGGAGGAAGTTTTGAAGTCAGGTTTTACAGCTTTGGGATGGTTGGAGCATGGAGTGATCTCATATTAATGACAAGCTGTGCTGTCTTTGTGCTTTATTTCTTCTTTACATTAAACATTTAGAGAGGCTGTGAGTGGCTCATGGGCTTTGACTGAGGATTTGGTAGTGGGGAGCTTCCTGATGTTTTTGAAATCATAGAATCATTCCACCACTTTTCTGGGCTGTTTCAATGTTAGACCACATTTCAGTGAAGACATTTTTCCTAATATTCAATACAAACCTCCCCTGGTGCAACCTGAGGCCATTTCAGGAAGGTGACTGAAGAACTGGTCCATATGAGGCTGCCTGGAAAATAAACAGAAATTTTGGGGATCAAGCAGTCATCAAGTGGGCATCAGAGGTTGATGATGTTGCATCCTTTTCTCTCCATAGAATCTCCTCTGAAACAGAAGTCCTAGTTTTGTGCAGATGTGTCTACAGCACCTTATATGTTACACCTAAGGGTTCAAAAAGAGAAAGAAGGTGGGAAGTGTGGAGAGGGGAGATGCTGAAGGCACTTCAGTGGAGAGGCAGTAGATGTTCAGGGTGACAGAGAGGGGTGGGACTGGGTAACAGTGGAGAGAGCAAGGCAGATGTTTGGCTGTGTGGAGAATCAAAGCCTTTAGAAGAGTCAATCAGGCTGTTTGGGTCAGGAGGCTGCAAGCTCTGCACAGGGTTCTGCTGCTCTGCCACGTGGCTTGGGCTGGTGTAAGGCACAGAGCAGTTAGACTGGGTGAATAAATCAAAGGTGCTAAAAAGCTCTGGTTATTCCAAGTCAGTCATCCATTTAATAGTACCCAGTATAAAAAGGCAGCCTGAGGGCAACTAAGATGAAAAATAACTGAGAGGCAGTGGCTGTTGTGTGTCTGGAACTAAACTGGGGCTGCTGATGGCTGCAGCATCTTGGGAATGGAGAGCTGGTAGGGGAGAGTGAAGGAATGGAGGAGAAGGATGTCCCCAGTCTCTGCACCAACAACCAGAACATCAGTGTGTTGTCAGCATTATCCTCATACTAAATCCAAAGCACAGCACTGTACCAGCTACTAGGAAGAAAATGAACCCTATCCCAACTAAACCCAGGACACTCTATGCATTTACCTGTTGTGTGCTCTATGGTTATGGTATTTAGCCCAGAGCTCTGCTCTGTGCTCCCACACTGACCAGTAAATAGCCTTGGTGCACATCCATGCAGGAGGCCTCCCCTCCAGCCCCCCTTGGCTGCCCAGGCTGGAGACCAAAGGAACCATCGAAAGTTCACACATTGCCTCTTAAAAGGAACTATTTACCAGCAGTTTGCTCTCTGCAAGCTCCAGTTTCCTTTCCTGAATGTTTTCCCACCAGTCTGCACTGAGCTAAATCAGTGTACACAGAGTCCCAGGGGCCAGATCACCTGCACTTTGCATAAATTATTACAGAGCAGCAGCACGTGGAGGGGCTGACTCAGTGTTTTCTTTATGCTGCTACAGATGCGAAGCAAATATATTAAAATCAGCTGTTGATATTAATTTTCTTTTTAAACTGCAAGAAAAGAAACTGGGTAGTGAGAGGAAAACTGAAACAGGTTACCTCCTGTTTTCTGTAGGAAAATGGTGGATGGCAGAAGGTTTTCTGGCATCTCTGTCTGAGTCCTCTTTAATTGCTTGGGTAATTTTTTAATAGCCTCTATAAAGCAGCACTTGTGTTGTAACTTGGCCAGACTATTTACACTCTAGGAAAGTCTAATTCCAGCATTTAATTTATCAATAACTGGAAATTTCTTTGGAAGGAATTCCTAAGTAGCTGTGATAAAACATTCAAAATCCATATATTGGATGAGTACAGAAAAAAACCTCACATTCATTACAGCAGGGTGAGGATTATCTAGGAAACTGAAAAAAATTGACAAAAGACAGTGGGAGAAGATGTGCTATATCATTCCTGCAAATCTCCCTGCCTACTGGCTTACATTTGATAACTAACTATAGCTGCCAGTAAAAATAATTTTGAAATTACTTCTAATTCTAGGATGACAAAAGGCTTGATTTGATGGTAAAAGCTGAGCAGCTTGGGGAAAATCGTGGCATGCTAATGGACATTGCTTGATGCCCAGGCTGCTTCTGGTGGGAATGAGGTGCAGTTTTCTGACTGCCATGGAAATCCCAGTTTTCTCCAGACCAAGTCCTGCAGTAAAGATTACCAGCCATTACCTGCTTGGTACGTGCAGCATTACCCATTACCCTAGGCAAGAACCAGGCTTTAAGACATTCCTCAGCATTTTATGCTGAAAGATGTGATAATTTTGAAATGAAAGTCACTTTTTCCGCATCTAATGGAAATGAAAAGGTTACCCTGTCACAGAAAGGATCCTTAGTCCTTTTATATCAAGTGCCATTCAAAGATTTTGACTGTGCCCCAGTTTCAGTTGTTCCACAAAACTTCAGCACGTGCTGCAGAGAAGAAAGGAGAAGACCAAAATTGGCTAAATGTTTTCTTTGATGAACTTCATGCTTTGATACAAGAAGAAGTACGCTCAGATTACCAGAGAAGACATGCTCTTTATTCCAGGGGTGAATGAGCAGGGAGGGGCGTTGGCTGCCTTCTTCAGGAATGGTTGTTCATTTGCCACGTGCAGCTGCTGGATCCCCGAGGCCTCCTCTGAGCACGGGCAGAAAAGATGTCTTGGGAAGATAAAAATCCCAAAGGTTTTTATCACCACATGGCAAAAAGAAGGCGGTGATGCTGAAAGTAGAGCTGCAGGTGGCATTGCCAGTGGGCTTTGGTGCCCAGCCTGCCCGGAGCGAGGGCTGTGCCCACGGGAGCTGTGCTGGAGTCACCTCAAAACTGCATTAACAGCAAGAGGGTGAGGGAGGGGACTGTGCCCAGCACACAGAAGAACGTTTATCAGATGTTTCTCAAGGAGCAGAGTAAGCAAAACCCCAGTTCCTGAAGTTCAGTCCTGGTTTGTCCGTGTGTGAAACTCTTCTTCTGTGCCAGGCTTTGCAGTCATGCACCAGCATCACCCAGTCAGTCCCAGCAGCATTCCCAGCTGGCATTAGAAATGCACAGGAGTGTTCCTAGCAGAAATCATCTGCAATGATGGAAACATCAATCTGCCTCAGCTTATCCATGCAGATCACTTGGTTGGTACTGACCCTTGTGAAACCATCTGTGCTGGGCGTTAGTTAAGTTTCAAAAAACACCCAAAAAAACCCAAAAAAAGGGGATTTTGGGGCTATTCTGTAAATTTCTTTCGCTAGAAAATGACTGTAATTGTAGTAATTTCCTTCTAATGATGTGTGTTACATCTCATTAGCAAAGCCATTTGCAGGGGCTCTGTTCCAGTGGCACGGTCCTTGTATGGAGCCACCCAAACGTGGGCTGTGCTGCTCCTGCAGAGCTCCTGTGGCTTTGCAGCTTCAGCCAGGTCTGGAGGTGAATCACCAGGCCTGCTCCCAGCTAAATGCAACTGCCCCCAAAGGAATGCTGTGTGATTGGAATCAAAGTGGGTGGATAATTTTGTGCCGGCTGCTCCGTGCCTGAGGAGCTGCAGATGACTCTGGGAGCGGGCTGGGTGCTGCAGGGGACACAGCCCTTCTTTGGCCAGTGGAAGTGTTCATCACAGATCACATCTGTGGGCCTGGAGGTCATTTTTCCTGACAGCCCAGGACTGAAAACTCAAGCCCATATCCAGCTTGGTTTAAATGAACAAAGCCGCTCCCACGGCCTCCAAGGGGGCTGGATGAGGGGTTGGAGGGAGAAGCCAGGCCCTGTTCTCACTGGCTCATTGTCTGTGCACACACACACTCAAAAGAAAGAATAAAAAAATAGAGTTAGCATTTTTATTCACAGGCCACAATAAAATCCAATTTACTTCCTCACAGCTCTTGGGCACTTGCACACCAAGAGGAGCTTAAAGCATTTTAGAACTCACAGAGTAATAGAAGGAAGTAATGAAATATATTTGTAATATAGCTAGAAAATAGATTCATAATATAGCTAGAAAATATATGAGCAGCCTCAGCCTCATGTAATTGAGAACACATTTAGGAAACTTAGGCTCACAACAGTGACCTTATTTTGTAGCTCCTTTGAGCTCTTTGTATCACTGAGTGGATTTCCAGAAACTCAGCCATCGGATTGCCTTTGCTTTGGACGATTTATGCTCTCAGTTTGATTTTTCCCTGGGCTGTGTTAGTAGGTGAGAACAGCCTGATTGTGCGAGTTAGGAGGTGTAAAAGCCACCTCTGGACTCAGACTTTCATGATGGCAAATGGAGATATAATAACATCCCAGCTGGGGCTTTCTGAGGTTCTCTGTTACATCCTTCTCTCCAGTTAGTTTTAACTTTGATAACTCTAGGGCTGGTAATTTGCTTTACCTGTGACTGAATTATTTTGAAAAGCTAGAGTAAAATGAGGATTGCTCTCAGGAAGAAATGAGGCAGGATAGCTGTGGTCTGATTATCTCTTTTCTCAGGCAATCAGTGCCATTGGAGGTGATTACTGGTTAGTGGCACGTGTCCTTGCTGCCAGCTGGGTGTTGACCTCAAGCACTGGGTGTAAAGGGGCAGGGGGAGTCAGTGAAAGTGTGATGCCTGGCTTTTAGTATGGGCATCCAGATGAAAAAGTCACAAATATTTCTGTAGATATAGATCTTAAAGATGGAAACTCTGCTGAGTGAGATGTGGTGTGGAATCTCAATCTTTCCATTATCCTTCCTATCCAAAGGTGGTGTGCTGGGACAGTGTCTGCCTGTGCATTTGGAGAATTTGTATCTCTTGAGCCTGGGAGCTTTCAGCATAGAGATGGTTTCTGGAAGTCTTATCCATTCCCTACTGAGAGGAGATGCTTGTGCTGTGAGAAAAAGCTGGGACTGTCCTGATAAGGCTGCTCTGGAGCACAGTGTCCCATCAGCTCTTATCGCAGCACCTGCTGGCCAGCACACCTGGCGTGGGTGATGGTGGGGTCAGTCTGCTTTGCCCAGGATCTTTCACCAGTTTAATTTGATCTGACAAATACCAGCCCAGTCTTCTTCCTCTCATCACCCGAGTTCCCTGGAGGCATCCTTGCCTGCTGGACTCCAGCAAGGTGTGGCTCTCAGGCTGCTCCACAGGTACAGATGTGCAGCCCAAGGATTATTCCCTGTTGGGGAGGCTTTTGCTTTGTGTGTTTGCAGACAAGTATTCCAGTTTGGATTAAACAGCCATCAGCTTTAAGCTGACTGGTACTTTGTGGTGGTGGTTGTTGGGGGATGAGAGTCTTGAGCAATGCTTGCATTTAAAATTAGTACTTTTATTCAAATTCCAGGCAGGAGTCAAGGAGTTCTGTGGGGTTTCCAAACAATAAAAATGAAATAAAAGTCACTGTCACTTCCACCTTCCTCTAGAGCCTTTGATGATCCTGTATTACTTTGGCCAACAAAAATTCAGTGCATGTTGGTTTCCAGCAATCCAGCCTGTCATGGCAGTTGGGAGCTGCCACCCTGTTCTCTTCTGGGGCTGTGAGACAGGAGTCACAGCAGTGTTTTGGCACACTTTGAACACTGACATTTCAGGGGCTGCAACAAAAGTGTGTCCTGGAGCACGTTACTCCATAAAACCAAAAACCCAAAGTAAAAAGAGAGAAGTTTTAAGATATCAACTGGATAAAGGTAAAAGGTTTTTTTCCTTGAACTTAGAAACACCTTTGTGTCTTTCAGAGTTGGGCAAACTGTAAATTTGGATCAAAGTATTCTCCTGAAAAAAAATCCACTTCACTGTACAGTTTCTCTTTCCCAGTAAGTTGATTTATGTGACTTTCCTGGGAATTTATTTCTGCCTGGCCTCTGTGTGGCAGGGCAGTTTTGAGGTGAACAAGCACTGATTTCAGGTTTACAGGTAAAGTGTTCCATATATAAACAACTCTTTAGCCCTCATGGGATAGAAATGCTGTTACCCTTTGGATGTTGGTGCATGAAGATGCATTCACTGCCAGTCAGGATCAGAAGAAAGCAGACATGGTTGGATGTGGTGTGGATGGAGCTCTTGCTCTGGACAGTCTCTTTATCTCCTCAGCCAGTGAATGTCACCCCTGGGGTGGTGTCCCAGGGCACTGGGGGATGCTCCAAGCAGCAGATGCTTCAGTGTTCTGTGGTCACAGACAGAGCTCTGGGCCCAGCTGCTGAGCTGGGCACTGTGTTCTGCTCCCTGCCTGCTGCAGGGAGGGCACTCTGTGGGCAAGGGATGCACAAAACCAACCCAGGCAGCTGGACCCAGTCTGGGACCATTGTGGTGCTCGGGAAATGGTGCCCTCTGCACCCAGCGTTGCTGCAGACTTTGTTCTCCTGCTGTGTTCCTTACATAATTGCCAATTAAATAGGCATCTCAGGCTCAGTTTATCACCGGTCTAAATCTGTCTGTGCCAGGCAGGGGAGCTGGGTTAGCATCTGGCAGGGCAGGTATGTTTTAGGAGCAGCAGACTTACGTACTTTGGGCAACAAATATTGATGTGTGTGTGGTGAGTTGGCTAATTTTGTCCTCTAGCATCATTTTCTGAAAAAGAAACAACAGGGTTTACAATTGATTTGATTAAATAATGAATGATACATTCTGCTACTCCAAAGTAGGCAGCATTTCCAGTCTATGGCTCTTCTGTGGATATGAATGGAAAGACTTTAAATAATATGTGGCTTGGGGTAGTTATTCCCTCCCAGGCACTGCTGCACACCAGAGCACAGTGCCAGCAGATTGAACAAGAAATTAGAGGTAAATTAAGGTTTCCTTAAAGTTTCTTTTTTCTCTCTCCTGTTGCTTTAGTGCTGAACTTCAAAGGTTTTCTCAGGGCTTTCTCAAATCCAGCTGTGTGCCTGTCCATAGAGCACAGGTGTATCAGATTTATCAGTTTTTTCAGTTTTATCCGATTTTATCAGTTTTATCAGATTTATCCAGATTTATCAGTTAAGCCTTTGTGAGCTTATCTGCCAAAGTTGCAAAGAAGTCCTTCCATAATTTCTTAACCATAAGGCAGTGTCAGGGTGCAGCTTGCCAGGTTTTCCTCTTTAGTTTTGAGTCATGCTCTGGGTTAATAGCCCAGTTAGTTGCCAGTGGCCAGTGCATCCATGCCCAGGAGCATCTTTATGTAGCCCTGGGTCTGCCAGAGCTGTGGGGTCCCACCCTGAGGCCAGTGAGCTCTGCATTGGTTGTGAGCCAGTTCTGCAGGGGCACTTGGAGATAATTTTGGTCTGAATCTTTAAATCTGAACATAACTCTTGATTTTTCAGTCTTGCCCCTCACTTTTCTGGTTCCCTAATGTCAGCTCTGTTGCTGTTTGCAGATGATGGGAAGCTGTCACTGGAGGAGTTCCAGGCCTTTTTTTCTGATGGGACACTCAACGAAGAAGAACTCGAGAAGCTCTTTCATACCATTGACTCAGACAACACAAAGTGAGTTCCTCATCTTGACTCTCCCATGTCACAGTGCCTTTGGACCGTGGTGTTGGGGTTCAGCAGCAGCTTCTCCAGAGAGCTGAGCTCTGCACAGGCTGCAGGGGTGCAGCTTGCTTAGCAAAACTTTGCAAAGCCTCCATTTCTGCTCGGTTTGTGTCTCCCCGTGACAACTGCTGGGACTTCTTTGTCTTTGTGATTTGTTTCTTAGGCCATCTTCTTTTTAGTGTACAAACCAAAGTTTGCTATTGAGATTACATTACAGCTAGAGTAGAAAATGATGAAAATTATGTTCCTGCTGATTATTAGTAATTGCTGTTACAGCCAATTACAAAATGTTGATTCAATTTCCTGGAGTATTTTTAGAAGCACTGAACTGCCTTACTGGAGTAGATAAAATGAATGTCTGTACCAGTTTCGTGGCTTGGATTAGCTGGGGAGACAAAGAGAAGAGCTGGGCAGTGGAGTGGGAAGCTGAGGTGGGTTAGGGGTGGAGGAGCAGCTGTGCTGCTGTGGAGCTGGGGCTGCAGGAGTGTGGGAGGAGCCCTGGGCAGCACAGAGCCCAGTGAAACAACTGCTGGGCAGCAAGGTGCACTTGGGAGGATGCTGAACTGAAAAAAATTCCAGAATAACCCAGGGGCATCAAGGAGTTTCTTCCTTTGTCCTTCAGTGCCTAGGAATGTCCCAGGAAGCTGATGCTGTGGTGGGCATGAGCTCCAAACATCCATGCTGGGTTTTTTACCAGGTATCTCCATGCAGGAACTGTGCTGTAAGTCCCATCATTACCAGTTATTTCCTCTGGTAATGCAGGAGGAGCATGCTAAATGTGTCATGGATTTCTCTTGGGTGTTTTGGCAGAATTATATTCATAAACCTGCTGTTCCTTACACACAATGACCAAGCAGCATTTTTCTCTCCATTGCTCACACTGTCTGCCCTCCTTCCCTCCTCCCAGCTGAAGCAGGAGGCAAACCCAAGATGTTGCTGGGTGATTTTCACCCTTGGTTTTAGCTGTTATTTCAGGAGGTTTCAACAGTGCTTCATGGGGAGCTGCCTGAAGATTACTGGGGAGGTAATGATATGTTGCTATTAATACCAACACTACTGGAACTGCACAAATAATGGGCAATATCTGCACGTATGGACACACATAATTAAATGTATACATTTGGTTTAGTGGGGCTTTAAAACATTAGATTAATGTTCACCTGGGAGATCCTGTTATATTTGCAGAGTTATCTACAACTCTTCTTATTTTTTCTAACAAGATGTATCAATTTTAAAAGGAAAAAGTCATTGCAAATGCAAGGTCAAACAAGTTTTAAGTGCTTACAGCAGTGTGCATCCCCTTGGCAGGAAGAAGCCCCTCTCAGCCCCTGTGAGGGCAGGGGAGGTCGGACGTGATGGTTGACTGAACAAGTGTAGTCCTTGCAGGGGATTTCAAACATTCCTTTTCTGTCTCGTACATTTTTCATGGCTGCAGAGCTCAGTCCTTTGGGGAGGGATCTGCTCACTGGAGCAGGGCTGCTGCAATGAGCTGCACAGGTCCATTCCCAGGAGCCAAGGCCGAGGCATCAGCATTCTGCTGCTCTGTGGGTGTTATCTCTGTTCCTTTCATGGCTTTATTCTCCTCTTCTCCCCTCTCTGAATGAGCCTCCTCTCCAGTGGCAAGCACAGCAAAGGCTGGAGGCACATCTAGGATAATTAACAGGAGTGGAATCTCTTCTCAGAAGCCTTCACAGTTTGTCCAGACTGTCCCTTTTGCCAGAGGATTGTGACAAATGGAGATCTGAAGCCCCTCAGGTTCTCCAGTCTGTTCTGCACTTGGCAGTGCCACCTCCCATCCTTTAAGTCACTGACTGGGGTGGGGTGTTGGTCCAGAGGGCTGATGACAGGGGATGGAGGGAAAAATCGATCACCTGCTTTTGGGGTGCTGAACAACATCCCTTTGGGAGCATGAATCCACCTTCCTCCTCTGCACCCTCAGCTGCTCAGATACCACAGGACCTGTGTTATAACTCACTAATCTGGGATCCCTTCAGGGGGCAGAGATGTGGTGGGATACGCTCAGGGCACTGCCAACCTGTTCAGCTGCAGAGCTGGGGGGACAGGGCTGTGCAGGGCCACCCCAGGGGCAGTGATGATGCTGATGAGCTTCTCTGCTTGCACTAATGAGTCCCACTGTGAAGCAGGGCGTGTGAGCCCAGAGCTGCTGCCAGCAGGACACTTCAGCTCCAGCATTCTGAGACCTGCAAAGCCAGTGAGGGCAGGGTGGGACCTTTGTGCTGGCCCTGCCTTTACCAACATCATCCGGGCACTTGCGGGGCCAGAAGCTCTCAAAATGGGTCTGATGGCTTCCATCTATGAATTTTGATTCTCTGTGACTTTAAATGCATTGATACCCAGAGAATAAATCTGATTTACACAAACACTCTGTGCCCATGGCTGTGAAGCCTGATGCTCTACAGTGGTGAGCAGCAGCCAAAGAGTGGGAGATGCTGGCAAAGAGCTGCTGGTGTAGTTGGGGTCCAGACTGATGCTGTTCCCTGTGAGAGGAGCCAAAATGCCTTGGCAGCAGCCTTGCAGCTCTCTGCTTTGGTGGTACTCTGAGCTCTGACAACTCATGGGTTGGTGTTGCATAAAAGCAAAGTGACATTTTGATGGGGTCAGAGCCAAAGGCAAAGGAGCTCGAAATCTGTTCCTGAATATTAAACAAGAGCTGAGTGCAAGCCAAAGCTACACCTCATGCTTCCACTGGTAACCTGGGCAGAGAGGGAGCTTCACATCATCACGGCTGAAGATGAGGTTCTGGACACCCTCCTTCCAGCACACAATCCTGCTCCAGACCTGAACACCCTCAGTGCCTTTGGTGATGCAATTCTATTTTCCTCTGGTGGGAAAGGTCTGCTGTTACTGCTTTGTTTGGATGCCACAGCCACTCCAGGCATGTCCTCTGAAATGCTTTGCCTTCCCACAACCCACAGCAGGTCTGGTGTCCTTTGGTGTGAGAAGCTTCCCTCTGATGGAAGAATGCTCTGCTGCCCATCCTTTTCTCCAGGTTTCTGCAGCCCAGTCCTCACCAAACTGAACAGAAAGTGCTTTCACTTCTTGGGCAAGGAACAGTGATGATGATGATGATTGAGTATTTTTTTCCATTTTTTCCCTCCCCATCCCTCATCTTGGCTCTTTGATTCAGTGGAGTGCCAGATTTGTCTGGGAGCCAAATCCTGCACTGTGGAGATGGCTGTGCCCATTGAAACCAACTTCATTTCTGAATATCAAATCTTCTTAATTAGCTCTCTGGGAAACAAACTACGGGTTGTTTAATCAGCTGAGATTTTGATTAACTGATTCAAGAGACAGTTCTTGTCTCTTCTGAAAGGGACAAAGTGATTGCACAAAAATTACATGTCTGGCTGTAATTTCTGGCTCTCGGGAGCACGGGCATGTGGTGGATTATGTTTGTATGGAAGATGTTTTTTAGTCCTAGCTTATTCTTCTCTGTGCCAACACGTCACTTAAACCATACTGTGCTCTACTTTTCATTTAAGTAAAGGAATATTTGGTTCCAGTGCTGGTGCTGTGCTGATAGAGCTACAGAACATCTCAGCCTCACCAAAGAAAAGGGGCTTAAAATACAAATTACTCACTGGGAAGGTCACAGGGAGAAACACAAAGCTGAAAAACCGCACAGAATCTTGTTTGAACTAACATTTGAGAACATTTTTCTATTTCTAATCCTATTTCCCAGGTGTTTTCCCAGGCAGGCTCTCTGCAGGGTCCCTGGGGAGAGCTGTTTAATCTGCCAGCAACACAGGCTGGCACTGGGAGCAGCAGGCTGGTGTTCACTGCACAGAGCGAGGAGCAGGGAGGGTTTATCTCTGCAAGTGGAGGGAAGAAGCCTCACATCAGAGTTTTCTGCCTGGGACTGCGGCTCAGCACCTTTTTTTGATACTGCAGGGCCATTCTGTATTGGAAGTTTTCCAGGCAATGGAAAGATACCAAAATTTTGCATTAAAACCATAAAAGTGACTAAGATACTTAATTCTAATCAACCACTTGTGTTTGAGTCATGTAGGCATTCAAAGAGGCTGGAGACTTTGCTTTCAAATCCAGTCTTAGAAATGTATCCAGGTGCTTTTCTCTGAGTAAACGTGCATAGGGTGCCAGCATCAAACAGCAGAGGTGTCGAGCTGCTGCTTGGTAGGCAGAGCAAGCTGTCTGCCTTGGGACTGCATTTGGGAGGAGATTTTTTATATCATTTTTCAATGGCAGGAGAAGAGAACTCAGGAGAAACAAAGATACTGAGGAAAATACAGCAACAGAGTCCAGGGATTTCTTGCTTCACTTTTCTTTTACTAATTCCCTGCCAGCTGTGTTACACATCCAGACCTACACATTTGTTGCTCTAATTTCTTCCTCTCCTACATCTAACCTTGGTGTTGAACAAGATACCTGCAAAATCTAACAGAAGGAGAAGGCTGATTGAATTTTACTTCGTGCTCTCAATATCTTGCCATTTGCTTCTGGCAATTAGCAAAGCATTCAGCTGAGCTCCAAGCAATTGCTCCAGCCCTGCCTCCTTTGCAGTTCAATATTACAGAGATCACAAACAGAAATCAGATTAGCGCAGGCTTCCATCTCGAGTAGAAATAGGCAGTGGCCAGCCCAGACTTCCAAGGCCTTACAGTCCCAGTTTTGCCTGGCATTGTCCAGGGATAAATCCAACAAGAGTGATATAATCTCATGTATGCACACACTGGGCCCAAGTGTGAATACAGTAATCATCAACTTCATGAATTTGGAAGTGCCAAACCACCTAGCAGTTAAGCCACTTGTGGGCTGTAATTAAACCTGCCTTCTATTTTCTTTGGTGCACTTGTGGGCAGAATGACATTTCCAAGAACAAGTCATCCATCAAAAAAAAAAAAAAAAAAAAGGAGGGTTTAGATGCAATTTATGAGGAATTTGGCACATGCAGAGATGTGAAAATGTTTCATACTGTACTAAATGTCTGTTTTACTTAAGGTGGCAACTGTGCTTAGAAACTGTTGGATTAATCGTAGCAAATTAGTGTGCTGCATTGATATGTTTCTCATGATATTAATTGTGCTGTAAACAGGCATTTTATTGTGTTGTCATCTTGTTCAGAGTTTTTGTGAGCTGTTCAAGAGATTTTTCATGTGTGAGTGAGTGGTGAGAGGTTCTGGCCAGCTATGTCAGAGCAGTGAGAGGAGACACTGATTGTTTTTAATGTGCTGTGAAATGGTTTCTGCAAGGTACCAGAGATGCAGGAGGATCTGCCTCAATATTCCATGGGCATAAACAGCTCCAGCAATCTTTGCTCTCAGCATGCAGGTCCTGGGTGGCAGGGGGGTGGCAGAGGGGGGTGCTGTCCCAGCCTGTTTGGGGCTCTGGGCAGGGAGGGCTGGCAGGGACAGCAGCAGGGGGGCAGCTCTGCCCTCAGGGATCTCCTGCTGGGGATTTGGGTTTGTGATCAACCCTCTGTGGAAAGCTGCACCTTCATGGTGCATTTGGGATGTTGATTTGTAGGAGCAGGAAGGGCATTTGGGATGTTGATTTGGGATGTTGATTTGTAGGGCAGGAAGGGCAGAGCCTCCCTGGTGCTGAGCCCATCTGCCATGCCCAGCCCCAGCTCTGGAGATGTGTGGCAAAGCACGAGGCTGTAGCACCCACTGACAGCCTGAAATGCCATATTGCAGTGCTGATGAATGAACAAACAAGTGTCTGGTGCTGTGCAGGTGCCAGTTTATTGCTCCTGCCTTTTTTAAAGTGACATGTATTTCTCTTAACTAGTGAGAGCTTAGAGCAGGTTTTCCAACAGCATCCAGACCATGGTTTCATTTTTATCCATATTCAGTCACTTTTCATGATGCCCTTGATGATTAGAGCTGGGTGTTTTGTTCTGTCAAATCTTCACCACACAGAAAATGTTTTTTGGTTGTCTTGAAACTACTGATGAAAGAAAGCATCTGGTGTGTGTCAGGGATGGTTTGCAGCTTGGAACCTTCTGAGGATGGTGGAGAGGCAATTGGGTCTTCACTGTGCTATTTCTGGCCCCTACCTGTGGCTGTGTGTAGGAATTTGGGTTCCAGGGAGGCTTGGGTTAGCTATGACCCCTGGTTTCAGAAGTGTGGCTACAGAATACATCAGTATGCCGAGGGAGTGAGGAGCTGAACCAGCCTGGAAATGCAGCAGCAGCCTTTGAAAATGAGAAACTAGCAAATAATGTGTTATGTTGTGATGGCCTTCATCCTTATGGTAAATATTGAGCCCTGAAAGGAAACAGAAACAGAGCTGTGCTGCAAAAAGCAGGGTTCTATCCCCCCCTCCCCTGGCAGTGCCCGTGCTGGTTTTATCAGCCACACAAGCAAAAGCAGGAATATTTCTGCCAGCACAGGTAAACCAAGCCCCAGTGAGTGTGTGCATGGTGCTCACTGCCCCTCACACCCTGGGCACAGCTCTTGGCCACGCCAGGGGGAGGGCAGGGGGGTCCCTGGGGGCTGGCAGGGTCACCCACGGGAGCCTCGGAGAAAGTGGGAGCTGTCATTGCTGAAGAGTTTTCCCTTTTCCAAAGCTGGGAAAGTCCATCCCAAAGCCCTTCACTGAGGACTGTGATGAGTGTGGAACCCTGGTGGAGGTAAGGGGCTCTGCCAGGAGAGGTGGGCATGAATCCTGGAGGAGAAGATTTGATGGTTTGGGACTTCAGAGATGGCATTTAACAGGTTTAATAGCCTTGTTGCATCATTTTTATGAGGTTTATTACTGCTCCAAGAGAAATGCCAAATGCATTGAGGGTCACTGGCTGGAGAAGAGACGTTTTGCTGTCATGCCCTAATTACTGCTCGTGTGGAGTGCTGTGGCAGCTGCCTTTGTGCTCCACGCTGCCAGGCAGGGCATCTGCACTCCAGTAGCACAGCTGTTTTGGAGCAAGTTGCTTTTTTGGACCTGTTGCCCCCCAGAGTGTCCCCCCTCATGAGGTATCAGTTAGGAGTCAGTATTCAGTGCTAACCATCCTTTTTTCATCTCCTACATTTCCTTCACAGTCAGAGCTGCAGTGGGATTTGTGAACAGCCACCTTACTGTGGAGGCACGAAAGCTGCTCTGAGCTTGGGCTCTGGCAGGGTGGGAAGGGTGCCATGGTAGGGTGGGAAGGTGCCATGGCAGGGTGGGAAGGGTGCCAGTGGGCAGGTGTGCCTGTGGACCCTCCACCCTGGGCTGCAGAGCAGCCCTCAGGTGATGCAGCACTTTGTGAGGGTGTGACTGTCCCTGGGAGATTCCCCAGCCACACCCAGGGGGTTGCCCAGGGGCTTCCACAACGAGGAGGAGGAGAAGGGAGTAAAGGTCTTCTGCTGGTCTTGCCCATCACACCAGGAGGTCACCTAGAGGAGCACCTTTTGTGATGCTGAAAGCACAGATGTGGAGAGCTGAGATGCTTTAGGCTGAGCTGGGACCTCCTGGTTTCTCTGTGTGCCCGTGGAGGCAGAACAAGCCCATCCTGCCTGTGACTCTGCAGCAGCTCCATGTGCAGGGAGGGAACAGCCTTGGAACAGGATGAGTCAAGGAACGTGTTTTACTCTGAGCCTACCAGATTTACTGTGCTTGTTTGTATTGAAGGTCAGTTCAGTTTACCTTGAAAAGTCAGTTTTTTCCAGATTACTGGCTTTTAATGAGGAGCCTGCTGCCCCAGTGCTCTGGAGCAAAGCACAAGGTGCTTTGGGCATCAGCACTTCCAGTGAACGTGGGAGTATGGTTTGGAAACTGGTTCTGGGCAGTGTCTGTGTTAGTGAGAATGCAGATGGCTTATAAAGGCAAGGAGCTGCAGAGAAAGCCGTATGAAAATATTATTATTTAAATTTTTTAAATACTGAAATATTAATATCCAGTGAGCCTGACCACAGGTTTGCTGTGCAGCCCTGATGCTGCTCACCCCCTGAACAGCATGAGCCATGGTTGTCACACAGTGTGGAAAACATGGAAAACATGGAAAACTGTCCCTATCTCGGTCATCATCTGCCTGAATCCCGGGGAAAGAGGTGCAAGGAGCAGGAAGGTGCTGAACCCTGCACTTAGGGAGCAGAACATTCCTAAATTTCAGCCTTCAGATTGGTGAATGAAAATCCTGCCCATAGCAAGGGCAAGCAGGAGAGCAGAGAGCATCTCCCAGGGCACGTGGAATGTGTTACAAACCCCAGTCCCAAACCACAGGTGGTGAGACTCTGGAATACCAAATCTGTACGTGAAACTTCATAAAAACTCCTTCTTCCTTTTGCTTCTCTCTGTTTCTGGGCAATTCTTTGTCCCTGTTTTTTCCTCTCAGTGGTGCCAGGGCTTTGGAGAGACCATGATTTACTGCTGGGCTTTCAGAGGCCCGTCCTGTGCTCCCCCAGGTGCTCAGGGATGGAGCACAGGCCAGGGGAAGAATAAAGTTATTGGGTTTGCCTTGGATAAAGCAGCGTTTTTCTCCCTTTCAGGAGTCCCTGTGGGAGCTGTTCTGTAGGTGTTTTACTCTAAATCATGGTGCTCCAGTGCTGGAGGTGTCCCAGTTAGGTGTGATCCAAAGGGACTCTGCAGAACCGTGCCTGTTCCATCTAACTTGGATTTTGGGAGAAGCCTCAGTCTGGTGAATGTGAACCTGTGTCAGCTCATGCCAGTGGGCTCTCCTCCATTCACTCTGGGAATTCAAATAAATAGGTGGTGCTTTCTGCCCTGCTGGAAAAAGCAGAGCTAAATGCACAATTCCTGCTGGGTTTTGTCAGACACTGCTCACTCTGTCGATTGAACATGAGCAGGGCAGCTGTGCCCGCACCAGAGTGTGCCCCTTTGATTTGCTTCTGCTGAAGCACACCACAAAACACATTCTCCATTTGTGTCATGCAGGAAGCAGGGACATCTGGCAAGAGATAGAGACCAGCCTGTAAAGTAAGAGAATGGTGGGCACCAGAGCCCTGAGCAGCAGAGCCCTGAGCAGCAGAGCCCTGAGCAGCAGAGCCCTGAGCCCCAGCTTGGCACAGCCAAGGAAATGAAAGCCAAACCTACATATGTTCTGAATACCTCCCTGCCTGTGTCATCTGGAGCTGCAGTTGGCTGCATGTCCTTCTGGTTGTGGGCAGCCTTGCCATATGGTTTCTGCTGTTCCTTTGAATGTGGCACCTCAATTTTGGAAGTCCATTTTGAACTCATACCGTAAGAGTGTTGTTGGCTTTTTTTAAGGCAGTGGGCAGGTGAGGGGGAGGTACTTGGGTAGGCCTTGGGAAGAATTTACTGGGGTTCTCTGGAAGAGTTCAATGATGGGCTTGGAAAGTTGCTTCGTTCTTTAATTCAGCTCCTGGCCATCATCCAGTATTTGGTATTTTGCTTGCTCTGCCTGGAATAATTTCTCTCGCTCTGGGGCTTGTGTAAAAATGTTTAATTGAGTTCAGAAACTAATGATCAAAAGTGACCATCTGTGACCCCTTAGTAGGCATCTGGATGCACATTTTGCACTTCTGAGGTGTTGAGATAACACAGTGCTGTTGCTGCTGGGACTGGAAGCCGTATCATCAGATATAATAATGCTTTCCAGCTGCACTTGTTGTTTTTTAGTCTTTCCTAAACGAAAATGAGTTTTGCAGGTGGCTAATGCTAGAGGATAATTTGTTTCCGTGCTCGTTTGAAGCCTTGTAGCAAACCCAAAGCTGTGAATAGAAGATGGAAATAAAAGTAGAACGTGATTTCAGAAAAAAACCCCTCCACTTTCTGTGCTGGTGAAGTGACTAAGCCTTGTGGTTGCTGATGCAAACCTTTCATCTGCCCAAGGAAGAGGGTTATTATCTTCAGCTGAAGCCGGTGGGGCATTGAGCAGCACATCCAGGCAGCTATTTGCATGAGAAGTGTGAAGATGAGACTCTGATGTATTTGCAACTTCTGAATTGCCATTATGTTTGTGATTGTGCCTCCTGTTGGGAGAGCCTGGGACACCTTTCCCTTGGCTGAGCTGGAGCCCACGAAGGGAGTTTCACTCTCTGCTCCTCCACGTTATTTCTCCATTCTGAGATAACTTTCCCTCTCCTCTCCAGAGCTAGAATCCGTGAACTGTGGCAAGGGCAGCAAGTCAGAGCCCATCAGCCTTGCCCTGGGGAGGCAGGGCGTGCTGGGAAAGAGGCAGAGGTGCTGGATGGCAGACTCACAGCTGTGTTTGTGGGAAGGGTCCTCTGCAGCTCATCAGCTGCACTGGGCCAGGACATCCCTGGCTTTGCCATGCTGAGACCTCCTGGGATGCTCTCTGGGTAACCCCTTCCCATGCTGTGCTGCTCTGGGCTTGCTCATTAAGAGGTGATGCAAATAATGGTGGTGGGGAAATTCCAGAAATACTCTTTTTTTCCTGCTGGGAAACACTGATTTCCTTAAACAAAGTGTGGGGCTGATCTGGATCGGTGTGGCTGGAGCTTCTGACCTGGGACCTGGAGGTAACGTGGGTACCACCAACCCCTGGGGCTGGCTCTGGGATGTTCAGCTCCAGCCCCCAAACCCTGGGCTGTTGGGCACCCTGCCTGGCATGTCCTGCCTGGCATGTCCTGCCTGGTGCTGCCTGCTCCCTGGGGTGAAGTGTCAAAGGTGGCATCTTCTTTCAAGAAAGGCAGGGAGAGAAGGAAAAAATCTTATCAATGCTCTGAACATTTGAAAAGCAGCAAAAAGTCAGTACAGGGAAACTGATGAAAGCCCATCCAGTGGATAATCTGCAATCAGGGACACGGCAAGGGAAAGATGTGACTTCCCAGGGATCCTCATTAGCTCAGGTGCTCATCAAACTGCAGTTTAGTGCTGGGTGGGGTTCTGGGGGCAGAAATGTCTTTGTGTCTGGAGTACACAGGAGGCAGAGCCATCACTCTGGGCAGCCTCTGCCTCTCACCAGTCCCACAGCAGTAATTACCCTCAGGGCGAGCTCTCTTAATTAAGCCCACTGAGGAGATGCTCTCCCAGCATGGTCACTGCTCTTTAAACTCCCACCTGCACAGGAGGAGTGTCACACCCAGGTCTTTTCCTAATCTTTGAAATAGCTGGATATTAACCAGAAGGAAAACTATTTCCCTGTTGGCAGCATGTTTATCTGGTCAAATTATCACGTTGTGTTTCAAGTGTTGGTGGGCAGTGAGTGAGAAACTGTCCTTTTTGTGGCCAGGGTAATTCATGGCTTGGCTCTGACTTCTTGGAAAGGTTGAAATCTGAGCTCTTGTTTCTGCCTCGTGCTTCTGTTGGAGAAATAGGTCCCAAATGGCAAAGGGAGGATCTCCAAAGTGTGTCTTTGCCTTGGGAAATGACCTCAAAGGGTGCACGTGCCCAGTGAGACTGGGAATGCTGCTCCATGCTACAGCCTCACTGGTGGGAAAACAGCTTGGATTTTCTTGGTTTTTTTCTCATTTGAAAGAAAGACTTTCGTTTTAGAAAGAGTTCAGATAGATGTGGCCTTTACTATGCAGAAAAAACTATATAACACATGATTTCTTCATTTAAACTTGAACATTACGATATTCTGCTTCATTGGGTTATGGCTTCAATAAGCTCTTGAATTAGTCATACTATTAATGTAATTAAAACTGAAAGCTAACTCACAGCCAAGTGTTATTCTGGCTGAAAGATTTTTTTAATTTTTTTTTTCTGAAAATTGGAGAACAACTTGTTGCCATTTTTCTTTTCAGCTTCTTGTGGCATACAGGAATGTTGAATATTTGGCAGCTGAAAAAAAAATTGGTAACTAATTCTCACCTGTTTTCATGCTGAAATTCCTGTGATATTTGACTGCTCCAAAGACATTCCCTGAAGGGCAGCTGTGGGATGAAAGGCTAAGGCTGACAAAGGCACTCGTCAGGAGCTGCCACCTCCCATTTCACAAGGCTTGAAATCCAGATTCTGAATATTTACATAATAAAATGCCACTGGCATAGCCCATGGTGGGGGTGAGTTACTGAGGCAATAACCCACGAGATCAGCCTGTAAATTGTTTTGTAGCTGGTGTTGCACGTGCCCTGCATTGCCTGTTCAGTTGTGCAGCTCCTGCAGTGGGCAAGAAAAGCCCTGGAAGCACAAGTGGGGCTGTGGCTGTGTCAGCAATGTTCCAGAGGCACACTCCTGGGGGATGCAAACATCCTGCCCAAGTACCCAATAATGCCTCCTGACAAATTGTCATCTGAACACTATCATATATTTTTATTAAGTCAGCTTGTGAATTCAGTAATTCCTTTCATTAGGCTTGTTCTTAATGAAAGATGGCTTAAAATTAAAAACAAACTTCTCAGACAAGCTTCCATTCAAGCACAATTGAGTTAAACAGGATGACAAGATGTGAGGAAATAAAAGACCATTTTTGGCAGCAGCAGATCAATTATTACAATGCAAAGCCACGTGGAATACAAGAACAGATTGGTTTTTTCTCAGTAACGTGCCCCAGCTGCAAACCCATAACCACTGCAGTAGGTGTTTATAAACACTGGCTTCTGAAAAATATTACTGAAGCACTTCATGGACAATGCTGATGTAAAAAGGACCCCGTGCACATGCCTGAGAGCAGCAGTTGAGAGAGAGAGCAGCAGCTGAGAGAGCAGCAGCTGAGAGAGCAGCAGTTGAATTCCCAGGGTTGTGCTGGACAGAACTCGGATAAACCACGAGCCGTGCTGGTCAGGCTGTGCCAGGCTGGGAACGCCTGGATGTCCCCTGGGTTTCCTGTGCCTGGGCACTGCTGAGGCTCCGTGCTGGCACTCACACACTGCCCAGGCACTGAGGACTGCCCAGCCCCTGGGCTCAGCTGGCTCTGCTGGGGGGGGTTCTGTGTCTGCATGGTCAGTGGATTTGAGCATGGGAATATCCAGTCAGGGAAAGGGAGCTCGCAGCATCCCCAGGGGATGTTACAGGACTCAGGGAAGCAATGACAGGCTTTGAGAAAGATGATAAATCCCCAAGAGAACGAAGATAAAGCAGTGCCAAAGCTCCCTTGGCAGAGAGATGCACGTGCTGCCCACCCAGCTCGTGCCAGCGTTGGCTGCCACGCCACGTGCCCTGTGCCACAGGGGGACTCCTTTACACAGACAAACACCACTCACCCCAAGGGGGTGTGTCCAGGAATGGGCTTGGACAGCAGCAGACAGGGCAGGTGGCACCTTTCTGGCAGGCAGCATCTCCCAGGGTCCTGATGTTCGGGTTTGCCTTGATTTTGGGATCAAGGCAGGGCTGCAGGAGGATGCTGTCAATGGGTGTGCTACTGAAAATTTCCCTAATCCACTTATGGTGACAGGTTAGACAGAGCAGGGATGAGTTTAGTTAAAGAAATAGCTTTCTAGGACATAAATGGATTGATAAAATACAATTCTATTAAGAGATCATTCCAGTGCTTGAGTGGCACTAATGACTGTGTGGGAATCAGAGGCACAGAGAGATTAGCAGCAATCTTTATTTCCCAAGCAGGTTGTCTGTTGAGATGTTGTTACACAAACTAAATGTTCGTGTGTCAAGAAGTAATTGTGCAGTTTTGTCTGGAGGGAGTCCTGGGCAGGAGCTGCTTTGCAGGGGCAGAATTGGGAGAATTGGTCCATCCAGAAAAGTAAATTTTGCAATTTTTTTTACTGACTAAACTGGTGGCTGGGGAATGCCGAGAGGGTGGGTGAGGTTGCAGGTGGGTATCTGGGTTTAAGCCTGCAGGAATCCTAAATGTCATCCATCACCTGTCCTTTACATTAAAATTCTCTTTCTCTCTCTTTTTTTCCTGCTTCCTTCCCTGCCTTGTTCTCCCCTCTTCCAGCAATGTGGACACCAAGGAGCTGTGTGGTGAGTGTGGCCCTTTTTTAGGGTAAAAGCAGTCCTTGCTGCATGTGGGCTCTGAAGGATGCATGAAACCCAGCACAAAGCTGTGGTCATGGGGGATCTCAGCCCTTCTGCCGCTTTGCCCCTTATTCCACAGGAAAACTGGCAAAACTTTTCTGTATTTTCTTGCAACACAAATGGGGTCAGAGCTGCTCAAAGCACTTGGCTCCCGTTCAGTAACAAGCTGGAGTGTCATTTCTGGAGATGTCCTGGCTCCCAGCTTTGCTCTGGAGCTCAACAAACCCGTGTCCCTCTGCCCCACCGTGTTTCTCCCTGGGCCAACCTCCGTGTTCCCAGCTTGCCTGAGGTGGACACCACTCCTACTGCCCCTCCCACTGCTCACCAAAATGAAAGGCTGAAAAGGAAAATCTCTGATAATGTTTTGTCCCACGCCTTGACCAGCAAGGGAAAATTTCCTGCCAGGATTCCTGGAGGGCTTTGCCTCAATGGGAAGTGACTCCTGCTGCTCACTCAGGTGTATTTTTTCATGGATATTGATATTGAACAATGTTTCCTGCACCCCAGCTTACTGGGGAGAGATGAGGAGACAGAGGTGTGAGGCCTTGCAGAGGGCTTGTGCATCTCTGCTCCTCCTCCTGTGCCAGGATGCAGAAGAACACATGAAGCCACCTCAGCAGGTCTTCACCATTTGCCTTCATGGCTTTGCCACCAGTTAAAGCCTTCAAAGGCAGCTGGGAGTGGGTTGTGCAGCCAGAGGCGGTTGCTGTGTGCCTGTGCACCTGTCCTGATAAGTAAAAAACCTCTCCAGTGGTGGTAGTCTGTGGGTCTGCCTGCAGCAGGACACTGCCCAGGGTTTCTGTCCTCCTGGAGTACTGAACTCCTGCCCACACCTTTCTGAGCAGCCAAGCCTGCAGCAGAAGCAGCAGCATTTCCCCTTTCTGCTGGTTCTCTCTGCTTGTTCTTGCTTTGATATGCAGGAAACAAAGACTCCCATAAAATCCTTTTGGTTTGCTGATGATATGATGGGCTTGCTCCCATCACTCCACTCTTACTGTGTTAGGTCTCCTTGCCAGCTGGACCCAAGAAATCCAAACCCCACAGCTTGTACCATCAGCTTTGCCAGGAAATCCAGGGGTAATAATGGCATTGCTTGCCCCCACACTGCTTTCCCCATCACTCTGATAAAATCACAAATTACACAGCTGTCACCCCCTGTGATCCCACCTTGCTGCCTCTCCCAGGGCTGAAGCTGCTGGGAGAGGATGGAGATAAACCCATCCCCTCCTGTGGAAAGCTGGGGAAAGTCAGAGGAAAGATTGATCAGCACAAGCTCCTGCCTGGATCTCTTATCTGCTGAATTCCTGCCCTTGCCTGCAATTTCTTATTTGCTTGTCCTCTTCTAAGTATTAATTTAAACATAAAATCTCATTTTGGCCAAATGGGAACTGTGGTGTCTCTCTGGAAATGGATTATGTGTTATAAGAGGTTGGGAGCATCTTAAAAGGCATTTCTTGAGCCCTGCAGCTTATGTGATAAATCTGATATGGCTGTTAATCCATATCAGGCAGCATCTTAAAAGTTCTGTTGGTTTTTTTTTCTGCTGATGAATGCAACAATCACCAGCACCTTGATTGACTTAAAGGTGGTTGGGTAGCTCTTCACTGGCAGAGGAGCTCCCAGTCACAGCTAGGAGCTCTTAATAAACCCAGAAAATGTGAGTACAGGTGCCAAATTGTACCCACCACTCTTAGTTCAATCAAAGCACAGACATCCATGCAGAGGTACAAACTGTGCTGGGAACTGAGTGTGCTCCATGAGCCAGGGGATGCCATCAGCCTGTTACAGACTGTCAGGGGGATGGCATCTGGGGAGAGGTCCGTGGGGGCACCTCCCACACCAGTCCTGGGCTGCAGTGATGCTCTTCTTCTGAACACTGACCCCATTGCCTCTGCAGCCATGAGCAAGGACCCTGTAGGACTGGAAGAGCTGATCTCAGGGGTTCACATGAATAAATAAGGCTAAAGCAGCTTTAACTTTGTTAAAGCCAGCGCTGTTCTGCTCCAGGTGCTCCTTGCTCAGGCTCGAGGGCTGTGCTCTGCCCACAACAGCTCATTTCTCCTGAAATGTAAGCCCAGCTTTTTATTTCAGGACTTACAAAAACCTTTGCCTTTCAGATCTGCTCAGGTTTTCTTTCCCAAATCAAGTAAGAACAACACAAACAGACTGCAATGAGAATAAGCCGCTTGGCTTCTGGTGGCACAGCAAACAGCTGCTGTCAGTCATGCTGTGACATTCCGCTTTCTGCCAAAATCCTCTTCCCTTTGGATGTGTTCTCAGACTGTAAATAGCTGTAGGCACTTCTAATTAAGCCAAGAGAACCTAATTAGTGGAATTGTTTCCTGAAGTTTACGTGTTACTGCACTCCACAGAGATGTCACCTCAGCGTGACGCTCCGTGTCCTGGTGCTGAGGAGCAGCGCTGGGGGCGTTTAAGGACCAGCTTTAGCTGCACTCTGTGTCACTCACCCAGGAACAGGGAAATGTGGGGCTGTGCTGCAGACTCCCTGCACACCTTTCTGTCGTGCTCCTTGCTGCTGTTTCCACCCTGAGCAGTGAATCCCAGAGCTCGGGAGCTCTGGCACAGAGCTGTGTTTGTGTGTGATGGAGCCATCATCCCCCACCTGGGACACACCAGTTTTGACTGCATTCTGTGTCAGTGAGCTTGTAGCTCTGTTCCCTTCCTCTGGGGGAATATTTTACTCTCAGGAGATTGTTCAGCCCGTGATTGTTGGCAAATGTGCTGGGACTGTAGGGAAAGGTGTAAGGTCAGTCTCAGCTCGTGTAAACTGGGTTGAACCTGGGAGGTATTTGGGTGCTTTGGGTGGTAAAGAGTGTCAAGGGAGTAGAAAAAGGATTTCTTTTGAGGTCTCTCCCTCCATACCAGCAATAGGAGGGAGGGACACCAGATCCAGTCAAATGCAGAAGTGGGCATGAGTTATTTTCCATGGGAGCTGCTGGGCCTTACACCTCCTTTATGCAGTGGTCCCAAACTTCATGGGAATTGCACCACTTCCCATCCCTGCTGGACAAGCTGTGACTTTGACTCAGTGCATAGAGTATAAAAATGTACCTGAAATAAAAACCATCCTCTCTGGTTTGCCTTACCCCCAATAAACAGACCTTGCTGTCGTGTAGCCTGGAAGGATTACATTTCCTCAGCATGTTCCCATCATGTCCCTCTTGCTTTTCCCAGACTATTTTGCTGACCACATGGGAGACTATGAAGATGTTTTGGCCTCACTGGAGATGCTGAACCTCTCCATCCTGAAGGCAATGGACTACACCAAGCGGGTGAGTGCCCTTCCCTGCTCTCCCGTTCCACAGGCTTGGAGGGAAGGCTGTCCTGTTGTGTTACCAGAGCACATCAATCTGAAGGTCCTCACTCTGTTCAGCACTGCTGCCTCCTCTGCTCTGCAGACAGCATGGCCCAAGGGTCTCCTGGGTGGGAGTGTGAATGCACATTTGTTGGTGTCACTGGGAGGGCTTTTGGAAACTTCAGATTACAGAGCTGCCATTAAATCAGCTTCCATGCTGGAAGGCATCCTGCATTCCACAAATACAGTCACTGTTCAGCTGCTGTGTTGGAAACAAGAGGGCTGTGTGTCTGAGAGACCACAGGGGAATCATGCAAGCACCAAACCAGGACATAATGTCCTGGTTTATATATGCAAAATAGCCCTAAGCTCTTAAAAAATCCACCATGTACCTTAATGACACTGTTACTGATGGACTGACAGAGACAGTGACACTGCTCAAGGAGCATGCTGGTTTATTTCTGAATACCTAGAAAGTCTGAGCTGATGCACCACATGAACAGCCCTGCTGAGAGCTGCACCACTCATCTGTTGTCTTACCATGATGAGAGAAGTGTTTATAGAGCTTTAATTCCTTGGAAATCATTTTCCTGTCCTTCCATACCACTTAGTAATGTGACTGGGCTACGTTGGTGATATTTATTACCTCAGGGTAATCAATCCCTTCTCCCACTTCTACCTTCAACCATATTTGCCTTCAACCATATTCTTTTGTGGGAAAAGTGGTGTCCCTCTTCCCTCATGAGCAGTAATGGGGTACACTGAGGACCAAGGCAAGGAGGGAGGTTTTGCTTTTTCCAAGCAGCCATAAGGACTTCCCAATCCAACTACAACACTCCTGCAAGTAATCCAGATTGAGATCTCCCTTCCATTTATCTATGAAGCTAAAGGAGAAACTCAAAGTACTCCACATTAAAGATGAGGTAATGGTAAGAAGTTTTAGGAGTTAGAATGGGAAACAACAAATTTCTCTCCCATCTTGCTGCCTCGTAAAGAGCCTCATTTTCTTCCATCCTTTTTGATGTTTGTGAGGAGGGCAGAAAGGAAAGTGAAGGCACATATTTAACAAGTTGATGTCTTGCCATAATAAATTAAAGGCAAAAGTCTTTGGCCCATCACTGATCTATCTGAAGTGTTCATGAATTTTTTATCAGCATTATGAAAGGATGAAAAAATTCAGGACAACAGTAATAGTTCATTTTTTCTAATTAAGTTGCTGTGTCTGTTTGTGCCTCATTTATATTCATTATTAGCAAATTTTCTGGCAGTCAGATTTGCCAACTCTGTATTTTAAATAAATATTAATATGCTAATAGAGACTTCAGTCTTTCACCCCACCTTGCTGTTCGTGATGCCTTCCACCATTGCTTTTCCAATGAGAGGTTAACATAAATGACTAATTCTTCCCCATATTTTGCAAGAGGAAGATGCAGAGTAAGACTCCATGACAGAGAGGAGCTGGCAAAGAGGTATTTATTCAACAACACTGCTCCTGCTGTGATTTTGTGAACAAAGTGGTACAAACCTCATCAATGAATTATTCAAACACAGGCAGTTTATTCAGGTAAAGAAGTGAAAAGGAAACCCAACAGAACACAAGCTGTTGTGGGTGGCAGAGAAACTCATCTCCAGTGTTTGAACAGGATACACACCCAGGCAGCATCAAAAGGTTCTCCAAGTGCAAACCATGAGTGCTTTCCCCCCCAGCCTGTGGGGTGTGGGGTGTGTTCCCTTTCCTCCAGGGCTGGGGCCTCACATGCAGGGTGAGGCTTCCCCCCAGGAAGAAGATCCACCCCTGGACTCCAAAAGCTGGTGTCAGCTGCCACTTGCCCAGTGGGTGCCCCCATAGAGGTCTTGCAGAACCATAGATTGGTTCAGAAGGGATCTTAAAGCTCATCTAGTTCCACCCCTCTGCCATGAGCAGGGACACATCCCACTACATCAGTTTGCTGTCTCTACATCTTTTCCTGTGGCCAGATCCTGCAAAGGGCTCGGTGATGATGCTGAGCACTGTGACTTGTGAGCAAACTGCTTTGTCTGTGAGATGGTCCTGATTCTCCATAACAAATACACATTTCATAAGCTGGAGATCACTCCTGATCATTTAGCAGTGTTCCCATCCCCCCCTTTCAAACAATGTATTCAGTGCAGATGGTAAATGAAGCCTAACCTCCTTCTGTGCTGCCTTTCTGACAAGAGGTGCCCGCTGACGAGAGGGCTCTGAGAACCACGGCATTTAATTGCTGTTTATGTTTCTCACCTTAAAAGACAATTGATCATTTCTTGCTCATAAAAAGAGAAAGCAGCAATTATCTGGTGCTGGAGGACCTCATAAAGTATCAGCAGTAATTGGATTGGGTGGTGGAAGGTCTCATCCAGCAAAACAGACTCTGTCAGTGTAATTATTTTCCGATAGTGATGTCCGTGCTGAAATCTCTGCCGGGGATGGTGGGAAATGCAAAGCGGAATTGGAGAGAAAGGAAATGAACTTTGGGGATCTAAAAAAGGCTGACAGCAGGAGATGTTCTTTATAATTCTCTTCTGCTGTTGAATAGTGCTGTTGGCAAATACCAAACCTGACAGGAGTGGGGAGGATGGGATGGTCTGTGTGCCTGGTGACGGTGGGGCTGGGGGAGCAGAGCCACGTTAATTCTGTTCCTCTGCTACAGCCACCACCCCTGCCAGCTCTGAGGGTGCCAGGGGACAGTGCCCAGGGAGCCAGAGGGATGGCATGAGGTGGTGGTTACCACTGAACAGCCCAGGAAATGTGACTTAGCTCACATTTTAAAAAAGAGCTGGGGGTTTTTGAACCTGAGAGGCTCAATCAGCGCTGTTCCTGTCGGGTACAGCTTGGGCTGCCAGCTGCACTGGGACTGCTCCTGCTCCAGCTTCTGCCAATTAAGCATTTCTCAGGACTGACCATGGAAACATCAGCAAGGCTGACCTTTAGTGGTGAGTCAAACTTTTTAAAAGCAAGCTGCAGAGAAGTTCCAACAAAATGCTGAGTGATGAGTGCCCTCAAGGACGAAGCAGCTCAGATTTAAAGTCAAATCATTCCCTCCTGGAGATGTTCCTGTTGGGCACCAGACAGGTCCAAGAAGAACTGGTGACTGACCTTGGTGCATGCCACGTCCCAGATGGAAGGAGAGTGTTTGGAAAGCAAAATTGCCCAAAATTGCAGCTGAAGTTGCAACAGCCCCTCATGCACATGCTGGAATGACATCACTGGCTTCAGGGGAGAGTGGTGGTACTGCAGGAGGGATTTATGGAGGAGGCCTGGGGACCTGAGGGTGGCCCTGGAGCAGCCTCTGCTCGATGTTCAGCATCTGAAAGACAGTGTTTTACTTCTTGCTTGCTTACTGACAGCTCCACTGCAGTGTCTCAGTTATCTCATTAGTGGACCTGGAGCAGGAATAGGACCATGTGGTGACATCACCCACTGAGAACCTTCTCATGTCAGGGCTCCAAACACCACCCGTGTCTTACGGACTGGCACTGTCCCCAAACCAGCTGCAAACACATTTTCCCCTGAGGATCATTGTTTAGATGAGAAATACATAAATCATAAAGGGAAAACTGAGTGTGCTGACCTTCAGTACCAGCTGCTGGTATATACACCAGCAGCACTAGGGAGCTGGGAGGTATCTGCGTGCAGGTGAATAGTTTTGCATATGTTATTTGTGGTTCCAAGTGTTGGTGCAGCAATCCACCCTTCTTGTCTGTCCTTATGAGATGCCATCTCAGTGAAGAGAAGATGTCAGGCCCTGGGGCTCAGTGGGAGCTGCTGCTGCTCCAGCAGACCCTTCTCTCCCTGTTTTCAGCCCTCAGCAGCAAACTGCAAAGCTGTTTGAGCAGCTCAGTCACAGCCCCAGAGCTGCACCATCTGCCACCAGATGGATGCTAAAAATGGTGGATCTTTTATTTTGTAGCACAACCGAGGCCAGCAATATAGAGTGCTCTCACATTCTTACCTGTCAAATTAAGCTTGCCAAATGTGGTATTGCTCTTTTTTCAACGATGACACCTCCAGATAAAATAGTGAGTAGAAATAATCCTCAGAAATAATCTTTTCTTTCCATCCCCCAGCTAATCCTTTATCTCAGCCTTTCATTTTACGTGAGCAGGTTTTCTCCTGCTCTGCTGAACAAAGCTGGCCATCACCCTGTGGTGTCTGAGGCTCCTGGGCAGTGCTGGGTGGGGTGCCTGGCCCGTGGCAGGGTGTAACAACAGCCCAGGGGCAGCAGCCTGGGCTGTGCCAGCTCAAACACAGGGTGTAACAACAGCCCAGGGGCAGCAGCCTGGGCTGTGCCAGCTCAAACAGCGTGAGCTGCTCGTGGCTTCTCAGAGACCTCGTGCTCTGGCCTTGGCTCGTGGTGCTTCATGAACATCAGCTGAAGGTCTGGGCTTGGAGCCCCTGGGGTGCCCCTGCAGTGCAGCACATCTGTTGTTCATGTTCCCTCCTGGCTGAATTCACATCCTGTCCCACACCAGGTGCTCTTTTGGAGAAGCCCTTGTCTCTTGGTACTTTGAACCTGGCTGGGTCCCAGCAGATCCTGCACACCTTGTCATCCTCTTCCCCCTTGGAAGCACTTGGCTCTTCTTCAGGGGTTGTTTGCTCAGATGGCCGGTTTGCCCTTCCTGGAGGGCTCAGAGCATCGTCCACCTCACCTTTGCAGCACAGAGGTCTGTCCTGATGAGGAGGGAGCTGTTATTGGGGTTATCACTGCTTTGTTTTCTCCATTCTTGAATGAGTGATTAAATGATGAAACACCAGCTTTGGAACATTCCTGTGATGCAGTTAAAGATGGAATCATGATGAATGATTGTGGCAGAAAAAAGAAGGGAGTGGTGATGGGTCTGTGAATTGATAAAGGTTGAGTCATCTTTCCATGTATTTTGAACGACATTTCTGAACAATTTCTGTATCAGCCTCTACAGCAAAAACACAGATATGGATTTCTGGAAAAGTTCTGCAACTCTACAGTTCAAGAATAACCTGAAAGGAGATGAGATGTGTTTGTTTAGCTTCTCACAATGTATTTCTGCAACTTCTCTCTGATATTGATTTAAGAAAATATTGCCCTGCAAATTAGAGCAAAATGTGCTGCTTCAGTTCTGCAAGAACTGAATTTCCCCCAACTTTTCTGTTCAGACTCCAGACCAGAAAGCTGCTTTTCCATGCCATTTTCCTGCCAGCCTGTAGGGCTGTGCATGAGATCCAGCTGGGCTGCCAGACTGTTGGGGAGCACAGCAGGACTGGCAGGGAAAGGAACCTTAAGAAAGTCTCTCTTGGAACTTATTTTTAGATGAAGATGCTTTATTCACTGCTCTTCTGCTTTTCTGTAGCTGCAAAATCCATCTCTCTCCTCTCTCTCCCTGAAAAGGCAGAGCATCTTCTCTGGGGGTCCCACTTGTTCTTTGCCTGCTGGGTGAGTGGAAGGGAGCAAAGGTGCCATTTGTCTCTTGGTCCGTGGGTGACCTCAGGGATCTGCACTGCCCACAGGTCCCTGCCCTTCCCACCCGTGGGGCTGCAGTGGGACACGAGGGCATTCCAGAGCAGCAGGGAGATCCTCTAACCAGGAGAACAAAGGCCTGGGATAAACTGCTTGGGAAGGGTCCATGGCAGGAGACCTTTAGGATCAAACCAGGTAAACGTGAGCTGAGAAAGGTCCAACACTGAGATTTGCAAAAGGAGGATTTTATAGTAAAATGCTTTTAAAATCCTTATGATCCATTGTAGTTTTTTAAATCTGAACAGGTGTCTTATTTGGCTTTTTAGAGCTGTTTCAGGAAGGCTGAACATCTTTCATATGGTAATGCTTTCATTTATCAACTATTTAAGTCTCTGTTCTCTTCATGTTTCTTCTACTGATTATGTGCCAGGCAATCAGGTTTGGGTCTCTGCTTTGGAAGGGATTTGAGAGTCAGGGGGAGGGAAAGGAGGGAGAGGCAGGTCTGAGTGTTATTCTAATTAAAAGAAAATATCTTTTGGAAGAAAACAGGCAATTATGAGCAACGAATTCAAATCAGCCAGTCAGAGGTTAGAGCACAACACATGCCTGGTTTTTAAAGGGCTGAGTGGGTGGAAGATAACCTCTCCATCACCCCAGGCTGAGGCTTGACAGGGGTGTTTGATGGCATTGCAATAGATGTGGTGTTGGGTTTGGGGTTTTTTAACTGGAGGAAAAGTGTGGGTGAAGCAGAATTTGCTTTGGATTCCATCTGAAAAGCCTCCTCGGTTCAGTGCCATCCCTCTGTGGGTGTGCTTCTCTTGTGATTATTAACAATTGGAGAAGCCATCAGTGTCCCCAGGCTTGGAAACTGCCAGCCAGTTTGGCCAATCCCACTGCAGACCAGCACTGGGAGGACTTGCTGGGGAAGGGAAGGTGTGGGGTGGTCACAGGGGTTCTCTGAGTTATTGGCTGGCACAGAATAATTTATGTTTTACACCTTGTAGCCTTAATGAGCTGAATAGTGACCTTTCAAATGCCAGCAAAGAAGCTTCAGGATGCTCAGCAGCATCAAAAGTCTCCTTTTCCAGTCATTTGATACCCACATTTGATACTGCTGTTTGCTGCTGCTGTGTGTGCAGGGTGCCTTACAGACATGTACAAAGCTTGTGAGGTGAAGAGAGGGGAGAGATTTGGGGCTTGGACCTCATCTGACTGACCTGGCACTGTGCAATATTTCCCAGTAAAGCCAGCTTTCCTTATCCCCCTTTTCTCTCATTTTTCAATGTCTCTGGCTCGTGCCCTGCTTTCTCAAGTGGTGATGCTTCCTGAGGCTCTCCTGAGAGTCTCAACACAGAATTCTCAAGGCCATTATTTCAAGGGGGCTTTCACATTTGCTGCTCACTGCAAATGGGCACAGCCACCTGTTTGCAGCAGCAGAACCCGGGCCAGGCAGTCAGAAAAAATCTTTCTAGCCTGGAACTGGGGGATGGAAAAGAGCAGGCTTGGAGATGTCCAAGAGCTTCTGGCACAAAGCAGCTTCACTGAGCAGCAATTATTATATTATCTCCATAAATATTTTAACTTCTCAGGCAAAGCAAGGAGGAAATAACTCTTCAAGGTGAGATTAATAAGAATAAGCCTCATTAAATCTCACTAGGGCAGTCTGACAAATGTTTTAATAAGACAATGGGAAGGATTCCTTTGGAGTTGGTCTTCTTAATGACTTGTTTTTGCAATCCCAAAGAAGATGTGTTAGAGGAGAGCCCAGGGGATTGTACAGCCCAGTGAACAGTGCAAGGAGTGCACACAGCTCTGTGCTGTGCTGGCAGCTCCTGAAGGCCAGCAGGTCTGCATCAAATGCAGGAGGAGAGACAAAGCCCCAGCCTGTGGGAGCAGCTGCCTCCACCACTGCAGCCAGAGCTGGGCTGGGTGGGAGAGCTCATCTGCAGTTCCAGCAGGGCCCAGTGCCTGGTCAATGCCTGCTCAGTGCCTGCTCAGAGCCTGGTCAATGCTGCTCAGTGCCTGGTCAGTGCCTGCTCAGTGCCTGCTCAATGCTGGTCAGTGCCTGCTCAGTGCTGGTCAGTGCTGGTCAGTGCTGGTCAGTGCATCCACGCCCCCAGCACGGGCAGTGCTGGCTGCAGGCAGGGCTGGCTGAGGGGGGAGCAGCCAAGGAGGGGGCAACTGCAAAAGGAATTGGGTTTGATCCCAAATGCAGTGATGTGTTTGCCAAGGAAGCGTTTCCATTTCATACACCCACCTGTGTGTGTGTGGCCAGTGGAAGATGCTTTAGAGGATGAAACAATTGCCTGGGTGAAGGGGCAGATTTGGCCCCGTGTGGGGCTCTTTCCAAAGCGTGAGGGCAGAGGAGGGGGAAGGGTGAGGTGCCCTAACAATGAATTCAATGCACTGTAAGTCTGGACAGACTTGTTCAGGTGTGACATGTCTGTCTGTGTGCACAGGTGTGATGTGATGGCTGGAGAGGACACCCATACACATACAGTGCATAATGCATGTTCTGAGTTGGGAGTGTTTCACCAGGGAGAACAGAGATTGTCCAGCTATCCAGGAATATTTGTGACTGCATTCAGGGTTTTTTCCCATTCCAAATGCTCAGCAACTGTTTTCTCATCTCTCCCTTGGCTCTGTTGCTGTTTATTTGTCTGGTGGTGGTGCCTGTGCCTGCAGGGAGCCCAGTGTGGTGCTCCCCCAGCTGCCTGTGGTCCCAGGTGCCATCACCCTCCCTGCCTGCATGGGGCAGGAGGATTCAGCATCACCATCCACCAGCGATCACCACGTCATGCATGTCCCCCAGAAACACTGTGGCTGTGACAGGGAGGGGAGCAAGGTTTTTTGTGTCAGACAGATGTCATTAACCTCTGTTAATTGGATGCTCAGGAAGCTGTCAAGAATCTCGTGCTTCCCTACGAATTCAGGGGTGAGAAATCAGTTCTGTGATCAGAACCCCAAGGGTTTTTCCTTCAGCTCGTTCTTCTTTTATGATTTAATATAAAAGATAAAAGCCCTCTGGGTTCTTGCAGAGCTGCTCCAGTTGCCATGGAAATAAACCTCACTAATCGCTTCTCCATAAAACAGGAATAATCTGCTGTGCCAGTGTCCATCTGGGTGTGCTGGTGCCATTCCAGTTGTGCCACTGTGCCACCTCTGCTGCTGGCTGGCAGGAGGTGGAGGAGCAGACCATGCCATCAGCAGGGTTCAGCAAAGCTGTTTGGGGAAAGGGGTCCTGGGTGCTTCAGGCAGATCAATTGTGCTATTAAAATATTTTAGAATGGCACAGAAGGGTTTGGATTACCCTGGGAGTTTCTGTTGCTCTAAGAGTACACCCAGCCCTGTTCATCATCCCAGACTCCCTTTTCTTTAGTGCTGGTTGGCCATGCTGTTGTGGATTAGAGCACTGTGAAACACCAAAGTTCTCAGAGTAGGGATCTCCAAAGCACAAGAGGGGCCACTTTTCCCACCTCCTCCAAGAGGCTTGCAAGAAAATAAGTACAGCAATTTAAAGTCATGGTAAAGAGAGCAGCTACAGGCTTTGGGTAATCACCTTTCCATTGCTTTATTCACCTTTCCATTGCTTTATTCATAGATTTATCTATGAACAAAGCAATGCTGATGTGCTCGCTGCCCACACTCCCTCCCATCACAGCCTCTGCCAGTCTGTCCCCGAGGGTGCTGGAGGTCCCTGTGCTGGGTGACCCATGGGTGCCAGTGGGGTTTATGCTTCCTGTGGGGTGGGACAGCACTTGCTCACTCCTCCTGTGGCCCCTACAGTCAGGGGTACTGAGGGGACCAGCGTGAGCGTGGGACGATGGGTGATGCTGGGCTGGACGGGGCCTGCGGTGCTGGGTGGGGGTGCTGGGTGAGGGTGCTGGGTGGGGGTGCTGGGTGAGGGTGCTGGGTGGGGGTGCTGGGTGGGGGTGCTGGATGGTGGAGCTGGATGGTGGAGCTGGATGGTGGTGCTGGGTATCGATGCTGAGAGCCAGTGCTGGGTGCTGGGTGCCGGTGCTGGGTGCTGGGTGCTGGGTGCCGGTGCTGGGTGCCAGTGCTGGGTGGCACTGTGGGGCTCAGCACCGTCCCTGTGTGCCCTGCAGGTGTACGAGAGCGGCAGCAACGTGGAGCAGTTCGTGACCCGCTTCCTGCTGAAGGAGACGGCGAACCAGACCCAGTCCCTGCTGAGCTCTGTGGAGAGCGCCGTGGATGCCATCGACGAGCAGACCAACCCCAGCAGGTCTGCAGCGCTGCTGCCCTCCTCTCTGGTGGGGGAGGGTGAAGGGGAAAAAAAGCAGGAGCTCCTGGGAATCTGTGAGGAGGAAACAAACCCAACATCAGGCAGAGCAATTAGAGACCCTGAAAGACTTTGCTGGCTTTTATTTCTGATGTGTGGGCCTGGTTCATAATGGGGAGTATTGTAGTTGTTTTCTCACTAAGATAATAGCCAAAAAAAAAAAAAAAAAGTCCCCTAAATATCTATCTTCTGCATCCACACGAAGACAAAGAGGTGGCCTAAAAACCACCAAAATAAAGGGCTGTACACCAAAGTGCAAAGGCAGAGGTCCAAGCTTGAGACACCTCATTAAATTGTGATTAAAATAAATCTCCTGTCTGTTTTCACCTAATTTCCTGCCTATTGACAGGGGATTATGCAGCACCAGCAGTGGGATTATTGCACAGCAAAGGGATGTTCCTGCCACCTTTACTGTTCTTTGTTTCCTTATCTTGGGGACGTTCCTTGGGACCAGATCCTCACATCCTGTTCCTGTGTGTGCAGTTGAGTCCACACTGGCTGATTTTTGGGGCCAACAGCAGGCTGGGCATTGCAGCACCAAGGGAGCCTGTGCCAATTGCCTGGGGTGGCTGGGAAAGGGCACCTGGCAGCTGTGTTTTGGAGGAGCTGTGTGCCAGGGGAGGGGCAGGAGGGCAGGAAGATGCTGGCTGGTGTGATGCCCATCAGCTCCCTGGCACTCCCCCGGTCTCCAGCTGGGAGCTGTCTGACCTGCAAAAGATGCCAAGAGGGGCTGGGGCTCCTGGGCACCTCCATCAACCAGCGCAGCACGGAGCTGCTCCTGCTGCAAGGAGCTCTGGAAAGCCTTTGAGCTGCTCAGCTCTCCCTCTGTGGTTACAGGAGGGAAGCCTGCGCTGCCTGGGCACGGTGTGGGCACTGCTGCCCTGCAAAGGCTCTGGTGTCACTGGCAGAGCTGCCAGCAGCGTTGGCTCCCAGGGGCTGGCTCACAGCGTGCCCAGCTCTGCCATCCTGACGGCTCCTGTGCTCTCTGCTTGCAGGCACTGCCCCAGCAAGGCTGGCCACGGCGTGAGTGACACCTGGTACGACAGCCCCGTCCCCAGCTACTCTCCCACCACCTGGGTGGTGCCCAGGGAGCACGGCAAGAACTTCCAGGCTGGTGAGTGATGGCTGGGAGCGCTCAGGGACGGGAGCTGCGGTGCCAGCACGGGGCTCACAGGCAGTGCCCACGCGTGCCCCTCGCTCCATCCCTGCCTCCTGCTCCCTGCAGGTTCCCCCGACACCAAGGCAGAGGGGCTGGAAGGGCAGATCAGCAGGCTGGCCAAGCTGATTGGCAAGCTGGAGGACAAGGTAAGGGCCAGCGTTTCCTGTGTGGGACTGTCCCCGGGGTGTCCCCACAGCCCCACCCCCTCCCTGCCACGCTGGGCCAGAGGTGACCAAGAGGTGGCCGTGCCCATCCCAGTGCTGTGGTGTGCATGGACCATGCAGCTGGGTTGCTGGTGGTGCTGGAGGACATTCTTTCTGATGAGTTGACAGCAGCTATGGAATGTGGAGCAATTAACTGTGAGTGTGGTTGGCAGAGGAGCCAAGGCTGTGCCAGGGCTAGGAAGGGCTCAGAGGGCAGTGAGGAGGAGTGGGTACCGCTGGTTCTGCCATCCTAGGGACAATTCAGGGACTGTGAATAAGTGACAGCTGTTCTGGGGCAGGGGCAAGGACAGGGTGTTGGAGATGTTGGCTGTGCTGGGAGCACAGGGAGCTTTTGCAGAGGGCCTGGAGTGGAGGGCACGAAGGTGCAAACGGCTCTTGGAGCTGTCCCCTGCAGACAAGGGGGCACAGCCAGTCATGCCAGGTGCTGGGGACAGAAACCCCCAGGCAGCCTCAGCCCATCCACCACCCCCTCCACTGCTCGCTCCCGTTCCCAGACGCTGTGGTTCGACCTGCAGCAGCGGCTGTCGGACAGCGAGGGCACGGCCTGCACGGTGAGTGTGCCCGACCCCACCCCTGGGGGCTGGGAGCCCCTGGGTGCCCCTGCAGCCCCCAGCCTGGGTGCTGCGCTCTCTGGGTCTCACTGGCTGTGTCTCGGGCCGGCAGTACCTGCTGCTGGTGCGGAGTGAGATGACGGTGTGGCACAAGCACCTGAGCGAGTTCTGCAGCTCCCTGAAGCAGTACCTGAAGAGCGTGGCCGGGCAGCGGGACTGCTTCCAGTGGGTACCACCGGCACAGGGGGTGCTGGGGAGCTGGGAGGGCTTGGGGGGTGGGGGGGGGACAGAGGATGTTCAGCTGCCCTTGCAGCAAAGGGCACCCCACCAAGTGTCGACACCTGGGCTGTCGGGGCTGGGTCACCCCTCGCTAGCCCAGCCTACAGCACCTCTGTGGCTGCAGAGGCCGAGGGGGCAGGGATGCCCCGTGCTGGGGGCTCACCCCCTCTCCCTGCTTGTGCCAGTGTCACAGCAGTGAAGCTGCCAGACGGGGTCACCTTCATCGTCTATGAGTTCTGGGAGACTGAGGAGGACTGGAAGAGGTAGGAGAGGAGGTGCAAAAAGCCCATTTTTTTGCTGGGGTGCTCGGGTGTGAGGGGTTGTTGGAGCTGCTGAGCCCCAGGCTCTGTGCCCTGTCCGATGGTAGGACCAAAGAGCTGTCTGTCCATCCTGGGACTGTCCCTGTAAATGGGACATGGGTTTGGGGTGGGTTTCTCTGCACCTCCCACCTGGGGATGCCTTTTCATGTGGGGCCATCACTGTCCTGAAGTGAGGCAGGGTGCTCTGCCCAAGGGGAGGTGAGTGGGATTGCTGGCACCCAGCCCCTACCAGAGCCCCTGGAGCTGGGGGGGCTGGGATGGTGTTCCTGGGGTGGGGTGTCACCCACTCTCCCACCTGGACGCAGGCACCTGCAGAGTGCCACCTGCAAGGGCTTCCAGCACGTCAAGGTGGACACGCTGAGCCAGCCCGAGGCCATCTCCAGCGTGGCCGTGCCAGGTAGGAGGGCGGCTGCCCTGCAGGGACAGGGACCCACGGCAGCCAGCCCCGCTGCAGCTGCTGGGGGAGGGCAGGGAGCGTGGGGTGGAGGACGGTGTGGGCTGGGCTGGCTGGGGGGTTGGGGTGGGCTGGGCAGGGGTGACCCCCGTGCTGTTCCCCTGCAGCTGCCTGGTGCACCCTGAGCCGGGACTGACCGCTGGAGCCGGGGGGCCCCGCAGCACCTGCCCCTCTGCAGGGTGGCCGTGACCCCCTGCACGGCTGGGGAGGGGGAGGTGCCGCTCTGACCTGGCTGGAGTGAAGGAAACCCCCATGTGTGTCCCCACCACCCCATAGAGTCCTTCCCCAGCTACCCCAGCACCTGGGTCGTCTCTCCCTGGCATGAGGTGGTCCCTGGGAAGGGAAGGGCTGCCAGGGAGGGGCTGGCAGGCTTTGGGGAGGGGGACATCCCCCAGACATAGGCAGGCAGGGATGGGCAGGGTGCAGGCAGCCAGGCATTGGGAAGTAGAGGTGGGAGTGGGAGGCTGGAGCCCCCCCTGAAAGCAGGCAGTAGGTTGGGGGTCCGTGCCAGTCCCCAGGGCCACCCAGGGAAGGGGCTGGGGGAGCTGAGGCTGTGCCTGGCACAGTGTGTGTGTGCCTGCAGGGAGGGGCACCTGTGTGCCTGGGGAGTCAAGGTGCTGGCAAAGGGGGGGATATCCCTGCTCCCAAGGCAACCCTGAGTCTTTTCTGGGTGTGGAGGATCCCAAGGGGTTTCCCTGTGCAGTTGAAGCGAGTGAGGGTGGCTGCCCCCCCTTCCCCCTTCCTGGGGTCTGTACTTCTGTCTGTGTGTCTGTCTGTCTGTGCCCATCCTGCCCCCAGCCCCCTGTGCACGGGGGTCCCTCAGGGTGTGGCACAGGACCCTCGCTGATACCCTGTCCTGTCTTTATTAGCCCCTGTACAACGGGGACGTGCTGCCAAATAAACCACGATGGGCTCCAGTGCTGGGCTGTGTCCAGGGCTGTGTCCGGGGCTGTGTCTGAGCTGTGTCCAGGGCTGTGTCCGGGGCTGTGTCTGAGCTGTGTCCGGGGCTGTGTCTGAGCTGTGTCCAGGGCTGTGTCCGGGGCTGTATCCGGGGCTGTATCCGGGGCCGTGTCTGGGCTCTGTCCGGGGCTGTGTCCGGGGCTCTGTCCGGGGCTCTGTCCGGGCCGTGGGCTGGGCAGGGTGGGCAGGGGCCGTGGAGGAGGGGTCCTGGTGGGACTCTGGCCGGGGGCTGAGCCCTCAGCGCAGCAGCCCCAGCACGGCCAGGGCAGCGCTCTGCCCGCAGACGAAGGCACCGCCGAGCACGGAGAGGACACCCCAGGTGATGAGAGCAGCCCTGCAGTGACACAAGCACAGGGCCCCTGGGACAGAGCTGACCCCAGCAATGGGCCACTCCCTGTGCCCCAGTCCCCTGGGCACGGGGCTCTCTGCAGGGTCTCAGCCTCCTCTGCCAGGCTGCTCTGCATCGTTCCCAGGGGATGCTGAGGAGCTCAGCAGCCCCTCTGGCTCAACCCCAGCGTCCACTGCAACGACACACAAACCTCA
This sequence comes from Myiozetetes cayanensis, assembly GCF_022539395.1. Classification (NCBI taxonomy): domain Eukaryota; kingdom Metazoa; phylum Chordata; class Aves; order Passeriformes; family Tyrannidae; genus Myiozetetes; species Myiozetetes cayanensis. The sequence goes on along the minus strand of NW_026087270.1, from coordinate 18,155,477 downwards.
GTCAAAAGCCTTGCAGATGCCACCACGAGGTCATCCCCAGTTCTGCCTGTGCCCAGCGGCCCCACTGAAGGAGGACAGACCCGCATCCACCCACCCTGTGCTCGGCACAGCCACGCCCCCAGCCCCATCCCATTGCCACATGCTTCTACCCTTCCCCATCTCCATCCCCAGTTCTGCCACCCATCAGTCTGCACCTCCTTGTTTCCCTCTCCCTGGACACACAGCCCCCAGCTCCAATGGATCCCCTGGGATGCAGCACTCACCCCCAACCCTGCTGCTGCTCTGTGGGGTCATCAGCGCCGTGTTCCTTCCCAAACTGCCCCAGGCCAGCTGGGACAGTCCCCTCGCAGTCTTCATCACCCCAGCTTCTGTTGTCCCCTCTCCTTGTGACAGGCTGGTGCTGTGGCAGGTGTCCCCAGGGGACTTCTCCAAGCCCTTGTCACCTACCTGGGTGCCCCTGTTCACCTCCTGACTCAGCCCCTCCAGCACTTTGGCAGCTTTGGGGGCACCCTTGGTGGCACCCTCACTCCTGCCCAGACAGCCATGGAGCCCCAGGACACCCTCCTGACCAAGACTCCAAGGTCCTCGGGTGCTCCCTCCACTCACCGTGGGGGACAGGGCCCCTCCACACTCATGACCTTCATCCTCACTCAGACTCTGCTGCTCTCCCGGGGGCACTGCAGACACACTTAAGCACACACTCCAAAACTTGCCAGCACCATGTCCAGTCCCCCTGACGTGGGCTCCTGCTGTGCCCCAGCCTCTCAGGACAAGAGTGGTGATGGGGACACTGCCCTGGCACAACAGACACTGAACACCCCACAGCTGCCTGCCTTGGGGCACCGTGCCCCTCTGACCCCCAGCCTGACCCCCTCACCGGTGTCCCAGTGCCACCAACCCCACAGCTCTTTTGCCCCTACAGTTACTCTGGTACCGGGACATCTCCCTGGTGCCTGGGCACAGCCCTGGTACTCAGGTACATCCCAGATACCTGGACACAACCCCGACAGCTGGGTACAACCCCCTTGCCTGGGCACATCCCTGATACCCTGGCACAGCCCCAGTAGAGCACTTCCCTCCACACCCAAATCCCCTCTTGCAGGGTTCCACCTCGGCCGGGGTGACCGCCAGGGATCTGCCTGGGCCCTGGTTCCTGGCCTGCCACGCCCTGCCCCTGCCCTGCCCCTGCCCTGCCCTGCCCCTGCCACGCCCTGCCCCTGCCCCTTCGCTCGCCCCGTGCCGCTGCAAGCACAGACAACTCACTTTTTGCGAGGGCCGAGGCTGCAGGTCCCAGTCATGCACACCAGGCACAGCCCTGCTGTCAGTGCAGGAGCTCAGCCCCTCTGCCACAGTACCCCCAACCCAGCCCCACCGGGCATTCCCAGCCCTGCACCCCCAAACGGGGCCGGGATGGGCCACCCACCACCCCAGCGACGCTCCCGGCACCGGCAGAGCCCCCTCCTACTGCCTTCTTGCCTGGGAAGATGAAGATGAAGAAGGCGCTGATGCCCCCGATGAGTTCGATGACCTTTCCGATGTCAGGGACGGCCAGGGCGATGGTGAGGGTGGCGCCCATCCAGGTGACAGTCAGTGCCACCCGGCCCCGCCGCTCCTGCGCCTCGGACACCGCGGCCCCGCGCTTGGGGGGTGCCCACAGGTCCCTCACCACCGACCTGCAAGAGAGGATCAGGGGCTCGTGGCACCCAGAGGAGCTGGGGGGGCACCTGGCCCGTCCCCGCCCCCTCACCTGCCCAGCAGCACCACGATGGGGTAAATGGTGACGATGGAGACGCCGAAGAGCAGGCGGGCGACGATGACGAGCGGGTCGTTCCCCGGGTAGGACATGAGCACGTCGGACGCCACGGCCTCGCCGAAGGTCAGGTAGCCATAGAGCCCTGCTGACAGGGAGGGGGGGCCCTGTGGTGAGCAGGCAGGGGAGCCCCGAGGAGGATGGGGAGCCACGGGGAGAGGGGACCCCCGGGGCAAGGAGGGGGTGAGGGGTTTGGTGCTGGGTTACCAGTGAGGGAGTAGATGAGCAGGCAGATGAGCATGGAGAGCACAGACACGGTGACCCAGTGGGAGAAGCTCTGGTTGCTCATGCTGCTGTAGATGGCCACACATGCCTCGTGGCACTGCAAGGCAAGGGGGAATGGTGCTGGGGCCCCATGCAGGGACAATCCCCCCTCCCAGCATCCTCCCCGTCACCTATGGGTGCCCTGCCCTGCTCTGCCCCATCCCCAGGGACTTGCATCCTGCCCTGCAGCCACCTCTGTGACAGCCACAGGACCCCTTCCCTGCAACCTCCCCTTGAAGGGATGGCAGCCCCATGGTCTGGGATGCTGTGGGAGGCTGCTCTGCCCTGGCAGCTGAGACTGGGGGGGCCTGGGTGACCTACCTGGAAACCAAAGCAGATGGTGGGAATGACACTGAAGATGGAGGCCCAGGAGGAGGACCTGTGGCATGTGGGGAGGAAGCAGACAGTGGAGGGTGTGAGGCTCACAAAAGCAGAGGGAACCTTGGTGACATAAATTGTGCAGCCTGGATGCCACCAAGGGAGCCTCCTGCACGGTGATTTTGGGAGAAAGGGGAATTGCTGGAGTAAAAAATGGGGCTGGGAGCTGCCATTCACCTACCACTACTGTGTGCTGTCCCCAGCTCCCCCCCTGCCCCATACACATGGGGCCCAGGACCACCCCTGCCCTACCTGCAGCCCTGCCCCATGTCACTGCTGATGTCATGGAGGTCAGGGCAGGAGAGACACGGGGCTGATCCCCTTACCTGGAGCGCTGGGGAGGGTTGGTCAAGCTCAGGCTCTCTGTCTCCAGGTAGTATTTCAGGATGATGACCAGAGTGAGGTAGCAGGCGGCCAGTGTGCCCAGGATGCTGCCAGGACATGGGAGAGTGTCAGCACACAGCGGGGACAAAGGGAGAGGGGGTCCCATGGCCCCACAGGTTCCCAGGAGCAAACCTGGCGTACAGGGTACCCAGGGGTGAGCAACCCCAGGGACAGCCCAGGTGGTACCTGGAGTACTTCTGGAAGCCGATCTCCCTGGGCACAGAGAGCGGGAAGATGACGAGGGCACAGAGAGCAGAGAGGGTGAAGCGCTGGTCCACGTACCAGGGGGGCAGCTGGGGGGCCCCGCTCAGGGTCACGTTGGGGTACAGGGAGTCGCACACTGTGGGGGCAGGGGGGGTTCAGCTGCACCCTGAAAGGTGGCCCAGGGGGGTCGGGAGCATCACACTATGGCAGGAGCCCCAGGACCAGGGAGTGCCAGGTCCTCAGAGTTTGCAGGAAAACCCTGGGCTGGGCCCAGCCCACCCCGGGACCAGCTCCCCTCACTGCCGAGAGCTGCCGGCCCCGAGCAAGCCCCAAACGCGGTGGGCGAAAACAACTCACGTTTCTCCAGCTGGTCCCCCACCACTCTCAGAAGGGCCACGGAGATCATGAAGAGGTTGAGGAGGAAGCAAATCTCGCAGAGCTTCCCCACCGCCGCCCCGCACACCGCCCGCACCACCCCCTGGTAGGTGGGCTGGGCGCTGAGAGCCGCCGCATAGCCCAGCACCGCCAGCCCGCTCACCAGGAACACCAGCGAGCCCTGCGGGGACACGACCCGGCAAGGAGCACCACACAGAGCCTCTGACACCCCGGGCCCAGCGGGAACACAGCAGGGCTACGAGCAGGGACCGGGTCACCCGCTAGGTTGCCTTGTGGCCCCAGGTAACACAGGTCAGCAAACGGATGGAGACACAGCCCTGTGGGACACTTCGGGTTTAGATTTGGATTTTGGGGACATGTAGGGGAGCAGATACCAATTTTATCTTAGGTTGAGCCACAAGCCAGCTACAAGTGTGGCTTCAGCTGCAAAGGGCATCCCCTAAGGCTGCTGCCCCCCTGCTCCAGGCGGGGTCGGGACGGGGGTGCTGTGCGAAGAGGGGCCCCGCCAGCTCCCAAATACCAGAGCAGGTGAACCCCCCTCTCCAGCCCATCCCCAGAGCGGCGCCGCTCGGCTCCCTGCGTCCCTTCGCCCCCGGGTGCCCCCCGAGTGCCCCCTTACCAGCTCCACCAGGAGGGCGGGCACGGCCCCGCCGGCCCTGCCGAAGGCCCAGGGGAAGCTCAGCAGCCCCGCGCCCAGCGCAGACTTGAGCAGGATGAAGACGGCGCCGGCGGAGGAGAGCCCGGGGGCGCGGGGCGCGGCCGAGCCCCCCGCCCGCAGCAGGGGCCGCGCCTCGCCCGCCGCCCGCTCCATCCCGCACGCTGTGCCGGCCCCTCCGCACGGCCCCGCGGGGGCGGGCAAGGGGAGCGCGGGGGCTGCGCGGACCCCCCGCCCCCGGGCCGGTGGGGAGGGGGCGCCGGGGGACGGGCAGGAGCCGGCCGTGGGAACCCCCTCCCGGGAGCTCACCCACGGAAAGCCCCGTCCCGCTCCCACCCGGTGCGGGGAGCGGGCATCGCCCCAGGGTTCACGCACCGCCCCGGCTCGAAACCCGCGTCCCGCTGTCCCCGGACAGCCCCAGCCCTCCAACAGCTCGTACGGACCGCGGCAGCCCCAGCAGCAACCAGAGCAGGGCTGGGGCACGCAGGCTGGGGGCTCCCCACTCCAACTGCGTTCTCCCCATCCACGAAATTCCCACCACAGGGCTGGGGCCTCCCTCTTCCTGCTGTGTTCACCCCATCCATAAAATTCCCACCACGGGGCATTTTGGAGAATCCTGGGAACGGTGAGGGAAGGCAGCTGCATTAAGTGCCCTTCAGACTATTTGGCTGGCGGGTGCTTCATCACTTGTTGGATGCAGGATGAGCCCAGCACCCCTCCATGTCCCCACAGCACCTAAAAGCCCAGTGGCACTTTCCTGCACTGAGAGACCTTGGAGAGGAGCCATCCCACCCCATCCCACCGCTTGCTCCGCACAGGGGAAGGGGGTGCTGGGATACCAGGATGGAGAGGCTGATGCTGCCGGGAGCTGCACAGAGGAGGCTGCACCCCACAGGGGAGAGGGGCCCATCCCGACCTGGGGCACAGGCAGCAGCTCTGTGCCCCTCCCAGCACCTGCCACTGCCCTGGGCTCAGCACACAGACCCTGGCTGACAGCCTCTAATACATTTTTGATTTCCCAAATATGTGCCCTTCTGATCTCGGTAAGACGGATAAAGAGACTTTAATCAGCTGCTAGGTGGAATTATGGATGGCTAATTGTGCCTGCCACCTCCATTACATCTCTGCCGCCTACAGGGCTTATAACCACTTAGAAGGGCCCTTCCAGGCCTTCATTAGCTGCACACCAAAGGCTTCGGAAATAATTGGCCTTTACGACTTAGAAATTGGCCACTGGGCTGTAAAATACCAGCCACTGAGAAAGGCTCTTAATTCGGACTGGGCTTTGATTTCACTCTGGTTTCACGGTTGCAGTGGGGCTGTAATCTCTCATTAGTGCTGCAATGAGAGAGCAAGGCTCCTCATTAGCACTGACCTGAGCAGTGAGAGCTTTCCAGTCTCCCTCTGATGGATCAGAGCACCTCAGACCAAAGGGATGCAGCTCCTCTCCCCTGATGGCACAGCAGCCCCAGGCGCTTCCTCTGCTCAGTGGCTCTGGGCTCCCTCGCTTCATTTTCCCCTCTTTCTCCCATTTCTCTGGGTGCTCCAGTCCCTGAGCTGCAACCTGTAACCTGAGGGTGCCTGTGGGTTGGCAGCTTTACCTGCTGCTGTGTCCCCTTGGCAGGTGGAAAAGGGGCTGTTGACATGTTTTCATTATTGTCTTTGAAGACAGTCAAAGGTACAAAAATGCAAATGGACAGTCCTTGTTTTGGACAAATAAAAACACTGGCCACAGCTACACTTTGCTGGAAAAAGCCACCACTCTCCAGCTTAGGGAAAATGGGTTTTTCTAAATCCTTTTTGCAGGATACTCATGCACTGGCAGACCCCATCCACAGCCACCCCTTGAAAGGCTTGGCCCAGGTTACATGGAGAAAAGTTCTCTCCTGCAGTGCCCTTTGCAAGGCCCACCCCCACCATCCAGGATCACAAGCCCTGACAGGATGGGTGCAGTCAGACCACCCAGAAGGGTTGTCCCTGTCACCTTCTCTTTCTCCAGCTGTGCCCAGGGGTGCCCAAGAGCTCACCCAGGACCCTTCACCAGTGCAGAGCACTCACCTGCCCAGGCTGTGGTTCTGTTACCAGCAGAGGCAGACACAGCTCCTGCTCCTCCTGGGAAGAGGTGCTCACCTGGAGCAGGGACAGCAGCAGTTGGCAGGGAAACCCTCACAGCTTCGCTACAAAAGAGAGAGGCTGTTTCAATGATGGCAACCTTAACCAGCAGCACATGGACAGGGGCAACTTATTTAAGTCAGTGACAAGTGCCACACTTTCAGGCAGGACCAACCAAAGGAGACCAGGTTTTTGGCTCTGTGACACACCACACTGTGCTGTCAGGTGCCATCCCCACGACAGTTTTTTATACAGCTCTTTGGGAGCGCTCTTCTCACCACAAACCTCTCCTTCTGCAGGTTTGCAGAACCTCGTGCTCACCCAGGCCAAGCACCGTTTGTACAACTGCCCAGTTAGTGACCCAAAGGAAAGTCTGCAGCTTGGATGCTGCTGGAAAGGATAAAGATATGGTGGGAAGAGGGAAAACATGAATATCTCCTCTACTCAACAACTTGCTCTCTATGACAGCCAGTGGAAAGAAGAGCCACTTAGCACATTGTCTTTGCTTCATATAGATAACATATTTATTGAAAATCTGCTTCACCAACAACGGTGAAATCATGACCAAAAATTACAAAACATCATGGTAGTTGGCTTTATAAAAATAAACTGCAGGAGTATGCCTCACTGATTTATACTGGTCTCTCGGCCCCTCCCTCCTTTAATGGTGCACGTTGTACTCTCCAGCGTAAATGCCGTTCTAGAAAATTGCATTCCATCCAAAAAAATGCACTTGTTTTCCTTAGTAGAGGTCCTTAAAGTGACTTTTCCCCCGCCCTCCCCAACAATAAATATAGAAAATAGCCTCTAAACAAATAAACTTTAGTTTGGTCAGCTTAAAAAAAGGTCCAATTTCTCCCTCTTGGGATATGTAGTGACTAAGCAGCCATTTAAACAGTATTCAAGTCTTTGGTGGCTTCAGCTGCTTAAAGCTGCAGTTTTATATACAGATGATCAGATGAGGTCCTTTTTTTTTTTCTCTCCAGAAGCCAAAGACTATGAGATGATGTCAGGTGCACGTTACTATCAGTGCTGCATTTGCTGCACCCTCACTGGGAGCGATCAGCTGCCCAGGAAAGCACGTGGTGACAGGAGGTGATCTTTGGCACGGCAGAGCTTTCACACCGAGGGTGTCTTTGGTGGATGAACCTGCTGCATGAGCTGCGGTCGCTTCACTCGTGGTTTCCGTCTCTTTGGCCTGCTCTTGGCTTTGTTGATCTGCACCACAAAGAAGGCCAGAACCACCATGGCCCCGAGGAAGGCAAAGACCGGGATGGTCTGTCCCACGTCCTGGTTGTACCGGCCGGGCATTATACCTGGAAAGGCAAAGAGGTTTGGCAGCAGGTCCTGACCACGTGAGCTGCGATGTCTCTGTGGTGTTAATGCCACCTACCAGAACGGCCCGACGGTAACTCTTGTTCAAAGACCAAGCAGCCATTAATCAGATTACACTTCAGACAGGAAGATTAACAGCTGCAGACCGATTAGCGAAAACAAGACAGGATGCTAACGCTACAGAAAAGCACCAGCACTTCCACCCTGATCGATGTGGGCACATCAAAGTATAACCCAGATTTCCCCTGTAACAACAATCTTCTGTTCTGCACTAGGAGAGAGATGCAGATCCTCGGCCATAATCTTATTAGTAAGTAATTGCTGTAACTCTAACCCTGATGGAACAAGGAAAGTGGTTTCAGGCTTGCTCCAGACACCGTGGGTGGATACGGTGAGAATGAGCTGTAGAAACAAACCTTCATTTTTACAGGTGTCTTCTGGTCTAGCAGCTCAGACTGGGAAAAGAGTCCGTATGAGGCTTTCAAACTGCTTCCAGCTGGGTCTTCAGGGCCAAGCTTGTGTAGGAGAGCAGCCCACCACTGGACAAAGCTGGTTGGAGTCCTCGGCATCGTGTGCTGGTGTAATAACCTGCCCAAGGCACCATTCCAACACACGCTTCTGGACTCTGCTTTTGGGCACTCACAGAAGGAACTTTATCAGCAGTGGGTACATGGCCACAGCTCCCAAGGACAGGGGCTGCTGCTGACACCTGTCCGTCTGAACTGTGCCAAAACAAATCTCAACTACACAAAATGCACCCACCACGATCTTCTTCCCAGTGTGTCATGATGCCTTCTATCAAATAAACTCTTCATGTGGAAAAAAAATTCACACCTGTCTTTTCTAACAGCCTTTTCTGACACAGCCATACTATTATTTGTATGTTTTTTGCAACTGAAAATAAACAGTGGCCTATCATATGGCTGTGTTGGGTTTTGGGGTTTTTTTTTCAAAACTTATACAAAAAGCACAACCACGAACATCAATTTTCAAAGTTTTCAGTATTTACCTCCAGGAATGTCCCATGCTCCACTTTCTCCAGGGGACAATGGTCTCACTTGGGGTCGGTTCTGTCGAAAACTGGGCAGTGCCACTTTATCCAGGTCAATTGACAATAATTTCTGATGTTTCCAAAGGTTGCTAGAAAAAATTGAAAGACAGAGGTGTCTGCCCACCTGCAGGTAATGCAAGGAATTTTCTAGCAACATATACAGAGAGTGACCAGTTGAAAGCTCCGTCTCATTCACAGTCTGGACCCAGATGACAATCTGATCCATTCTTTAGGTTCTGCAGTTGGCAGGCCTCCAAACTTAAATTCAGACACCACAGGCACACAACTATTTACTAACAACCACACTCTCTCCTGCACACAGACTACCAAAAGGACCCATCACCAGCTCAGCAGACAAGTCAGGGCTGGGTGCTAACACACATTCCTTTGAGTGCCTGACAAATGACATGACAGAAGCAGCACTGGGAGAGCTGTCCAAGAAGCTACGTCAGGAATTTCAAAGCCACACATTGATGATGGGTTTGTGCAACACTGTTCACTCAGAGCTGGGATCATTCAATCACAACAGTGACTGGTGAAGCTATTTTTAAAATCCCACAGTTTCACAGTGTAGCTATTAGGTGAGTCAGAATTATTCACTGAAGAGACATTTATGATTATTTCCTCTTTGCAATCTGGTAGTTCTCTAGGAAAGGCATTCCTGTTGTCCCTTTCAAGAGCAGATGGAAGAAATAAATTTTCAGCTGAACTCGAAAATGAGACTTCTTGTGTAAGAAAGATGTCTACAAACCTGGGGGCAGTTTCATTCAGAGGCTGTGGTTTGGCCCAGGACAGGTGAGGACAGGCAGGAAGGGACCGGGGTTTAGGGTCTCCCAAGTGAGCCTCGAGCACCTTCGAGTATCGATGCAAGTGGTTACCTGCAACTCACAGCAGAGAGGCTGGGTTACCAAAGGACAGGATGAGCTACCAGCATTCACCCCAGGCCAAACAGTGCTGCTCAGTGACTGTGGCTCACAGCTACAACTCAGGGACAATTTACCAGAGGGTACCTTACAAAACAGTACGAGCCTGCACCTGACACAGCAGGTAATCCAAGCTTTGCTGGCAGCACGTGAGATGAGACTGAATCCTTTATAACTGCTCTGCAGCCATAACTAGAATGCTCCCTAGCAGAACCAGGCATCTAAATATTCCTGCTGGAAGGACAGAATATTTTCTTCAGTCTAACCACAACTATATCATGACAAAACCTCACAGTAAGCGCTCTCTTTAGTAAAACAACACAGGAGAGCTCCCAACAAACTACCCTTACTGGCACATAACCCAAGGGGTCTCCCCTCCCCTGACAGCCCCTCAGTCAAGGGCTCTGCTGGGCAGTGAAGGCTCTCACCTTCCATCCTCTCCGGGAGGAGGATCCCGCTCCCGACGGCGGCCGCTGCCGGCTCTCGGAGTGGCTGAGGCTCGGTGGCATCACCCCGTAGGAAGTGAACTGCAGCAGGGAATCCAGCAGCCAGAAGCAATCTGTGGATTGCACAGCCCCAAGCCCCAAACAAGACATGCATTATGCCACATTTCAAATGGCTCATCTGTCTGTTAAGAAGGCTTTAAGGACACTCAGAAGCACAATCCGTTTTCCTGGCCTCGTCTTTCACAAAGACGCAACTTCCCACACACTATCCCCAAACACAAAATTAATCTGTTCAGTCCTAAAATATCTTCTCTTTTGTACCAAACCAGGCTCTTTTGGGGAGTAGGACATAAACCAGCAGGTCTCAGATAGAGGAATTCAGGTTGTGCGAGGCCATCCAAGTCCTGACAAAAATCACGAGGTTTTTCAGTGTGGAAACACAGCAAGCTCAGAGCTTTTGGTATCACTTTTAACAGCAAAAGGGAGAACCAACTACTTTTTCGAAAGGACAAAATAAATACCTTGATAAGTAAGAACAAGGCAGTGTTTTCAGTGCAAGGCTGTAACTCACTTGCTTCCACAAGCTTAAAAAAGAAATAAGCAAAGGGGAAACGTTCTGGCTACATCCCAGCCAAAGCACAAGCAGTGCCCACGGCAGCTGTGGCACAGACCAGCCTGGCAATCAGTGCCACGATACACCTGGGGCATGGATTTCCTCTGCACTTCAACAGCAGTGATCCCTTGTTTTGATTCTCTCCTGAATTACTGCTACCTTAACCCAGAGCTCCTCCTAACAAACCAGCACTCCAGCCAGTTAACATCACAACCCTCCAAGGTTCCCTTGGCAGGAGGAGGACTGTGCCTTATTAGCTGTTTCCAACCACACAGCAAACTGCTTTTCTCAGAACTTCTCCCCCCGGGAACAGCTGGCTGGGAATGGGAATTAATCTTCATAATCCTGGTGCCCCTTAAACCCTCACCTTTGATTTTTTAAAGAGGTCAATCAGATTTTAAGGATTTATATTCACAAATGTTAGGAATTTACCTCACCCCGATGTCTCTGCAGGAGACATAGCTCTTGGTTCACAATTTAAAAGCTAATTTTAAAGGATTTCCTTAAAGCCTTCCACTTTTTCTTGCTTCAGAGGTCACACTGAATTTAATGGCATTTGGGAGGTCACAAGTTATTTTCTACTACTTAATTTAAAGCTGTGTATCTTCTCCTATGCTTTGTGCTTTCAATAACCTAAAGCAAGCACTAAGGCACTGCTAGGCAGGTGTTAGGGCAACTCACAGGAAACAACTCAAAGACAGATAAGGAGAAACTGGAGAACTTTAAAAACAACCCAAAATATGTGGAGAGAAAGAAATGAGCTACAGATGGGAGAGCTCCCTTAGGCAGTAACTTCCTTTAAACTTAAATAAATTAGGCATGGATTGCATAACCTAATATTTTAAAATGTCGGTGACAAAAGCTTAAAAAATTAGAGATGTACTTTTCATCACAAAAGGAAAATCCAGTTCTGTTCAGTGGCAGTGCAGAAAGACTTTGCATATTGGATTACCTTCGTCCCCTCGAGCCACAGTTCTACCAGCTTGTGCTTTACATGTTATGAGACCCCCAAGCAACTTCTTATAAATTTGAGAAGTCAGATCAAACAAAGTGCTAGAAAAAAAGGTTTTACAAAAATCCAGCCCAGTGTGTAGGCAAAGAGCATGGCTCCTCTGGGAGTCACAGAAACCACACACACACAAACCCCTCACACACTCACCACCCAGAGCTGCAAACAAACACTCTGACAGCACAAATGGGAATTCCTGCTTTCTGACATCTTTTCAGCAGCTGGATTGTGTCAAAGCAGAATAACCAGAAAATAGTAATGCACAACTGCAATGTGGAACATCACCATAAATCCTCACAGGAAACCTTGCAAAGGGAACAAGGCAGGCTAATGAGCAAACTCAGAAGATAAAATCCATTGTTCCATACAAATATTCTGAAAATGTAACCAGGGAAAAAGTGAAGGGAAGGGATCCTCCAATGGCCTCTTCACAGCTCAAATCAGGCATGTGTAACTGTTTGTGCTTTCTGTAAACAAAAGCACCCCAAAGAAGCAAAAAAACCCACCAACCACCCCCTCCCTGCAAAAAGACACCATCCCAAAACCAGCCTCCAAAGCTTGTGGAACAGAAAAATACAGTGTGGGGGAGAAACAGCACCATCTACCAGAGGGCTGTTTAATGGGGGGTGCTCTTTTGTTTAACTGAAGAGCTCTGCAGAACCGAGATCAATCCCCAGTAAGGACTATTCAGAGTCCCTAAAGCCCAGCTATTTCTGATGGAGCTGTAAACCCCCCCAGGACAGCTGTCAGAGTAGGACAATAACCCTCCCTGTGTGCCAAACTCACACACCTTTCTGTCGATGGCTGTCATCCAGGCAATTGGAGTCGCCGTACAGAACAATTCTGCCACCACCTTCGGAGGGAACTTGGTAAAGCCCCAAAATAGGGACATTTTCAATCACAGCAGTCTCTTGTTTTAAAACTTCAAGACCTAAAGCAAAGCACAAATAAATTGCACAGCCTGCAGAGCATCAGTATCGACTCACCCGACAGTCACCGCAGCCTGCATCGCAAACTGCCACACGCTGCTCTGCCACACGTCACGTCACACACTTTTAGAAAGAGTTTTCAACCCCCCCATGATGTTATGATAAAAATGAAACTGCTCTGAGACCCTGAAACTGTAAAGTTTCCTACTGGTAATAAATTTTTTCTTTCTTTGGTGGAGAAGAAGAAAAGACCCTGGATTATCTTCAACAAACTTAGACGAAAAATTCCAGTATCCTCAGTAAAAGGTTTAAAGCCAAAATGTCCTGCTCTTTATGTTGTTTCAGTCCTTCTGCAGAATTCTACAGAAAGCTGATTTTAGGTTAAAGGTTTGCCACCTCTAACACCCATTCCAAAAAGTAAAGACCATCAAATTTCACTGCAATTCATGAAGCAGAAGAACTCTCTGCTTTGCTTCTGGTGTCTAAACACAGTGTCCCAAGCAAAGGGAATAAATTCCAAATACAAATTTGAAAAGGATTCAACAGGAGAAGCAGGTCTAGGAGGCTACTTGTCAAACTGACACTCCTTCTCTCTCTCACATGAGGAAATACCTAAGCCATCAGCATACAGGGATACTGTCTTTCCTCCAAAAGGCTCAAGTGGATGATCTCCTCGCTGTTCCAGAAAGGTCTCCACTAGGTAATCACCTCCACTGCACATCAGAAGTCAAAAATACAATGAACTTACTGATCTCCTCTGGCAGCTGCTGGGTTGTATCAGAAGCTCTGCACGTGCCTCTGCTCTCACCCTCAAACCCTCTACGCCCTCGTACACAAACCTGACCTGCAGCACTCTGACAGTTCACTCATTTGCTCCTGCTCAGCACTTCCTAAAGGCTCACCAAATACAAGATTTTTTCTTTTTTACCTGCCTGCCGTCCTTACAGTCCTGAATTTCCACCTCACAAGATATTCTGATAAAAGCAAAGAGAACATATATGCACAGACCCCTGAAGTCTGAGACCACAGGCTTCCCATAGGCATAATCTTTTCCTTTATGAGAGTTTAGCTGCTGACATTTTGTCTACTAAAATTTTCCTTGCTTACATCCTTAGATCACCACAGCTACCACAACACTCATGCTAAATATGGCAGTGATTAGGGGATACATTTCAGTGGCATTTGAGATTCGTGACAAACACGAACAAGTAACACAGGTACAACCCATGCCCTTCAAAGATGCACAACACACATGTAGATGTGTTCACACACAGCAATCACAGCAGAAGACTGCACACATCCACTGGGATGTTGTTCTGTAGAACACCTGTACACAGAGTCGTGCTGCAGCTGCCTGTTAGGCATCAACTGCATGTTCTGAGCAAAATGAAGGACACCGAGCCTGGCAGTGTGGTTTTACAGTCACTGCTTTTAGACCTTTAGACTTTGCAACTTTGCTTGTGCAAAGTTCTACCCAAAACACAGAGGAAAGACAAGGAAGCTCATACCTTGATCCTTAAAAGTCTGTGCAATGACAATGCCATCTTCTGGAAACTTTGCAATACTGCACCCTGATGCGTAATTCACTGAAAGACACCACCACAAAACTGCAGTTTAGACCAAAAATAGCACTCCCTCCCCTCCCACCATAACACAAGCCCAGAAGAAAACATTCCCAGGAATATTGCACTGAATTTGCATCTTTTGACTAATGAGTGTATTTGCAAACGAGGCACTTCCCAGCACAGCTTTTGCAGGCTCACCTTTACATGCTGTTTTCAAACCTTTCCATTTAGGAGATTGATATGATCTTTTTTTAAACTGAGAAGCTTAATCAAATGCTATGAAAACATCTACAGAAGAATTAATTATTTAAGCACCTTACAAGCCTCTTGCCACTGAATTGGAGTGGTTCCCTTCACTCTCACCCAACTCACACTTTCAGAAAACTATTTTCCAAACAACCCACTGCAGCCTGTGTAGGCAAAGGGACTCCAGTACTCACTTTCATGACTTGCCATGGTAAAATCTCCTTCATACAGCCCATCACTAAAGGCCATATTCCAGACAGAAAGCAGATCATTGAGAGCTGGGATATTAGCACCTCCAGTATCAGGCATCCACCACTGCCTGTAAAAATTACAGTGTAACACTTCACTAAGATACAGAATACACCTGGATAACCAACAGTTATGTGTCTGCCTGCATACAGACTTTCAAAGTCACTGAGATAATAAACTCCATTTCAAAGCCTGATGTAAGACCAGGGACATGTGAGCAGCTGTCTCTCTTTGACACCAGTGCTTTTGAGCAAAAGGTAGGTAATACTAATGTAAAGTTGCCAGTGCATTTCAGTTGCATGGAAAACTTTGATTTCTTAGAAAGAAATTCAGTCTTATGCTCTTTGTTTGGTAAGCTGAGGCAAAACCACCAGTCAGGTAACCTGCTTCTCATCTTTCCAACTATTCAAAACAAACTGCAGAACAGATCTCTCTGGCTCAACAGTAACACAGGATAGACTGACAACTACAGCAATTACTCACTGGTGATACTCAGGTATTTTTTCTTTATATGATACATGGAATAATTTCAATAATGGGTGCACAACCTGGTTATGCTGCTTGCAATGCACATTTTCTTTCTATTCTGCTCCCCTAATGTGAAAACACATCCATTTGTCATTTGTTTGCCATTCTCCAACTTCTTATTTCTTTTCACTGTAGATGTTTTTCTTGGCTTTAGAAGAAGATTACATTACCAAAGGGGCCTTTGCAATCACAATAAAATAGCTATGCTCCTTAAGCTGCAGCTTAAGGTCAATTTTGCTCTTCAGGTAATCACTTCTTATAGGTACCCAAGTGTAAGTACTATCCAAGTGCTAAGTACAGCATGTCACATCTGGGATTTTCAGGGTAATATGTGCATAAAATGGCAGTTCTGTGGCATTTTATTTCCTGAAGAACTAAGGAAATAAACCAGTACCTTGTGTTTTCGTCATAAAACTTGACTTTTCTCATCACAGATGTGTTGTACCAGTCACTAAAGACTATCAGTGAAAGTCCATTATCAACGTCCCTCCTCAACTTGGTGATCTCCTCAGGAAAATACTCTTCCTCACTGTCCACCATCAGTAAAGTCCCTGTGTGTAAAGGCAGAAAGAGGAGCTCACCACGGTCACTGCAATGTAATCACTGTTCACACACCCAGGCAGGACTCAACACAAGTGCACATTTTGGCAATATCTGGTCTGTGTACCCTGCTCTGGCA
This sequence comes from Myiozetetes cayanensis, assembly GCF_022539395.1. Classification (NCBI taxonomy): domain Eukaryota; kingdom Metazoa; phylum Chordata; class Aves; order Passeriformes; family Tyrannidae; genus Myiozetetes; species Myiozetetes cayanensis. The sequence continues at coordinate 18,139,701 of NW_026087270.1, read as the reverse complement.
GCTCACCTAATGAAGTCACATTTAAGGATGGACAATATAGGATATTTTTTGTTTACAAATGTATCCAAAAATTATTCTGGCAGCACAGTAAGCTTTTAGGGTGTTACTTATGACTCATGCTTTTGTGGTCTCATGAACCAAATGTCTGTGTATGTCAGGTGTGTATTCTGCAGTCTGGTCTCACCCAAATGCTCCATAAATGGACAACAGGGAGATTGGGAGAACAGGACAACGAGGGGATTCACCACTGATCCAAACTGAAGTGCTAATGCAGACACACCTTGGGCAGAAGCTTTTTCACTGCTGCTACTCTCAAAGGTACTCCACTCCCTACTCAGACTGGCAGCCAGGGAGACAGCAATGACACTGCAGAGTGGTTTGACTCACACCTTGAAAACTACAGCTGCATTTTAGCAGACTGAAGTGCCACTGCCACTTTCATACAATCCTCTCCACTCCTGTGAACGTGCAAGCACAACCTTCTCTGCATCACTGAAAAAACATTACCAGAAAAACATCTTTTTCTTCCCTGAAAACGTGCTTATGCTTTTAGACTGCTTCTAAATACCAAGCCATTTTGCTGCTTTTCTTTCTGATTGCCCAGAGAGGTGGTGAAATTCCCACCCTCAGAGACCCTGCAAATCTCCACAGGGTGACACCCTGAGCAATCTGATAACCCACTGATACTGGCTCCATGTCTCACCGTCCCTTGCAACCAAGACAACTCCCCAAGTCCAGGCAGGCTGTGTTTGGAAAGCATTCTGATAAAGATCATGTAGAGACCACGCTAATGGCACGGGTGATGGGACAGAGTGCACTCTCACCAAAGTGTGCAACAGCACAACCTAGGGAGAAGTGGCAGATGGACCAAGCTTCTCCAGCAGCACTTTGCAGAACCAAATATCGGCACATAAATAACAAATACACTCACTGTCATAGTATTTTCCTACTGCCATGAGAATTTTTATTTGCCCACCCACAACACTTTAGGTCTTCCAAAAACCAGGCTCCTTTAGGAAGAAGTTAACAGTCTGGAGAACAAGGTGATTAACTGGTGCTTACCGTACTGACTCGCATCAAAGCACGTGAATGGGGAACCGAGAACCTCGACAAAGTACCCCATGCTCCTCAGGTGCTGGTACATGTCCCTGAAGTTCGTGTGGATATGGTCCCCATTCCTTAGAAAGAGAAGAGTGTTGAAGGCATTTAAACTGGCATGCAGAAATCTGATTTCCACCTTTCTGACCTCCTGAAATCCTGTCCACCTGCCGTATTTACATGCTCCAAGCAGCTTTCCAAAAGCCCATGTCCTGGTCACCGACCCAGGCAATCCTCACTGAGACACTTAGGCTGAATGACTCTTCCTACAGAGGCTTCCCCCTCCATCTGTCAAAGGCAACAGGTCAGCCAAGCCTTTCCCTGCTTCAACAAAGTCTCCCTCAACAGACAAGGGGTCTATTCTTTGGGAGCCAGTCTTTTAAATTCTCATGTTTGCTTGATAAGTGAGTGCTGAAGCATTTAATAAAGTACCCCCCTTACCTTCCTGGGAGAAATTGGGGTAGAAAAGTGAAAAAAAAAAATCTTAGTATCTTAAATGTGGATTTTAAAAGCTTTCCATTTCATGTGAATAAAACCATAGAGCACAAAAAACAATCCTGCACCAAAAGCATACAGAGTCCAAGTGCTTTTCATGGTTTTCTTAGAGGAGATAATCCCACACCACACTGAACAGGGCCAGAGCTCTCTGGCATTCAGTGAAGTTATCCCATAGCATTAACACATCAAGAAACAGTGATTTAATAGAACCTGAGATAAATACCAATCTAATGGATCGTTCTTCATCCTCAGATTATCCCTGGGGAAGTATCCTGGTGGGTAGCGGAGGTTGTGGTACTGATCCCAAAGGACTCGCTTGCTGCGAGGTGGAGTGGGAATAATCTTCACCTTTATGGGAAGCTTCACCGTCGAGGTCTGCTCTGCACCGTTCTTAGACTGCAGGACAGAACAAACTACAGCGTAAAACACCAGAGAAATGGAGGTACCAATCTGCTTTCAGTCACCAGTACCAGCTCTGGACACAAAGAGGCGAGCTGTGCCTTAAATCACCCCGGGACTGTTTTCTGCACTCAGCAGTTCATATTTACACACAGAATATAAAATACTTGATGTATGTTACAACTGTGCTTTGGTTCAATTGTTTAAAGCCTTAAAAGCTTCTCAGGAACAATTACACATGGTTATAGGAGAAACATATCTGAGTAATCTTTTCCAAAACCCATAAAAATTCGCAATAAACAAGTAAAAGTATGAAGTCAGTCTCAAGGAGAAGTTTTTCTGATTTCAAATTATATCCAATTTGCAGTTAATCCTGCTCTCCACTATAAAGATCATTATTTGTACTCTTCAATTTCCTGACCCCAATTTAACTTATGCTTATGACAGGAGCAGAGCAAACCCTTAAAAACAAGGTGTTTGTATGTCCACAAGCAGTTTAAACAATCCTTAACCCAGAAAACCAGAAATACACAGAACTTACTTCATTTTCTGCAGGGGATGATACTGTGATCATAACGTGACCCTGGGCAATGCCTTCCCAAGATGCTGCTTTCTTTGCTACAGAGATGGAAATTGCCAAGTATCCAGACCAAGGCCACAGCACGGGGGAATAGGAGAAAGCCACCTCGATGTTATCCCCGTTCTGAGGGAGATAGGGCTGCCAGTCTGGCTGTGAAATGAAGAGTGCACAACATGGGTAACACAGCACTGGCAGTCACCAATTTCTGCACACAGAGCCCCCCCTTCCTCTGCACAAAGAAGTAATAACAAACATTAGCTCTTCTGAAGGTTATGTCCAATTTAAAAATAGCCACAAAGTTTACAAGGTTGGCATTGTGCCAGTGAATCAACCTCACTGTGACAGCCCTAACGACCCAGACTCCAGGCTTTTCAGAGGCAGGACAGTGAGAAGTTACCTGAACTGCACACTGCCCAAGTGAACCTGATTCAGTGTTCTGAGGTCCTGTGCAAAAATGTGTTGGTAAGGACACCGACTTTCCTTTCAGTAACAGAGAGAGCTAACAGTTTAACAGACACAGGCAAATGACAGCAGCTGCGTGGGAGTGTCACCATAAGCTAAAGATCTCAGATAAGAGCTTCAACACCCTTTAATGTAAGCTTGAATCCAACACACACCTTAGGGATCACCCTAAAATGTGGAAATTAGGCTCATTTACACTGGCTAGAGTTATCCAACAGCTGTCTTATTTAACTTGTCTCAATTCCCTAATCTATTCTACATTTAAACTTAATTAAAAACCTCCCTACCCAAGGAACTCAACATCACTGGTGTGAGAGAACAGGTTTTGCAGCAGAGCTTGGTTAAGTGGATACATTCAGGTCACTCTGACCCATGGAAGAGGCATGATTTACAGCGTCAGGATTCTTTACTAAGAGCATTTATGCTCCAGACCAAAAAAAAAAAAATAAAAAGAGGAAAGTCTATCCAAAAGATTTTAAATGCTGTTAGAGAATACAAAGAAATCTCTAAGCTCATCTCAATTCAAACTGATTTTACAAAGATAAAACACTACACCCCTCTGAAACCAACGCATTGCCTGGAAACTTGTAGACAGCCCGTGTTGACAAACGTACCTGTCTGGGTGCACCCTTTAATCAAACACTTTGCATCTCTTGCCCTCAGCAGGGACATCTGTTCTAGGAAATTCAGAGCTAAAGCAGTACTTTCGGGGAAGCTTTCAGCAACACTAACAGTGGAACTTGGAACAATGTTGATACTTACCTTGTCCACGATTCTCCCGGTGACTCCCATGCCATTAAGGATCGTAACATTAACAATAGTTGGCATCCCCCCATAGTATATGGGCTGAGAACAATAGGGCCACATGTAGGGGCACTCGGTCAAGTCAATATAGCTTGGACTCAAACTACAGCAGGAAGGAGGAGGGAAAATTTAAAGAGAAAAAAAATCAATAGGCAGAAGAAGAACACGCAACTACACGTAACTATGAAAAAATTACAGATAAACCATGTCAGTCATAGTTACTCTGTCAAGCTCTCACCTCACTGCCCAAATCTGCTCCAAAATCTTCTTCCCTCCCTCTCTAACTTTTTTTCTAAATTTTAAGTTTTGTGAAAAGATTTTCACACACAAAAAGAGAAACTTTTCAGTACAGGGAAAATGTTCTTATTCTCAAAAGTTAAAACTTAAGTACTTTTCCACTGTGTTCCAGATTACATTACTCATACCATCTAAGGCTATGAGAGAAAATAAATCATCCCCTACACTGCAATAACCTAGGCAGAAAACACTTTCGACTTCTCATCCGTTCTCTCCTCCAAATTCACGCTTCAGGATTACGTAAGATCTGTGCAAGTTCTTGTTGCACAAGCACAGATTGCTCAACTGAGTTCCACCCACACCACCTGCTCTCTGAAGAAAAGAACACATTACAGTGCCCCATTGATAATTAAGGATTAAAATTAACCTGGCCTGTGGTTTATAGCTGTTGAGGATCTGATAAGCTCTCAGAAGATCCAATTTGCCATGCCCTTGTTCAAACATGTTGACTCCAGGAAGCCTCCGAGCTGACGCAATGAGTGCCTGCTTCATACTCGCTGGATTCACCATTTCCCGCTTCTGAACTGTGCTGCAAGAGGGAATAATAACCCCCATCAGGTGGCCTTTGGTCTAGCTTTTACCTAGCCTTGTTCAATGTTCTGCCTGAACAGTCATTTGATTTAAAGAAAATCCAATCAAAAAGCCAGTTTGTTGTGAGTAACATCTTCTGCTCATACTAGTCAATTATTGCTTGATTTCTCACCCATTCAGAGGTAGAAGAGCGACAAGTTTCTGATGCACTTCTCTTAAAAACTAATAATATATGATTTTTTCTCCTTACAGTTTCTCCATGACCAGCTGTCATTACAATCAGGGCAGTATCTTTATATGCTAAATAAAATACTTGGTGTCTTCCAAGGGGAGAAAATAGCTTTGTTGTTCAAAGAAAAATGCACCATTTTACAGGGGATGTGCAATGAGGACTTTGAATTTTTGGCCTGTTTCTCCAAAAAACATTTGTTTCATCCTTATGTAGCTATGGCAAACACAGAGGACACACCTGCCATTCCCACCTTCAAGTCCTTTCGTCTGCAACAGCTGACTTATGCAACTGGGGAGAAGCCATAAACCCTACATCCTATCAGATTTACAAGTGTGCAGATAATTATCTGCTACAGGCGCCTACTTTGAGCACCTGCTCTTTTATAACACAATTAATATAAGCTCAGCAATTCCAAATGATTAAAAAATGGGACAAAATAGCTTTATAGCTTCCTAGCTATATTCTCAAAGATGTAACTATTATACAAAACAGTTCTCAAGTTTTTCCCAGGAAACTTAGAGGTAGCCAGACAAGGTAATGTGTCAGGCAGAATAAGAGTGATTTTGTAGTCCAGGTTTGTTTTCCTACCTCTAAACACAACTCAGTTTCAGTCGGTGAATTCCTTTATATGGCATTTTATCACCCTCCTGATGGGTTTAGAGATCCTTATTTAGGACTCACCTCACTAACAAAGTCACAGCACCTGCCACCACAGGAGATGCCACACTGGTCCCAGAGAGAGAGCGGCATCCACCCTTCATCCCAGAACCTCTCACCCCAGAGCCGTAGGTGACAATGTCAGGCTTCACTCGACCGTAACCTCCAGGCAGCTCCTGCAAACAAACAGATGGGTTACTGCCCTAAGTACAATGAACACTGTGCTTCATCTGCACACTTAAAGTAACTGCAGCTCATGCAGAAGTAAAATTATCACCTGAATTAGCTGAGGTTCAGCATCACAGAATAGCAACCTAAAGAAAGACTCAGGCTGTTTATGACAAGTTCTCAACATTTCAGCATTACTGCTGGTTAGGATCTAAGCATGAAACCACTGACAAAATGAGAACCTCGCCACCACCTGGCTACACAAACACAGCCATGTGATATTCCCCTTCATTGAGATCACACTGCAAGCTCACCTGAAATCGTGTGTGCAGCAACCACGACCTCAGCTCTACAGGTAAGGAAGTACAATGTTACATGTAGCATCTGGAAATCCTAGGATTTTTAAACTAAAGGACAAGGGTAGGCCTTCATGTTTGCAGATTGAACCCCACAGACAAGTGCTCACCATCAATCAAAAGGAACTGAATGTTTTAGAAATTTATCAAAAATGTCAGTAGTGGTCAGGATTAATAATGAGACACCCTGAAAAGAACATTAAGTTTCTTGCTTAAAGACTTACAATCTCTAACTACTCTGATCTCTCACGAAATCTTTTCTCATTGGTTCTCCAACAAATCCCATCTGCACAGGATTACCCCTTTGAAACAGGCTGCCTTTCCAAGGCCCTTATTTTGACTGCAGATGTGGCTGGCACAGTCAGAGTGTCTTACCCAAGTGGTCATTCCCCTAGATGAAAAGCGAGCTATGTTATCCTCAAAGTCAATGCCACCGACTCCAATCACATCCATCTGGTCAGCAGGATTGTTGAGAGTCCTAGAACGAGTTGGGAGATAGGAACAACAAACCCCAACAAACCAACACCCCAAACCCAAGACACAGCCATAAGTTTATCTCGGTGACAGACACGCTGCCATTGGATTTTTGTCAGATACTCCTTTTCATCTCCACAGAAACAAATTTTGTCCCAAACAGATACAGTTATACTTGACAAGTGACAGTAACTTCTCAGGCAGTTACTAACTCAGTAACTACCAAACCACACACCCTGAAGACAAAACAAAATCCCTTTTTAGGCATTTATTTTAGAAATACACCACAAATTGTTGTGGCTTGATCCCTTCTGTATTCCTTAGGTCCAAGGTCAGTCTGCTCACTCTAACAGAGAAATGTCAGCTGAAAGCACTGCCATGATTCTTTTACTGACTTTCCACTGTTTCAGTGAAAAACATTGAGCTAAGTACTTCACAAAATGCAAGTAATAAGGACACTGAAAAGAGTTTAAGAGTCACTTTCTACAAACAGACTACAGAAAAAAAGAGAGAAAACTTCTGAGCAAGCATAACTACTTCCAAAGCCACGAAACAACACAGTTGGTTCTCTCTGAAGTGGTCACTGAAACTCACCCATATAAAGGGCCATCGTTGCCAATAGCAGAGACCATGATGACATTGTTAGCAGTCAGTTCCCAAACCTACAAAAAATAACATTCACCATGAGGCTCTGCCACTAAAAAAGAGTCTTGTCTAAAAACCAAATACTCCATGGGGCCTGACAGAAATGAAGGATTAGTCCAACACCTCTTTCTTTCTCAGACACATAAAATACATCCCACTGTATACCCAGTATTAAGCTCCAAACTTACTTAAGATTATGTGACAGTGCTGACAGAACCCTTTTATATTACAAAGGAAAACTCCTGTCCACAACAAAGCAGTCCAGATGCCAAAGCCAAGTAGGGATTATGAATCCCCTCCAGCAGGACTCTGAGGAGTACAGTGAAGTCACTGCCAAACCACATTTCAATGCAGGTTATCATAACAAAAACAAGGAAGAATTTGTATGCTTCAAACCTCCTAATTACCCTTCACAAAGAAGGACTGTATCCTTTTTTAAAAAATGAATTATCCACTTAATGCTTCTGAAGGCCAGACCAACAATTCAGGGAACCATGACATTTACAAAGACAAAAACCTAATTCCATCCTAACCTGAAACAAGTATCTTGCCACACAGCTGAATCAACTACCTGTACCTTCTTACCTATTTGGTCTTCAACAAAATGGTTTAAGAAACTCACTAAATCCACACTATACATATTTTTTACCATTAAATGAATTAACCATGCTGAGATGTAAAAAAACCAAAGAAGGGTGGATTTCAGTTAAGCATTTGCTTGGGAGTCACTTTTAGAAGTACACAGAGCATTTTGTAAAAGAGCATTTTCCATGGCTCTGTGAACATCCGGGTTGTGCTTGGGGTTTTTTAATCCGTTCCTTAAATATATTCCTAAAAGCCTGTACACTGTACAAAATTACTCTCATCAAACGAGACTCCACAGAAACTGTCAGCAGCACCAGATGCAAACAAACAGCTCTGCAAGTCCAGCATTTGTGTGAAGGATACAAGCACCAGGACCACTTCATCTCCTCATACTAACTTTGTCAACAAACGGATGATCCATGAAGTCTGGCCCACCAATACTTAGATTCAATACATCTATCTTCTTTAAAATTGCATAATTAAAGGCATCCAGAAACCAAGATGTATATGAGACCTGTGTGAAGAGAAAGGGGGGAAGAGTTACCATTAAAAATCCAGTGATTGCATGGCAATACAGACTGCAGACAGAGCAGAACACCACCAGAATAAAGCACAACAGTGACAGTGGTCTCCTTAAACCTCCAGTGCTCAGTACATTTGAGTGATGGCTCCCACACTACAGAGATCAGACTTCCACATATCACTGCTGAAAACACACCAGCTCTGCAAACTGTAAGGAATCCTGTGGTAAGTCTCTTACAAATGTCTCTACCCTTCCTACTTATCAATGCCTGCACTTACAAGTGCGTGCAATATTCCCAAAGGGTCAGTACAGCATCAACCTGGAAAGGCAGAAATTGAAACAAAGGTAAAGTAGCTACCTGATTATTGGTGAACACTCTAAAAATGTGCAGTTCTGCATTTGGAGCAAATCCCTGGCATTCTCTCATGCTGGCTATCACACCTGCTACAAAAGTCCCATGGCCTAAACCTAGCAACAGGAGAAGGAAACAAAATAAGCTGTCAGAAGACAAACATTGCCAAGGATTTGTAGTATTAAACATCACCTATAGCAAAAATCACATCCATTTATCAGACTTTACAACAAACCACGAACACTGGGTTCAGTCCTAGTCTCTCTGAATCACATTTTGCTACCAGGTTCAGTGGGGACAGAGTTTGCAGCCCTGTGTAGCCAGAAAACCAGCTGATGAAACTTGAGTGATACACTCTCCAGTCCATCCACTCCTGATTGCTACCACTGAAATCATGAGAGAAAAACAGTATTTTGGAAAATACAACTCCCAGACACAATGCAGTTTAACGTAAACTTCTTACAGAATTTTCATCCCAACTCTGCAATGGCCATATTTTGTTAAGTATGAACAATGACACAAGAAAACCCTTTTTTTTTCCCCCCTCTCCTCAAAAAAATAATTCAGCTTTTGCTCTATTGGACCACCTGCATTATATTTTTGTACTCCAAGTCTGCCTGTGCAGCAACCATGTGGGCACAGAACAGAGCGAGCTCCCAGAAGCAGGTGCTGCAATGTAAGGGAACACCACACATGATAAAACTGCAGAGATGCACACAACACTGAGCAATATAATCTAGAGATTAAACTGCCAGCTGACTCACTGACCCAAACTGCAGGAAGTTAATATGTGGGAAAGCACACGGTCAGGGCAAGCTGGGGTCGGCAGGGAAGAGGGAACACAAACACACTGCGGAAAATAAAAAGTTCAGTTATACGGAACAAAAAACTTTCCACAAAGGTGCCAGAACTCTGATCAGTTTAGGACTGCCCAGCAAAGAAGGCAAATGCTCTCCCCCTTGAGTATGGAAATGTGTATGCCTTGTGAAACAGCAACATAAAAGGAGTAGAAAAGAAAACAGCTTTGTGGGTTCTGCTCTCGCTGCCACCTCCTGTGACAATGCATTTACACCTACACAAGATCTTGCCCTGGCATTTCCCCACTGACCATGATGAGTGTCAGGTATGATTCAAGGGAGATTTATGCAACACCCTCCTGGAACCTTGATACCCTTTTCTGAATTTGATTTGAGTACAAAGTGCTTGGGACACCGCAGAATTCAGCTTAAAATCACAAAATATAAGGCTTGAACAGATGTTGGCAGCACAGCAGCAAGTGCAAAACACAGCAGGGTCAGGAGTAGTTGGAAAACTGCACAGTAACTCACCATCATCCAAGGTTCTCTCATTAGTCCAGTTTGTTCTCTCCTTTACATTCTTGAAATGTGGATGTTTCTCACTCAGACCAGTGTCAAACACTGCTACTCTCACACCAGCACCTATTAATAGAAAAGCATTACTTTTTCTGATTCAGCTCCATTGTAAATCTATTCTATCGAGTTAAAGAGAACTTTCACTTCATGTAGCACGTGATTTACAATCTCAGTAAGTTACAGATCTTAAATAAACTCACATTCCTATTCAGAAATTCAGCCAAAGATCATAAATATGACCAGTTTCTCCTAAATACAATACTCACACACACAGACCAGCACTCCATAAATATACAACGCATTTCAAACCAAATTCTTTCTCAATCTTTCTGGATCTGGCACCCAAAGAGAGATTAACACACAGAACTCAGCCAGCCTCCCTTACACTTCCCTTGTTTTTCCAAGGTCATTGTTCTGAGGCAACCACCAAAGCATACCTGTGTAACCCATCTGCCAGAGCACATCTGCCTGCAGGGTCTGAGCGACCTGGCGAGGGATAGCCCTGAGCAGGCGCCTGCTGGAGTGTCTGCCGGTCGCGTGCCAGAAGCCAGAGCCTAAGGAGAGACTTGCTCTCCTCAAGGGGCGGGATGACTGCCATTTCTGAGTCCACCTGGTTTCATTGCAGGGCACCATCGCATCAGCTAGGCAGCACCAGGATAAAAACAAACAGTGTGAGGAAAAACACAGAAGATTTCTTTTTTATGCAAATATACACATCATGTTGTTATTACTGAGTATCTATTTTCTCTAATCAGAATCAGTAAAAGCTTCTGGTTTATCTGCTAGGGATACAGAGGTCCACAGCCTCAAGTACCTGACTGCTGCAAAGGAAGTGTTTCTGAGTTGAACACAGAACCACTGCCATGCTTTAGCAAAGGTTATGACAGCACTGTGACAGTTTTTCTAAGCAAAAGAACAGATTTCTGTAAATTAAAGAAAAACTGCAGGGCACTTCTCACTTCTGTAATGCTAAGCTGATGGTTTGAAACAAGAACACTTGCAAAGCAGATCTCATGAAACCACACAGGAAATTACTCACACTCCAGATATTTGAGCGACCGAAAGACCTTTCGCTGAGGCGTCACACGCTTGATGTTCGGGTGGTCCTCCAGTGTGAGCACTCCATCTTTCTGCTTCTCATTGATCTGAATGACTTCAAAATCGCTAGGATAGTCACTGGCGGGGTTGTTGCGAGGTACAATCCTCCAGTTCTCAATGTCACTACTTTTCAGCGCACTTGAAATAAATGTACTTCTAGCTTTAGCTGTGAAGTATCCATTAAAAGCCACAATATACTCTGGAACGAGAGCACAACTTATCAGAACTGGTGTTTAAGTAGCTTACTCATGCATTCACATCACAAAGCCTGAATCTTTCTTTATTCAGAGCAAATAACCACAATTTGAGGTACTTTTTTATTGCTTTTAGAAATCCGCAGTTTATTTCTCTGCTACATAATGGGAAGGGGTGGGGGGTGTTGCATCAGGAAACCTGCAAAATATGATAAAAACCTTTGAAAGGAAGGTAGAATTTTAAGTATTATGGAAGATGAAAGGATGTAGGAGGAGCAGGGGAGAGGGAACGGACTTGCTATCACATCCAGCAGTACAAACCTATATGCCAATTCAGTGTGTTTAACAGGTATGGCTTAAGACCCTGCATGGTACTGAGTTTTAGTGCAAATTACTGACTTTACCAACTATTACACACACAGAAAATGAAGCCAGTCCCAACAGTGCAGTCCTTGAGGTGCATCAGTGATTTGTGAGCGGGCTCAGCCCCAGCACCCCCTCCACTCAGCAGGCACACGCAGAGGTGTCAGTGCTGACACCCCAGCCACGAGCACAGCTCCAGGGGGAACACGACAGCTCCCTGAGGCAGCAGGGCAGGCAGGGTCAGGGTGTCCTACTGCTTCCCCTGCCAGCTCAGCACATCACCTCACCCAGCCTTCCATCTGCTCCCTTTGCCATTATCTGCCATTTTTCCATGCTCATATTATCGCTTCCAAACTTCAGCAAACCCACAGAGCCTTCTTGCCTTTCTCTCTCCTTCAAGGCCCATTTGTGCAGTTACATTTCATAGAAGAGCCTCAACCTCACCCCCAGACCGAAACAAACAGCTCCTGAACACTCCAAACTTACCCACCTGAGCCCTCACACTCCATTTCCACTTTTAACCCCCTCCTTGTTTCCCTCTCCCTTCTCCTGTTCTTTGAACGCTGTCCCCAGATAAACAAAGAACCTCAGGAAAAGGGTTTCTCTTTTTGAATATAGAGAATTTAGCAGATGATCCTTCTACAGAACCCCTGAATGTTACAACTGCACAAACACCACAGATCAGTGCCACACACTGGAAGTTCACATGGATTTTTTGCCTGCTGAGCTCTTTATTACCATGCTCCACGACTGTCGAAGTGAACTCCACTTTCAGAGTAAGGCGAGAACATCCAGGACAAATGTGAGCCTCCTGGGAGGAATTCCCTAGTCTGGTACCAAAATGTTTTTTGCCACAGAGTAAAATAACAACCAGAACAAGCCAGATGTTTGCAAACTTCATGGTCATAGAAGAAAATGGTTTCATTCCAAAAATTCCATATATTCAAATCGCGATTTTCTTCTTTATAAACTAGTTCATTTTTGTTTCAGTAAACGTTGCTTTCACTGTGCTGATCAACTGCATATTCTTAAAGCTGGGTCCAGAATAAGGAGAGATTTCATGGTCTTTTCAGGTCAAGCCTAACAAACAGGCTCATTTCTTTCTACGCTTCTTCTCCATTTTGTATTAAACCATTTGGTCACTCAGGATGTGGTGGCTGAGTCCTGTACTCCATTTCTGATGGTAGAGTTAACTCCCTAGAATTAGCAAAGCTGACTGCAAGCCAACCTGTAAGGCAGGGCAATAGAGAAAATGATTAGATTCATGTTTGTGCAACTGTATAGTCTGAAAAGCTAAAAAGACCCAAAACACGACACCCTTGGTAGCTCATTTTAGAAATCATCAGGAAAAATGTTCACATGTCATTTAATAATTTTTCAGTAACTCTCAAGTCTCTCCCTTGCTCAGATCAGAGCAGATCTGGAAAACCTGGTGTTAATCTGACAACAGAACAGTCAACAGTAACAACCAAACTCGACCACACTTTGTGTGAGGGAAGCAAAGAGGAAAAAATCAGACTCAAACTCTATGACAAGGCCTGGTAAGGACAAGAGATACAAGAGGAGGCAAACTTGCAGTCCCTGTGCTTGAAAATCGACATGAAAAAAGTCTTTCAAATTTGTTTGATCTGGGACATGCATCACTACCACAGGGGCACCCGAAAAACAAGGGCTGATTACAGAATGCAGTAACATGAAGCTAAAGAAACGTGTTCAAAGTGTTTCCCACCTGGAGGGACACCCTCTTCCCCTTCTGTTCCAAAGTGCATAATGCACTCAGGAAATATTGCAATGCTGGCATTGTTTTACATCCCAAACACTTGACCAGCAACTGCCAGATTAAAGGCCATTAAGAGATAAGCAAAGAGAAACATTTCTGCCTGGTTTGTCACACCAGCAGAGCAGAGCTGTGCCCTGCAGCTGTGAGCGGGGCTGCAAAGGAGGAGCCTCACTGGGGGTCACACTGCTTGGGGGAATGATGCACTGACCCCACAGCACAGCCACGGCACGAAGCCAGTCTGAACGGGACAGCTGGTGCTTCATTTTTATTTAACTTTATTTAGCATTACTAAGTTTTCCCTTGACTGACAACACCATGACAGGCTGGGGACTGCTTGTGATTATAAAGTTTCCCCTTGATCCCTAAACTTGACACAGTTACAGTACAGTACACGGACTGCTGGTCTTCCCGAGCTTTGCCAGCCTTATCACTTCCCTGGCTTATAACCCTTACGACAATAAAATAAAACAACCACACAAATAAGCAAAGCAAACACGCTTCGGGCCGATAACAGGTTGTACGCGAGCGCGATGCTGAAGTACGATGGAAACCAAGCGCAAAGGAACAGCTACCCCCGAGCTCGCTGTTCTAACGCCGCCCTCGCAAGGGCCGGACGGGGCTCACGCTGCCAGCCTGCCCGTGCCCTGGAGCGGGGCAGGGGACGGGCACAGGGACCGCGATGGGCCGGGACAGCCCCGCGGGGCACGGCCGCGGTCCCGGGGAGCTGTGCCGGTGCCCGGCACGGAGCGCGGTCCCGCCGGAGAACGGCCGGTGAACTGACAGCCGGCGGGCGAGGCAGCCCGAGCCGAGGGCCGGCGAACACCGGGGAGGCCGCCGGGCCCGCCCCCCCCCCAGCCCTGAGGGAGCCGCGGCGCCCCTGCCCCGCCCGCCCCGCCCGCCCCGCTCACCGCTCCGCAGCGCGGCCCGCCGCCATCTTGCCGCTGTTTACCACACAGATCTCGCGAGAGCCGCGCGCGCGCGCACGCGCACTGCCCGGCGCCGGGCGGAGCCGCTGCCCGAGGGGAGGGAGGGACGGGAGAGAGGGGGAGATGGGTGAGGGGATAGGGGATGGGTGAGGGGATAGGGGATGGATGAGGGGATAGGGGATGGATGAGGGGATAGGGGATGGATGAGGGGATAGGGGATGGATGAGGGGATAGGGGATGGATGAGGGGATAGGGGATGGATGAGGGGATACAGGGGTGAGGGGACACGGGGATGGGTGAGGGGATACAGGGATGGATGAGGGGATAGGGGATGGATGAGGGGATAGGGGATGGGTGAGGGGATACAGGGGTGAGGGACACGGGGATGGGTGAGGGGATAGGGGATGGGAGAGGGGACACGGGGATGGGTGAGGGATACAGGGTGAGGGGACACGGGGATGGGTGAGGGGATACAGGGGTGAGGGGACACGGGGATGAGTGAGGGGACACGGGGATGAGTGAGGGGATAGGGGATGGATGAGGGATAGGGGATGGCTGAGGGGACACGGGGATGGATGAGGGGACACGGGGATGAGTGAGGGGACACGGGGATGGGTGAGGGGACACGGGGATGGGTGAGGGGATACGGGGATGGATGAGGGGATAGGGATAGGAGAAGGGACACGGGGATGGATGAGGGAGCTGGGAGTCCAGGGACAGGGCCGGGTGACGGGTCTGGCTGCTGCAAGGAACACGCGGGTAGTCCTGGAGACAGGGATAGAAAATATATAGAAATATCCCACAGCCTCACCTGTCCCGAGGTTCACTTAAGGCCCTGCTGAAGTTACCCGTGTTTAACTCCCCTTTGCAAACGAGCAGGAGTCAGTGCTGCCACACAAGCCCTGGTGTTACACTGCACAATGAGGCGCGTTCAGGGCCAGCTGAGGTGGGGTTGGTGCAGACAAACCCCTATGGTGGGTCCCTGCCCCTGCTCCCCCTCCCCACCTGCTCCCCGTCTTCACAGCTTCCCACAGTCGGCTGGGATTGTCTTCTTGAACAGCATCATTTCAGAGGGATTTGGAGGATTCTCAAATTCTGTCAGCTGTACAAATGGACATCACGTAGCACCATGTGAGAGACAGTCACTTACTGTCAGAAATAAAAGTGTACCTGCTCCTGCCCAACTACCTCACTGAGAAAGTGAAGAACATCAGCACTCTGTCGCCCCAGAGGAGCTCTTTAATACAAGGATACAGAAAGGATCCAGCTGTCTGGGTTACATAGCTTGTTTCTCAAGGTATGGGTAAGTCACAGTGAGTCCTCCCAGGTTCACTGCACATCTCTGCAGCGCTGCTCAGAGTCCAGCACTCGGCACACAGGACCTCTGGACGCCCCTATTTCCCTCGGGGTGCCACCGCTTGCTTGCGCAGAATCCTGGTGACGTAGAGGGTGAGCCGTGCCCACATCCACTCCGGCAGGCGCTCGGCCAGCGCCAGCTGTGCAGAGCCACAGCGAGGGACAGCACAGGGAAAGGAAGGGACACGTTAGAGACATGCCACTCAACAGGCTCAAATCACTGCCAAAGCAAGGCAAAAACCGCTTGAACATCAGCACCTAAGCCTTAAATTCAAGCCCTTGGGAGTTAAGCTGTTTAGCCGTTTTGGAAGGAGCACCCACAGCTGAACAATAAAGTTCTGCAAATAAATCCTAAAGCAGTTTGGACAAGTTCCCAACAGCAATACTGTCCACTGGCTTTAATTGCCACGTCTTGCCAGAATTCTTCCCATCTCTTTTATTCCCTTTGGACTAAAGCCCACTTCTTCACTTCCTTCTATCAGCCTCATGCTACAGGAAATCAGCAGGCAGGATACATGAACTGTGCATAAAACAATCTGCCCCCAAAAATGAAAACCCTAACAAATGGAGAACCTGCTTCCAGATAAATTAGAACAAAAGTATGTGGGTTTTTTTCACTGCTATTATTCCATCCTCCCTACCCACCCTTCCCCAATACAGAAATATGCTCCATGCATTAAGACTGAAAAAAGCTGTTTCTGTTCACAGAAGACAGCTGGCCAGTCAGCAACACCCCAAGTGAAATGATACTCTCTGCCCATTAATAAAAAGGTGTCGCTTCCCCATTTTTGCAGCACATTTCAAGTGGGAATTGGATTTGCTCTCCCATCTCAAAAATAAGCATGCCCAAGCATAATTTTCTAAAGCAGAACTAGTTAGAAAACATGGCACAGCGTCTTGAAGTCCTACAATACACATTGCACTTTTTCAGAATGTGACCAGAGTTTTCATTGAGACTCCTAAAAAAATAAACATTTGATTTCTACATGACAAATAGTTGAATGAATATTTCCACATGAAATAGTTGAATGAATGCCATTACCAGGATTTCATGCTTCCAGTAACCAGCGGTCCTTGTGGATAACCCAAGAGTAGAAACAGCATGACTTGCATATTCTTCAGCAGAAGGTAACAAGAAAGATCTCTTTGACAGAAAGCTGCTGAATGCTACCATTTTTGTAGCAACTGTGCTTGGGATTAGACTTTGAACAAAAATTCCTTTTGAGCCATACTCGTGATGTATTGCTCTACTGAAATAGTCCAAGTACATCTAGAAAGACAAAAGCAGAGAGACACCTTTTTTTTTCTTTTTTTTTTTTTTTCCAAACAATGAAATGTCAGGGCAGAGTCTTATTAAAATTACAGAGAAGTTGTAACATACTTAATAAATCAGCTCAATAACAGTATAAAAATATGCACTTTTAAGTATCATCAACGTTTCTGTGTGTTATTTGTTTGCTATAAACCTGCCACAGTAGAGTAACCTGCAGGACAGAGTGACTGATTAACAAAATCTGACAATTTCTGCTTAAAGACAATACAGAAACATTTATTTCATCAAAAACAAACACCTTGTTTAGTTTGGAGGCATTATAGACAGCTATACCTTGTCAGAAGGCCAAAATAAAGTCCTATTCTTTAATTTACAGGGGAATTTTGCATTCAACTGCCTTCCCCAGAGTCCGGGTTAGTTACTTCCTGGGACTCCCTTATGCAGAATTCCTCCTTTGTTTATGGGTATCTGTGTTACCTCCTTTAGCTCATTTTACTGTTCCAGAATAACAAAAGCACAGGACTGGTGAGTGGCACTGCTGGAATCAGACAGGACGAGGCTGCCTCAGTCCCATCAGGGCAGCACCACTGATGTCACGGTGCTGCTGCTGCCCTGCCACACAGCCACTTACCCCTGACAAAGGGCATTTCACAGAGCAGCTTGTGAGCAAACGTGTTTCTGCTCCCCAGTTGCCTCACAAAAGGCTTTCCCAACAGTTTGCTGGGAAATCATCTTGTACAAATGCTCTTACAAGTGATTTAGGAAAACCAAAGCAATCACTTCAAACACTGTGCATTGTTAATGCACCCAGAGGCTGAGAACGCTAGAGCAGCTTGTTCTCCCTTCTGTGTTCTGAGCCAGGCTTAAGACTGGACTGCTGATCTAGGAACTGCATTAATGCTGCCAGCTAAATAAAGGAACTTTGGTACTGTTTGGGTTTGTTCCTTCTCTTTCAGTCAAGCTTTTTAATTATTTTAGTTCAGAGTGCAGTTCTACTCACAAAAGCTATCCCAAGAGCAAGGCTGCAGCAGACAGCTGCCACTGACAGCTGGGAGCAAGGACCACTGGTGTTTAGACACCACATCTAGGCCAGATCCTTCATGCCAGCAGCACATCATGCAGTGTAAATCCACACCAACATGAGCATTCATACTGCCAGCATCACCCACCCGCCCCATCCTATTCACTACTGACTGGATCTTCTCAGGGTGGACAATTACAGGGGAAAAGTTCCTTTCACTTCTCCCCACACATGATACAATGGTGTAAAAGCCTTCCACCCCTTGGTGTTCAGTGAAGCAGTGGCCTGATTTGGCCACAGCCTTGTCATAATGGTGGCTTGAGCCTCTTGCTACCAAATACTGGTGTGTAGGAGACTTGAAGTATGTCTGCACAGTTCAGCTGAATAAGGGAGATTAAATTCTGCCACTCTGCTTTGTGCATCTGAGGAAAACAACATTTCTCCTAGAATTAGTTATGCCACAGTTCACACAAAATCAAACATCACTGACTTTGGTTCACAGCCCAGCACTGGTGAGGATGAAGAGTTTACTGCATAATACATGTATCATTCACCTCCAGTATTTAAACAAATCCCTAAAAAACCTTCAAGTATTTTGACATCCTTGCTGAAAGTGTTTAAAAAAACCCATACCACAACCAACCTATAATGTACTTTCCAGTGCATACCATTAATTACACCCCAACTTACTTTAGAGGCTCCATAGATTGTTATCAGTGGTGTTGGCTGACAACAGAGTATAGAAGAAATGTTCACAATTGCTCCTTTCTTCTTCTTTAGCATACCTGGCAGCACAATATGTGTCATCATGTTAGCAGAAGCAATATTTATATGGATCATGTCCCACAGCACATCCTCAGACAGATTAGCAAAATAGTCCGGGTACTCAGTAAACATTCCCACATTATTCACCAAAATCCCAATTTCTCTGTCTTTCAGAGCCTCTTTAATGGCTGGGTAAGGCTCACGGCCCTTGCTGAAATCAGCTACTATGAAATCTGTTTCCACTTTGTGTGTTTCAGATATGCTCCTGGACACGGCCTCCAGCTTCTCCTTGCTCCGGCTGACCAAGATGAGGTTGACTCCCCGCTTTGCCAGCTCCTCGGCGTACGCCTTCCCGACACCATCCGTGCTCCCTGTCAGTGAAAACAGCAACAGAATAAACGAGGGGGAAAGCAGAGCAACCCCAGCCTTCCCTTTGACACTTCTTTCAATTATAGCTCTGTTCTCTTTTTTGAGATCATGTGGTGCTGAATACATTGATTTCAAAGCCACAGCATTGAAGACAACGTTGTCAGCAGCCACCTTCTGCAATCCCCCTCGTACAAGTTTTAGTTTCTGTGACAACAAGAGAGAGATCAAAGCACAATCTTATGAAAGGCAGAGATGCCAGAGCTACAGGACTCAAACTGTGTTGAAGAACTACAGCACATATGAAAATATCATAGCAAAAAAAGGATCTCATCTGCATCTCTGTCTACACTTGCAGGTGTTCATGGTGTACCTTGTAAATTTTGGGGACAATTGCTGTAATTC
Source organism: Myiozetetes cayanensis (assembly GCF_022539395.1). Taxonomy (NCBI): domain Eukaryota; kingdom Metazoa; phylum Chordata; class Aves; order Passeriformes; family Tyrannidae; genus Myiozetetes; species Myiozetetes cayanensis. Next base: position 18,120,120 of record NW_026087270.1, on the reverse strand, counting down.
TTTCTCAGCAGTCAGTCAAATCACTTAGCTTGTCCATATGCTGAGGAACTGAACCTAGTAAGGCAATGAACAACAGCCACTGCAACCAGAGGTAATACAGGCCCCAGGCTGTGACATAAGCTCACCCAGCAGCACAAGCCACAGGTCTCACAGTACTGGCACAGTATGCTACATAAACATAGGTAAATACGACGCTTCCTCTCTTACCAGTGACCACGGCCCATTGTCCATACTGCTTGACAAGATCAACCTCACAGCCCAGCTTGGGCATAACATGCAACCGAAGCATGCTGTAAGTGTCAAAGGCCAGAGACACACACTTTCTGACTGTGTACCAAGCTCCAACAAGAGCCAGGGCTTCCATGTAGAAACTGCAGGAACGACTGATCTCCCTGTACAAGAGGGAGAAACGATCCACCGCTGCCATGGTGATCACAAGCCTGAAAAAAAAAGAGAGACACAGGCAATTACAACTGGCTCTTGGGCCGTGCAAACTTTTCAAACTGAACGGATAACCTTTGAGATTCACCATGTTACAGTCTGAGCACTGTTTTGATACAGAAAACCCACATGTCGGCCTGCTAAAATCTGGGTATCACCTACCATCATCCCCATTGATTTAAGTACTCTATAGCTCTTGTTCTAGGATTTAGCTATTAACCAGTTATACTGCAATGACACTGATCAATGACAGCAAAAGCAGGAGAAGCTCAACATGTCAAAACTAATTTCGGAAGACGAAGAACTTGCCGCAAGAGAGGCAAAGGATAATCAGCAGGAGAGAGCTGAGAGGCAAAGAAACAACGGGCTCTTTCAAGGCCGAAAAGCTACACGGGGGAGGACAACGCAAGCCCTGAGGGCAGAACTTCATTCCCCACCGCATCTCCCGCTGGCCCCCGAACCAGGGCGCGGTGCAGCGCATCAGCCTCCCGGAACCCCGCGCCTGCCGAGCCCTCACGGCTTTCACTGGGTAGCGCATTTCTAAACCAAGCACAAAGCCCAGCCGCTGCCGCCGCCTCCGAGCAGGGCCCGACCCCTCGGGCCGCCACACGCAGGAGGGACCCCAGCGGCCCGCACAGACCCGGGCTGCGGGGCCCCTCCGGTACAGCCGGGCCCCCAAGGGGCCCGGCTGTACCGGAGGGGCTCCGCAGCCCGGCCGTGTCCCGGTAGTCCCTCCTCACCCTCGCCCCGGTCCCGCTTCCCCCTCAGGCCCGGTCCGGTCCCTCCCGCCGCCGCTCGGGGCCGCCGGGAGCGGCCGCGCCGCCTTGTGGGCCGTTGCGCGGTCGCCATGGCGACGGGCCCGGCTGTGGTGGCGGCGGCGGGGCCGGGCCGCTCTCCCCCATTGCCCTGCCGGGCTGTGCTCCCCACCCTGCCCTGCCGCCCGCTCGCCCACACCGCGAAAGTCAGGCCGTGAGTCCGGCGCTGACGCGGGGGCTGCGGGAATGGAAGCGGCCGCCGCAGAGCGGGACGGCGGCGGAGGGGAGGTCACAGCGCCAGAGGCGCCGCCGGGCGATGGCGCGGCCGGAGCTGCCCCCACAGAGCGTGAGGGCAGAGCTGGCAGCGCAGGTGAGCCCCGGGCTGGCTCGACAGCACCAGCTCGGGACACTCTGGCCAGCACAATGTGCAGACATCGTCTGCTAACTACTCATCTGGGTGCCACAGGAGGCTGTGCTTTCTCCCAGCAAAGTCCCTGGAAATCCTGCCATGACTGAGGCGCGCTCAGTTGCTACCTGCCTGTACCTTTTTTTACCATTACCTCTGTTCCTTTACTCTCCTCTTGCTGGAGAGAGACTTTTTCGTGTGTTGTAGTCTCCCTGCTGGCCTGCGCTCTAAACCACAGAGCTCATGTGGCAGAAGGGACCACAGTGGCTGGGAGCGTCTGGCCCAGCTCCCTGCTCGAGCAGGGCCATCCCGGAGCACAGGGCACAGGATGGCACCCAGACAGTCCTGGAATATCTCCATGAGGGAGACTCCGCACCCTCCTGGGTGATCTGTCCCGATGCCTGGTCACCCCCACAGTAAGGAGGTTCCTCCTCGTGTTCAGGTGGAACATCCTGTGCATCACTTTCTGCCCATTGCCTCTTGTCCTATTGAATAAGCCCTATTATTATTATGTTTCAGTTACAATCCTATTTAAATGAGCTGGTACAATCACCTTGTTCGTACTCTCTTTTTAAGTGTACGGACTGCAAGTGCAACTAGAAGGTCCAGAGCAAGGTTCTGAAGAGAGAAATACTGAAATTGCAGTTAATCAGTGTAAAGACAGCGTGAAGGAGTGCAGCTCTGCAGACACCGTCCAAGGAGTGCCAAAGGGTAAACCTGTAGAAGAGCTGAAAGACAGTGCTTGGGATGACTTAGATACACCACTACCATAGTCTCTCTACATGCAAAGTTAAGAGTCTTGTCAAACACAAATTAGTGTTAATTAATTATAATACATGGTAAATGTCTAAGACCATAAGAACATTGATGCCAGTACTTTATTGCCACTGTATGTTATAATAATCTTAAGACTAGTGAGTAATACTTGACTTCCAGATCTAAAAAAAAAAATAGAATAGCAAATTTCAGCAGTTAAATTTGCTACTACTTATTTTATACTTTACCTTCTAAAAACATTAGGTTTCACTAAAATTATCAGCAAAAATCTTGGTTAAAACCCTCCTCTTCTTGAAATTCACATTCAGGTGCTCTTCAGTATTTCTCTAAAGTAACTGGCAACATGACACATTTTCCCTACCCTTGCTGTTAAATTGCAACTCATTTTCTTACCTACAAAGATGTTAAAACTCAAGAGAAAGCTGTCAACTGCATGTCCAGAGCAGGCCAACAGAATGAACAAAAACCAGGCGTTGATCATGAGTCTGTAACCAGCTCATCCCGTCAAAGGACAGCTGAGAAGAAGGGCTCTGTGAGGTAATACTCTGCTTGTGGATGTGTTTGAGTTAAAGCTTGGAGCACTGAAGTCAGTGGGAGTTTTGCTACTCTGCTTATTGATCTCAACTCGGAGAACAATTTTGCAGATGAGCTTGAGAATAATTGATGAATCAGGATTAGTGAGATTCCCAGCATCTGTACAGATGTTTGGGTTTTTATGGCCACAGTAGCAAACTACATTCTAACCACATGAGGTAGTCTATTTAGTGGATCTGGAGAAAATTGTGCAAACTCTTGTGGTAGCTGTTTGCCAGTAGATCTGACCATTTCTCAGCATCAGTTCAGGCAAGGCATTGTGTTAATTCCTAATGGCATTCCCAGCCAGCCACAGCTGCATATTAAAACTTCCTTGAGTGCTCTTTCAGAGTCAGCATTCCATTAAATGTTGGGCTGAGGTCCTGTACCAAAGCAAGCAGGAACAGAGGAAAGAGCTGTCGAGGAAGGGAGCAGAAGCTAACATAGGATCACGCTGCTCTTGTCCAGGAAGATGGACTCTCTAATTCCCTACTCATTTTCCTACATACTCTGTTTTTTAGCGGGCCTGGTAACTCACTTCACACAGGTAGAAATGAAAAGCCACTCTAAAAAAACCTACTGCTTTTTTAATTTGGAATGTAGTTTTGAAAACTGTAGCTCTTTCTATTGCATGACAGAACTATTCATTGTGTTGCAGTGGAATCTATAAGGAAGCAAAAGATTTCAGAATGTGCACTGAAACACTTTTTGTTTTGTTTCTGCTTCCTGTTATCATTTTAGAATGACAAAAAAGACTCTGCTGGACATCTGTAAACAGCAGAAATTATACTGGACCCCCTACTTAAATGATACACTTTATTTGCATTATAAAGGTAAGATGTGGACATGACTGTTTGGATTTATCATTCCAAGTAGCATTTTAGCAGAGAATCCATTTCTTGGCTCACTGAAGTAAGATATGTAGTCATTCTTTTCAATTAAAAACATAATTTTATATAATACTGGAATTGGGAAACAAAATGTCTCAATATGAAGGTAGAAAAATAAACTGATTATACATCTAATTCACTTTGTGGAGTCATTCAAAGGATCAGTAGGAATCAGGGACATATTTTTGGTGTTTTTTCCTAAAACAATAGCCTCTGAGGAATGTCTTAAAATACTGGTCTGGGTTGCATTCAGAGGAAAGTATATGTACTTAGGACATGCTACCTTCTGCCTTTGGCCTTGGTTTTGCCATGTGTTATTTGGCATCCAGAGGGCTGCATGAGATCCAGAGCAGAACAGGTACTGGGGTGGTTTTGCCCTGGACGGGGCAGGAACAGTGGCATTAATTCAGAGGAAGCACTGTCAGTGGGCTCAGCACCAGTGTCCTCACAGGCTGCAGCAGCTCTGCTTCTGTGGCACTGACTCTTCCAGAGAGCCCCTCTCAGCCATTTCATTTTCCATCCTCCTTTTCCTGCAGGATTTGACCGCCTGGAGAACCTCGAGGAGTACACGGGCCTCAAGTGTTTGTGGCTGCAGTGCAATGGCTTGAGGAAAATCGAGAACCTGCAGGCTCAGACAGAGCTGCGCTGCCTCTACCTGCAACTCAATCTAATTGAGAAAATCGAAAACCTTGAGCCCTTGCAAAAGCTGGACTCCCTCAACATCAGTAACAACTACATTAAGACCATTGAGAATCTCTGTAAGAACTGTGGGTGCACCGTGTGTTAACCTTGGGCAAAGCCCACGTTCCTAAGCTCTGACTAAGCTATTATCAGTGGCACTGGTTTCAAGGGATATTTTTATTCATGGCAGGCATTTGCACAATATCCCATACCAAAGTCCACAGGGCTTCTGCTGAGGAGTCAAACCTGTGTAATTGCAAATTAAATAGATGAGAAAGTAGGAACCACTTTCACGTGGATACCTAGAATAATTAGGTAGTGTTTTCCTCACTTCTTAATACCATCTCAGTCTTATCAGTGTTGCAGACAGGCTGACAATCCAGTTTTCACTACTTGCTTTACAGTTAAGGTGTGCTTTGGCAGTTGCAGACACAATTACTGAATCTCTTATGTCTGCTAAAAGATTATTCTGTCTGCAGCAGACAGTAAAAAACAATGCCCCTACATTACCACTTGCATACACTGGGAAATTTTGAAAGGCAGCTTCTTGCTTTTATGTAACTGATTAGTTTGAAATGTGAATAAAAGACAACCACCATCCCAAAACCAAATAGCTGTTTTTCCCAGGGTGAAGAAAGCAGCTTTGGAGGCCTAGCCAAAAAGTGCATGTAGCAGAACACCAAATTTAGAAAAAAGCTCCAAATTCAATACAATGAGTTTGACCATGCAGTTTTTCGCTTGCTCCAGGAAGCCCTCTGTGAAGTAACAACTCTTACCTTTCCTTTCCCCGCCCTGTTGTTGTCCCACAGCTTGTCTGAAGGTGCTGCAGACTCTGCAGATTGCTCACAATAAGCTGAGGACGGTGGAGGACATCCAGCACTTGCAAGAGTGCCCCAGCATTTCTGTCCTTGATCTTTCCCATAACGGCCTAAGTGACCCAAGTATTGTAACTGTTCTGGAGACCATGCCTAATTTGGTGAGTCAGACACAGCTGAGGGTTCCTACCATGTGTGTGGGTGAGCCCCATGAGGTGCTTTTGGTAGTTCAGGTATTGGTCTAAAAAAAATCATTATTAACCAGTATTTTATTTCTTGTTGATTACCTGTAACACTCAGGAGGTTTTATTCACCTCTTGTTTTTGCAATGACAGGCAAAGTGCATATCCAGAATGGAGGTTTTTTGCTACTCAACTTTAAAAATTGTTCCCCTTGTTTCTGTAGCATGTGCTGAATTTGATGGGAAACGAGGTGATAAGGAAAATTGCTAATTATAGAAAAACACTTATTGTTCGACTAAAACAACTCACATATCTGGATGACAGACCAGTTTTCCCAAAGGACAGGTAAGAAACACAGCCTTCTTCATTACACAGCAATAAAGGTCAAATGCTAATGATCCCTCACACATTTCTTGTCAAAACTGTCATGGAAGGAAAGGAAGACTGACCAGTATAATTTATTGAAGGAGACTTGGAGGACAAGGGTATTGTATTACAGAGTTCTACATCTCACATACCTAGAAAAAAGCAATCTATTTTTTCACAAAATGATTCTTGAGAATGCTCTTATGCCAAGTCTGTAGAGCAGAGGCAAATCCTGATTTCATCATTAACTGAACAGGTGTCTGGAAGAGCCAAGCCCAGCCCAGAGCAGTCTCTGGTGCTGTGATCACCAGCATCTGCCTATCTTGAGGGTTTTTGTTTCAGTTCCACATACAGGATGAGATAAACATTCATCCCTGTTGCATAAGGGATTGTCACTGCTAAATGCTTTTTTTCTATTTTCAAGCTATTTTGAATTTCTCTCTCATTGCAAAGATGGGCTTCTCTAGCTGTATTACCCTGATTTGTGTTTTCATTAGAGCCTGTGCAGAAGCCTGGGCTGTTGGAGGGCTTGAAGCTGAGAAAGCAGAAAGGGAAAAATGGGAAACCAGAGAGAGAAAAAAAATCCAAGATAGCATCGATGCATTAGCAGCCATCAGGCAAAAAGCAGAGGAAAATAAAAGGCAAAAGTGCATGGAAGAAAGAGATATAAGTGCAAGGTGTGGAAATGGAGATGCAACAGATGCCCTGGAAGGTTTGTGCTGACAATTTTGGGAGGTGTCTCTGACCACTTCAATTTGAATGTGCAGAGGAGTCTTTATCTGGGTTTTTTGTGTTGACTAAGAAGTAAAATTTTTTCTGCAAGCAAGTGAATTGCACAAAGGAGAGGATAATCAGCACTTGTTGCTGATCCATCAAAGTCCTCAAGCCTATATTTAAATACGTAGTCACCTGGGAGTCTTTTCAAAGTTAACTCTGAGGACCAGCCAGTTGTTCACTACAGTGTTTTCTCTAGATGATTTTTTTTTTTGCTGGGGAACTTTATTTGCTGGGGAGTTGAGATGGGAAAACCCACAACATTGTGCAGTCTTGGGAGGACTACTCAGCCACAAATAGCTGCTCACACAAAGCAGGAGCTTTTGCTGCATATTTTAGGCCAGGGTAGTAATGTTTGGATATTTAGAATGAGCAGTGGTAGACTGACTTAGCAATTTTAATTAACTTGTTTCTTCTGTAGGAGCACCTGAAAATTCAGAAGATGGTGATGGAAATTCTAAAACATCAAAGCCTTCAAATGTATCAGAAGAGGAAGAAGCTCAAGAGAAGACTGAGAAATTTAAAAATGAAGGTTTTGATGGTAGTGATGAAGTGATAACACTTCTACCAAATAGGGAAGATAACAGAGATTTCACATCTGGAAATATTCCTGCTGGAGTTCAAGAGGATCTGCAGGAACCTGACTTTTACAAATGTGCAGATCTCAACCAGGAGACAGATGGTAAGTGAGGAACCAAACCAAACTGAGGATGCAGAGGTGATGAGCCAAACTCTTGTCTTAGTGCAGCCTCTGCTGATGCACAGATAAGAACATTCCATTGGATTTCCACAGGGCAAATCAAGCAATACTGGATAAAATATTCTTTAAATACAACAAACAAAAAAATTCTGAGGGCTTAACCTGCAACTTCTGCAACTTAAAGGTGGAACTGCACTTCTCCCCCATGCCAGGTTTAGTGGCAGGACAGGCTGCCCTCAGTGCCACTGTGCAGTCTGTCTGCCAGCAGAAGCTGGCCATCCCTCCAGAGATGGTCCTGTGCCTTCACACCTGGGAGAATGCTTTTACAGATTGTGGAATACATTATTGCCAAATGAAAGTATTAATCTATACAATATAAGATATAAGAGAGACCAAGAATGTGATGGAAGGACAAAGTGCTGGGTTCAGCTGTGAATTCTCAGTGGTGCTCAGGTCCCCAGCAGTTTGGTTCTGCAGTGCTTGCCCTTGCAATATGGACATTTTTGCTGAGTGAGTTCTCTCCAGCTGATTGTTTGTTCTTTAGATCTCCCAAGAAAGAAGGCCGTGCCTCCTGCAGGGGATGAACCTGCTGAAAGCGAGCAGTCCCAGGTGGAGACACTGGAGGAACTTTACCTTGATGTATGTACTGGATGGGGATGTTGGGAAGTTCTCGTGTGGGTATTGTCTTCTCCAAGGTCATTCCTGTAACATCCTGGCCAATAAAACTGTATGGCCAGGTTCTTAGGGAGCTCTGCTATTAGAAAAGGAAAAGGAACCCAAAAGGTAAAGTTGCAGAGGTGTTTATTCTGTCCAGTGCAGCATATATAAAGAATTTACCACTGCTTCCAAAGTTCATTTTACCCTTAAAATTTTTGTCCTATAAGTGCTTTTGTCCTATAAATCACCTGAAGTTGACCTCCTATCTCTTTGATTTCTCTGGAGAAGTTAATGAGGGCTCTCATTTAAAAACAAATCACATCAAAAAGAATCTAGTAGATATGTTTGTCCTCTTAAGCAACACTCAAATGAAATATGCAGTTGAAAATGTGAACTATAGCCGAAAAAGCATAAGGAAGAAATGTTACCTATCAGTATCAGTATTATAAATTAATTCTCAGTATGGAACTTGGAGGTCAATTTCCAAGAAAAGCAAGATTATTCAGGTATATAATAAGTAGTTGACATTTGTAGTATGGTGCTGTATTACCTAAGACTGCTGTCTGGTGATGCAACATTTAAACATGTTTGCCACACTTAACCCTTGGGAGGACATGGATAGCACTGAAAAATGCAACCTCCCTGCAGAGGGAACTGCTCAGTGTGTCCTGACAAGGACCCTGCTGCTGCACTGACAGTGCCCCACTGTGACATAACCAGCAACAACAAACTTCTGACCTCAGGATTTCCCAGAGCACTTCATGTGCTCTTTGATACCTTACCCTGGCATGGTTAACTCACTACTGGCAGAAAAGTCTCTTATCTTCGCCATTTCCCAGGAAAAAAATGCCACGTTACCGAAGGGCTCAACCCAGTGCTTCGGTAGAGGGTTTGCTGCTGCCTCCTCCTGTTTGGCTGTCTTTAATAACAGGTTTAAAAAACACAGTGGAGAGAACTGGCAACAATTCAAAGTATAAACAACGCTATTTTCAAAAGCAGCTCTTGCAGGGTCTGCAGTAAAGGCTTTACATCTGTAGTGATACTGCAGGAACCCACCATGTGAGGAACTCATCAGTTCAGGGTTTGGTTTTGCCCTGGTGCTCTGTGGCACCACAGGGAGCTCCTTTGCGTGAGCTGTAACACAAAGAACTCTCCAGCATGCACCCAGGGGAGGTTTTTAGGCTCCTAAACAGTGGGCTATTTTAATTCCACAGAAGAAAAGGCAGGCCCAGATTACACACTAATGCACATTTCTGTTCCTTTGCTGCTTTGTTCTCCAGCAATGTTCAGTAACAGCAAGAGCCTCTCCCAGCACCAACCTCCTGTACTTACATTACTGCAGATATTCCAAGGAGTCTGAGAGCTGACATAGCAGGGAATGGCTGGGAAGGTGCTGATGGTGAGGAGCTCTGGAGCTGTCCTTGTTCCTCTCCTGACCGTAGATGGTCTCAGGAGTAATAGAGGGGAGGAGAGTGGAGAGGATTTGTAATGTGGTGGTTATGACATCCCTTTGTCAAGCAGAAGCAAGCTCATGTTGCTGCACATGCCTTGGCAGTGTTTGAACCACATTCCAGGTACCCAAGTCAGGATAACTTGCAGTAAGTGAGTTTGGTTTGATCTGCAAATGCACCCTGCTGACTGAAACAAGACTAACAGCTATTTCATCTCCTATTGACACCAAATTCCACCCACTAACATTAGTCTCAGATCTTAGGTTGTACTTTTTTAATGCTGTTTTTATAAAACTGTGACTGCAGGACATGCTGCACCAGCCACACCTGGGAGAGGAGCACAGTGTGGTGCTGCTGGCTGTGGCCTCACACCCTGACAAGCACTGCCTTGGAGGAGATCCCAGTGAGCCACAGGGGTCGTGTTTCATGGGTTACTGATCACTGATTCAGGATCTGTCATTGTTTCAGGAACTGCCTGATTTAGAAGATGTAGATGTAACCGAATTTCCCCCAGAAGAGGAGATCTTTGTTCAGAAGGTAACATTTCTATTAACTCCAGGAATGAAACTTCCCTGAACACATGCACAAATGTTCTGCAAAGTGAGGATAATCTAAGCTGTGAAATGCTGGTTTGGGAGGTGCAATCAGTTATGCATTTATAAACTAAAATGGATGGTTTCAGCAGATCATATCCACTTGTAAATCTTTTTTTGTTTTTTTATATTATTTTATAGCAAAAATAGGAGAATGAAAACCTAAGATCAAGTAATGCACCAGTTACGTAGGTTTAATTTCTTAGTAATAACATTATAACATGTAATTTATAATGAAGATTACTCTTAAAATGCACTTTACCAGTACTAATATGCTGCAAAGGACTGAATAGAGAGAACAAAGCACCTGGTGCTGAATAAAATCTGACATTTCAGCTGAAAACACAGAGAGATTGAACCTCCTCTGCTCCACTGCAGGCCAGTCCTCGTCCACATTAGCACTTTGCTTGGCTCAAACCAATCTTTTAGGCAAAAGCCCAGAAACAGAAACAGAAGGGGCCAAAAGAAGGCAACAAAGACTAAAAGCCCAGTTTTGGCTCTCATGCCAATCAAAGAATCACCCTGGCCATGCTGGAGGCAGAGGCTGGTACATGTTCCTACAGGTCTCTCCAAGATAACTTTTCCAAGAGTCAGCATAAGGCAGGGAATTTATTTTCTCTTTGGGTCACAGAGTCGTAACAGGGTTGCAAAATGTCTTGGCCAACAAAGCCTCCAATTACCAGAAGGCCAGGGAAGGGAACACGGGATTAGTGAAGGAGTGTGTGTTAGCAGCTGTCTTGCTCCGAGGTGCTCAGCTCTCAGCTGAAGACAGATGATGTCAGTCAGGTTTGCAGCCCACACTCTGCTGAGCTGCTGAACCAGATCTTTTTGTGAACTGTTACCAGTTTATGGTCAGTTGGTCACTGCAGGCTGGGAAACAGGTAACCCATGGGCCATCCCTAAAGCAGCAGGGCTGTGGGTGCAGCACATCTTCCCTGCACTGCAGGAGAACAGCACATCACAGCTGACAACTGTGACATGGATCCAAGCCATAGTTACCCATCCTTCAGCTTTTATATCAGAGAACAGTATGTTTTCAATTACCTTTTCTACCTTTACAGCAGGACTATCACCCAAAGATTGAAATCATTTCTGAAGTGACAAATGACAGCGATTCTGCATTAGAGGAAAACAATAAAAGCATGTTTGAGAAATCACTAGAAGAAGTTCCAACAGCAATTTTTTCAAATGTGTGTAAGAGCCATAAAGAGAATGAAGAGGAGGAGCACTTAAGACCCCTTCTTGAAAGCTTCTTTACAGAGCCTGCTAATTCAGAAAGGCACCTGGAGATCAAAGATAAAAAAGGAACCCCCTTGAAACCCCTGATACAAGAGGTGGTCACTGGGCCCAAGGACCATCTGCTGTTGTCACCAGTCTGCCATCAACCAGATGACCCAAGCCCATGGGAAGAGGATGGTAAGATTACAGTGACTTCTCTAATCACAGAGAAAAAGGTGGGTGGCACATGCACACTAAAAGTAAGGATCTGTTCAGCTCTCGTTGAAGATTGCTAAGTTACAATCACCTCTTCCTTTTATTTATGTGGGAATCCTAATCAATTAGGAATTACAATGGTATTTTTTTCTACAGAGGATTTCTTGCTGAGTTTCATTTAAATGGTTTTAAATGTTTCTTTTCTCAGTATTAAGGACCAGCAGTGAGCTTTATTTGTCTGGTACCTTTGTGCTCTGACAGGGAATGGCAGTGATGGCGAAGCACAGGGCCTGGCTGAGGGTGAAGGATGTCCCCACGAAGCACCAGCTGCCAAGGACACTGAGGGTGGATTGGATTAATCCCTTTGGAAAAAAAGATGGACCACATCTGGAGCCCAGCACGTGGCTGACTGCAGGGAGCACCCCAAAGTGTGGAGCCCAGCAGTGGGACCATCAGAACTGACACCACCCAGAGATACAAAACCCCCCCCGGCTCCTGGGGCAGGAGGCTGCTCACTGCTGTGCAAACCACTGCTCTGAGGGTAAATCCCAGGCTCCTGTTCTTGTGCCTTTGCATCCTTCTAGGAATTACTTAGTTAAATGTTAATGTCTCAGGTTTCAGTACAGATGTAGTTTCAAAGCAAAATGTTACGACTATCTGTGATTTGAACTAAATAAAGATTCTGCTTGTAACCACACCCTGTGAGAGGTGGCCTCATCGTCAAGGGCTGACAATGTTTTTGTGACACAACAACCACCACAACATCAGCAATGGCCTAAGCTCTGAGTGACCTCCCTTCATTGAGCCCCACCCAAGTTTAGGCGAGTGTCTTTTTTCATTTTTCTATAAATCCTTAATAATTCGTGATAAATAGAATTGTAGATGTGCACATTTGAAGAAATAAAATATTACTATGGGCTTGTTGAAAAGATGTGTTTCCAGTCAGCTGGGCTTAGGTGCCATCTGGTGGCAAGCGAAGTAGATCTCACAGTGACACAAAATAATTGTAAAAACCCTCAGGGAAGACAACACAGTTGCTTTAAATTTCAGCCATTTTCCACTTTCCATGGATTAAAACATGCTGGTAAAATCCTTGGCCTCCAGGACAGGGCGGGAGGGTGAACCAAGGGCCTGTGGAGAACAGGCTTGGCTGAAAGCACCAGCAGAGGAATCTGAAATTTATCACTGAAAGCAAGAAAAAAGCATACATTAAAAAAAAAGGCAGCAAGTGGTTCCAAGATCCACAGATTCCTTTACTCTGATCCTGGTTTTATCAGATACACCCACCCTGACCAGCATTTCTGGAGAATTGAGCAGCTTTCTGAGCTGTGTTTGCCACATTTTACACATGAGGTGTCTCCAGCTCCTGCGTGTTCCCAGTGACCACAACCCAGCAGCAGGGCCTGTGTGAGCTCCCGGTGAATCTGAATGCTCACAGGAGATCTGCGTTTGGGAAGGAGAAAAGGAGTAAGGGCTGAAAGGAGTGAGAGAAATGCCAAAGCAGGACTAAATGAGAAAAAGGAAACATGTTTAATTAGTGTTTCTGTAAAACTTTACAAATGTACAGCATAGTGCAAAAGGCAGTCACATCACCTTCAATAAATGAACAGTGTAAAATGCTGAGGAACACGAGCTTGGCTCTTCACAGCAGAGCCTCCCGAATTCTCTTCCTGGAGGTTCCTCTCTCCCTGTCAAGCTCCAGTCCCACATTTATAGCAGAGCAGAAAGCCTAAAGAAAACCTCAAGAACCCTCCCGAGAGGCTGCTCCCCACGAGCCCAGGCTGCTTTGGAAAAACGTGGCAAAACTACTCAGGAGCTTGAAGTGCAGCATGTGCTTAAATACCGTGTTGGGTCAATACACTCAGTGTTCACATTTCAGCAGCCTGGAGGGTGGGAGTCCAGAGAAGGACGTGAATGTTGAACACTCGCTGTCGGGTGTCAGCAGACACCAGACAGTCCTCAATTATCTATGAGAAAGGAATTAAACAGAGTGCAACTCAACGACTTCCCATCGCTGGAAATGGCAAAATAGTGGCAAATGGGCTGATCTAGGTGAACTTTCTGAGCACAAATACCTTAAAAAGGAAAACCTTTTCCAGGATACACTCAAGCACATCATCTAAATACCAGGCCAGTGGGGGCTGCCAGAATTTTCCCTTAGTCCTGAACACAAAAACAGTGGCTGGGATTAACTCAGAAGCTCTCACACCCTGCTCCTGCACAGACTGCAGCACCGAGGCAGTGACAGAGCTCCCAGCACACAGCAGTCAGCTGGGGGGAAATGGGCTCAGAAGTGAACGTTTCTGAACTAACACATCTGTCCACATAGTGGTAAATGGATGGAGGAAAGGGCTGTGACAGGAAGGTCCATTTAAAACATGCTCATCTTTTTGTGATTTTGAGCCTGCACTCATCTGATTGATTGACTGCATTTTGGTGTGGATTCTGCTTGACCAAGATGCTCAGGAATACAATTTACAACCAAGAATTGTCATGGCAATGAACAGCTTACACCTCCCTGTCTAAGCCCTTAGGAGGCCTGAGTTAATTGAATTTCCTGGGTCTGTTCTACTGCAGTTGAGCAGCTTTCCTTAGGAAAAGCCACTCAGGTAGAGGATATTGAGATAAATAAGACGTTCTCATTAGAACTACAGCATAAAAAACAAAGCTCTGCTTTGTTGAGAAACTCAGTCATCAGAAACCACATGGAAGGGGAAGATCAGGTCAGCCTTTGGGGCTGCTCTCAGATGCACAAAGGACAGAAGAAAAGTTTGTGGGACATGGTGGACTAACCCTTCTGCTTCTCTCCTACACTGAGCAGCTGAGAGTCCTTCTAAAAAGGGGATCCAATCAATTGAACTGTTTAATCAGATTTTATACATCAATAAACCAACAGGCACATCTTCAGAGGAAATAGAACAGGTCAAAGCCAAGGGAAAAAAAAAACCATTGGACTGGACATGGAATACTTAGCCAGCACCAAAACCCAGAGTGTGCTCCCTCAGTCCCCTCTGCACATGAAAAATTGCCTGGGCAGAAGAGTCTATCCCTTTTTTGTGTTTTTTTTAAGTATGGAGTGCCCTGCCTTTATCTAAGAGAAAAGAAATCTGGGGCAAAACAAATCCCAAACAACAAACGCTCTCAACTCAGCGTGGGATGGTTTGTGGCCTGTGATGGTCTGGAGCTCCCCTGGGAGCCACAGTCCTGGGGGTCACTCAGAAAATGATCTTCTGCACACCCTGAGACATCTGTTTCCTCCTCACCCTAGGAGGACAAGGGAGAGGCACAGGTGCATCCCATCAAACCCAGAAAATGGATTTAAAAATATCTGTAGAGCATTAGATTCCTTTCCTATTTCAAGAACAGCATCAAGAAGGGTCAGGCATCTTAGCTAATCTGTGCTGCCCCTATAAAATCCCACAGTTTGCCAGACACTAGTCAGAATCACTATTTTATGAAGTCCCAGATGGACTTTCAAGCTACTTTCCACTTAAATTTTATGAGAAGTTTTGAAATTTCTAAAAGCATTTTCAAGAAAAAAAATCCTGCCAAGTTCTCACTCCCCCTAGGAGCAAGCACCAGAAACAGTATTTTGTTTTAAAAAACACTGACAACCAGATGCAGGGAGAGCAATGCAACAGCTACCAACCATTTCCATCTACTCCAAAAAAAAGGGCACAAAAATAAACTCTCTGTTGGGTTTCTGAGTCACTTTTGTTTCTTTACATTCAAACCTGTGGATGCTTGGGTGGGTGGGAGGGAGATGATGGTTCCTGGAAGCAAAATCACTGGCTGTTGTCTGTGGAAGAGCTCAGGTTTAAAGGGATGTCCCCTTGGACCCCCACAGAGGACAGGTAGGAGGCCACATTTTCAGATGGAACGTAGAGGGAGGAACTTTCAGGCAAGCTGAGGAGGTCGTTTCCGAAGAGGGACTGACGGTCGAGGAGGAACTGCTGGGCACTTTCCAGAATGACATCTTTCCCTGGGAATGCAAACACACAGGGGAAAACTCAGCTTCTGCAGGGCAAGTTACCCAACTTTATTGAGCAGAACTGAAAAGGGACAAATCCCCACTGCACCAGCAGTGAGGAGCCTCACTCCAGGCAAAAATCACTTGGAAACACTTGAGTCAAACTTGGACTCCCTCAAAAGCCCCTTAAAATCATGGGAATCTCTGCAGGTCACCAGGTGGGTTCTGCCTGGATGCTGAGATGCCTCACAGAAGTGAAGGAGGGATGACCAAATGGTTGGAGACACTGGGAAGTGGAAGAGAGCAGCTTTCCTTCTCCTTCACTCAAGACCTGTCTGGTTTTCCTCCTCTTTGCAGAAGGACACCTCTGCCAATTGTCCCATTATTCCAGCATCCCACCACTGCATGGGCCAGAAGGGCTTTGCAAACAGGAGATGCTCAAGGACTCCTTCTGGTGTAGCTGGGCTGCTGTGGCAACATTGCTGACTGGCAATCATGGAAGTAAAATAACAACTGTGGGCTGTTCCCTCCCCTGGCAAACAGGCAGTGCTGGCACTCTGAGCCCCTCAGTGACAGCCTTGTGCCCACACTGCCGCTCCTACCTGGGCAGGTGTTGCTGAACGGGGGGTTGAACACTTTTGGGGGCAGCTCAGTTGCATTCTTCTCCAGATCCACTGTGAGTCGCTGCATCTTGATGCAAAAATATAAACTACAATGTACAATTATACAAAGACAGGGGAGCTCGTTAGAACGAGGCCACTTGGGAGCGTCGGTGCCTCAGCAGGCTCCCAACACCCACCAGCACCAGCAGCCATCCTCCCAGCCTCACCTGCACCTCGGAAACACCCCAAACCACGGGCTCCAGGGCACATCTGCCTGAAGGAGAGGTTCAGGGAGGTGCACTCCCTAATTAGCACCGGCTGATATGGCTCATGTCACCCGAGGCAGCCAGGCTGGTGTTGCTGTGGCAGTCCCTGCCCTGCTGCCAAACAAACCAAACCCGCAGTCCTCTGCAGCCAGCAGCAAAGCAAAGGCATTTTCTTTCCATTTGCCTGTGACTGTCCTTAAATTAAGACTAGTTTTTACTTGCACAGTGCACAGGGACCTGCTGCAGGTATTGCTTCCAGGCTTCTCTGTGCTCGTGGCTTCCTGCAGGACAAGCAAATCTAAGGGCAGGCTGCACCAGCTGCTGGAAATCCAGTGGCTCCAGCACTGCACTCCTGAATCCTGCAGCCTCCTTCCCTGGCCTTTCCTCTTCTGCAATCCCTTTTAAAAGGGAAGAGCCCTTGCTTCCAAGAGTTGCTAATATTATCTATCTCTTCAGACACTCTCCTTCTAAACTCAGGCAGTGCAATTACCTAGGAAATTCAGAGTCATTAAATCAAACCCTAAAAAGGACGTTGATACCACCAAGATGGCTTAGAGACCTTTCACACTTCATTAGAGTAGATTACACTTGGCTTGTGCATCTGTAGAGATGGCAGAACCATCCAACCCTTCCTCCAACTTGGCTGTCAGTGAGGACTCTGACAATTCACCCTCTATCACGCAGCCATGATACAACCCAGCCATGACACGTGCTCCCAACCTGAACACTTCTGTGAGCCCAGGGTTCCCTTCACTGCTTGTTAAATTACCACACACACTTCAGAAATGTCTGTGTCAATGGCACTTCCAAACAAATGCTGCCAAACAACTTCTCCTTGTTCTTCATGTACAGGAATGCACGAACCTCTATCCTAACTGCATGTGGTTTTACTGCTCCTGAAATGTTCACAGACAGCTGCACTTTACAAAGGCATATTTGTAAAGAGCTTTGGCACAAAGACACTGGAAGAATCTGTGGTATTAGTAGGATGTGACACTCACACCAAGAGAAAGTTTAGAGCAGCCAGCTGCAATTAAAGACTCTGGGACACCAACACTCAGAGTTTGTCTCTAAGCAAAGTCTGGCTGAGTGGGAAAAACAGGTCACAAGTAAAATCCAGCACTCTCAGCCTGCCCTCAGGAGATGTGTTTGTGCTGTGCTTTACCCCCTCTCCCCTCTGGCTATAAAATAACTCCTCCAGTTATGCACAGGCTCTGCTTTGCAGTTACATTATTATCTAAACAACCTGGTCTGGTGGAAGGAGTCCCTGCCCATGGCAGGGGGTTGGAACCAGAGGAAAGTCAAGGTCCCTTCCAGCCCAGGCCATTCTGTGGTTCTGTGGCTGTTATTTGCATAGGTCAGAAATACTCATCTCTTACCGGGGACAGGCTGGCCTCCATTTCAGTCACATTCCACTCGCTCAAAGACAAGTTGGGATTAAAGACCTGTTGGGAGACAAACACAGTCAGGGCTCTGAAAGGTGGGCTGGTGTGAGGTGGCCACGTCCTCCCCCGGCTGCTGGGGGGTTGTAGCCCTGCCCTGAGTGGAGCTCCAGGCACAGGCTCCCTGTCCTGGCTGGCAGCACAGCCAGAAGAGCCTGGGCTAAGCCAGGGCACCTGTGCTGGTCCCAGGCCCTGCTGCTGCCCCTGCAGGGACAGCACAGACACCTCGGGGTGCCACGGGCCAGGGCAGCTCTTTGTGCCCCTTCTGCACCGCTCTGGGCACTGCCAGACTCATGGGGGCTTTCAGAGCATTCCAAAACCTGGCAGAGGGCAGTTCCTGCTGCATCACTGCTGCAGGGCAGTGAGTCTGAGCAGTCTGGGAAAAGGAGCTGTTGATCTGGGGCAGAGTTTCGTGATTCATCCTCACTCTTGTGACGTGAGTGTGTGGGTAACAGGAAAATGAGAAACATCTCCTAATGAGAAACAAGAAACAGGAACCAACAGAGCCAGTGATAGAGCAGGCCATTAGAAATGCTGTCTGTAAAGTCAAAATCAATCACAGACACTTGGGAAATGAGTTGAAGAGAATAAGATCGATTTTCTTCAATGATTTTTCATTCCTGTTTATCCATGCAAGGTTAAAATGTGCCTGTAACTGAAGCACCTCCTCAAGGGAGCACATCTTTGACATACAGATTCTTTCCTCATGTACAGAGTTATTTGATTATTGGCAAAAGCCTTTCATACACTGACTATTTGTACAACAACAGAGAAATGAACAAACCTTCCTATTTCTGCATGTACAGCCCAAGTAAAAGCCACCATTTCTAAGGAAAGGTGACCTGAGAACTGAGGCAGGTAAACACCTCAGCAGAGAGAGTTTGACATCAGCTCCACTTCCCAGAGTGAGGGGAGGGCAGTAAAAGCTAAACACTGTCTAGGAGTATCTAAGATGCAGAAAATAAACTAATCCACACAAAGTAATTACCAAAGTCGCTAGAGAGTCACATTAAACCTGTTTTACATAAATTTGTCAGGGCTTATGTTGATTTCTTTACCACATGCACTGTGTTTTGTGCTCTGAAAGTTCAAATATGTGTATTTGCAGTGTAAAAAAAAAAAAGTATCATTTAAATCTGAGATCCTGCTGGTTCCTGTGAGCAGGTCAGAACGGGGCTGTGACTCCACAGGCAGCCTGTGGCAGGTAAAGTGCCACACAAGAAGGAGCAGCACGGTCTGATTTCCAGTCCAAGGCAATCACTGACACTCTGACAGCCCCCACACCCCAGCAGCACTCACATCCAGCAGGCTGGCAGGCTCCAGCCCGTACTGCTGGCTCCTCAGCAGCAGCTGCAGCCCCTCCAGGCTCCAGTCAGTGCCCTCCAACGGGTCTGAAATATCTGTTCTGAGGAAACACAACGGGAAACGCTGCCACAAAGGAATTTGCACAGACATGTATCCAAAGCAGGACTGAGCAGCCTCCCAACAGGGTGCTTGTGTTTAAATCTCATTTTGAAACCAAGAGCCCGCTGTCAGTCCGGTTCATGCCATGTAGCTTGGTTTAATCCCACAAGTACAACTCAGCAGAGCACACAGGGGACTGGGCTGATGGTAAAACAAGTGAGAGTCCCCCTCTCCTGGGTGACACATGTGGTTTGGGGGTGGAGAGTGTGCAAACATCTCCTCAAGACTGGGAAAATTAAAGCTTTCCTTAGGGGAAATCCTTTTAGAGGCACTTGAAACCAGAACAGGCTGCACTGCCATCCTTATGGATCCAAGAATTACTGTTAACTGATGCTTTATAAAGGAGTGACTTTTAGCTGCAGGCATTCAGCCTGCAGGCTGCATTTACTTGAAATACTCAGCTAAAGGAGCAACAGTGTGGCCCTGCTGGGTTTAATCCCCCCAAAAGCTATAAAAGAATGTCTCTTAAACTCAGATCTTTAAAAAAGGATTATTTTTCCTCTAATAAAATGTTCTGAAGTGTCCAGTGGATTCAGAAGGAGGATTTTGATTCTCTGTAAGGACCTAAAGGAAAATGGAAGCTTTTCTGATAACTCTAAAGAGTGTTTTGGGTTCCCCACCATTCCTCCCCAGTCCTCCTTACAGTGTTGCAGTTGCCATCAAGAATGAATTGCAGTTGCACATCACCCACCAAGCTGCACCATGCTTTCCTTCTGCTGCTGAGGTCTCCTGGACACTCAGCCATGACTTCAGTGCTGCTGGGATTCCAGTCTCAGCCCACAGCTGCAGAGGTGGCTCTGGCTGAGCCCAGTGGCACTGTGCTGATGGCCCTTGCAGATGAGCAGCACAGCTCAGTGTCCTGCCAGCCTGCAGCACAGATGCTGGTCTGGGCTCCAGCTTCCACCTGGGCCTTGGGTAAACCCCCCTCACTGCAAAGAGCCTCCTCCTGCTCCCCTGGTTCTGCTGCACATCCTCTGGCAGCTCTGCTGGCTCCTTCAAGCCAGTCACCCCCAGAGCCCATCCTCTGGGAACTGTCCCTGGCGCTTCAAGGCTCCTCTAGCAGGTGCCACGGGTACCAGGCTGCACTTGGCAACTTAGAGTCCCCCTCCCTCCCTCCTTCCCTCCTTCCCCACCACGAGTGGGCAGGAACAGCCCTGCAGGCGGGCAGGGCCGCAGCTCCCCTCGCTGCCTCACCTGTCCAGCAGTGCCCTCCTGCCCCTCCTCTCGGGCTGCTGGGAGGCCCCTGGGGGGGCAGCACAGCTCCCCTTGCCCTCCAGGACAGACTGCACCATGGCCACCGGCAGCACCGGCGGCTCCGAGCAGGCCCGGCAGCCGGGCAGGGGCTCGGCCGAGGCCTTCACACCGGGGCTCACCGGCTCCTCCTTGATCAGCATCAGGCACTTCTCCCTGCTCCAGAGACAGGGGTTAGCACCTCACACTGCTCTGCTCCAGAGACAGGGGTTAGCACCTCACACTGCTCTGCTCCAGAAACAGGACACAGCACTACACACACTGCTCCAGAGACAGGACACAGCATCACACACACTGCTCTGCACCTCACACACTGCTCTGCACAGGCTCGTGCTACTGGGAAGGGCAGCAGCACAAGGGCTTGCTTCCACTTCCCCTCAGACTGCCCCAGAAGGGCTTTCCACTCCCCCCACGAGCAAAAGAAACCAGCAGCCTTGTTTTCTTTTCAGCAAGCTCTAGAAACCTGCTCAGCTGAGATATCTTCAGTCAATTCATTCATTGGTCACAGATATAATGAGTTTGGCCCGTTCAATTCTTTTGCAAATATGGAAAGTGCATGGGTTGATCACTCCTGGGATGAGTGTTAGGTTAGAGGGTCACTAGTCTCCACCCTGGAGATAGGAATGGAATCAGTAAGACCTTCCCATGCAGGAGCTAGGTTTGGACCAGCAAGCGTTCTCGAGATCCCAGTGACACAGGTGGGGATCCTGTGGCCCTTCAGGACCTGGAACAGAAGCTGTGAGGATCTGACAGTCAGTCAGTTTTACTTGTTTGGAGGTTTGCCTTCTTCCAGTGGGAGAGGCACTCGGTGTTATTTCCAGATGCACATGTAACAATGAAGTTTTTATTGGGAGCATTTTGGACGTACAGATCTGCTCTACAGTGCTTACAGGGGATTGTACAGCTCCCTGTGCACCTGCAGAGCTGAAGCCAAAATGACAAAGGCACGTAGATCAACAGGCACAGGGCAAGGAAAGCCATTCTGACAGACTGTTATCACACAACACTCACAGACCTGCTCTGCTGTGAGACAACACCATGTCACACACACAGGATGGTGTGTGACACTACAGAGCCTTCCTCAACAGCCCTTTCTGACCATCTTCTCCTCTCGAGGATTCTCAGCTCCCAGCAGGAGCTCATGTTGTTTAGCAAATACCACATCTGAACTGATTAGGGCCATGGCTGGCTCAGATTCTCAACTCATGCAGACACAGCACAGATCAGAAGCCACCAGATGGCACTCAGTAAGTAGTAGAAATAAGCAACTTAACTTGAAGATTATATTAAAGTTTTTCTGCTTTAGAAATGGCTTCCAGGGTTGGTTGTTTTTTGTTGGTTTTTTTTTTAATCTGAGGCTCTTTACATGCTTCTAGCTAATTTTATGGCTATGGTTTCAATTATGTGGCAGATTTACAGGCAATTTCTAGAGTATAACTGCCTTGCCTCTACGCCTCAGAAACTGTTTCCATGATTCATCTGTCTACTTACTTTCCACTGACATAGCTGTAGCTATTCTGCTATTAGCCCCAAACACACTGCATGTCTGTGGCAGGAAGAGATAAGCATTAAAATACCTCTGCATTCAGTTCTTAAGTTACTGGGGCCTTTTCACAGAAAAGTTGTCAAAAATCGGAAGTTGTTGTGATGCAACCCTTCTGTTCTCATTAGCAGTGAGATGTACAATTTGATTGTTCCTTCTTTGCCAAAGCCAAAAGGAAACACTATTTCTCTCTCTCAACAAACCTGACAAGTGTTAGTATCTAATTATTTGACTAAGTCTGAGACAGCCCCTGTCTTGAGGACAAAATAGAACATTTCTCAGAGAGTGGAAGCTCTCAGCATGAAACTCAAGACTTTTTTCTGAAAGTTATGCTGTTATTACCCCTCTCCTAATTCTGAAAATCTGACCCACTTTGCAAACTGGAAAAAGTATTTCATCCCACCATCTCTATAGAGACTTGTGTATCAGACAGAAACTCTGGTAGAATTACAGCTGAGAAAAACTCTTGTGAAGAGTTGCATAAGTGTGTCCAGACCTGGCTCTCCTTGTTTTTAATCACAAACAAACATGTTTACCTGTCATTTTCAGGAGGGGGCTGCATATTTATTATGTTGGATGGTGATGCTTCAGTGACATCAGATATGATGGGTCCTCCCGCAATTCCAGGGCTGTTTAAGCAAGAGGCAGGTTCTGTTGATGGCTGAAAGAAAGCAAAAATCATACAGATTTGTCCTTCTGAGCCCCAGAACAAGTTCCAAGGCCCTGACATTGTTAGGGTTTACTCACTGGGACCTTGATTCCATCCTGCACGGAAACCAACCAAGCTCTGACCAGCTATGGAACATCACGATTTCCTCTCACCTTTTCTCGGACTGCACCGAGGTACAGGTGTGAAATGAGCACTGTGACTCAAGTGTCAGCTACCAAGAGGTTTCACCATGTCTGACATTCTGCCTAGACTGCTCAGCTTCCTCTGGAGGGAGAAATTCAGCACAGCCCAGCAGGGCAGGATGGGTCTCCCGTGCCAGCCCACGTACATTAACTGCAGGACAGGAGTGTCTGTTGTCTGCTGTGGTGGGTGAGGGGGGTGCTGGGGATCCCTCAGCAGATACAAAAATCTGGCTCTGGACAGAAAGATCATAGTACCCACTTTCAGAACACACTTCTTCCTCTTTTCCCCTGAGGTGAACCAGGCTGGGGTAACACCAGGGAGAGTTTGGTGTACAGGGTCCACCTTTCCCCTCACAGCCCACGGCCTCCCACACAAACATGGCAGCAGGAGCACATACAGGCACCCCTGAAACTGGGGAGCTGAGGAAATTATAAATGTCACTCAGCTTTGCAAACCTATTCTTCACTGCCAAACTCTTGCCAAATTACTTACTCCTCAATTTCTGTTATTGCTCCAAGCATTTCCCCAGCCTGGCCCAAGCAATCCCACAGAGGCCACTACAAACCTACCGACTGTATGAAATAGGGGTCGTGGAGCGGCTCTGCAGGCAAGTGCCGGCTGAACTTGGACACGGGGGGAGCTGACATCCCATTGTCAAGCATCAGAGGTCTGTGAGGAGAAACAGGTTTGTTGTGCAGCACATACTGACTGGCTCCTGGTTGCTCATACAAGAAATGTCTCTCAGCCAAAGGCTCTTTTCCCCAAATACTCTGTTTTTCCTCACCTTTCTTGTCCAGTTTTATGGACAAGAAAGGGAAACCAGTTTTGTAGGAGGTCACCATTAAAAAAGAACATTACCATATAGAGAAGGGATGGTCCAGATTTTCTAGATCTTATTTGAAAGATGCCAGGAAAACAACAAATTCAATTCATACCTCAGTGGTTTCAAGCTCTAGGCTGGATCCTCAGCTCGTTTTACTGGAGGTAGTTATGCTGACATGATTAGTGCAATACTGGGAATCTGACCTTCTTACAACTCCCTCACCCTCAGAGCCCCTCTGGCAAAACTGCATCTCCATACACAGCACTTCATAAAAGGAACACTATTGCCACTGCTGTGGTGACCCTATAAAACTGCCTACAAAATTCCTTTTCTCCACAAGCACCAAAGGCACAGTTGCTTTCCTAGAAGGCACTAACCTTCCTCTATTCACTTGCCTGGAAGAGCTTATCTGAAGACACCCTTTGGCTAAACTGTTCCCCACCTTCCTCTCTGTGGTTACATGACACCAAACCTGTGTTGGATAACACCACATTCAGTGACTGTGGGTCAAACTAAAGGTGTCCATGGGCTGGCTGGGCCCTGCTCCTACTGATGTCAGGTGGCAAAACTGGAGCCTGTAGGACCAGCAGCGGGGTCCTGCCCTTTCGTCTCCCACTGGTTAGCATTCCCATCTCCCATCAGGCTCTGTGTTGCCCAGATAAAGGTCGTGAGCTGACACGGTGCTTCTCTAAAGAGCAGTGAATGGGGATGTCAGCAGGTCTGACTCGGCAGTTCAGCCCATTCACTGCCCCCCCATGGAGCCCCGGTCCGGTGACCGCCCGCCCGGGCAGCTGAGCTGGTGCTTTTAGTGAGGGGTAGCATTGTGCACCCGTGAGCAGCGTGCTCCAACAAGGGTACTTACAGCTTCCTCTTTATCCCAGAGCTGCTGGGGCTGGATTGCAGCTGGCCAAACAGAAACTGAATCAGCTGTCAGGAGAGATCAAAATCCGGTGTTAATCAGCAGAGTGATTCAGCACTCCCTGCTCCCGCAGCCTTTCCTGTCTCACACATTCCTCCCTCCCAGCAGCACCCCAAAGCTGGGAGCAGCCATGAGATACAGGAGCCAAGCTGCACGAGACACTGGAGCCTGAAACAGAAATAACCTGTCCAAGGACTCAAACAGCCTGCCTGGCTCTCAAGGGACACGGCCGGGAGTCTGCTTTGTGCAAAGGCTGCTGGATCCACGTGCTCAGGGCTTTCTCTCACCACTTCTGTGCAAGCAGAACTCAGATGGTCCTATCAGACCTGGGAATAAGCCTGTGAATTGCACATGAAACATTTCTAGGCCTGAGTTGGACTCTGGTAAAGTCTTCAGAGATGTTTATAAGAGGCTCTGTAAAGTCTGACAAAGATTTTTCACATGAAAGAGGCAACTCATGAGGGGAGACCCCAATGGAGGTCTGAGCTCTTTCAGTTGAGTTTTTCACTCCTATGAGAACAGGGCACTAAAAAGGATGCAGAATGGCTCTGTAGAGGAATCACTTAGCAACATATCCCCAGGTCAGCTTGAACGTAATGCTCTGCTTTGACCTCCAAACAAAGAGAGCATTATTATTATTATTATATATCACAGCTGGCTCTTACTCACTGCTCAGTATAACAAAATAGAGTTGCATAAAAGCCTCCACAATGAGCTGTGGGGCTGGTGCAGCCTCAGAGCTGGAGGAAGGCTTTGATAGCCTCGTGCATTTCTGTCCAGTCCTATGACTCTGTGATGCCACGTGAGGGTCAGAACACGGCTCCTGGGCACTGGGAAAGGTGACGTGCTCAGTCATGGCAGCACCACCCAGGAATCACTGGAGAGGCCTTTTCTATACTGGTCATTCTAGATTTTTTTTTTAAGGGAGAAGGCATCACACTCTAGAAGGTTGTACAGTGATTCCTTGACTATACCTGTAACATCAGAAAATGTAATAGTCCCAGTGGGGGGATGGCTGGCCAGCGTGCCACCTGCAGCTTCGTGCTGGCAGGAGGGGGCTTCTCTCTTGCACAAAGGAAAGAGGAAGCATTTGGGAAGCTCAAAGGCATTGGTACAATCAGAACACAGCTCAGACAGGGCAATTAGTGACAGTTGTGCTCTCCTGCTCAGGACTTCAACATAAAAGGTGTTTCTAATATCACAGCAAGGACTGACAGGGAAATGAAAACCTTTTGCTCGAGGGGGTTGTCTGTGTTTTGTTAATGGCCACTTTCCATAGGACACATAAAAGTGTAACACAACTAAAAAAAGGGAAAATAAATATACTGCAATATCAGTGTGGAGATTATGGAACAAGAGGAAAGAATCAGAGGAGGACCCAGAGCAGGCAGGACAAGCGAGTTTGGAGTTCCTGTGACCACTACCTTGTTGATCACTTTCTGCTGCTGCGAGTGGTTCTGCCGGAGAGAAACAACTTCCCGCCAAAGAACTTCGTTTTGCCTGCAAGGGAAACAGACATTTTCTGTGAGCTCAGAAACGTCCCAACAGCCCAGTGTTCTGCCATGACCCCTCTGTGCTAGGTCTGTCTCACTCTGCAGCTCCTGTTGTGCTTGGCTCTTTTCAGGTGTCCCAAACAGGGTCACACAATTGCCCTCCTTGTTCTTCCTTGACCTCAAAAGAACTAAAGCCCAAAGCATGGAGGAAAAACAAATAAGGAAATGCCAGCGTTTATAGGGGAAGGTAACAAGGGAACACATGTGTTTAGTTTTTGTGGAACATTTGGGCCAAACTCAGAATTTCAGCAAGGCCTGATTTGCGACTGTGAATGATTTGGATCACCAAGACTATCCTTCCCCAAGAGCCAAAGAAGCCCAACCTCTCCACAACTGCCCCACTGACAGAGATCCCATGGACAGAGAGCCCCAGTGTATTCTACCTGCTGAAACCTCCTAACATGGTGCTACAAAGGCACGTTTGGGAGTGACTGGAGCAGCAGCTAAAGAGATGCTTCTGCACCTCAGAGCCTTGAACTAGGAGGACTGCAATGATCTGATCAGTGGGAGAGACTGATTTAACCCAGCACAGACCTGTGCTCACATTGCACAGAGAAAATCTGTTTTCTGTCTGCAAATGAAGCAGCACAGAGGGGAGCTTACAGGCTTCCTTGAACAGTCAGCCCCAGCAAGTGGGATGGGGAGATGCAGAATTTATTTCCTGTGCTGTCTCCAAATCTGGATGCTGGCCAAGTTCTGCAGAGGGTTTTGCCAGACAGTTAATGTCCAGAGTATATGGATGTACCAAAACTGTCAGGCCAGCAAAACCCATCGTACAGGTGAGACTGAGAAATCCTCCTGCTCTTTAGTCTTTCTAGTGTGGATGCTAGAAGTGGGAAGATAAGGTCCAGGGCTAGAAAGAGCAGAGCAGAGCAGCTTGTACAGCCAGAAGCTCTGCAGTGACCTTTCTGTGCTGGTACTGACAGGATTTTCAGCAAAGCAGTGTTCCTTAGGCTGACAGCTTATACTGGAGTTATGTCTAATGGTCCTTCATCAGTGTAAATTCCTGAACATGGTTCCAGCCTGGGATTTCTCCTCTGTCATAGTTTATAAAAATTGTATTCTCTTCATCATTTGAATGCAATTTTGCCTTTTGCCAGATGGAGGGAGGGAGCAAGCAGATCAGAAGGGAGAATAAATTAAAATCAAGGCCAAATAAATGATACTGGAATTCCTTAAGAATGAAAACAAATTCAAGTCTAGAAACTCATTGCCACTGTATGTGGATTTCACAGTGCCATCTCATGCATGGGCTAAGCGTGGGAGTCATTAAAAAATGATGTAGGATAAAAATATTTATCCATTGCACATCAGGTGCTGGGCTGGAATGAAATTTCCCGGGATGGCACTGTCTTCTGGTGCAGTGTGAATATCAGCTCTCATTATGAGGGAAAGGTCTGGGGTCTTTTTGATTATTCAAGTGCTTTTTAAACAAAGATCTCTGTAAAGATTAAAATTCTGGAGGCAAATAAGAACCTCTTCAAGTACATGATTTATAAAACCTTATCCATTTAGTAAGCTTCTAGTGACCATGTCTGAGTCAGAAAATCCCAGTCTCAGACAGCTGGAGGTCTGGCAGCCACATGCAGGAAGCATTGCATCTGCTTGGTTTGCTCTTACACAACAGCTCTGGCCGTGTCAGAAGACACCATCTCCAGAGATGAGTCCACGGACCAAACACTACAGCAGTTCTTGTGTTATATATTATAAGATACTATATTTTTTAGGTCAGTAAAGCAGATAAATTTTGGAGGTGGAGGATGGCAGAGAGTTATATTTTTATTTTTTTAATAGCTGGAATGGACTCCTCCATATCTCTGCCAAGGACTCTTCTACATGTGAGCGAGTTCCTTCTTTACCATCCCTTCTATCTGGAGGAAACAGTTATCTGAGTTCAGTCCCCAGATTATACACATATTTCCTACATGACCTCCTCGGTGCCCTCCTCATCTGTAAGGGGAGAACGTAAAGACAGAGAGGCTGAGCATTAATTCATATTTTGTAGCCCAGGTGTGCAGAGAAACTGTCCATGTTACTGTCTCTACAGGGCCAGTCCTGTGCTCAGCCCCTGGCTCACCACAGGCTCCCTGGGAGGGAGGTGTGTGAGGCTCCTCCTCCCAACCATTCCCCACAGTGCACAATTCCAGGGAAAGCAGCAGCCTGAGTAGGATCCAACTCACTGCTTCATGTCCTGCACTTGACACTCCATGTTCTCCTGCTGACTCCTCAGGATCTGCACCTCGTACAGCAACCTGCTCAGGTCCTCCTGGCGCATCTTGGTCTCCTCACTTTTCACTACTGACACCTGAGGAGAAGAGAGCAAAGCTGGATTTCACTCCTGCAAGAAGGGCCATGGGCAGAGAGAGTCCTGTGGGGGCTCAGGAGCAGGACTGTCACCAGCTGGGCTGCAGTGGGCTGAAACAACGTGCACAAGAGCCTGAACTGCCCTTACAGCACCACTGCAAGGGCCAAAGGGATAAAACAGAGCAAGGTGCAGGACAAACCTAATTGTACAGAGCATCTCCTGGCAGGAAAACATTCCCTGCCAGAGTGGGGACCTATTTCAAATCAGCCTGGGGGAATATAAAAGTATTTTGAGGACCAGGGAGGAACTGGGCTAGATTGTTTGATTTAATCTTTCTACTCTACAGAGACACCCAATCCAGCCTCATGTTTTCCAGGGGTGAGTCTGAGGTAATGCTTCAACTGACATATTACACTAAAAGGTTTTGCTGAAGTCTCTTTCCTGAAGTTCCTGTGCTAATTCAGTAAGAGAACAGCCCTTTGGGGGCATTTATAACAGGTTAAAAGGCAGAAAACAGAGGGCAGGAGTAGGTTCTCTCTTCTGTAAGAAAAGGAGATGGCTGCTGGGGTCCCTGCAGGAGTTATGCTGTATTTGTCTAGGAAAGTGGGTAACAATTCCAAGGCAGAGGGGTGGGAAGCAAGCCTGGCCCTGCAGCACTGTGTGGAGGTCCTGTGATACTGAGCAACAGAGCAAAAAAGCACAGACAAAACTCTGATGAAAGCCAAGCCCTGCACACCAAGAACCCCTGCCCCAGCTGCACATGCACGTGGAGAGGGCAGGAACGACCACAGGGTGATGCAGAGTTACACTGAGCTGGGGCACATCCCCCCTGCCCACCCAGCACCCCTCACCTTCCTCTTGATGTGCTCCAGGAGGTGCTCGTGGCCCTGCAGGAAGCAGAGGTGCTGGAACTCAGTGTCATCCCGCTCGGGCTTGACCAGCCCGCCCTGCTCGATGTTCACCACCTTCCTGAAGCCATCTGCACGAGAGGACAGGGCTGAGGGGCCACCAGACCCCGGCACCCCCTGCCCCCCACACCCAGCCATCTGCACGAGAGGACAGGGCTGAGGGGCCACCAGACCCCGGTACCCCCTGCCCCCCACACCCAGCCATCTGCACGAGAGGACAGGGCTGAGGGGCCACCAGACCCCGGCACCCCCTGCCCCCCACACCCATCGCTGCTGAGGATGTTTCTGTTCACCCTCCACACTTCTGGAGCTGCTGGTGCTCGGGGCACAGTCATGCCCTCTCACCACAGCTGGGCATCTTTTTGGGCCATATCCACAGAACCCCAGGGTGAGGGAGAGCCCTGTGCATGCCACTGCTGACAGCCACCCCTGCTGACAGCCCATGCCATGAAAGCCTTGCCACCATGGGCACCTTGGTCTTCCAGGAGCCAAAATGGCAGCTTTCAGAGAATTTCCAGTTCAATTTGCAAACCAAAGGGATTCAGGGGAAGGTTTTTCAAAGGCACAGACCATCACCAGGTGCCACTTTTGGAAGAAAGAGTCACATACACATTTGGAAATCTGCTTTGAGTATTGCTCTGAAATCCTGGAAATGTTTCTAAACTGTATTTAAGGACTGGCCTAAAATTTACAATAATGCTACTGCACAGTGAAATAGCTAAGTTAAAACTTGACTGAGGAACTCTGTAAATTACTCATTGACAAAATTCCAAGAACTACTGGAAAACAGCTATATGTAATACAGTCATGGTGTAGAAGTGGCTGAAAACTACACCTAAAACTCCTTTAAGGGGCGAAGATGTCTGATCAGCAAGGCCAGGTTTGCAGGCAGAAGTACTGTCCATTACTGGTTCAGGGGTACAGCTGGTGAATTGGAAAAGCTCTGGGCACACAACCCTCCAAATGCAGCAGTTCCTGGGGGAGGTGTCCCAGTACCAGGCTGCTGGAAAAGCTCCATATACAGTAAAATGAAAAATAAATAATAACAGGTCATCAACCTGATGCAAGAGAAGCAGAACACCTGATGGCTGAAAGTTCTCAGCTCAGATCTTAAACTGTAATCTAACAGGAATTTCATGCTGAAATTCGAGGTAAATGAGACCTCAGCTTTCTCTCCACAGTACTCTCCCGTGTCCCCTGTGCCACCCACCCGTCCTGCCTGTCCCCCGTGCGTGCAGGGCCCACGTGGCACTTACACATGTTCAGCTGCCGGACAAAGCTGGCCATGTTGTTGTGCTTGAAGTACTTGGGCAGCACCTCTTTGGCAAAGCGGCCCTGGTCGAACACATGGAAGCTGGTGCCATTCTGCAAAGGGGACAGGGACAAAAAGGAGTCAGAGGAGCATCCCTGAGCTCCAGAGGGGCCCAGGAGGAGTCCTACAGCGGGCAAGTCATGCTCTCTGAGTTGTCACCTTGAAGCTAAGAAGAGTGACAACAGCCCTTGGTGACAGCTCCTCTCAGTCCTGGTACAGTACTGCTCAGTGCTCCACAGCTGCAGCTTTGAGCTGTTTCTGCTAAGCTTTGCCAGTGCTAAGTTGTGAGATGTGGATGGGAGAAAGAAACCACTGACTTGTGTCCAAATAGCTGCTCGTCTGTGATCATCCTCCCTTGTGTGGACCCCACAAAAAGACTCTGGAGTCTCAAGAAGGCCCTGGAAAGTAGGAATTGCCATTATACCTCCTCCATCTGCTCGTTCAGCTCTACTCCAACACTCTGCTGCAGAGCATGGCAGTGCCAGGGCAGCACTGCTTGGAGACATGGCACAAGGAACACAGCAAGGCGAGAAACAAATCATCTCTGGAGACACCACACGAATCCAGAAGCTCTATGCACCTTTTCTTGATTATTTTTGAAAGTACACGGCCACAAGGGCAACCCACAGAATGTTGATGGTCATGCTCTGCTGTCCAAACTAGCAACACACATGTCAAGCAGATAAATTTCCATTTCTGGGGCTGCACTGTGAAGATCCATGACTGCAAACCAAGGCAAATGCAGCTGTGCATCCCAGCTGCACCCACTGATGGAAAATGAGGAGCACAAGGGTTTTCAGTACCTCAGCATCCCCCTATGACCTCTCTTGAGAGGTCACTCCTGTGAACTCAGGGCTGCAGTGTTCTCATGAGCTGGCACATCCAAAAGGGTTCCTGCAGCACAGGGGACTTGGGAGTCCCTGTGTGCTCACAATGAACTCAGCTTGTTCCCACACAGCAGCTGGGCCTTGTCTGTCTTACACAACCTGGGAGAAACTTTGAAAGTCTTCTCTGCCCAAAGCAAAACTGACTCTGCAGCATGACAATGGTGGCAGATGCTTTTCTTAACTGCTTTTGACAGCCCCACCATGACAGACACCCTGTGCTCTAACCAGACAAGTGCTACTCCAGGAATTTGCCAGGAGTTCTTCCTAACTGCATCTTCCATTTAAAAAGTTACTTGAATTACTTCCTGTCCAGTCTGCCACAGGCACAGAGAGCAGACTTTTCCTTTCCACCCAGCAGCCTTTAGTGTACATATAAACCATTACTACATTTCCTCTCTGTCTCTTCTTCATGCTAAGGAACAGTTCATAGGTCCTTATAAGTCCTATTTTCTGAAAGTTCTGATTACATCCAGCAATCTGAGGCATGCACACAATCTCTCAGCTCCAACAGCACTGACATATAGAAGATGAAGAATATGGGAAACATGGGAACCTGAAACAATGGGAAATTTAAACATCTAAAAACCTTACAAAAACCTCCAAGAAGGTGTTTGTAGCCTATGTTAGACTGCAGGAAAGCAGGGTATGGGGGTGGTCAGTCAGAACAACAATGTTCTAAGTGTAACAGAGAGAGGACTATTTGTACAGGTTAGAAGATCATTCCTAGTTTGAAAATCCTTATTTAAAACACACAGTACCAAAACTTGGTGGTTCTCAGAGGTATGACCATGTAACACCAGTATCAAAGCACAGACAGCAATGCAGTTCACATCCCATCTCAAGTTTTGAATGAAAAGTCTACTGGACACAAACACAGGACAGAAAGGCTGCTTTAGACCTTTTTTTAGCCCTCCCCTTTACATCTGATTTTGTTACAGATTCTTCATATGGGAGAACAAGTTTATGCACACAGCTTATCTGATAACTCCATACTGAAAACAAATCATGCTATTGCAGCAAGTCTCAGCCAGGTCAAAAGCACAGTGTGGTGGTATCAAAGTGCTGTCTGAAGGGAACAAATAAATCATTTTAATGCTGTGGTTGCACTTAGTATAGCAATGCCTCAGTGACATATAAGAAGCCAAAGCAAAGCAATGTATCCCTGTGAAGCTGTACAGACAATATAAACACACGTCACCACGATCATCACACAGACTCATTGGAAAATCAAGTTCAGCACTTACAAAATGAACATTCAGGGTGCCAGTCTGAGATCTGTTTAAGCTCTAGGTTTGAGTCTGAGATCTGAATACTATTTATCTGCTGCCTTGTCCCAAGACATTTGTGAAAGGCTGCTGAGAAACACATGTGAAATAATACAAACAGCACTGAAATTTCTTAAGGTCTTTGCATCTTCTCTAGAAAATTTTAGGGAGCAGCAGGTTCAAACAAGGTGAAAAACCTCTCTCTTGAAGAATCTGGAATTTTTAGAATGAGAACACCAGACACCTTCTAAATTGTTTCAAGTGAAGTGTGTAAATATTATTATTAAAACACTCCCCAAACCGTTGTCCCTTTGAAACAGAAAAGCCACAGTATTGCAGGCAAATAATAGCAAGTATACCCAAAAGGGCCCGTGGTGAACTGCCAGCCCCTGCACTCTGGGCAGCACCTGCAGAGCAAGGGGCAGCTGCTGTGCCAGGCACTGCCTGGGCTCTCCCTGCTGTTGCAGCATCAGCGACACCCGACGTTCACCGTACTCACAGAACTCCAGCAGATGAGATGGTTTGTTTCAGGATCTTCCACCAGCGTCCAGAGTTTCGTTAGGAAGGCTGGGACATTGCTGGAGTATCCATCCATCACCAGGGAGCCGGGTGAATCCTGCATAGTTCCCCAGGGGCCCAGCTACACTAACCCCATGGCTCTGCGCCTGCCTCGCCGCACGCGCCCGCGTCCCGCAGACACAGCCACCCAATTTTATCCCAGGCCAGTGCAAAGTAGGCTCCAGGGAGTCACATCAGCAGTGCCGCTCGCACTCTTCAAAACTCAGCACAATGCGATGGCATCACCAGCCCGGAGAACAATGCACAGAATGAAAATGCACTGCAGCCGATCTCGCAGCGCTGTGAATAAACACGCAGCGTCATGCAGAGGAACACGTGCTGCCCACCTTCTGCTGGCAGGGGAGCGAGTCACCGCAGGGAACCCACCTGCCCAGGGCCTGGGGGATGCCCAGGCACAGCAATGCCAGGCTTGTGAAGGCATCTGAATTCTTATTTTGGAATTTTCTTGCCCTGAGCTTCGGCTGGCGTGGATGAACAAGGGCTGGCCAGGCCTCAGGGCTGTCAAAATTGTAAGCTGGTTTGGCTACAGATGCCATGTTATTTGTCCACAGAAATTATTTGTCTCTTGGGTGAGAAGAGAGGGTGCTAAAAACATCTACATGTAGAATCTAATATGCTTTTATTATTCATATAAATGTTTTAGGTAGCTCTAAATACACGCTTGCAGTGCAGCTTAATTTCTACTCAGAAACTGCTCTTCAAATAACATAATAAAATGTAGAATCAAAATTAAATTGTCCTGAGTTCCTTAGCAAAAACTTGCAAAGGCTAAGCTTGACATGCCTGCTAAAAAATGAAGCAGAGTTCTTCTCACCTGATGCCTGCAAAGTCCCTCAAAGCAAAACACCAAAGGAGTCAGGAGGTGAGAAGAATCAGCCACCAGAAAGACCCTTTAGATAAGTAAGATACAGGATGCCAATTCAGTAACTTTCCTCTGCCATTTTCAAAAGGCAACTTGGAACGATGTATCCAAGAATGTAATATTTCCCCTAGAGCCCGAACCAGCAGCAGCAACTGAAACAACTCAGCGTACAACCCAAATGTCTCTGTTATGTAAGCAGGTGCTAGTCCTGCAAGATAACATCATCACACAGAGAAGTCACAGTGTCAGTAGTGGCACAGTAGAGAGGTGTGTGTGGTTTGGTGAGCACTGGAAACAATGATCTGGTTCTTCCTGCAGAGATGCTCAGACATGGAAACCCATTGCTCCCAGCTGACCTCTGTGAGGGGCCAAACAGAGCGGGAAGGAAGAGCTGCACGGTCTGCACACCTGGGGGCTGTGCACCCACCTGCAGGAGAAACAGAACAGAACATCTGCACAAGGAGCTCTTCTGGGCTGCAGCTCCACAGCTCTGGAACTGGAGCAGACAAACAAAAGAGACACAGACACACGTTAGGATCTGTTTAACAAATCAAACCAATGCAGCTGGACTACAGAGGAGGTAAAAAAAATGTCAGACTTATATTTCACCAAATTTTGAATTTGAACACAAAAAATCAGGAAAATCTGTTGGCCAGTTGTTTTACACAGTTTTCTTTGATCAGTCCTAAGAAGCTGAGTGATACTTATCAAGAGTTAAAGATGTCAGACCAAAGCTTTGGGGGAAAAAGGTCTTTTTTCCTACAGTGAGGTTTTGCTACCCTGAGTAATAAAAATGCAAAGGAATTTTCTAGCACTGCTGCACTGGTATTCAAAAAGCTGAGACAGATTTCTCAAACTGTGGGGGAAAAAACCTCTTTGCAAGCAGAAGCTCTGAACAGAAAACAGCCCCACATATCCATTTTTTACTGATAGTGCAACACAAGGTCTGGGGTAGAAATCAGCAGCTTAATGACAGTGGTCCTTGCCTGTGATGAGATGTTACAGTTTGGGAAAAAAACATTCTATAACTGTGACTCCAGTTTGTAGGAACTGCATTTACACACATCTGATATAAAAAGGGAAAAGCATATTTTGATCAACCTTTCCTGTGAACAATGCAGAAGAATAAGCACCTGAAAAGCAGGCTGAGGTTCAGAGCATCAGACCTTTTTTATTCATCTTCCAAAATGTGTTGTATCCACCTTTGAGATTTCTGCACAAACAAAACCACCACCATGACACATTTTTTCAGCCTTCTCATGGCCAAACAAGGGATTTTTAGAAGCAAACCTTCCCCTTCCCAGACCAGCACTGGAGCATGGGCCAAGTCTCACAATCTCTGAAATTCATGGCATTCTCTCTTGCTTGGGAAGCCCCAGGTCTCAGTCATAGCACTATCTCAGCATCACAGGTCTCACTCAAAAGAAAACCTGTGCATCCAGATATCCTCCAAGTAGGGTAAGAGTTGACAACCATGAAGCAAGTACGAAGCAGCAACACAAAAAGCATAGCACAGAGAGGAACACAACTGCACATTTGTGTAGATTATGGAGCTCTGAAGAAAGACTGGTTATTCTGAGTGTGAGCAGCACCACAGCTCTACCATCTTATCAGCCATCATATCAGCCCCTTCCACCCAGCAGGGCTCGAGCAGCCAAGTGACACCGTCCTGCTTCCTTTCTGGGAACTCAGCATTTTCTCTGACAATCACCTTGACTGCTTGGACCCTGCTTTTCTACTTCTAGCTGCTTTTAATACTGACTCAATACACATTTGTCAGACCAGGCAAAGGCCTTACATGAGATCTCACGGGTTCAGCTCCTTTCGTTTTAGGATTGCTTTGAAGCCTTTGGAGCCATTAAGAAGGACCCTGAATCTCTCAGACAGCAGGAGTGTGTTTGAGCACAGGGAGGGAGGCAGAAGGGCAAAGTTAATAGTGTTAAAGTAGCTGAATGGGTTTGGGTCAGCCAGAAGCAGGTTCAGGGTCTCTGAACACTGCAGACTGGTCTGGGCCCCCCTTCAGAGCCCACCCCAGTGAGGACAGCAGGCTTGGGCCAACTTTACTTCCCAAGTGGGAAACAACAGGATAAAACTCCAAGTGCTCATTATCCCACCCAATGGGATGCTCCCTGAGAGCACAGGCTCAGCAAGGGGTAGAAGAGGAGAACCTCAGGCCTCAGCTACCCTCTTCTTTTTTACCCCCACAATATGCAGCAAACACATTAGCTTCAAGGAGATGTTTACAGGACAGGGGGTGGGTGATGTTCCCCACAGCAACTCACCCCGTTGAGCCAGCACTGCTTCAGGTTTGGGGTTTGTAGGGGAAGGTTGAGACGTTGGGCTCATTTAACCCCATCAGCCCTTAAATGCATGAACTCGCTTGCTTAAACTGTTAGCAAGTACCTGCCTGGCTTCCAGAAGCAGTGCTGGGCCTGCTGACCCTGAAGGGGTCTGTGGGTGCTGTTCTGAGCTGTAAAGCACAGCACCCAGGAGAGCCAGCCTAGATTAACCCCTTCCCAGACCTATTTCAATCACGTTTCTCCTTTGGCAAACAAATTAAGTTTGCATTGTTAAAATACTACTGTTGTAAAACAGTATCAAATGCATAGGTATTTTTAATCCTTTATAATGCTTCCTGCTTTTGTTTGAAGTTCCGATCCCCCAAGAGTTTGCACATATCACTGCCAAGCCAGAGTGACAGAATCTGGCCCCAGGTCCATGCCAGCTTCTTGCCAGCTGGGGACAAACAAGGGGGCTGCCGTCACCCCTCTGCTCACAGGACACCCATGCAAGGTAAATGCAGCCTGGGCAGAAAGGTGTGACCCGAGGCTGAGTGATGGAGACTCAAATCTTGCTTTGCTTAGCACTGGACCTCTCGACTCGGGGAAAGCCGCTTTATTCCCTGTACCTGTGCAGCTCTCAGCAGCAGCACCACGGGGGAAGGCGGAGCGGTGCCAGCCGGGCCCCCAGCTCTCCTGAGTCCGCACCAGCTCCGCAGGGCTCCACCGACCCCAGCGGCCCGGGGCACACCCGCGGACCCGGCCGGTGGGCGGCTCTGAGGCCGCGGAGCGGAGTGTTTGTGACCACTGCGACACCCTCACCCACCGAGTGACCGAGCGCCGGGCCGGGTGTGCGGCCGGCGAGCCACGGGCGGCCGGGGCCGGGGCCGGGTTTGGGGCCGGGGCTGGCAGCCTGCAGCAGGGCGAGTGCCTGGCGCGGTGCCGCGGGCCGTGCCGGGCTGGGCCGACTCCCCTCCCTCAGCCCCGGCCGGGCCCGGCGGGCGGCGCCGCGCGGGGCGGAAGCGGCGGCTCCGGCTCCGGCTCGGCCCGGCTCGGGCTCCGAGGCCGCGCGGCGGGAGGAGGTAACGCCGCCGGGCCCGGGGCTGCCGCGGGGCCGGGCCGGGCCGGGGGCAGGCGGGTCGGTCCCGCCGGGACAGGCAGAGCCGGGCCGGGCCGGGCCGGAGGGGCCGCGCTCCGGTCCCCGCGGGGCCCGCCCGGCGCGGGGCTGGGGCACAGCCAGGGGCAGCCGGGGAGCTCGGGCGGCACCGCCGGGGCCAGGGGCTGCTCCAGCGCCTTCCCGAGGGCCAGCCCGCCGCGGGGAGGGAGCGGCAGCGGCCCGACCCCTGCCAGGAGCCGGCGGGAAGGGCAGCAGCGATGGGCACGAACGGGCCTTGCTGCCGGGGCTGGTGCTCTGACGGCACAGGGGTGCAGAGTGGGGACTGGGGGGGCCGCACAGTTCACCTGCTGGGATAACACTGCAGGGGCACGGCAGCAAAGGGCATAAGCAAAGCAGAGGAGTAGCCCTGAGCCACAGAATCACAGCATGGCTGGGCTTGGAAGGGACCGTTCAAGGCACAGTCCAACCCCCCTGTGGTGGGCAGGGACATCTTCAACTTGGCCAGGTTGCTCAGAGCCCCCTCACACCTGACCTGGAATATTTTCAGGGATCGGGCACCCACTACCCCGCTGTGCAACCTTTGCCAGTGTTTCTGCACCCTCGTTGTAAAAAATTTCTTCCTTATATCTGGTCTAAATCTACCATCTCTTAGTTTAAAACCATTACCCCTTGTCCTATCTGTGTAGAGTGTTCTGCTACAAGAGCTCTGGGCTCTGTAACATATCCTTTACTGAAGACAACCAGGGCACTGGGACCTCAGGTAAAACACCTCTGCCCTGCAGTAGGGCTTCAGTCCATGGGAAAGGGCCAGAACCAGGACTCCTGGAGCACCTCAACTACGCATCGTCAGGCTTTGTCAGCTTGGCTTGGTCAGTCAGAGGCATGAGGACTGAAACTCTTTGCTTTGTCTTATATTTGGACTATGAAATAAATGGACTCCAGTGGAAAATGAAAGCAAAGCTTTGTGAGCTGCTCGTTTTGGCACACCATGTCCCTACAGTGCTGTGCTTTGCAGAGTAACAGTAAACTCCTCAAAGGTTACACTTGCTTTAACAACATCAGCACTCCTCTAAGAAATAAGGGTAAATCCCCATAATTCTGTCATGCTTGTGGCTTAGTGTTTGGTGTAAGCACTCTCCTGGCACCAGGCCATTTTCCCTCTGGTCTCTCAGCTGCCTGTGTGATTTTGTAGGGTGCTGAAGATGGCAGGCAGCTCCACTCCTTGGATTGGCAGTGCTTACCTCTTCCTCCAGTCGACAAGCAAGACCATCGTTCTGCCATCTCTCTACGAGAGCTCCCAGAAGAAGCCCAGTGTGTTCAGGGCACTGAAGCTGGCATTAGCAGGTATCTCTTCTCATATCTTGCTGTGCTGCCTTGTCTCTTCACACAGTTCCACGCCTTTCTTTAATCTCACGTTCATGGGTAGGGAACTTGTCCTCACTGTTTAGGAAAGACAGCAAAGTGGAGTAAGTTCAGGAGAGGTTCACCAAGATGGTTGGGGGCTGGAGCACTTGTCCTGTGAGGAGAGGCTGAGGGAGTTGGACCTGTTCAGCCTGGGGAAGAGAAGGCTTCAGGGGCCCTACCAAACAGCCTTCTGATACCTGTGGGGAGGGGGAGATGGAGCCATGCTCATCATAGTGGTGCCTGGGAAATGAGGGGGAAATTAAATTAAAAAGAAGCCTGGCAATTTCTGCTGTCCACATTGCTCCTGCTCCTCCTACAGTAATGTTTGAGGATACATCCCTGGCTTCTCCTTGCCAAGATTTTACTGTGAATTAATCCTCTGTGCAAAAGACCATAACAAGTCAAGGCCCAGTCCCAAGCAGCTTAATTCCTGTGGCTGGATCTGTCATTCACCAGCCAAAGTTACCTCTAGGCACAGACTGCAGAGGAAACCTTCATCACTGCATAAAACTCCAGTCACAAGGACTGAAGACTGACTGAGCTCTGAGCTGAAATGAGCTTTCACCTATAAAACTTTCCTGTGCTACCAATTTAGCATAACCATCTCAGCCCTGGGAATGGAACCTCAGATTTAAAACTTCCCCTAATAAGCAGTGTCGATATAATTACCTGGGATGCAGTTCCATACATCTTCAGCTGGACACCATACTTCATGGAGCTCCATGGTGGGAGGGCAGCGAAAACTTAATCCTTCCCTCTTGGTTTCATGTGCAGGCTCTTCATGCCAGAGAACTTTGTCCCAGAGAGAATTCAAAAGTTGCTCCATTGCAGGCTTGGTGGTGGGTGGGAGTGGGTCTGGGTGGGCTGTCTCAGGCCTGGACTCTGTGACTCTGCTCACTTCTCCCCGCCAGACTCCACGGGCAGCATGAACGGTGTGGACGTGCTCAAAGTGCACTGCAGCCACCCGCAGCTGATCGTGCAGCTCAAGTTCTGCAGGCAGGAGCTCTGCCGCCGCTTCCTGCGCAGCTACCGCGATGGGCTGCTCCACAGGGCCCTGCAGAGCCACCTCCAGCTCTCTCTGGCCACCACCACAGTGCCCCTGGAAATGGAGCTGAAGGCTGGCAGCGAGCACCTCGACAACATGCTGAAGGATGAGGATCGTTGCCTGGAGTGCATCTACAGAGAAAAGGTGAGTGGGAGGGGGAGGGAGGCCAGGCAGCAACGAGGAGCGGTGGCACAGGGCTTGTGAAGGTGGCTGCAAATATTGTTCTGATGCAGCACGTTGGGTTGACAAACTCCTTCCTCTAGTTCTCAGCTGTAAGGTGTGAAGAGCTCTGCCCTTCCCCAGAAAAGAGCTGTGCACTTTTGCAGAAGGGCAATAGCGTTACCTAAAACATCCTGCAGAGCTCCTGCTAAATCACTGTGGCTCCTGTGTGTAACAGTTAGCGTGGATGGTATCCCCCCTGAGAGGAGGAATGCTAGATGGTGACGCTGAGAGCACAGGTGTGCCTTGATACAGCTGTGAGGGGGCAGAGAGGACAGTGGTCCTGTGTGGAACCATCACTGCCCAGCACCTTCCTCCCCTGCCTCTCACACCCCCTGCTCCAAGAGCAGCAACAGCAACTGCACCTAGAAATGAGTGTGAGTGCAAACAGCCAGCACATTAACCAGCCACCTGTGACATAGTGGGGACACACAGCACCTGCTGCCAGCAGGATTGGGCTGCCCTGCTGAGGGCAACGTCTCTCAGAGCCCACAGGTTTTGCCAGGTTGCTTTTCTGCAAGCACAGAGAATTGAGACTCAAACCTTTCATCTCTGGACCAAACAACTTGTCAACTTTGGCTTGCTGCTCCCTCCCTCTGCTGAACTAGCTGACTGGACAAAAGAGATGGGCTTATTCTCAGTTCCCCAAAAGAGTCTCAGTCTGACCCCGCCTAATGGAGCCACAGTCAGAAAGATGGCAGTGGGGCACAGCTGTCAGCAGCTGAGGGCAGTGCTGGTACCTGCTGTACATGAGATGAAGTAGTGCTTAGCTCAGACTGAGCCAGAGTACTCACCGGGTTTGACTCTTCCCACGTGCTTTGCCTTCTTTACTCCATTCCCCATTAGCTGCTTTTTGGAGGTCAGACTAGTTTTCTCTTGGTTAGTGAGAAAAACTGGCTTGGCAAGGACCCAGGAACCACAAACCTTAGGGAACAGAGGGACAGAGAGAGACAGAAGGTGATAACAGGAGCTGCCTGCTTTGGTGGCCACAAGCCATTGGATCAGGTCACCCTGTTCTGTGGGTCTGACCCTCATATGGAGTTTGGAGGAGCCCTGCTGCCTATAGTGCACCCTAATTCTTGCAGAAGGCTGCTGAAAATAAGCATGGGGTAGCAGCAGTTGTGTGCAACTCATAAGCACTGCACAGGAGAAACGCAGGAGGGGGAGATGGTGTATGTCATATCATGTTACAGATTCAAATTCACACATTTACAGCCAGAGCTCCATTAGACCATCTCATTTAGCTGGTTTACAGCTCATGCTATAGCTATCTCATTGCTCCTCTCTTGACACCATCATCTTAAGCTAAGTACCATCACCTTCTAGCTAAGTACCCAGAGCTTTGCAGGAAGGTGGCCCTGGCAGAGTCACTGATGGTGTTTGCATTGCAGCCTGACCGCCTGCGGGACGAGGAAATCACGGAGCTGGAGGAACGCCTCAAGAGCCTGACTGTTCACCAGAGCCTCAACAACAATGTGGCTGTCAAAGACTGTGCACCTCTGAGGTCCCCATCCCTGCCTTATCCTTCTCAAGGCAGCTCCCTTCCCCCACAAGACACCTTCATCTTTCAGGGACAGCAGTTTGGTGAGTAGTTAGAACTAACCAAGACAACCCTCGGTGTTCCTTGCCTCACAGCCTGAGAGGGAGGATTAGCATGACCACACACTGGCAGGCTGTGGAGAACTGAAATGTTGTGCACAGTGAGCAGGGAGGCAGCAAGCAGGGAGGCTTAACTCCTGCTGGTTTCCCCTTTCCAGTGGTGGGGGAACTGCTCACAGCACGACAGTCTCTTTAGCTTCACTGCCCCAATCTCAGACTGCTGCCCTGGTGCTGAAACAGCAGAGGACAAGCAGAGCAGCTTCACAGCAGTTTAACAACGTGCTGTGGACACTGAACAGGTTCCCTGCCCCACAGAACATTGACCAAGCCTAGGGCTGGCCCAAACTGCATCCCATCAGCAGGAAAGCTCTGTGTTTACCTGCCCTCTGTCCCTTTCAGACAACAGAACAATCACACTGGATGACCACCAGAAGTTTGCCAAGCTCGTGTCCAAGAAGTGGAAGCAAGTGGGTCGCTCTCTGCAGAAGAGCTGCCGGGCCCTGCGTGACCCTGTCATTGACAACCTGGCCCTCGAATACGACCGAGAGGGACTGTATGAACAAGCCTACCAGCTGCTGCTCAGGTTCATCCAGTCAGAGGGCAAGAAGGCCACAATAGCACGGCTGATCGCAGCCCTGGAAGAAAACAGTCTCATCAGCGTGGCTGAGGAGCTCTTGGGCCTCCACTCCAACGAGGACTGCTCCTAGAGCCCAAAGGGCAGTGCCATTGCTAAGGGCTTTCCTGCTTTAGCTACTGTATGAAACTGCTGCCAGGTTCTGGGAATGTGAAGCCCTGAAAATCACCACAGGTTTCCATCTAGGTTGGAATGTCCAGGGGAGAGGCCCTGTGCTCACAGAAGCCAGCATGGACCTCTTCCGTTCCCTGTTTCATTGTGTTTCCAGAAGGCAGCACTACCCTCCTGTGAACTGGTGAGAGGCTTTCAGCCTGACTTCCTTCAGCACTGAGGGAAGGGAAGGTAGCTTCCTTCAGGACTGTCACAGGGAAGCAGCCAGACAGAGAGCCCTAGGGGAGAGTGGGGGAGAGGAGAAAAGCAAGCAAGGCATCTCAGAGAATTTTTCTGGGAAGCAGACAATGCCACTGCTTCTCAGGCTGTGTCTCAGGGCCATCACCTGGGGAGCTGCAATATCTTTTTTATATTGAAGACATTTATGCCCTCAGGCATGACATCAAGGAAAGACAGAGGGGAAATTAAGGAAAAGTCAATTTTATATTATTTTCCTTCTTTGTTTGAAAAATATCTGTGGCAAGTCCATCTGTCCTGCCCTGCTCTATTATAGCTCCTTCCCACCACTCACCACCTGAAGGTTTCCCTTCTAGCTGGAACAGCCTTAATCTTCCACAGGGCACAAGATTGCTGCTGCAGAACAAATTTCAGGCACTGAAAAAGCAACGTGGACAAACTCAAATTCAGACAATGGTTCTCAGCGTTTTCTGCTCTGTGGTGGACAGTGATATACTGACTACATCGTGCTCAGCTCTTGCCTGGCAGCCTGAGGGGCCTGCAGCTGTGGAAAGCAGCCTCTGAGCCAGCGAGTGACCCTCGTGGATTGGAGCTGCTGCTCTGAGGTGTGGCCATCCCGATCCAGAGCTGAGACACCGCCCCTGCCCTGGGGCTGCTCCTCCTTCACTCCCTGCTCACCGCCCACCCCGGCCCGCTGAGCTCTCCGGAGGGGCCTCTCACACCCCACATGCCACGGGCGACAGCATCTGCACAGAGCCTTTCCCTGGTGCTGCTGTCACTGGGTGACAGCTGAGCGTCAGCTGCTGTCCCTGGATTTACCTGCACTGATTTTTAGGGTAAAAATGGCTGAAGAGACAAATCTCCCAAACCCCGGGGCTGACTCCTGCTTTCAGTGGGAGAAGCTGAGTGCCTGCTGGTGTGGCTGAGCAGACAGCACACCTTTGCCATAACAAAGCACAGAGTGTCTAGTGTGACACAGGTCCTGTGGGGCACAACAGCAGTTGATTACCTCTGACATATTCCCAAGGCTTTCCTGATAGAATTAATTGAAAAGGATTAGTAAAAACCTATCTCTGTTTGCCCTTCCCATCTGTGGGAATAGGCAGTGGGCTGTGGAAGTTATTTCAGATGCAGAGGGTGGCTCTGGCTGCACACACAAAGCCTGTGTGCATGTGAGAATACCAGGCTGCTGGCAGTCATGGTAGGACCAGCTCTCAGTGAGGCCCTGACAGCCTTAATCCTTCCCTGGAGTCAGAGCTGTAATTCAGTAAGAAGGAATGCAACCTCAGGTTCAGGTGTGGGTCCAGAGCAGAGCTCCTGGGGCTGGAGCTGCTCCCTCAGGTTCTGCTGAAATGGAGACCTGGATGAGCAGGATTGAGATGTCCAGCTTCTACCC
This sequence comes from Myiozetetes cayanensis, assembly GCF_022539395.1. NCBI lineage: Eukaryota > Metazoa > Chordata > Aves > Passeriformes > Tyrannidae > Myiozetetes > Myiozetetes cayanensis. Next base: position 18,075,780 of record NW_026087270.1, on the reverse strand, counting down.
AGGGGGGATCCACCTGCCTCAGGTGAGAGGAGCATCACAGCCCTCAGTGTAAGCCTGAGAAACTCACTTGTTGTCTGCAGATTTTAAATCCCCAAGGTTACATACACAGTCAGGAAAGGGATGATGGGGGTTAAAAATGGGGAGAATGTTTTCAGGGTGAGTGAATCTGCTTCCATCTTGCCCTGAGCTTCAAAGGAAGCAGGACTTTATGCAGGCACCATCTCTGCAGAGGCTGTGGCTTTTGTCAGTGCCACTGCAGTCTCATCTCCACTCCTGCTCCACATCCTACCCTCTCCCTTCAGTAGTACCAGTGCTCTTCCCCAAACGCAGCAATTACCTCTGTGACAGTTTTGCTTTTGGGACCAGCACTGCTGACCTTAGTTAATGTAGGCTGCTGTGGAACCACACCTCAAAGCATTTAGCTTTCCTGCGAGATCCCAGCTGGGGAACTCTGTTTGGCAGTAACCCACCTGCTTATTGGTATTTTAAAAATGGTATTTTAAAAAATTTTAAAAATCAGAAACTGGAAAATTGCTTTTAACAGCAAGAGGGTGTGCTCTTGATTTTGCAGAAATGATTTTTTAAAGAAGACAAGGTCATATGCATAGCCTGCTGTCTTATTTGTAGTAAGTTTTTCTAAGCTCTCAGACTAGCTATTCATGTACACAACTTTCACATAAGGCAGCCTCTGAGTAGTGAGAATTACTAGTTTTTGTAGTATCTGTTAATGCTTAAAATGAGAAAGTCTTATTATTCAGCATCTACTTCAAGTCCAGCATAGTTTTTTGCAGCTATTACTCTTTTAGAGAGCACTGAGCATGAATGCTTTTCCCTGAAAGCAAGCACTGTGCATTTCCTCTCTCTGCCAGCGACTGGCGTCTGTATTTCCTCTTACTCACACCTTCCCTCTCCAAAGTGCCATTAAGTGCTGGAGCCCCTGGCAACCTTTCTGGAATATCATCATCTTTAACAGCATTCACAGGTGCCTTCATTGCAGAGACTCGAAGGAAAAGGGTTTTCCAGGGATATTCCATGGTGGAATTGTCTTAAGCACATTGCACTTTTAGGAGCATAGAGTGGCTGTTCCTTACCTCCTTTTCCACGGTCAGTCATCAGCAGCAGGTGCAATGAAGACTTCAGGTCTGGTCTCCAGTGGACTCCTTCCTGCTAAAAAAGTAGGTTTGGTCAGTATTGTCTGGCACAGACAAAACCATTTTCACAGAGGCCTGAGAGTGAAAGAGGAGATTGGAGGTGAGGACAGGAGGGGGAACACTGCTCTGCCTGCCTGTGCACAGTCAGCTGCTCTGGGCCAGGCAAGCAAACCAGCTCCCTCCCTGCTGATACCCATTCACTCATGCCTGCTGTGGGGGACAAGCCACGGGCAGAGCTGCTGTGGGAAGGTTTGGCCTCATCCCATAACAGCTCTTCTCTAAAATACTGAGATTATGAGGGGCAAAAAGATTATTTTCAGGGGTGGTGGTGGTGGTGTTTCAGAATCAAACACAATATTAAAAGCAAATAAAGATGCTAATCAGTGGCATATAAAACCTGAAATAGGTAAAATATAAAATGGCAACAAACCAGTCCAAAATGTGCTTAGAGGACAGGATCCAAGAGGGTTTTTCTGTGGTACAGATTGTTTCTGTAGTTCTAACCGTGTTTCAGATTTGAAGGAGGCTCCTTTCAGGCTGCCAGAAGGAATAAAAGATCCATCCAAAGGAGAATGTGAATGATTTGTTTTGGCATGGCTGAGCTGCCGTGTTCAAACAGAGATAATAAGGAAGGGAGTGAAAGTTAAATGCTCACCAGATATACTCTGGCATAAGGCATCTGATAGAGGCAAACCTGTCAGTACAGCCTGATATAAAATTGTCTCAAAGGAAAATACCTGCTTATTTCACATCCATTTCAACCCTGGGTTTGGCATGAGAAGTTGTGCTGCTGCCTGGGTCCCACGCCCTGGAGTGTGTGCAGGACATGGTGAGATCCTTGGCTTTACACCAGCCAAGGTCTGCCCACGTGTCCTTTGTATGGATTCAGACAGTGAAGCAATTTAATGCCCAGAGTCAAACATTATATGTTCTTTTCTTCTCTGGATTGCATTTTTAAAGTCACTGAAGGGATCTGGCCATACATCTCTAACTGAAACCTGCAGGAGATGGATGGTCCCTTAGTTGTCAGTGGAAAATCACTTGCACATCTTCTAATTCCAAATTGCCATGATGTTCAGCATCAGATCTGGATCAGCCATCTACAGCTATGGACTGAATGCCATGTATCCTTGGGTCCAGGACATTTAACCTCCAAGGAATTGTCTTGTATAGAAAAAAAAACACTGGTATATTTTTTTCTCAGTTCTGTTTTATAAATAAATACATACTTTTGATGACAGACGGCTCAGAGGCTTTCATGAAACACTCAGGACAGTACCTTGGGCTGGCCCAGGGACAGTGTGAATGTGAATAACATCTCTGGCCGGGGTGTCTGACCAGCTGAGCTGCTCAGGGAGCTGCTGATCACCAGCAAAGGGCTTTCCCAGCCTGCAGCACCGGAGTGCAGGGCCCGAGGGTGTCCCATCAGGAACCCGCTCTTCCCCTGACATTGTGTTCAGTAAAGCAAAACATTTGAATAAATAAAAAAAAAAAATAAAAACACATCAAAAAAGCCCAGATGCTGACAAAAAGGGATTTTTATGTTATGTTTAAAAAACAGCCGGGTGTTTGTGAAAACAACAGAGTAGAACAAAACCTGCCTTTGTAACAAGTTCACTGTAAACAAAAAACTTTGCTTTCTAAAGAGGCCGTGGTCTGGGCACTCTCCAGACACTTGGCCTCTGCTAGAGGAATGAGGGTCACTGTTTACACTGCAGAGACAAAGAAACAGCCACAGAGACTGGAAGTGCTATGGCTGCACTCAGCTGGCAGATCAGTAGTGATGGCAGTTTAGATTTGGCTCCAAATAAAAATGTTTTGGTTTGAACTATTTCAAATTAAATGGAAAACCAAAACAGGTGGGGTTTGGGGTTTTTTCAGTGTTTTGGGAGGAACCCTCGAATCTGTCTTCAGCCTCTGTACTGCTGAACTCTCACCTCCTCCCACCATTTCCCTACTAGGAAAAGCAGAAACCAACCCCCAGCTGGATGTTACTTCTGAGCTGACCCCAACCTCAATTTTTCAGTTTGACTCTTTGCAGAGGTAAATACTCACAAAAAATAAACAAACACAAACCCCAAACTGCGGAACGGAAAGAAGAAGAAAGTCAGAAAGAAAACCCAGTGCATTTCCTACTGACACAAGCTGTGGGGGAGCAGCCCCGCACCTCTCTGCAGGATGAGGGACGTGCCCAGCGCCTCCGCCCCGCCCTGTCCCGCGGAGCCGCCGCGCTCCGATCCCGATCCCATTCCCATCCCCATCCCATCCCATCCCGATCACGTGCCGGAGCCCGCACCCAGCGCTCCCCACCCCGCGCGGTGTGCGGGTGCCGGAGGGGCCGGGCCGTGGCCGCAGCTCCCGGGCCGAGCGAGGGGCATTGGGGACAGCCCGGGCCGGCCCGGAGCGGCCCCGAGCGCTGCTGCTCCCACAGCTCCTTCCCCGGCTCCGGGAAGGGCTGAGGAATGTCCCGCACTAACTGCATCCAGATGTGCCGGCTTGGCAGCCCACACAGCACCGGGGGGACAGGATCGGCGCTATCAAACGGGCTGTGAGTGTCTGTTCTGGACGTTCCATCAGGGCTGTGAGTATCTGTTCTGTGTGTTTGATCAGGACTGTATCTGTTCCGTACGTTCGATCAGGGCTGTGAGTATCTGTTCTGGACGTTCGATCAGGGCTGTGAGTATCTGTTCTGTGTGTTTGATCAGGGCTGTGAGTATCTGACGTTCGATCAGGGCTGTGAGTATCTGTTCTGGACGTTTGATCAGGGCTGTGAGTGTCTGTTCTGTGTGTTTGATCAGGGCTGTGAGTATCTGTTCTGGACGTTTGATGAGGGCTGTGAGTATCTGTTCTGGATGTTCGATCAGGGCTGTGAGTATCTGTTCTGGATGTTTGATCAGGATTGTGAGTATCTGACGTTCGATCAGGGCTGTGAGTATCTGTTCCGTACGTTCGATCAGGGCTGTGAGTATCTGTTCTGGACGTTCGATCAGGGCTGTGAGTATCTGTTCTGCACGTTCGATCAGGGCTGTGAGTATCTGTTCTGGACGTTCGATCAGGGCTGTATCTGTTCCGTGCGTTTGATCAGGGCTGTGAGTGTCTGTTCTGGACGTTTGATGAGGGCTGTGAGTGTCTGTTCCGTGCGTTTGATCGGGGGGTCGGGGACAGTTCTGCAGCGAGCAGGGTGAACTGGAGACTGTCCTCACTGCTTCCCTTTGCCTCCAGCCTGCGGGGTTTTTTTTGTTGCCTTGTTGCTCTTGCGAATGTTGTTACGTGCAGCACCCCGAACTGTGATGGTTAACACGCAGCAGGGGCGGCTGCGGGCTCTGAGCACGGAGCCTCCAGCCTGAGACATCTGCCTTACACTCTGCTTTCCGAAGAACTTTTCAGTTGCTTTTACAGAAGCTTGGGGTTTCTCTGCACAGTGACTCCAGTGCTCTCAGACACGGTTTCCTCTCAACCACGAACATGTTCCAGTAGTGGCACTTTACACTTACAAGCCATTCTTCATCAGTAAAAGGACATGAATCTTTCCCATGTTTGAGCAAAACACAGGAATTTCCAAGCTCTCTAGTGTCACAAAGATAGAAAGAAAATAATTCAATCCCTGTGACATGGGCAGTTACTCCCTCTGCCATTTGTGCCTGGGTGTAATAACACATCCATGCTAATGCACTGTGATTGCTGGGGCTTGGGGCATGTCAGGCAAATTATTTATCAGATCAGAAGAGGGTCTGAGAGCTCAAGAGGCAGTGGGTGCTACAGCCTGGGCAGGGCTGGGAAAGGAAGGTGGTTGTTTCAGTGGGACTGTTTCTTACCCCTTCACAAATCTGCAAGGGTTTATTCTCCTCCTGGGGCCAAGAAAAATGAATGTTTGGAAGAGAGAGGGCAGGTTCCTCGTCCTGTGCTTGGCTGCTCAGGAGGGGCCTGTCTCCCCAGAGCACTCAGCTGTGAGTTGAGCTGCTGAGCTCTCTGTAACTCTGAAAATCAGGGGCTACCAGCACACAGGACTGTGTCTGAACTCAGGGAAGTGCCTCTCGAGGCTGCTGAGCCTGCAGAAGGGGGTTGTGTGTTACCTTCTCCTACCTTGCAGGCAGCTGAGCGCTCTCACTAGGGATGTGGTGCTGTGCTCAGGAGGAGCTGGAGCTTTCCCTGTTTGCTGGGCAGCAGCTCATCCTGCACAGGCACTGCCACGAGGGCTCCTCCTGCGCTGCCAGGGCCAGAAAACATCGGGCACTGCTGAAATCCAGCAGAGCTGCAGCCTGGTCTGGTGGGATGAAGTTCATCTGAACATACCTGTTTTACACAGGTGCAGCTGCAGGATGGGCACAGGGTATGTCATTATTGTTTCCTGAACACTGTCAGGACTCCTCCTGAGGCACAGGAACAGCAGCACCAGGTGAGGAGGGTCCTGGGAATTTGCTTTGCTCTTGCTGAGGGAATGAGTGCACTATCCTCTGCAGCCAGAGCCTGGGCAGGGCTCAGTGTCCAGCCCTGGGTGTTCAAACATGGCTTTGTTCTCATGAAAAGCACTCAACCAACATGAAATGAAAACAAATATCCCAAACCTGAAGCACTGCCCCAGAGCATCCCCACCAAGCAGAATTTTCCCAGCTTCCCTGGTGATTACAAAAAAATCTCCTCAAACCTGTCAGTGCTGGATCCCACACAGGTTCTTTAGCTCATTTTACAGAGAAACAGGTAGCACACCTCCATCAGCAACCACAGCCCCTCGTGCTGCATGGCCACACAATGCATGTGACCCCCTCTCTGCTGTCCAGCCCAGACCCACCAGTGGCAGCTGCAGCATCAGGAGTCAGGGGAGAGCCAGAACCCCTTCCCAGGCAGCTGGGCAGCAAGCTGAGCCGGGGACAGCCAGGCTGTGCTTGGTGGGGATGGATGTGCCCGTGAGCAGGGCTGGGATGAGTGGCCAGCAGATCATGGTGCCAGTTTGGGACCCCCTGGCTTAGTGTAACCCCATTTTCAGCTCACCTTGCTGTCACAGCTGCCTGTCCCGGGGCTGGCTGGGTCAAATAACTGCTCTTCAAGGCAAAAAGCAACGTGCCAGAATCACCATTCTTGAATTCTGAATTCAGAGACAGCATCCAGAGACTTTTTCCCCCGTTGGCCCTGAAGAGAAGTGCCAGGTGCTGGAGGTGAGAGGAGCGCTGCAAGGGAAGGAGATTTCCAGGATGAGCTCAAGGCTTCACGTCATTCAACTGGGAAAGAAGGACTAGCAATTTTTTTTTTTTAATCATCGTCTAACTGCTTTTATTGCAGCTGTTCTTGGCCATATTTCAGAATCCTCCTCTCAAATAAGTGGAAAGCAGGCAGAGGACTGGGCCTTTAGCCCGAGCGTGCAGCAGGGCAGGGCAGATTCCTGCCTGGACACTCCCCAGGGTGCCATGCCCAGCTCTGGCCCCTTCCAGCCTTTCGGAGCCTCTTGGGCCATGCAGGCTGTGCCCCACTTGGTTCCTGCAGCACATTCCTTATTTATGGGCTCCCCATCTTGCCCCCTCATGGCCATGGGACCTCTCAGCCTCTCCCTACTGCCCAGCTCAGCCCCCTCAGGGAGATGCTGTGCTAAGAAATGCTCTGCTGTGCTCACCCCTCTTCACTTTGGCATCAGATATTTCCTGCTCACTTTGACAGCCCTGTAATTTTTTTTCCCCTGGTGTCAAGATGGATGAATAATCTTTCTGGCCTTAGGACAGAGCAGAGCATCAGCCAGAATGATCAGTCCCTCTGTATTCAGCTTTTCCCACACTGACATCCATGCAGAGAGCTTACACCTGGGTAACAATCGAGGGTGTTTCCTTCCAAAGAAAGAAATATCTAACAAAGACTGGAAAAATCCATATAATTAGATCAAGGAATCACTTCAAGGGCTGGCAACTTTGTTTGAAAAAGAGATGTCTCTATTGAGCACTGAACTGCTGTATTTCAGCATGGAAATCACTGTTTCAGATCCTTTACTTTCAATAAACGAATACACAGAAGAAAACCCGGGCTATCAGCCCAGGCTTGTAACAGCTCAGGGTTTTTCTTGGCTTTTCCAAGGGCATTTATTGCCAGGGTCTGAGATGCTGGCAGGATAAATCTGTAAGCCATGGAAATTACGAGTTCCATGACACACACAATTTATTCCAAACCCTTGACGATAAAATTAAACACAGGAAAGAGCCAGGACTTTCATCCAGCTCCTTAATTACCATCTGGAGTCTGGCAGCTGAAATAAGAGCAAACTTTTCTATAGAAAAGGAAAAAGAAGTTTGCTGTGACTGTGAGAGTAGAGAGGGGACTCCCCAGGGAGCTCAGGTGGAGACACAAACGTCAGGATTTACCCCACTGGGACGAGCATCTCCCACTCCCTTTGGAAACCGCACGCCCAGAGCTGCACAGCACCTCAATAAACTCATTCCAGCACAACAGAAGGAGCCCAAACACCTCACTTTTAGTTCTTGTGAACTTTCTGAGACAGGGTCCCTATTTCAGGTATCTCAGTGGCACCCAGCAAAACCTCTGCCCGTGGTTAGGCTGAAGGAGGACAGACCCCAGTTCAGTGGCACGTCCTGGCTGCAGTGGGACCATCCCTTCCTGTCCCCAGGACTTTGGGAAAATTACTGAAGGCAACGTGAGGGAAAGCCTCTGGGAACCACACCTTCAGAAGGAAGATTCAGTACGAGACTGGCACACGTTGGTTGCTGCAGAGCAAGCAGGACCTGCCAGGGGGGTTCGCACGTGGCAGACATGGGATGCAAACTCACACCCTCCACGTGTCAGGGGGCCTGTTCCCTGGGGCTGGAAACAGAGATCAGCCAAGCCATGTGGCAGAAAGAACATAAACAGGAAACAGATCCTGAATATTCTAAACATTTTTAACAACAATTTACAAGAGGTCTGAGAAAATTCTACAATCCTGTTAGAATCAAAGCTGTGCCAGTTAAAACATCTGCCCAGGCTGGGACAGGAGGGAAGGTACAGTGAAGAGAGCCAACAAATGAAGAAAACCCCAGTCTAAGAGAGGCCAGAAAAAGGCAAGAAACAAGGCCTGAGGAAAAAGCATCGTCACCAGAACAAGGAAGAAGTGATTTAAAATCGACCAGAGCCTTACACCAAGGCACAGACATGCTGTTTGCCAAAATAAAGGTTTCAGAAACAATGGAGACAAAGCAGATGAGGAGCTGCACCTGAGGAAAAGATAGGTGATACCATATGATGATGAAATACTCTATTCCAACATGCAGTGGACCAGTAATGGAAAAGCAGAACATTAAAATTATGAGGTCTGAGTAATGTCCCTCTAACAGTGTTAAAGGGGCTGGCCAAGAAATCAACCAGTTTTGCTTCCTCATAAGTCTTGAAATATTGCCCAGGCACTGCAGGTGCCACGTGTGAGCATGACACACTGTCAGTGGATGTATAAAATACCTGTGTGCACTTGGGGGAGAACTTTTGGGTGGAGCTAAACTTTAGAAACGTGCTCCTTGCTGCCTTCTTACCACTCTTTCCTTATTATTTTCTGTTTGCAGTTGAAGAACTGATTGAATGACACAGGAGATCACCAGGAAAAGTGTAAGTGAGGAGTATCTTGCATTTCACAAGGCAGCCTCATCTATCACCCGTGAACAAACGTTCCTAACTAACACCAGGCTCTGTCTTGCTCCTGCATATTGGGATTTATTTCCCCACCTCTTGCTTAGGGTGACCGGGCAGAGGAAAAACACCTGTGGCTCCTTCTAACCTTATTAATGGAAGTTATTTACAATGGTTTAATATTTTATAAAGATTACTGGCAGGAAAAGGGCCCTGTGTGCATCACCTCTGTGCCTGTGCCTGTCCCTCAGCTCTGTCTGTCCCTCAGCTCTGCCCCTCAGCTCTGTCCCTCCCTGGCCTGGGCCAGAAAGGGTGAAAGCAGCAAGGAACAGTTATGAAGCTGGGGAGGGAAGAAAAAAGTAAAGACTTATGGAAGAGTGGGATTGTTGTTCATCATTTTCCACCTTGCTCTTCCCAAAGCAGTGACATCTCTGAAATGGCAGCAAGGGATGCAGGAGGAGGGGCTGATTTTGGGCTGTGCTTACAGAGTGGCTTTCAGGATGAACAGTGACTGAACTAACCAAGTTTGGAGTGCCAGGCTCAGGGTTGCAACCCCACGTGCCTTTTGGCAAGTTGCTCAAGGTGTCTCAGTGCCTGTCTGAGTAAAACACACTTGGCTGCTGGTTTTTTTAAATGATCTTTCAGTCAGTCTTGCCTGCATGCTCCAGACCTGCCAGATCCTCGCTGCTGACACACTCTGCTCATTTACAGATGGACACTGGTGCCAGGCAGCTCAAGCACAGCTTTTAGCAGTCCAGGAACACCACAGAGACAATGAGAGTTCGCCTCAAGGGGGATGTGATCTGCACCCTCCTCCTGCTGGCAGCGCTCTGCTCTTTACTCTATTCCCAGCTAGAACATTTAGTCCCAGCAGGAAACAAGGAGCCAGCACAGAAGAAGCCTCCAGGAGCCCCAAAAATATTCTCAGATCCCCGAGCACCTCAGAGACTGATGCCAGCAGAGGCAACAGCACCCAGACCCCAGGTCACCCCCATCATTAAACAAGCAGAAGTGACCAACAACAGGGTCCAAACTACAACTGCACCCCTGCCAACCGATCCTGCCTTCGACTTCAAGCACTATCTCCTAAACAAGGACAACAGGAACTTCAACCTCCTCGTCAACCAGCCCAGGAAATGCCGGAAAACACCCGGAGGGCCCTTTCTGCTCATTGCTATCAAGTCGGTAGTTGAAGACTTCGACAGGCGTGAGATCGTCCGGAAAACTTGGGGCAGGGAGGGCTTGGTGAACGGGGAGCAGATCCAGAGAGTGTTCCTGCTGGGAACACCAAAGAACAGGACGGTGCTGGCGACGTGGGAGGCCCTGATCCAGCAGGAGAGTCAGACTTACCGGGACATTCTGCTCTGGGACTTCATGGACACGTTCTTCAACCTGACCCTGAAGGAGATCCACTTCCTGAGCTGGGCTGCCGAGTTCTGCCACAGCGTCAAATTCATCTTCAAAGGCGACGCCGACGTTTTCGTCAACGTCGAGAACATCGTCGATTTCCTCAAGAGGCACGACCCCGCCGAGGACCTCTTTGTGGGGGACATCATCTACAATGCCCGCCCCATCCGCGCCCGGCAGAGCAAGTACTACATCCCAGAGACCATGTACGGGCTCAGCATCTACCCGGCCTACGCCGGGGGAGGGGGGTTCCTGCTGTCCGGCCGCACCGTGGGGAGGCTCTCCCGGGCCTGCAGGGAGGTGGAACTCTTCCCCATCGACGACGTCTTTCTGGGCATGTGCTTGCAGAGGATCAACCTCAAGCCCGTTCTGCACGAAGGGTTCAAGACCTTCGGCATCGTCAGGCCCTCTGCTGCCCCGCACCTGCAGACCTTCGACCCCTGCTTCTACAGGGACCTCATGGTGGTTCACAGCCTGAAGGTCGCCGAGATCTGGCTGATGTGGAACCTGCTCCACAGCCCCCGTCTCTCCTGCACTCAGAAGAAGCAAGTGAAGAAGCCTTTCCAGTGGAAAAAGAAAGCTCAAAGCACAGCACGAGCCCCCCCCCTCAGATAGTGCAGGCAGGCTGCAGCTCAGACACAGCAAACAGCTCAGAAAGGAGCCTGCACGCAGCCAAACCAACCACAGGTGTTGGAGCACACCTTATTGCTGGGAGAACACAACGAACAGCTGCAGGAACGTGCCCAAATTCCACATTTGCACACACATATCGTGTAGGTCCTCCTCTATTAATGAGTCCCAATAATTGTAGCAATACATGTAATTTATTATTATTTATTAGGATTATAGCAGTGCTCAGTGGGACAGTGTGCAAAAGCACATTGAAAAATGCAGTCCTTGGAGATTTTTCAGCGTTGTTAGAAACGTGGGAAATGAAGGAAGATGCAGGTAAGGGCCCAGGCACCAGGGAGCACAGGGATCATTGTCAACTTGCTGCTTGACTTGGACTCATTGACAAATGACTGAACAGTAAATAGGATAAAGGACATCAAGGCACCTCAGTGTAGGCTCAGGTGAAACCACTGCTGCCTGCTTGGCTTTCTGGAGGCCTTGTAAGAAGAGAACAACTCAGGGGTTCTGAAATGGGGGCCTGCACGTTGCAGATGGGCTGGATCACAGCAAATCAAACCATGCTGAGGCTGGCCTGGCTGGCTGAGCAAAGGACAGGTATGTGGATAACTGGGAAGGAACAGAACTTCCAAAGGGCCTTTAAAGAAGGACAAGAACTTTGAGCTGATCCCTCTAAGCCCTGACCTTCTGTTACTTCTCTCAACTCCTGCTCAAATTTCTGCTCCACTGACACCCTCAGGACTCAGAGGGCCAGTTTTTGACTCTTGCCTGAGCTCAGGCTCTCTGCACTGTGCTGGCATTCAGAGAAACCTCAGAAGCCATCCAAGAGCATCTGATCCCTCTCACCAGTGCAGTTCATCACAGATCCTTTGGCCTTTGCTTTTAAGGGTAAAACCCCTCAGAGCTGCTGCTTGCGTCACATCTGGGAGCTCCTTCAGACCAAGGAACAGCCTGTCAAGGGACTGGGCTGGTCTCTCTAGACCTCTTGCTTGGCACACAGTCAGCTGCAAAGAGCAGCCAAGACTTTTCTTGCTGCTGTGGGTGTCATACGAGGGGGAAAAGTAGTTTTCAGACCACAGGGCTTCAGAATAAAAGCCCATCTAAATTTATGACAAGGAATCAAAACCACACAGCAATCTTTCTGTTGGGCTTTCCAAGGTCCAGTCAGTAACTTCTAAAGTGTTTTAAGCATCAGACAAGAACACTGGATTACATACTTTTTCAAAATATAATCAATACTTTGCATTTTGTTTTTCCCAACAGCAGACTACCTTAAAAGAATATCCTTTCCTTAGACATCAGAGCAGGAAATTCCTCTAAATCAGGGTTAAAAAGCTAGGAAATTCATGGGGCAAAGAGCCTGAATTCCCCTTTGATACTGTGTTTGTTGGTTCTTGTGCAGTTTTTTCCCCTCCAAAGCCCTCCTCTCCATCAGAGAACCCCCAGTGCCATCCCTGTGGATGGCACACAAACACAGCCTCGGAAGAAATTACTGTCAGTCATAAACATCCAGGAAGCTACTGTCCCTAGAACAGAGCCTGCAGCACAGCTGCATTTCATCTCTGTGCAGATTTTCCCCCTCCAGCAGCAGTTCAGGCTCAGTTCTTGTACCAGCTGTGCACACCATGGACACAGCAAGCTGCTGGTACCCACTGCTAGATTATCAGCAAGTCTCACATTTTCTTAATCTTCATGGTGAATTTAAGCCTTACAGTCATGTGTTTCCAAGGAAAGGGCAGCTGTACAGAAATCAAGAGATTTCTACATTTGAGATCTTTACAAGATGTGATCCTGAAATACAAAATGCTCGTGTGAGCTGCACTGCTAACATGTGTGATCCTTGTGTATTTATGAGCTTGTACAAGAATGTGTTACCCGTGATTACTTTACAGTTTGGGAAGTTATTTATACCATAATTAAAAGCCAGCATGCAGATGTGCCTCAAGATGTTGGAGTGAGTCTGTCAAGAACACCTGCACACACCTTGTAAGACTGAAACCACAGGGAGTTTTCAGGAAGACATTAGCATGGAAAATACATGATGCATTATTTTGGATAACCTGGTCTTTCCTTGTGTTGGACTTAATTTAATGGCAATGACAGAAAAATAAACACATCTTACCTTCCCATTTCCCACAGGCAGCTGCTCAGGTTCAGCAATCTGCAGTAAGGTCTTCCTTTTAAGCCTGGGGATGCACGGATTGGCTCCTCCCTCTATAATGTCTTCAGATCTGCAATCTACCACAGCACAGCATTAACGAGTGCATTTTGTCCCAGATCAGAGTTGCTGCTGGACATCTGTGTTGACACAGCCTGTGCCAGCACATACCCCCAGAGCTGGCAGAGCCCGAGCCAACTGTTTACTCCACGGCTCAGTCTGGGGAACAGATCATTTCTTTTAGCCAGTGAACACTAAATCGAGTCTCTGTTAATGAAAGATACATCTGCTTTTGTTCTGCAGCCTCTGCTGCAGGGCCTCTTTGACCTGGCTTTGAGTTTGCATTTGTGCCGTGGAGCAGGAAGCTCCCAGAGCCCGTGGGTGTGAGCAGAGTGCTCTGGGAAATGCTGGAGCAGCGCTGCAGCCCCTGCAGTGCATCACTCTGCTCACTGCACAGCAGGCAGAAGGCCTTTGGCTCCATGCAAGCTGGAGACTGGTTCCTAGAAGAGTCTTTTCAGAAAATCCTAAACCCTGAGGTGTGCATGAGAGCTGGCAGGAAGGACCCTCTACTGACCTTCCTGATGCCCCTCAGAAAAACAAACCCATCCATTTCAGAAGGATCTTCTGAGAAGCTTTAATTAACTGGCTAATTCAACACACCAGTCATGTCTGCTAAAAAGCCTTGCTTGGCAGTTTTTTTCATGACTAACCCCTGATGAGAAAACATAAAAACATCCCAAGTGGGTTCCACCAGTAGCAAGAAAAGCAAAGCAGACTTTCTCAGGGCAGGCATAAACTCCTGAAATTAATAAAGTACAGTAGGTTTTACTGAATCCCAGGGATCCACACAGTCATGTTTTATTCCTACTGTACATAAGTAGCCAGATTTGGTCACTCCAACGAGCAGAGCTGGCTTGAACCTCACATTCAACACCTCCGAGTTCTTCTCTGGACACAGGAACTGGTAGCGAATGCCAAGATCCCTCAGTCGGTCAGGCCACTGCAGACTCAGCATCATCAGAAAGAGAGGCAAAGATGGCTTAAGCAGGGGAGTGGTAAAATCTTGTTCTTCCTGTCTGCAGTTTAATTATTCATCTTTCTGCAGCAGGTTCTCAGCAGCAAACCCAACTGCAAACTCAAACAGTACAAAATAATCACAGAGCTCAGAGAATCCTCACTGAATATTAGCACAGAGAACATTCCCTGGAGTGCTGGAAGAGCATCAGAGCAGAGAGGAAGAGTCCAGCCCAGAGCCCAGCCTGAAGAACTGCCAATCTCCTGGGTTGTGCCTCTGCCAGCTGGAGCTGCAGCCCAGCAAATGCCCACATTTCTTAACGATGCCACTGCCTCCATGGACAGCTTTAAAAAGCAGCAGGACTTCTAAACACAACTCTCATCACTTTCTAGGCCTATGGTCAGTAAGAAAACCATACTGAGAAATGAGAGGGGAAAGTAAACCCCAAAGAAGGAGCACATCTGAGTCTCTCCAAGAGTGGGAAACAGCTCCCCCCCCCATTCCTGACCAGCCCAGTGCTCCCTCCAATCCATCCAAACCCAGCTCATGGATCTTCTCTCTCTCCCTCACTTTCCCAGCCCATCTGTTGAGAAGCCCTGTGCTAAAAACAGGCAAAAAGTGTAGAATACCCCAGGTGTGCAGGGACAGCCTTGTCCCAGGGGCTGACTGAGCTGAGTGGGAATCAAGGCACGGTATTAAGTGGTGAGTGTGGCCATGGAAGCAGAAGAAGGGGCTGAAGTTACCTCCACAGCCTCTCTACTTGGGGATGCACCAGAGCTGCCAGTGAGGGACGGGGTGAACTCGGGATTTCAGGGCTGCAGTTTTTCCAGGAGAGACGAGCAGAGGTGAAAAGGGAATACAGTGAACCAGACTGTTTTGGTTATTTAGTTGATTAGACTGCACATTGCATAATCGTGCAGGGTTTTTTGTGATTGGTATTTACACTAAATGTCTCTCTGAAGGATAATAATACTGGAATGACACTTATGCACTCAGTGGAATATCTAGTGTAGGTGTGAAACATTAAAGCACTTAACACCAGATTCCAAAATTGCAATATGCAGTACTGTAAAATAACTAAAGGAGCAACATTTAAAGGGGAATTCATTAGTGTATCAAAGAGAGAAGATTACATTAAATCATTGCAACTAGTCCAGAACAAAAGGGACTGTTATAACACTATCTTACACCACAGTGAGTGACCCACTCTGCAAACTGCAGCTCACCTTTCTGCTGCTTCAGGCACTTGGTATTCCGGGATTATGAGAAGGGATGATTCTGCCTGCTGGAAAAACAGACATCCCCACAAACACCACAAAAGCTTTGTGTGTAAGGTCTGGCAGATAAAACATTTAAACAGTGACTGTACTATTTACAGCAAAAGTTCACACAGGTAAAGAATGTGATATTTAAGTTGCACCCAAACCCTCCACGTGACACAGCCCAGCAGAACCAAACCCCTTGGTGGGTGCAGTTCTCACTCTGTGAACTGAGCTGGTCCCATCATGGCCCGTGACAAAGCCCCCTGCTTCACTAACTCCTACTCACTTCCCCTTGTTTTGCTTCAGCCTTGTCTCTGAAACATCCTGGGCCACTAAAAGAACCTTTGCACAAAAATACCCATCCAGAACTAACTTGTACTTTAACTGCCCAGGCACTCAGAGTGAGGTATTTATTTGGCTACGTGTGCTGGGCCAGGTTATGTGTGGCAGAGTCACAGAGGAGGCTTTGCCGTGGTGTACTCAAGGTAAAAAAAAAAAAAAAAAGAAAAAAAAAGGTGTTCATTGGGTAAAAGTTGAACTGGAACACTTGTAACTAGCATGGAGTAATGTTTCTTACAGCATGACACCAAAAATGATTCTGAACTCAAAAGAGCTGGGAAACACAAGCAGCCCATGTGAAATCCTGCCACATCAGACAACTTGGTCCTTGCCCAAGAATTCAGAGGCAAGACAGGACTGAGGGCTTGGCCACAGCACCTCTTTCAGAGTAAGAGCCATGCTGGCTCCCAGCTGCAGCTCCACTCTCAGTGCACATTCTGAGCCATCAAACACAAAACTGACACGAGTCCGGCTGAGCAGTGAGGTGACGAACAGGCTCTACCAACAGGTAGAAAGCCCACGTGAAGTGGGCAGCAACACCCCAGATTTCCCTCTGGAAAACACCAGCTGGCACCTCACCTGCAGCCAGCCCCAGGAACAATGAATCACCACCTTCTTGTAATGCTGAGCCACAGGGAAGATTTTGCTTTAAACAGGTTTGATGGGAGCTCTGGAATATGAACGATCATGAGCGCATGAATCAGCTCTCACACACCACCTGACTACTGCTTCAACCAAAAAAATCTGTTTGGAATTACAAGTGTGACAGTTCCCAGCAACAGCAGCTTGGGTTTCCTCTACAGCAACTGCATTTTGGGGAACAGAGGGTTTAGTATTACACAGCAGCATCGATCTCTGGAGCACTGCCCGTGGTCTTCACAGGAGCCCAGGGACTGCTTGCAGGCCTGAAGAATACGGGAAGAAATGTCAGCTCCACCTCCAAAAAGAAGGGCAGTTTTATTAGGTGTAAACAAGTGAATTCTGTGGAAAATACTGCAATATTCAAGTTAAGCAGACACACACACATATAAACTCTTCATTTCTTTACAAAGGAATAAGGCACACATCAAAATATGCACTGTGTGTTTTATTAAAAATGCAAGTGTACTTAACTTTATATCAAACAGTTTTATCACGTGAAACCAAAATGATGGACCAATGCACATGTTGCCAACATGCAGGATCTGTATCAAACCACACATAATTCTAAGAAGGACCAAGGGCACCAGCTGAGATGGGATCTGCTGCAGCCCCAGCCTGTTGTTTCCTGGGGAGGGGAAGGTGATGATGCCCTGGCCCAGCTGGAGCTCTATGCACAGAACACCTTTTGGTTCACATGAACTGCCTTGTCCCAGCCTCTCCTCCTTGTCACACTGCCATCCTCACCTTCTCCCCCTGAGTTCCTCTGGGCCCTATTCCTTGCTCTCTTCTCTCTGGTGATTCAAAACTGCCATCAGTCCCCTCCACCCACTCCTAAACCTTCCATGCCAGCAAGTCCTTAAGTGCTCCACAGCTGCTTCCCTGATGCTTTAGCACAGGAACAGCTTGGCTTGGTTTAGTCCAAAGAGGAGCAAACATCTCAGAGGAGTGAGCTGTGAGCAGCTCATTCACAAAGGGCAGGTGAGGAAACCCAGAGGAGCTGCTCCAATCTCCCCGGGGGTTTCTTCAGATCCCCTCCCCCCAGGTCAAACACTGTGTGCTCAGCCCAGCAGCAGCAGCCAGGAGGAAAAGTTGCCTTTAATTTTTTGTCTGTGTAGAGAAATTTTCAATTATGAAGGGAGTGACCTAGAGAAGAGTCTGGGTTGTCAGGAGAGCACTGTTAATTACCTGCATTGTTTTAGTCACCTGGACACACCAGAGCATTACAAGTGGAGATGGGAGTCCCTGTAGTTATCAACCCTGTTTAAGGCTGGGGGTGCATGCTACAGCAGCAGGCCTGACCTCACCCTGCTGAAGGATCTCAACTGAATATGCCTGAGAAGGATATTGGCAGCATCTGCAAAGCCATTAGTCACATATTCCCATCAAGGATTTATCTCCTCCTGCAGCTTTTGTGGAGCCTTTATTAGAAGAGGATTAATTAAAATTAATTGAAGTTAGCACCAGGATCGCTGTCATATTTAGCAACAAGAATAAGCATGCCCAGCCTCTCAATTCAGAGACCACAAAGTTCTGCAGGAGCCAAGGGGCTCGAGAACACAGCAGGAGAATTCCCATTTGCTGCTCTCGCTGCAGGCACTGCCTCCCTCCTGCTGGGAAAGTCACACTGCTGGACACGCCATCCACCTGCACCACATCAACCATCCACCTGCACCACATCAACCATCCACCACCTGCACCAGGCCAACAGCTGACAGGAGCAGAAGGACTGCACTGCTGAGCACACTGCAGAGCCCACTGGGCTACCCACCAAGGTCATCCTTCCCTTCTACACCTCAGGGCCAAAATTTCCCAAACACTTCAGTGTATCTACCGGGAAACGGACTGCAAGTTGTTAGTTACTGTTTCTTTGGAGAACATACTCAATTGGCTACAAGGGAGGAACACTGATCAGGTACTTCAAATATGATCTCTGAAAGGCAGTAAAATAAAAAGAACTATTTGATAAGAAAAAAAAAAAGCAAGATCATCCATGATTTTATTACAAAAACACCCAGCAACTGTATTTAACACAAAAACAGTAACTGAGAGTCTCTTTTTATTTTTCTTTCAGTGTACATGCTCATTATTATTCCACTTAATTTACAGAAGGGCTATGTAAAATGAAATTAAAATTAGAGAGGAAACAAAAAGGAAGGTTGAGGCATAGAATTTTCTTAGCAAGCAACGATCACGGGAGACAGCACAGATTGAACAGGGATTCAACAGGAGTGACACCTAGGGATAAAGGTAAACAGTAACTTTTTCCTTATCCATTAGATTTTCCATGGGGCTTTTTTGTTTGTTTTAGCAAAACAGTTTAAGAGTATCACAGTATACAGGAAGACTAAATGGCAAAGAACATCTCACACACACACACACATTTATCCCTGCTACTGGTCCAGGATCCAAAACTTCAGATAACATTCGATTTCCTATCTCTCATTCATTGATAAACTATACAGGATTACACTGTACATGGAGTTAAAATTACAAAAATGTCATATTTACAAAAATCTGTACACACATAGTAAAACTCACAAAATTGTCATCTATGTATCACAAGTTGCGACACCAAAATATTAAAAATGGGATAAAATTATACATTTCTCTTGTCCATTTTTAAAAAGGGTTCATTGTTTCAAAGACAGACCATCTATTTCTCCCAAATAAGACTGGTAAGAGAACTAGAAACCTAAAGTATCCTCCTGGGATAAAATGTCGCAAGCAGCATCTCCCAACTAGAAAGAGCCTCTCCCTGTCTGCTGGGGTGGGGTGTGCAGGTAGCGGGTATGTACAGAGACGGTGGAACTACAGCGAGGATGTCTTTGGCTAAACCTTTGGCATAAATTAAAATCACACCTCAAAAGTTACAGAAAAGGTTTTCCTGGTGATGGCAGAACTGGGGAGTTTCTGTCTGAGATATACCACTATATACAGCTCCTCTTTCTCTAAGGAAATAGAGTAGGAATAAAGGACTTTGCAACAGAGGCAAATGAGGCAACATTATTTCTTTGTTAAATTTTTCACTAGTATGAAAAATTGTATCAAATCTTTTCACTAAAACATAATTCAATCGTAGAAATAACCTCTTCCAGAATTTTTTTTTTTTTGTAACAGCGTATGAAAAAAATTAGTAAACCAGCCATGAAAGAAAAAAATTGTATCAGCATATCAAGTACATATTAGTGCAGGAAGGTGGATAAATCTGATCCACTGTATAAATAAGCTTTATGCGCAGTGTACATTAAATAACCATCACACCCCACTCACACCCAGTACACAGATGCTCCTCAGTGAAGATAAACATTTATCAAGTAATTAAAGTGTATGTAGTGCAAATGTTACAACCAAGTATTATGCACATGCTACTTGCTTGGTTTAAAGTTACACAAAGATGTGGTGCCTGAAATCATGGACATATATACATCCTTGTCACACTTGGTACAATGTCCTAAGCCACAGAAATACCGAGGTGTTTATATCTATATATATATACACACACGTTTTTCTTAAAATGTGACCACCACATCAATACAGTAACACAAACAGACTAAAATCAATACCTGCTTCCAGATGCTCCAAGGCTCAGAAAGTTTGTGCTTCTAACTCTTGCAGTCATTACGTGCCCCTCTTCCCTCTCCCCCTTCTGCCAGCCGAGAAGGAGGGACAGTCTCTTCGGGTCTGTGCTGCATAGGATGAGGGCAACGGAGAGGAATAAACGACGGCACAGGCACCTAAGCTGCTTTCCTCCATCAACAGTTCCACGCCCCACGATGAAGGGTTGAGAGAATTCCCTCTCCACACCGCTCCTGGGTGGAAAGGCTTATTGAAAACAAAAAAATCATAACGTGCTTTCCATATTATAAGTGGCAGCAAATCAAGGCACGCTGTACTAATTGTGTAGCATTGAGATTAGCTGGCTCTGCAGGGGAGGCTCACTGGGGAAGGTCCGACGTCCTCAGCTGGCTGCTGGGCCGCGTGGGGCCGTACAGGGTGACAGAAGCTATGTGATTATTCTGCATCACCTGCAAAAGCACAGCAGGACAAGGGGGGATCAGGACAACTGGCACGCTGAACAGAAACCCAGGGGTACGAAAATGCTGAATATGGAACTGATCCGCCCCAAAAAGAAACCCCAACGACAAAAAGGGAGCGCTTGGCTGGTTCCTAAAAACGGCCTCCAGATTTCTAGGACACATCTGAACACCAGCACGCTCCACCACTGCTCAGAGCCACCTGAACACCAGCACGCTCCACCACTGCTCAGAGCCATGTACATGTATCTCACAGCCATGTACATGTATCTCCTGCTAGCACGAACTCCAGGTGACAAAGTCCCAGCTATAACACGCAAATGTACACCCTTGGAGGAGAGCTTGGAAAGCTGCCTCTTTCCACCAGTAGGCACTAAAAATACAGCCACTCCCAAGCACTGGCTGTTATCACCATGGGGAGTAAGAGGCCACTCATAACAATAGCAAACTCTTCACTTTTCCATGCTCAGACAAAAATGAAGGGGTTTTGTCCTAACCTCAAAGATCATTCGCTGCAGTCCAAAGCAAAACGTTGACCCAAAGGGGTTAGTGTTGTTCGGAGATGATGACCTGAACAGAAAAGAGGGGAAAAAGAATTTAAAACTGGATGTGTGGGGGTCAGGAACCCCTTAGGGAAGAATAACTACTCAGTCATATGAGGTAAATGGCAACATCTTTGTCATGGCTCTCATCAAAAGAAAGTAAATCCTCATTACACCGGTGCTAGGCTCCAAGTGAGGCAGAGGAACAGCTCTGCTGATGGCAGAGCCATTATTAATACTCAGGAGAGAGTAATCCAAAAGCTACTAGTGACCTCTACAGGAAAACTCTCTTGCACTTTACTTGAACAGCAAGAACCCTAAAAGCAAACAGACACACAGGAAGAGAGAAGCACCATGTAATTTATTACACATATTTTTTTGTGCAAGATCCTCCCCTTTGTGTCTCAGCCCTTACCATACGTATTTACCATAGAATAAGCCAAGTTTTACTAAACAGTATTTTTCAAGATCTATGGATCACTTGTCTTTCAGCTATTTCTGATATTTTTGGATCATATATTGACAATGGCAGACTTCTGCTGACTGCAGTCAATTTTAGATTACAGCCAAAAAAAAAACCCTAGAAAATATTTGCCTTCTGTCCTTTCTTGTAAACTGGTCAGTTTTTCAAACTGCATTCTGAGCCATTGAGATGTGCTCAGTAAAGCGCTCTCTGGTTGAACTACTCTCTACAACACAGATGGAAAACCAGAAAGGCTCTGTGTCATCACTGACAGGGCTTCTGCTCTAATCAGCTCACTGGCATAAGACAGGAGTAAAGGGGAACAAAGAGCACAATGATTAAGGGAAAAAAAATTAAAACCATGAGAAAGTCAGATGAAAACACATTGTTTGGTTTATTTGAAACTGCTGCAGCATTTTCACAGCACCCATTGCTTACACTTGGCCTGAGACAAAAATCATGGTTTCACATCATAAAGTTATAAGTCTGCAAACAGAAATGCCCATTTAACCCAATATCCAGCTCAATTCCTGCAGAAACAGCAAATTTAAGGACTAGTGTATTTTCAGGCAGCCTAAAATAACTGTGGAACAACCATGTATGTTGTTGATAAAAGCAAAGCTTCCTCAGACAGACTGGTATCACATACACTCTCATGTCCACATATACTGGGCTGTGTAATATATTGTTGAAATGCATACAAAGAGTAAAAAAACTCTGCACTATTTATTACTCATAAAAGAGAGACTGTTTTACATGCTGCTTAGCTCTTCTCTGCATTTAGTAGTTCATAGGAACTTTGGAAATGCTTTCATGCAGCATGTCAGGTTATTTCCTCTGAGAGCAGCTATCTAGTCTTGGGAGTGGCTAAAAAAGCCTGGATCTTTAACCAGCAAGGCAGTGCAAAAGTAACTAATGCAATAAACACTATTCCTCATCCTCTGTTATCAGCTCAGCCCCTGCCAAGCAAAATAAAGAGAGATTTTTACCTGTGAAGTACCACTGGTTTCTCTACAGGGTGCCCCAGTAGATCCTGAATACTGTCCCACTGCAAATACATCAAGAACTTTGTGTTAAACTGGAGGCCCAGCAAGACTCTTCTTTTTATGTAGCAAGAGTGTTACGTACATTTGTTTGTGACGTGCTCATTTGCCAAATAACCTCAAGGTTGTATTTACAGAAGTCATTTGTGACTGCAGCCATATTCAGTAATGAACTATGCATTACTAAGGCTAGGAATTTCTCTCAGGGTATTTCTCATTATTGTCTAAAAATAGCCTGGAATTAGAATTATTATTATACAAAATTCTACGGGTCTTATAGGTAAAATGGAGCTGGAGACTCTAACAGCATTTCAGGAGCAGCTCAGAGAACAGAGCAGCTGTGGGAAACTTTAAAAAATATCCTCTTACACACCTTTACAGAAGGGAAAAATATCCCTGTTACTACCTCACCCAGAAGTCTTTCCTTGATTTAAGCAACAAGACAGAAGAAAGCTGCACTGCTTAGGAACTGGCAACGTCCAGCAGTTCCCCTCACTCCAACCAGACTCGAAGCAGCTGCAGTTTCCCACACAAGACTGAAATAAGTCCCAGCACTTTGCAGGGTGTGAGTGATCACACCAAAAAGCATAGAATGGCAGCTTCCTGGTTGCTGACTCCAATTTTATTTCCCAGTATGGGACCCAAAATTCACCAAGGAAAGCCTTCATTTGGCACTCCAGGAGCCAAGAGAGCAACACTGACCTTGGCTGAGCATTAACTGCAGAGACACAGCTGAGCACAGTTTTTGAGAAGCTTTTCAACTTAATGTAGCTCTCAAATATGCAGCAGCAACTGCCCAGCTGGGGATTTCATTTAGGTGGTGAGGCTAAACAGTCTTCAAGGAGTCTGCTGTCAGTCATCAGGAGGTGTCACACTGGCAGTGACATTTCTGTCACTGCTGCCTGAGGAACATCTCATTACTGGCACCCTTCAGAAGAAAGTGGAAGGGCACTGGACTGCCTTGTTAACACCACATGTCTTCAAGAGCTCTCTTTAGTAGAATAGCTCTGAACATTTTGTTTACAGACAGGTCTTCCAGCCAACATTCAGCCACTGCTGCTGTCATTTCCCATTCACTTATTCTGCTGTTCTGTTTCTACCTGCAGCTATGTTAAAATGCAAGCCATGCCATAATGCAGTAATTTGCTTTACTTGAAGAGTGCAATGTCTTCAATCCCTAACACACCAAAATATTTAAATCACAAAACATACTCTAACTTCTGGCCTTCAGCTATTCCATTTTAAAACAACATGATACCACTGCTATAATTTCTTCAGTGTATTGTAAATTTGGCACAGATCATTTACATGGTTTCAGAAAATAAGGAAAACACTCAGTTCTGCAGAGACTCACCTTGCTGTATGTTGTACATGTTTCTGTCTGTGAGTCAGCACTATCTGTTGAAGAGGATAAAAAAAAGCCTTTATAGCTTGTGCTTGAAGAGTCCCCTATATAGTCCTTTATTTTGAGATGTTAGTTCAGGCAGGAGGAGACATATGAGCCTTAAATCAATTAATATACCAATTTATTGGCAAACAGAATTGTCAGTGACACTGATTCAATGCCAGTTAAGGTGATTACACAAACCTGCCTATTTACAGCAAGTTCCCAGATCTAAGATTCCAGCTGTGTAAGCTGTAACTCCCATGAAGAGCACCACTGTAAAATAAACTACCTCTCCGGGCCCAGAACAGCCCCCTGCCGAGGTGACGTGGCCTGTCCCCCGTGACGTCCAGAACACCCCACGGCACTTGGGAAGGAGGCCTGGCTAACACCGGCACCTTGAGAGCCAGGAGCTGGCAGGCCTGAAATCAGCTCAAACACCACTCCTTCAAAACAAGGATGGCAGAGAGCTTGGGAATTGCAGTCTGCCTAGTAAAAAAAGCTGCAGGTAGGGACAGCATTGCATTTACACTTTCAGCCTTAAAAAGAAAGTGTTTGCTGGTGCTTTCAAGCACTTTCAAACACATATTTGAGTACTCCTAAATATTGAAAGCACGTTCCCACATACTAAATCAGTTGAACATTGCTTTTGATCAAGTTAAAGACCATTTGCTCCTCTTATTTTCCCCCTGCTAAATAAACCTGTGCTGAGTTCAGTGACTGTGCAGCTTGAACTCTGGCTCTCAATTTATCGTCTGATGTTGAGCTACAAAAGGGAGTTAATAAAACTGCATCAGGCACTGCCACCAGAGGGAAGAAGTTGGGCTTTTTTGAAAAGGTTATAACATCTGTTTACAGCTTGTTACATGTCCTGAACATAAGCTAGAGACCAGAAAGGCGAGTTAAAAATGCCAAACAAATAAAAAACCAGACACATTCAGAAGAAATTCATGATGCTACTTGAGGTGAACGACATTAATCAGAAATGAATGCTCTGAAGTACTGTACAATAACCTAAGGCAAAATAATTTAAAAAGTGAGAACTTTCATGCTTATTCTCTTGGCTGAAGTACAAATCAACTTTCATATAAACCTTGTATACACAGACATTGCTTTTTCAGGTTCTTAATCCTCCATATGCTCAGACTGCTGTGACAGCCACAGGAGAGCTGCATGTCACACAGAAAGTGCTTTCAGGGAAAACCAGTCAGAACAAAGAAAGCATCCTGGCCAAAATCCAGCCAGCATGTGGTATGCCCAGGATAATCAACACACATACCTTCCCAGGACACCTTTATTCTTACATTAAAGAAGTCAACTTCAATCACTGTGATCTTCAAACAGGGCTCCCCTGCTTTGTTGAGATCAGTTACATGCACAGAGCTGGGGACATCTTAGTACCTTGCCAAAGGTACTAATATAATCACCTAGTGGTTATGGATGTATCTTTTCAAGTAGAGACTTTCAGGTGAACAACAACAGCTATATTTTGTTTACAGCACATAGAGCCAACATATTCTGGATGTTTATTCTCATTCCCAGCTAAACCAGTTTACATTAAACATCACAAATAAGCCTTTCAAGAGCAAGCCAGCACTAGATCAGTGGACTGGACAGATGAGCTCAGACTAACACCTCCTTACAGATTTTGAGCCTGCAGGTACAAGGTAATTGATTTTAGCTGAGGGGCAGCATTACAGAAAATTAGTGATGTTGCAGCTAAGTATGTGTGTGATCCGAATAAGTAAACAGGGTAGTGTAAGTAAAATCAGAGAACTGCTAACTTGCCCTGAAGTAGCTTTTCCACTTAAATAGAAACCTAGTCCCAAAATTTCTCCTCTGCCTCAATGACTGCAGCATCCTGTGCCAACAAAGGACACATCAGAAATGAGAAGTGATCATCCCTCCCCCTGGGGCAGGACAGCAGGGGAAGTACTCACCTCGCTTAATGACGAGGGGAATCTTGAATTCACAGCGATGGTAGCTACAGAGAGCAAATGGTAAAGATATCAGAAACACAGAATTATAAACCAGTATGAACTGCACAGCCACAGACTCAGGGCTCTTAATAACCCACTGCTCTTAAAAACCCGCTTCATGAAGAGTCACAGCAATAATAAAATGGAAGTGAGAATCTATGATAGCAGATTAAGTTCTCACTTAGATCTTCTACATAAAAAACACAGCAGCCTAGGAATGTCCTGACACAATTTGCTAGAGGACACAAGAAGCCCTTCAGCACAAATTACTCTGCTGTTACACAGAGTGGATGGGGAAATATTTAGCTTAGAAGCAGCACTATAGATTTCTCTGTCACTAACTGCTTTAATCAGACATCAAATCACTTATTCTTTGACTCATACCCCTCTTCTAAAGAGTTTACATTTAACAAGTATTGAAAACATCTTCAGAAGCATGAGAGAATTTTTTTTAATCACTAAATGAAATATTGTTATGAAAAAACCAGCAACATACCTAGCAGTAAATGGATACTCCTGCTACAATGAAGTTTGCCTCTAGCAAGAGTTAGCCCCTTATAGCTGGACCAAGAACTACCCTACCTCATTCCCTGCTTTGAGACACACTTGACAAAGGCATTCAAGAGTAAGAAGAAAATATTAATAAAAAGTGTTACTAATGGTGTCTGAAACCTCCACAGGTTACTGGATACACCAAAGACACTTAGGAAAAAAGACTGGAATTTTAAAAAAGGAACATTAAGAGTAGCGTTAAAACATCTGGAAGGGAAATTTTAAAGAGACCAGTTCTGCACACTCACATGTTAAAGTTGTAATGACCAGGATAATTTGTATGCAGGACAAATTTCTTCACCTTGTGAGTGTTTGCATCAAAGAGAATATCCTGTTGAAGACAAAAAAAAGACAGGTGAAGCAATGTGGATAAAGGAACCTGGCCTTCCCCAAACTAACCTGAGATTAGTTATAACAGTACCAGTACAGAGAAGTATCTATCTACCCCACTGGAACGGAAGGCAACTATGAAAAGTAGTATTTGAAAATAAAACTATTTGTAAATGCAGATAACACACATCTCCTCCAGCACTCAATCACAACTGCAGCTTCATTTGCTAATGCTGGCAAGTTTTCTAAGGAGGTCTTGTTTTTCTGCACAGTATTTACAGGAACAGAGACTAAAGCAAAGCAGCTGTAAGGAGGGCCATGAAGATTGAACTACATCCCACAGCTCAGCAAGCTCTCACACGTGATGTTATGGCACACCTGTCTCATTCTGTGGGACAAGGCCATGGATCTCAAAGCAGGACTAGTACACTTATGCATCAGGCACAGGAGAAAAAGGAGAAAACCTAAGAGGATACAAAAGTGCAAAGAGCCCTCCATCCACTGGTGGAGATAAAACATTCCTGATGAAATCTGTGTTAGAGAAAAGTCAGTGTAGCTTTTCATGTCAAGACATTCCTAAGGCAGCAATCAAGAGTTTTGCAGCCCCTCATTTCCCACAGCCTCTCGAGAGGATTGCTGTGTAACTAAATCAAAACTTTATATGAATTGTTTAGGGAAACTTCCCACTCACCACTCCAAGGGTGAAATAATTGAAGAAGTAGTCATTGCACTTTGATGGGACCTGCTTATGGGGCGAGGGCGAATGGATTTTCATCTGCAAGAAACACATTTTTCAGATATATTCAATAACACCCAGAGATGAATGTCACTAACAACATCACTACATTTAAACAAACTGCCATAATGTCATCTGAAGCCCTTGTTCAAATATGTAAGAGACTGTGGCTCATGACAGGATCATCACCTGCTTGCAGCAGCACAGTGACACATCAGCTTATTCAGTTACCTGAATGAAAAGGTTTGCTTACATGCTCTGTGTAAAAACATTAGGAAAGGATCAAAGTATGTGCTGAAGTTCCTGTACATTGACTGTAACTGAGGAAATAGCCAGCACACACGTTTGGATTCAAAAGTGCTCCCATTTGTATTAATTCTTAAACCAGTTAAAATTATGCAATTAGACTTTTTTTTTTTTTTAAATTTAAACAGATTGGCACCAATTCAGCTTTAAAAAAAGCTTTTTAAAACCTATTATATATTGGTTCATCCTGGTCTATCACGTCAAGTGAAGCACTCGTGATTTGTGCTACATGGCGGTTTATCTTCACCCACCTGGCAAAACACAAGCCCTGTGATGGGACTGAGACACCACTGAACAAAGTCCTGGGCCTGAATGAATTCCCTCACCTTGTCTTCGGACTTGTAGAAGACTTTGTGTGGAGACCCCAAGGTGCTGAGCACGTCCTGGCACGAGTCTCCGAAGAACACGCAGCGCTCGAATACCCGCATCTTGGCATCGGCGAGGACACCTGGGCCACAGCCTGGGGGGCAGAACAGCTCTCAGTGCACCCTCCTCACCACACAGTGCACCAGCACAGCAGCACCAAGGGTTAGCATTCCTCTCTCTGTCACAAACCAGACAGCTGCACTCCTCAGACAACAGTGCCAAACTCAGTTTAACCATTTACTCCCCAACAGTTTAAACGCTGCTTATCACACCGGTAAATGAGCTGACTGCTGGATGGTTCCACACTGTAACCTCCACGTTCAGTCACACCATCTTCACTTACTAGCCTTTCACATGAACAGGACTTGGTTTCCTAGCCTATCTCAATTTGATCAGATTAGCACTAAATACCAGGAATTACTTCTGTCTCTAAAATATTCTACTTCAGCAGCTAGAGATGTATCTGCAGCTAAAAAAGTCGATCCCATGAAGTGAAATTCTGCATCCACATTAACTGTATCACAAAACATTCTTTACTCAAGATTCCCATAACTGTAACTGTTCCCATAAAGTAATCTGAAAATATCTGCTCCATTCTCATTCATCATTTTCTATTCTTCATCTTAATTTCTCTTTTTAACGTTTGCATATTGTGAATGTATTCCATTGTTTCCTCAATATCCGCAGAGCTAGGAATCAGAACAGGTCAGAAGCTGAGTCTCCTAATGAAAAGTGTTAAAAACATCTCAGTACCTTTTTTTCTGAAATACTGTCAAGTCTCAAGTAATGGTGACTGAACCAGATCCTTTGCAGCTGTCATATCTTTCCCTCATTTCTAAGCACCCTCCCATCTCTGACAGCACATACATGAGGACTCATCAGTCGCTGTCACTGTCACCACTGTCTCCTACAGCAAATGAAAACACAATTGACAGTGCAGCTTCAGGCTGGAGCACTGATGCAGTCACTTGCTGGCATTTTTAAAAGCCTTCCAGATTTAATCACAAAAATATCAACACCATACAGATCCCTGGATCTCACAGAAGATGTACACATACACAAGGTTTCTGGGTTTCTCATGTGTTTTTTCAGTGATGTACTGAAAGCAGGGATGTGCTTTATTCTACACACACATCTGGAGACAAATTCAGTTTCTGCAAACAGACTCTTAAGAGTTGGAACATCTGAGTACAGGACTACAGTTCTATGATTTCTCCAGGGCCAGGAGAATGTGGCAGCAGGCAGATTCACCTTCACAAGGGTTTTACTGGTTTTGTTTCCAGGAGTTCAAAATAACGTAGTTAGAACACTTTGAAATCACCTATACAATCGTGACAAATAACCCACGCTAATTTGTACAGGTCTACCCCTCTTTTCCTGAGGAAAGCAGCCAGTTCAGCGTTGGGAGTGTCTCCAGTACCTGCAGTGAGCAGGCGAAGCCGCAAACCTGAGGGTCCAGTTCCATCTCGCAGGACATCGACGTTCTCGGCGTACACATTCCCAAGGAAACAGCTGAGAGGCATCAAGGGAGCCCTGAAACCCATCAGACAGATGTGCACAACAGTCACTTCATCTGCAAATTATCCAGTAACAAGCTGGTGCCAGCTCACTGGAACAGAGCACATTAACTTGGACAAAGCTGCTTTTAACTGAGACTGAAGATGAAAAGTTACATTAAACAGAAGGATCAGAAAGTCTGGGGAAAAAAGAAGAGGAACAAGACAGTACTCATATGCAGGATCTTTACTATTAATGAAACAAACTGCAAAAGCCTATCCATGATGCTCTCACTGCTCTTGGGAAGGTACTTTCTAGCCCAGAACATGAAATCAGTTTGTACAGCTACACCAAATGCAATTGTGCTGCTTTACTGGCTAAGTTCTCAATTTAATTCAACAACAATATTATTTTAGAAAACAGTAATAGCCCCAAGTAAGATATTTTCAATGGAAAGGCTGTTTTTCTGGGTATTGGTTTGCACCTGCTCCTTAAAATTCACTGTTCTTATGCAAATTCCTCCTCCAGGTGAATGATTTGGGCTCCAGGTCTGGCTTTGAGCTCCCTCACACACACACAGCAGAGCCCCATGTGACAATCAGTGCTTTCACTAGAGCCCACCATGTCACAAATGGGTACAGACAACAGCATTTTCCTGAAGTGCACTTATTTCTAATTAGGAGACAATGTGCATAAACAAGGTTCCCCTCCTGAGCAGCACTCCCAGGATGTGTTTCTCTTCTGGTATTAAAACTCAACTGTCTCTGCAAAAACTACCACCTTCTCACTTTGGATATTTATAAGCCAAAAGGAAGAATTTACAGAAGTGCCTTCAATTTTTCCCTGAGTAAGGAAACAATGTTTTTAGAAAGAACAAAACATCAGATGTTGTACAATAAGGCACTGCTTTAAAAAAAAAAAAGGCAGAATATAATACCACAGAAAACATTAACCATAGTAAAATATAACTCCTCTGTTAGTGTTAAGGCATGAAGGTTAGTTTTCTCAGAATCCTAGAATGGTTGGGTTGGAAGGGACCCCAAAGTTCCAACCACTCTGCCACAGGCAGGGACACTTTCCACTAGGCCATGCTGCTCAAATACCCCCCCAGCCTGGCCTTGAAGACAGGAAGCTCAGACATATCTGCAAATGCACTGAACAGATGCACATGGCATATTTTATTATTTTTGTATAGCAAGAGTTTAAGACCCTTGTGGGACCCTGACATGACACACACAGTACCAATACACTACAACTTCCTGACTGCCTACACCGAGTTTGGTTTGCTTAGGGAGAGGTCATCAACAAAACAAAAAACTAGACTAAAAATAGCCTAACCACATGTCTTACTTGATTCATTATGGTTCCTGCTTTATTTAACTAATTCATTTTCAGGCCAATTGAACTTGCCTACTACAGCTGAACCAAGCTGATTTTACAGCAACATAAATCAAATCAACATTTGATTATAAGGTCTGAGGACAACACCTATGGAAATTTGGAAGAGGTTGGTATCTAAAGGCATTCTGCACATCACCAAATTCATAAAAGACCCAAACTGAGCTAAAAAAAAGATCTGATTATATTTAGCAGTGGCAAAACAGTAAATAAATGATCAAAAGAGCAGGCCCAGCTGTACATACTTGGTATCCTGCAGACTGTTTCCGTTGTAGATGTACATACGTTTCACAGTCGCACCATGTGGGATTTGCAGAGAGGCCAGGCCATGGGCAAAGTTGGGCTGTGGAAACACAAAGTCAACACTTCAGCTCAAAGTCAGAAGTTATTTGAGGAATACACTACATGCTTATCAATTCAAGTAAGTCTCTGGCCAAAGACAAGGCAGGGAAAACAACAAACAACCCCAACCCCCCAGATGGTGTTTCTCTACATTACATCAGCCCTGGATTCCCAAGCTGGGGTGAAACGCTCACCAGGTTTATCCATCAAAAGATGGCACTGGGCTGACAATTAGCCATGGTGTGCACTGAGAACTTCAGTTTTTCCCTGGGTTGATCACTGGCACCAGCACGATCGAGGTGTTTGTACCGATACGCTGTGTCTGAGGTCTAAGAAGTCATCTGTCTGAATGGAAAACTTCTTTTTTTCTCTCCCACTGCATTAAATTTCAGCCTTTTCACATTTTTGCTGGTTTGCAAAATGCCTTTATCTGATGAATGGAAACTTGTTCATTAAACAGATTTTCTGCTCCCCTCATCACTGCACTCTCACACGTGTTGTGAGGACAGGATTTTGAGTGCTCTCAGCAAAGAGAAACTGTGCTAAGGAAGTCAGGCTGACTCTTATCACACCAGAAGAATGAATTTCTTTCAGCTCTGAAGATGACAGGACCTTCTTCAAAACTGACCATATACTTTGCTGTCATCAGACAGAAAAAAACCCCTAACTTTGTCACAAAACCAAGATGCACAACATGCAAACTATTACCTGGTCTACTCTAGCAGGACATCACATAAGGTAGACACAAAAAATTCTTCTTAGGAAAAAAACATTAACCTAGAGCAAATGCCTTTCACTGCTGTAGGCATTTCAAAGGAACCCTGCACTCCTTAGCTGATGTAGAGATGCCAAAGTCTTCTTCAGTTTGTTCAGTTCACATTCATATATGATTGTCCCAGAACACGACAGATTTTGACATATTCAAATTTGAATTCACTCTGCAGTCTTTCCTAATGTTCCTCCCTAAAAGCTCCACAAATAATCATCTTCCCTGTGGACTGTTTCATACTACTATTTGCTGAACAATCCTACTTCTACCTCTTTATATTCCTGGGAAGACTTTGGCCTTTCACTCTGTGTGAACATTTTATAACCTCATTAGAACAACTGAATGAAAGACTTTGAGAATGAAAAATCATTTTCTCACTGTTCTAGCAGTTTTATTTTAACACCTTTTACTTTTAGGTAGTGCTGCAAGGAGCAGGGAGTTGGACTCAAAGATCCCTACAGGTCCCTTCCAGCTTGAGATGTTTTATTGTTTTTTCAAATCTCTGGTATAACAATTGACTTTTTCAGCGGCTTGGTCATTTCATTCATCAACGCCCTGGGAACTCCTGCATGCAAAGCAACTACTCTTTGTTGGGCCGTGCTTTTTGTTTGGCTTTGTTGGTTTCTATTTACTGATCAATATTTATGAAACCCAACCGACCTTCACTGCTGCTAAATAATAACTTCCCTGGTTACCCCCTGTTTTCTCACAGGCCAACCACAACCACTAAAGTACCAGGCTGTGACATAAAACATGTGTCACCATGCTGGTTATTTCTTCCCCTTTGTTTTGGCTCTTCAGACGCTCCTTTATTTTTAACTGATAAGCCTAGATTATACAACTCATTCTCACACCAAACAAGTTATACATACATATATATACACCACAGAGGACCTGATCTTGTTTCTGCTTTAAACAGTGATTCCCAAAGACTTCAGAGAACACAGTAACATGTTCAGTTATTCAGTATTTTTCAGTTTTTGGATGAGTTTTTCGGTAACTCATCCAAACATTTGGTGAATATGCAAACAGGCATTACAAATAAAGCTCATTCATTTGGCTTGCTAAAAGCACTCGCACGGAAGGACACTTAAGATGAAAATGTATTTTATGAACCCTATCCTACTTTAGTTGCATAATCACTTTGATGAGATTCAAAAATATCTGATAAAAGAACAGCCTCCCAGTGGATTGCTTAATATTTATGTATTTCCACAGACAGCACTCGTATTTTTAGAAGACTCCTTTCAACAACAGAACTGCTGGTCCCAGTTCATGATGCAAGCCAAACCTCCGAGCACATCCTTCTGCTAACAGGAAGCAAGTTTTTAACTGTGAAATGGTTACATAGCATGAGCAAGAGCACAACTGAGGAGTTAAATTCCTTTCAAATGACTGGTTTCTTCTGCTTGCAAAAGGCAGTGAGACACATTGTAGGTGATACTTTGCAAGTACCATAAAGGCAAAAAGACCACCCATTAACTAAGAACGACTGCTGACCTCGTACTTCGGAGTTTCAGTCCAGGAGTCCAACTGAAAAGAAAACGACAGTCCTCTGAAATTGAGGTGAAAGAGCTGCTCAGCTGAGTTGTACACTAAAAGGGAAAAGAAAGTAAAAGCAGAGTTACCAAAATAATCTGACAATTCTCCAGTTCACATGTAACAGCTCCTTCATTACCTCAGTGAATTTGCTACATCTCAAAATGCAGGAACACAATTACACAGGACAATAATAGCTTTACATTTAATTTGTTGCAGTAAAAACACAGCAATAAGAGAAACCGTGGCTTCATTACAGCTGCCTCCACAAGCCTGCAGGCACTCACCTATCCCTAATGATACAATTACACAATATGACACAATCAATTATACCTTCATATCTCTAAAGTAAACAGCCACCATTAGCACATAACAATTCTGTCCATTGTTATGTAAATCACTGTACGATATTAACCAGGAAGTCTTTCAGACAGATGTGCACAGAAGACTGATAAATCCCCTATTTCACACCACCCAGCTCACCCAGTGACCTCCACTGGCACCTCTGCTGGGAGAGGAGCTGCCGTGCCCAGGTCAGCTGAGTTTCCTGGCTCAGACAGCACACGGAGGAAATGCTTCCCACACAGGGCCCAGGCCTTTACAACAGCCATCCCAAATAACATCACCAGAGCCAGCAGCCCACTGGGCAGCCCCCCAGACAGCACCAGTGAACTAGAGCATGCCCAGCCTTCCAGCAGTCACCACATCACGAGATGTCCTGATTCACTGCAACCAATTGCACAACACCAACTATAAACAACAATAAATGTCATCCCAGTACTTGGACTCTGACAAGACACGCTGTTTGCTGAGACTGTGGAAAGAGATTAAAAAATAATCCCAGAAGACTGGGAGCTTGGGAACTGTTCTGGGATTGGTGCTACAAACTTCAACCTGTGCCCGGTAGCCGCCAGGGGAACGGAGTGTTCTTGTAACACACAGGAGCTGACAGCCTGAAAACAGCAGAGGCTACAAACAATAAAGGAACCTCTAACAAGAGAGGCTGCTTTCTTCCACTTTACCAAAGGACATTGGTTCAACAGTCCCTTTTTTCTTACAATTTCATATTTAAGATGACATAGCATAGAGACAAAATGCATACAAATAGATACTTTACTCCCTCCCTCCCAAAGCATCTTTCAAATGTTCAACTTGAGAGACATATTACAAGGTATCTGGACGATGCCAGGCCACCCACGATAGAAAAATAATAGTTGAACAATAAGCATTAAGCTTTCAAAAGTCACCATTTGCCTTTCCTGCAGAATGTGCTGGTTAAGAGTCCCATGCTTGTCAGTCAAAGGAAAACGTGTGGGGAGAGGGAAATGTTTTGATCGGCAGGAAAATTACACAAATCTCTCTCATGTGATAAATTATGATACATCTTTTCCAAAGCCCACAGCCAGCTGGAGGACTGTTTTTCCCCTAGTCATGCCAAGTGTGATATCTGATTATACAAATCACACCAGTTCCCATCCCCATGTTTGCTGATGCTTAGGCTTAAAGGGCAAGGAATGCTTTTATTCTTGGGAAGTCCTCTCATGTCTCCCTCAAAGCCATGGGTCACAACCACAAGGTAAAGGGGTTTTTTAATTATTTTTCCTTTTTATAAAATTTATTTATTTATTAATCACACATGTACCTGCAGAATAACTCCATTCAAAAGTGCTGACAGAAGCAAGACAACTGCTCTGCTGCTGCCCTCCAGGAAGGCATCAGGGTGGGAGCAGCTGGGAAATGTTTCTGTGGAGCAGGAGGGGACAAAGCCACCAACAGCACTAAGGCTGCAGAACAGCTTTTACAGTTCTAGTAAAAGCAGAGGCAGATCCAGAGGCCAAGTCTTGCTGGTATCAAACACAAGACTCTCCTGGCACCTCAGGGAGTCTGGGCAGGCTGAGCTGCAGAGCCAGCAGACAGGAACCCCCTCCCCATCCTCACCAGGCCACTGTGGCGGGAGGGAAGGATGGGCTTTCCATTCTGCCTCGTGGCTTCAGCTCAACCCCCAGCCCTGATCCACGCTGAATGGCACTCTGGCCAACTGCCACATCCATCGGGATTCGGGACAGGATGTGATTTCAACAGAACCACTGGCAAAAGCAAGCACTTCCCAGCAGGAGGGCAGGTCAGGATCATGGAAACGTGGGATCAAAATCCTGGCTTTCAGGGAGGTGTTGACCAACAAAGTGGTCATATTTCAGGAAGCCCCATGACAAAGGTAGTGCAATGTTTCAAGCTAACATTAGCCAAAAAAGTCACAAAGCTGTTTTTTTCTGACTCTTCTCTTGTAAAACCACTGATCTGGCAAAACCAAACCTGCTCACTGAAGGTTGGTTTCAACACAAAAGTGTTGCTAACATTTTGAAATATATTTTGAAACTAGCACTGTATCCTGTTGCAGGAAAGTTCTGCTGCAACCACCTTGGGTTTAAGTGAGAGACATTTTGTGTGAAATTCTAGTGGAGGTGAACATAGAGATGAACAACAAAATACTTTCCAAGTGCCTCCATCGGAGTTTTGGAGGAGTATTAGTACAGAGAAGAGAAGGGATGGTCATGTCCCTCTCATTCATCAAAACCAACACATTAAGAGGAAGGTTTGTCCTCCCACCCCAGCCCCAATTTTTGTGGGACACGCAAACACCATCACCATCCACCCCACAGTCTGAGAACTTTTCAATTTTTTTTGCCTTTTCTATTTTGGAAAACACAAATAAAAAAAAAGTTATCAAAGACTTGTGTTGCACAATATTGTTCAAGCTGTTTATGACAGGCAGCTTTATATAGAGCGTTCACTTCTGCTAAGTAGGCTGTTAATGGAAGAAGTATCTTTCCAATGAGGAAGCTGAATAAGCAAATGCACTACTGAAATGGTACCAGAGGCCAACATTTTAATAAATAAATGTTCATATCTGCATGTCGTTAGATGAAAAGATGTTATGAAAAACTATCATCAGATGAAGCAAGCGTGCAAGTTTTCATAATTAAACATGACAGGTGCACAAGTCTGCAAATTCAGCACAAAGACATGGGGTGCCAAACTATGTTTTTAAGTGCTTGCATACAATTTCAGGCAGTAATAAAACAACAAGCTATTACTACCATAAGCAATGCTTATAGCTGGGTATGTATTTTTATAGTTCACAGTATCACAGTTTTGAAAGCGCTTCATCTCTAAATATTTGCAAATAAGCCATCATCAAATAACAAGTAAAAATTATAAGCTGTGCAAGATATGGAACCACTTTTACACTTCTTAAACTCTACAGTCTCTTGTACATACTATTTCCATAACAGATCTAAGCACAGATCTCAATTTCTGCCCAAGAGGAAATGTTAAGGTCATGACCAAAGTTTAAAAGGCTAATTCTGATCCTTGGAGTATTATGGCCAGAAATCCTCCAAGCTTCATTTCTCTCAATCTGATGTTCCTGTACTACTGCAGGCTTTTATGCAGTGATGCTGCTTCAGCCACATGACCCTCCCCAGTTAATAAACCCTGCTCTGTCATGTGCAAGAGGCTGTCTGCAGACAACAGAGACAAAGACTGGATGTGCAAGCACCATCCATCACAAAGAACACTCGCCTGGTTGGGATCAGCCTGACTGCTGCAAATGGACTGGCTTCAGCTAAAAATAGAGAATGAGCCTCTAAAAACGGTATCTTGCCTATATGGAGCTGATGTTCCCTCTTGTTGTGCCATGGGGCTCCATTTCTTGAAGGTTCCTGGGCAATTATAAATATCCTCCTCAAAGTTTCACCACTGCCTTATTCTCATCACAAACCCCTAACAAACCCCTCACATATTCTCTCCATTTTCACATATAAACAAGGAGCTTAAAGATAAGTCTTTTTCCTGCTCCAGAGATGGTGAACAACCAAGCAGCAGTGCAGGAGTCAGAGCAGGTTCAGCCAGGTTAAACAAACGTGTCCTGGCTCTGCTCGTGCTCACAGAGACTGAGCTCACACCCCCAGCACTCCCAGTAACAGGAGGGAGGCACAGCCAGATGGAAACCAGTTCCACACAGGCTCAGCTCTGACCCTGCCCAGAGCAAACAGCCCTGGCTGACTGCACAGAAAACAGCTCCGGTGTTTGTATGTTCATGCTATACAGAGTCCCCGAGGACACTTGAGAGCTGACCACGCACAACAACGTGTAAAACAACAGCATCAACAGAGCTCACAGTTTTCTGTGATCTTTAATGATATCTGAACACACCATTCTGTGCCAGTGACTCTCTGCTCACCATTTCACTGTAAAACAAGCCACAATTGACATGATTTTCCAGCTGTACAAATACAACCATCCTGGAACACAACATGACAACACAATATGACAACAGAGCTGCCTACACATTGCTCTAGGCAGACACACAGGAGAGGCTTCCTAGAAAGAAGTCTGTCAGTCTAGGTGTGCTTCTCAGGAATCTTTTGGCTTACCTCCTGGATGTGTTGCTCCAAATGACTGATCAATTTGTTCTATGGTAGGAGCAATTGCCTGAGAGTTAAAATGGACACCACTGAAAAGGAAACAAAATTAATCTGAATGGAGTCTACAAACATTTATTCACAGCAATACCACATTTAAGTTGTAAGAAGTCTCCAAGACTGAAGAAAAGAGTAAACTGCTAATTTGATCAAGTGCTATGTTCAGAAATTATGTAAACTCCTTTATGACAGCTATTTGGGTTTTTTGAAAAGAATAACTGAAAAAATGAGTACAGAATTTTAAAAATTGAGCCTAACCAAGAAATCATGCGAGGTCTTAAATCACTTACCAATATTTTAACTTCACCTTAGTCAAGTCATAAACTTCAATCACCTGAAACACAGGAAACAGAAACATTACCATACTTGACACATTTGCACATCATTACAGAGGCAAATTCTTGTCCAAAGGCAAGACCAGCCAATAGTGCTCAGTCCCCTTACAGAACTCTGCCAGGACAAATCACACTGTCAGCGATCAACCACGAAAACTGACTCAGCAGCTGCACATGTGACCCGAGTGCTGAACAGCTCGGGCTCAGCACAGAACCCCCGTGCCCCACGTACACAGCACTGCCTGCAGGAACCACAATTTCACCCACACATCAGCACCCTGGTCTCTGCTGAATTTACTCTTAACCAAATTCAAAGGCAGGCGATAGCAAAAATCAGCTAATTAGGGAATCCTCTAATGAATGTCGAAGAGCAGGCCATTCCCTGGGTTGCCCTGAAGAAGGCCTGGGCAGGACACCAGGTCCGAACACTGACTGCAGTGTTCCAACCTTCCAGCTCCTTCTGAAGTCCAACACGCACACAGCAGGACTGAGCAGTCGTATCCCATTTCAGTTCTGCATAAAAAGACACCTTGCAATCTCACCAAGAGTTACAGAAGACAATCAGAAGAGCAGCCCACAAAGAATCAAAGCAAACCAACACACCTAGTTCTGGTATTTAGGAAAGGTTTTAGACCTTACTGAGTATTGCAAGGTCCAGATCCCTTGTTCTGAATATCCCACCGTGAACACGCCCCTGACACTGATTTCACAGGGGTTTTATGGGACTGTTACTGGATTTTGAGGCTACCCTGGGCTTTAAGCAGATCATTTTTGGCAAGGAACCATGGACAAATGCAAGCTTCTTCCACTCTACGTATGCATTCCCATGTCAGCAGGAAAAGCAAACACATACAGCACATCATAACTGCTGTAAAGAAAAGGTAAAGCACTTTTTATTGTTTTGTATAATCCTCCAACAAATCATTAGCAGATTTAGAGAGGACTCACTCTCCAGCTAAAAAATAAAGCAGTAGTTCCCAGGGAGCTTGCTACCAAATGTGGCTTTAAAGCCTAAAAATATCACCAGCTAAGAAGGAAGTCTTGGTTTTGGGAGATGCCCAGCAAATAACCCTAAATAAAACAACCTGCCATGTTTAAACCACTGTATCTATATATATTTAGAAAAAAAAATAAATCAACATTTAATGGCATTTCAGAATATAATCAACAAGTAGAGCACAAAGCAAGTAACAAATTAACATTCTCGCAGAACCAACGTCAAAGAGAAAACAAATTTTTCTTCTCAGTGAAATACCCTTGGAACTGTGCTTCTTGGAAAAACCTGGCTATCTAGTACTTTAATTCAAATGCAGTTTGACATGTCCAGGTTTCCTTTCCTGCACAGCCTGTTAAAAAACAAAGGCTACTTTTACGAAAAGCTCAGAACAGCAACAACAGGCACCAGCACTAAAAACGGTTTTCTTTTCTAAGTTACAGACACCACACTGACCAAAGGATTAACGTGACTCCACGTGCAGAGAACAAACCCTGAGACCACCAAGGGCTGTTTAGTGCCGGGTTTACTACACAGCCAGAAGGCAGCTGGTTTAAATGAATCAAACCTGACGTGTCAGCACACTCACTGTGCTGACAATCACTACCACGACTCAAAACATCCAGGTGTCTCCTAAGCAGCAG
Organism: Myiozetetes cayanensis; assembly: GCF_022539395.1. NCBI lineage: Eukaryota > Metazoa > Chordata > Aves > Passeriformes > Tyrannidae > Myiozetetes > Myiozetetes cayanensis. The sequence continues at coordinate 18,035,846 of NW_026087270.1, read as the reverse complement.
TAGCAGATGGACACTGGGAAACCTAAACTCTGTCCATCACGGAGGGAGCACATGGGACAGATCCTGATGCTAAAATTCAGAGGAATGTTGTCAGAGCTGCTCCTGGATGTACCAATTCACACTAGCCCACATTAGTAACGACTCCTGCCGTGCTCTGGCTGCTGAAGGTGAGTTGAGAGACTATGCACAGGCTGTTCCCCACTCCCTGAAAAAGGAAGGAATTCTTAGGAATGCTGTTTTGACTTTATTCCTGCACCAGTTTCCTTGGACCTATCAATGCTTTCCATTTTAGCAGCCTGTACCTCAATCTCTTTCCACTGTCAAATCTAACAGCAACTGTGTATTAAAAGCAAACATACTAAAGAGGAAAAAAAAAAAGGCCTCCTGATTTTTCCAGTTTTGCTGCTGCTGAGCAACACTGAAAACAGTCACACCATCTTAAAAACAGCCCTTCCTTACTCCACACCTACACTATCCTTTAGCAAGTCCTGTGGCTCACTGCTGGACTGATCCCACTGGGTTCCTTCTATCAAGCTTTCTGGACACTCTTACAAGTTTTCATTGCACTGTATGCATTTACACAGCTTGACTTTCCACAGTTCAAACAAACAAGAGGTACCACTAGGCCACTGAACCACAACATACCAGAAGAGACTGGTTTTCCTGTGCTTTTTATTTTTGAAACAAACCTAAAAATACATACCAGAAGAATTTGAGTTTTATATTTTTAGTTTAAAAAAAAAAATTTTTTTAAAAAACATTATGGAGAAAGACATGAAAAGCTCTTGCTTAGTTTCAACACGGAGTGCTTGAAATGACAAAATCAGACCCTCAAAAACTGGAGATGAAGAGACAAGGCATACACTAGTTACAGCAGTTCAAAAACACTACAGGACTGTAACATTCCCAAAAAAAGTCAGTAAGCAAGTCATGGACTTGAAATGATTATGCCAGTTCTGAGTTCAGTCTCCTTCAGAATTAAATATAATTGGAAAGATTATCAGTGTAAGCTACACCTGCTGTACTATATTTTTATATATATACATATAAAACAAATTATATCTCTGAAAGAGCCACATAGTTATGCTGTATTAATTGTTAATACAGCCTAGAAGTTTTGGGTTGCATTGTCTCTCTGCACAAAGGGTGTTTTCTCACCTTAAGTCTCTGATTGAAAGCATCAAACAGCAGTTTGATTCCATCCTGAGTCAGGTTAAGGATGAGGTCATGGCTAAGAGGGGACTGTAAAACAAAAAAAAAAGCTGTTAGGCTTATAATTGCAAGGTTTCGTTGTTTAGATATATAGCACTGTAAAAGTATAAATGGGTTACTTTGGAAAAACAAAAGTGCCTCAGAAAACCAGCACCTACTCAACAAATAAGCACAACTAAAATACATTTGGCCAAAGCTCTCGACCCCTTCCGTTTCCTTCTGAAATAGAAACAGCAGTGCCCGAGCAAGACCTGCACCCTGCAACAACTCCCAAGGGTACTCTGGCCACTGCTTCAAGTGGGGGAAAACCAAAAACCTCAAACCAAAACAATCCCCGCCCCGCATGAAAAAAAACCCAACACCCTGGAAATGAACATTCCCACTTTAGCATCAGAGACACCACACAGGGAATCTGCTGCTTTCCTGGCACACAAAAATAACAGCCCACCTCACCAAGTCTCACCTCAGAGCCAAGGGTGTGCTTGACAAAGGGATGGTGAGAGGGCTTTGCACTTCAAAAATCAAACTGTCACAGTCTTTTTCAGGCCTCAAAAGGAAGCCTTCAGGCTCTTCGGTTGAGAATTTAGGTTTCCTTAGTTACTGTGAATCATAACAACTGAAGGCTTAATTTGCAGTCTGCTGGAGTCAACAGGAGACGTTCCACTGGCTCTCCTGGGGTCTGTAAGGACCCTACACCCTCTCAGTGTGTGCCTGGGGAAACTGCTCGCTGCTGGAGTCAATAGGAGACGTTCCACTGGCTCTCCGGGGTCTGTAAGGACCCTACACCCCCTCAATGTGTGCCTGGGGAAGCTGCTCACTGCTGGAGCAGTGCAGTCCCACAGGCAGCTGGCCCAGCTCAGCTGTTTGATCACACACCACCTAAAGCACATTTGCCTCAGAAGCTCTGCCCTCCCCAGCAGTCTCCTCAGAGGAGAAAGAGGGTTGAACGACAGGCAGGCAGCAACATTCATGCCCTAGAACTGCACCCAGCAGTTCTGTAGCAAAAGACAGAATGGGGATGGGACATCTGGGGCACACAAAGCCTTCTACAGTGGCAGACACACCCTTTTATGAATTAAGCATTAGCTACCTTATTTTGCTCTGCCAGGAGAGGCTCTGTCAGAAGTCCAATTTTCATCCTAAATTCTCTGCCCTCTTTGTTCTCACATCAGCACTATCTTCTAGCCTGGATCATTTTGAGCATTTTCACGTGCATCTCCCACCCCTTCCCACACTATACACTCAAGGAAACAGATCCCAGACTTCACACCACGAGGTCAAAACAAGCCACAGGCCTTTCCATCCCCTGTGATGCAGATTTCCCATTCCCCTTGATCTCTGCAGCAGCTTTTCCTGAAGCTGGTTCAGTTTGAGCTCATCCTTCTCAAACACCAGTGATCTGGCCTGTAAACTGTCTCCTAAAGGAAGCTTCCCCAGCACTTTGCACGATGGCATCAATCACTCCTGCTGGCAAACTTCGGTGCTGCTGGGCACAACTGAGGCAGCACTGGACTGAACTACAGGCCTGAGATAAAAAGATCTAATGTGGATCCTGACAGCCTTATAAATCTAATTTAGAAAGGCTACAGACAGAGCAAAAAAACTTTGGAATGTTGCATTCCAACACACCAACAGAGTTGTTCTGACATGGGACACAATCTGCATTTCACTGGTTCCTAAGCAAAATTTTCATAAGGTTATTCCAAAATTAATGAGAGCATTACAAGTGCTTTTGAGTGGGTGGGAAAAAAAAAACAACCCAAACATCTAAGGAAAAGCTTGATAATTAGTACAGCAAAGATCTTCTGTTCTCTGCTGGCACATTTTCTAATAAAAGAAAAAGTTTCAAGGGCGCAAATTTAGTTCATGTGATTTCTAATACACAAAATAGAGGTTCAAGTATGAAAGATGATGCCAAGAAGCAACAGGAGAGTTCTTCCTGAAGGAAGCACTGCAGATGTGCAGTTATACTGCTAATCTACATAAGGATGCAGGAAAAACTGTTATCACTGAACAATCCCATCAACACAAATCCAGAGGAAGCAGCTTAGGAAAACAAACAAAGGCAATTAAGTACCCTGCTTAAACTGACCCAAAAGGAGTTTCAATTCTTTTATTCACAGAAAAGGATTCATCAAGCTCTTCTGGCACAGTTTGGGCATCCCATTTACGTCAAGTGAAAGAGAGCACCGCGGGCAGATCTAATTGTGTTTAATTGCCATATAAATTTTTGAAAGGAAACACTCACTGCTGGAGTTCCAGGATCAGAAATGCAGCGCTTTAGGTACCACAGCTTTAAATAACACTTGATCACCACGCTCCAAGGCATTCTTTTACAAAGCAAAGAGCAAAGGCATGAAGGCTGTTCAGGTACAGTTTAGCTAGATAGAAGCTGAGCGTGGTGAAGTTTATTTAAGGCTGGGAATCTTCTGAGAACTGAGCTCTTTGTGCTCAGCTGCTAATGAAGGGCATGATGCTCTGCACGAGGGCAAGGACAGAGCCAGACAATCAACTGCAGGCCCGGAGGGGCGTGTGGGAAAAACGGCACCAATAGCAGGCACTGAATTGCAATAAAAGACAGAAAAAATATCATGGGTTCAACTGATTCCAGGCAGCTGAGAGCTACTGTTTTGTTGGACTACGCAGATGTCAAAAACATCTTTACCTTCATTACAGTTTGGGGAAAAAGCCCTAAACCTGCCCTCTGCAGAGAGAACAGAAGTTCAGTGTACACAGTCCAGCACAAAGTATCTGCCCAGGAGGTGTGAGCAGCCAAGCACTGGTACACCTTGCTTTCCAGCACTGGGCCACTCATCCTGCTCTGACCCTACAAATCTGAGTGCAGCAGGAATCTCATCACTTTCCCAAACAAACCCAGAAACAATTCGAATGCACTGTGGTAGGAAAAACTAAAAGCCTCCAAAGAATACAGAAAACAAGGAATGCATTCACTGCCAGACAGATGCTCCCATGTATTAAGTACAAGGAGCCAGATTTTCCATTTGCCATTCAGTCAGCACAAAACCCATAAATCTACGTAATGTGAAACAGAAAAAGGATAATTCCTTTAATAATATGAAATATATATGCAGCAGTGAACAGAGTCCATGTTGTTCTCAGCCATTCCATATTCCCTGTGAGCACAGAGGCCTCAATCTGTATTTCGATGCAAACTGACATTCTACCACAGTCTGCCCTTTTCTGATGCCAAGATGTTATTTGCAACATATGAATATCATCTTCTGATCAGTGTGCATTTCACATAAACTACATCTGGAGAGTGCCAATCCTCCTTTGCCCAATCTCCTCTTCCTAAAGGTGGGTGTATAACACATTTTACCTGATCTAGCAGAGAGGTTTTACTTCTAGTCCCTTTTTTGACAGAAGTCAAACATATTAGGAACTTAATGCTTACTTATGAAGAATGATTAAAACATCTAGAGCTGGTTTAAACCATTGCATCCACTTTCTCCAGACAAAACTGCAGATGCAGCAAGGAAGTGTGGAAGCCTTTTGGGGGGTTCATCACCACTGAACCAAACACCAAAGCAGGAAGTAATGAGTGATTCAGTTCTTTAAAATGCTGCAACACTTGACAATGATAAAGTAAATAGACCAGAATTAAATTATCCAGCTAATTACATAACCTTTCACTTCTTAAAGGAAAAGCAGTGCTACCCCACAACTGCATGTACAGAACTGGCAGCTGTTCAGTCACTGCACTGGCTGAGGATTGTTACCCTTAAACTGTTACAAAAGCTCCATCTCTGATGCCGTGGCCACAGTCTGGTGTAATTCAACTTCAAGTAGCCCCACAACTCCCACAGCACATCCAACCCTTAATTCTGGGACACAACGAGGTGCCTTTCCTGGCAGCCCGCGCAGCACTCACCTGCTCACTGTAGAGGACCTGGACGTTTTTGATGATGCGACAGTGCTTCTGGAGAATTGCTACGGCCTGAGCCAAAGGCATTCCTGCAAACAGAAACAGTGGGATCTCTTCAGCACAGACACCAGGAACAGGGGCTTCTAACAGCAAGGTTATCAACCCCCAGGAGCACACACTGCATACACAGAAAGGTGTGCAGTCCATAAACAAGCCCATTGCAGCCATGGGAGCAGCACAGCCCCTGTGCTTTCAAACTGAACAGTCACTGTTTGCCCCCAGCTTGTTAGGCAGATGTGGAAAAGGTATCTCTAGACAAAACTAAACAGCAAAGTTCAGGCAGAAAAAGCAAAGATCTTTCGAGCAGCCAGGCACAGACCTCTGTGGGGTAACCAGCCCAGTAACTGGTAACACAGCCTGTCTCAGCCTGCACTGCAGCTGCAGGGAGCACCCCTGAACACATCCAGGAGGCTCCCACACAGCATTTATGGCACGCACTTTTTATTAACCTTGATAAAGCACTGAGTATTTGCACAAGATAGACACAAGCAGTAAAACAGCAACGATTCTCCTCAGCCCTAACAGGCCACATTAGCTGCTGATATGGCTATATTTGTGTCAAGGAAGAAACTTTATCTTCTCAGTTTACAGACGAGATAAACATACTAAACAATTTGATTCAATTCAAGTAATACACTTCAATTCACCCTCCCATACATTTTCAAGGGCTTTTTTTTTCCCTTCACTGTATATCTTATCTTAACAGCTATAAATTTTTGGAAGTGGAATGAAACAGCTGATTCTGCAGGAAGAGTAGCACCACACCATCTCATCCTTTATCACACTTAAAACCTCTGTTGCCTCTCCAAACGAAATGTGGTCCCGTTCCTGGATTCAAAGCAGGCATTTATGAAGAGGTTATGAGCTCCTAATTGTAAAGTTTTGTTCTCCTACTAATTGCTGCGAGTCAATTTAGATTTGTTATCTGACGTTTCATTTCCATTCCCTGCCCTGTTCTTTTGTATTTCCAGTTTTTAAATATCAAGAAAGTTGCCTGGATTAGGGAAAATTCACCTTGGAACCGACACTTATTCCATTCAAACTTTCAGTTCTGGCTACACCTCTCAGACTGTACATCATGTTCCAAAGGACCTTCTAGACCCTACCTCTGGTATCAAAGGGAGAAAACTCCTTCTCTCTGTCCAGAAATATCTGTACATCACACACACGCCTGGCTCACCACAGGCCCTGCTTTAAAGTGCTCAGCACTAAAAACCCCCAGAGTATCAGCCTGCTGTGCCCATCGCTGCAGCTTTCCTCCAGTTATCAGACCTGGTTTGGGAAAAGCAGATGTACAGGTCAGAACTGCAGAGATCCCACTTGTAAATACCATATCCAAACAGGTCTGTGAGACTGGTTTTCTCCTTAGCCCATAATCCTGGAGACAATTTGTTTTGCAGCTAGAAATTATACATCAGTGGATGATATAAGGTAAAAGAGTTATTATTTTAATGACAGTAATACAATTAAACAGAGACACACAATAAAGCAGCACTGTTTCCTATTATCTAGGAAATAGCAGTTGTCTTGCAGTCTAAGCAGCTGAGTTTTAAGATGACAGTTATTATGTCTTAGATAATATTTTCAAAATGGAACAGAAACATGAATGAGAGCAAGAAGCTGAGATCAAAGATGCTGCTGTACAAGTTTCACATTTCTTAACCTAGTAAAAAGTATGATTCCAAAATATAAGTAAAGATGATTTAAACTACCAAACCCATTTCCTAAGGCAGTATTCATGTCACAGAGGGTCACAAAGGCACTGCTTTAAAAACCAAACCAATGGCAAAGGCTGAAGCAAAGGCTGTGACCGAGCTGACAGAACCCAGACAGCGATGGCAGTGCCTGCAGCGGGTTGAGGTTTCAGTACAAAGGCATTTGGCTCACAAAGTGCACAGAAACACCCAGCTGGGTGTGTGGCCCGATGTAAACTGATGCAATCCTGGGCTGGTAAGTGTGCAAACACACGGCTCATGTGACTCTCTTACTCACAGCAAACGCACATGGCCTGACTTGGTTCAGTTTTCAGCAGCCAGATTTTGGCAGGCAGCTGCTCAGCAAAGCTACAGAGAGCAACCAACTCCTCCAAGGACAGCTCCCAGAACCTCCAGACACGTGTGGAAGAGCCAGTATCCTCCCTCTGCCTCCATCAGCAGAAAGCCAAAGGAGGAGCACAAAAATGGACAACACCCCCTTCTCCTCACCATTCGTCAGCCTTTGCAGGCCAAGAGGAAAACAAAGAATTCTTTCTGCCCTGCTCACCAGCCAGGGGGAACAGGGAAGCAAACGTGGCTTCCAGTCAACCAAGCTGAGCCATGGCCAGTGACACCCCCAAAGCCCAGAGCTGGGGCTCCCCTGTCACAACCTCCCCCCTTCCAACTGCTGAGCCAGAGCCTCCTGTCCCAAACGCTGCCCAGGAACAGCACAGCTGCCAACAGCAGCCTGGGCCAGGACTGCCTGTCCTGAAGGGGCAGGGAGGGCTGAGAACTGAATAAAGATTAAGAGAAGAATAAAAGAAAATCTAGGATGGATCACGAGGCATTCCATAAAGATATGTGAAACTCAGCAGGAAAACATCAAAAGCCAGAGAAATGCAAGTGTGCCTTAGAAATGACCCATCTCAAACACCAATAACACAGCTACAGGCACTCCAGAACAAGCATTTAATTGTCCTCCTCTAAAATGGCAGGAACACAGCCCGAGAGCTGCAGTGACACAGGGATCTAAACTCAGCCTTGCCTAAGTTTTTTCTGCTCTAGTCACACAGTGAGTCAACACTGGAGCCAGAAACACAATCCAAGAACTCATGTACAAAATTTTCCTGGCATTTCCCCTCAGTCATCCCCATTGTGGGCACAGTACTGGGAGCCAGAGTCAGCAGCAGTTCAGGAATACTGCCATTAGTTCTGCTAAGAGCAGAGCTAAACAAACCGTGAGCAGGACACCGCTGGCAGCAGGAATCCCATTTACAGCAGCTCCCAACCCCACTGCCACCAGCACGGCTGAGCCAGGACAGGACAATCCTCACACAACATCCCCGGTGCAGGGCAAACTGAAGTGTCTTAATACCCAGCCAGGGCCCTGCTCTGCCCCAGCAGGTCATGCTAATTATACCCTGGCCACGTCACGTGGTGGCTCTGTTTACTCCAAGGAATACAGCTGAGCTTCCTCCTTCCCATCTCATGTGTGAGTGTGCACAGGCACTCACACAGCACAGGGGCTGAACCAGGAGACTGCACTAACAGGCTTCCTTGGGGGTCCTGGGGAAATGAACACTGCCTTCTCTTCCCTTTCCTTGTTTTGGCAGGGAGGGTGGGGGGCAGCTGGTACTCTGGATTCATGAAGATTGCCAGGCTGCAGAGGTGGAGGTTGCTTCTCCCAGGTAGCACAGGCTCTAAAGGGGGCAGAAGGTCACCCAGGGCTGAGAGCACAGCACAGGTTGGCACTGCAGGGAGATCACCAAGGTTTAAGGCTGGGACCTGAGGGGCTATAATTAGCCTGCACAGCCATTCCAGCTCCCTGCAACCATCGGGCTGGGCTTGACTGTGCAGCCACAGCAGCATAAACAGCCCTTTGTGCTCAGTGGCTTCCACATAAACAACCCCAGCCCCAGAGCTCTGGTGTGTCCCCAGTTCAGCTGTGTTACAGGGTTTTTAGGGACAGCCTGTCCCTGCTGTCACAGCTGACAGCCCCAGTGCAGGCACACACAGGGCTGGCACACGGGGCCTGTTTACACCTGCCAGGCTCGTTAACTGCCCTTCACAAAGCTACAGCATAGGGGAGAGCGGAGAGGAGGAGCCCAGCACCGACACCTCACACAGCCACGCAGGACACGGGACACCCACGGCACCGTCTGAGAGTCTGCAGACCCCACTGCCCGCTGGAGAACACAAATCACGCGAGGAACCCACCCAGCCGAGCCCCCACGGCACTCTGAGTGCCGGGCTGAGCACCACCCGAATGTCCCGGGGGAGATCCCTGTCGGGGTACAGGGCTGAGCACCACCCGAATGTCCCGGGCTGAGCACCACCCGAATGTCCCGGGGGAGATCCCTGTCGGGGTACAGGGCTGAGCACCACCCGAATGTCCCGGGGGAGATCCCTGTCGGGGTGCCGGGCTGAGCACCACCCGAATGTCCCGGGGAGTTCCCTCTGGGGCAGCGAACAGGGACCGGCGGGAGGGGCTGCTCGGTGACACCAGAGGGACAAGCGGCTGGGGGAGGGACGCTCGTTATCTGACCCCGAGAGAACAGCTCAGAAGTTTGCTTTGTGCCCCGTGTCGCAACCCAGCAGCAAAACAAAGAAGTTGTGAAACTCGGCTCGCGTTTCTGCGGGGTCCGTGTGGAAAAGCACAGCGTTCGAGCTGAGCACCGGTGACAGGGGAGGCTCGGCACGGTCACGCTTCCCCTTTCGGGAGCTATTTACAAGAATGACCAGCCCGAGATGGCCAAGGCAAAACAGGGCAAAAGAGCAGGAGCGAGCACAGCTGATAAACAAAGCAGGACGGGCGTGCGAGAGCAACCAGGGCACCAACCCCTGCGGGAACCCTCGGAACACGGGGCTGCAGCGGCAGGCAAGGCTGAGGGGGACAGCCAGAGCTCTGTCCCTCGGGGAGCTGTGAGGGCCGTGCCAGGGGTGCACTTACCTAAGGTGAACTCCCATTGCTCGTTCCCCAGAGAGCGCTCGGGCACCACCTCCAGATCGAGCATTGGCTCCGGTCGCGGGGCCGCGGGGTCGCTCGGCGGCTCGGGGGGCAGCGCCGGACCCTGCGGAGGGAGCGGGAGGGCAGCGGGCTTGGCCGGGGGGTCCCGCGGCCCCGGCCCCGCCGGCAGCGCCGCCGCAGCACCCCCGCCCGCCCCTCCCCGCGGGGCAGGGCCAGGGCCGCGCCCGCCCGTCCCGTCCGTCCCGTCCTGTCCCGTCCCGTCCTGTCCCGTCCTTCCCTTCCCGATCCCGTCCCTCCCGTCCCGTCTGAGGGGCCGGGGGCTCCGACCTCCCGCGCCGCGGGGCCGCCACTCACCTCACTTGCGGCTGCTGAAAAACTGCTTTGCAGCTGCCGTCAGGCGCGCGCCCGCGCGGGGGCGGGGCCGGGGCGGGGCAGGGGCGGGGCCGGCCGTGGGGAGCGGGAGGGCGCCGGCTCGGGGAGGGGCAGGTCGCGGGTTCGAATCCCCGCTCCGGGAGGGGCAGATCGCGGGTTCGAGTCCCGGCCCCGCCGGCTCCGGGAGGGGAAAGTCGCGGGTTCGAGTCCCGGCCCCGCCGGCTCGGGGAGGGGCAGAGCGCGGGTTCGAATCCCGGCCCTGTCCCCTCGCGGAGGGGCAGATTGCGGGTTCGAATCCTGGCCCTGTCCCCTCGGGGAGGGGCAGATTGCGGGTTCGAATCCTGGCCCTGTCCCCTCGGGGAGGGGCAGATCGCGGGTTCGAGTCCCGGCCCCGCCGGCTCCGGGAGGGGTAGATCGTGGGTTCGAGTCCCGGCCCCGCCGCCGGGCGGGGGTCGCGGCCGCAGCGCAAGGCCCGGTCGCCCCGGTGAGCTCGGCACTGAGGGAAGGACGAGCAGCCCGAACCAGCCCGGTTGCATCCAGTTTTTCCTGTTGAAGGGCCGGGGTGGCGGCGAGCAGGGGTGAGGAGGAGTTAGTCAGCGGCACGAGCAAAGCTAGAACGAGGATGGGAATGACTCAGTGAGGAAGAAAGCAGTAACGAGGTCACCGGCTCTGCGATGTTGTTGGAGCCACCCCAGGGTTCTGAGCCCAAGGAAGCCCTCGAGGTGGGGCTCACCTGCCTCACTCACACCCCAAGACCCAGGGGCAGAAGCGTCCACACAGCCCAGCAGCAAACTGAACTCCCTGGGATGTGCCACCCTTTGGACACCCCATGGCAGCCCATCACCCTTTTTACAGTGGAAACCTGATCCGAGATGAGAGGCACCGTGGCTTTGGGCACTGCCCAAAATGCAGAGAATTAAAAGTAACTGAGAAAACCCAAGGATACAGACCCGTGCCAGGCCCATGAGAAGCGACACCTGCTCTGGAGAAGGGCTGCACGAGTGATGGGAAGCCAGGAGAGTGCAGTGGGTGTGGAAGCAGCTCCTGGTGCCAGGTCGATGCTCCAGGAGGGGCAGGGAGTGTGGGGACCTGCATTTTCCCGTGTTTATTAGAGGGTGGCAGCAGAAAGCCTCTCCTTGGGCGATCCCCATCTCCTGTCCCCTCTTCCCTGCTGCATCCCTCCAGGGGTGATGCTCAGTCCCAGCCTGACCCCACCATCCCTGTGCTGGGGTGCCCACAATGTCCCAGCAAGGCCAGCCCCATCACAGGGAATATCCCCCAGCAGGACAGAAAACATCCACTGAGAACTCCCACCAGCCACAGCCACAGAAGTTTGGGGATCTCGTATTTAAAAGAGGAAAAGGAAGAGTCAAACATTATTTCAGGTGGGTTCCACTACACCTCCTTCCCAACAGGCAGAGCAAGCCATTGCTGGCAGGGGAATCAAAGGCTCAGAAAGAAATCCCAGTCACGTTTGGGAGCAGGACCTTGGCCAGGTTCTGCTCTGAACACCACATTTCTCAGCATCCCTGTTCAGGTCACAGAGCTGTCAAAGCAGGTGAGATTTTAATGTATATGGTGTGGAGCAAGCCCCAGGGAAATCAGCTTTCCCTTGAAGTCAGCTGCACGTTGCTCTATTTATTATTCATGCCTTGCTTGCTTTTTTTTTTTTAAGGCAAGCACGGTGACATCTTAATATGCTGAAAAGCACAGAGGTGCTGCCAATGTTTCCCCTTCACTCCAGCCCTCTGACACATCTTTATTGGCTCAGAAAGAGAAATTAGCCTTTCCTCTCCCAGGAGCAGGGGCTAATCCTTATGAGCCACCCAGTATCTCCAAATCACTATATATATAAAATATGGATATGTATATAGACAATATTTACATATTTTATATATCTATATATTCACATAGTGACATCCATAAGGGCTGTGCTTGAGAGAATAACTGTAGAGAAATCTGACCAGCCCAGTCATTTCACAGGGCAGGAAGGACACACAGCACCACTTTTCAGCAGGCCCAGGGCAGGGGCAGCCCTCAGGTGGGGATGCTGGATGGAGAACAGGGGAATGCCAGCCCCTTCCACCCCCCTGAGCTCAACCACAGCCCTGGCACAGCCGGGAGGGCAGAGCGAGCTGGGCAGGGCCAGGCAAGGGCAGTGGCACCCCACGGCCTGGGATGCTTGCTGCTCCCTGCAGGGGCTCCCCAGGCTGAGGAGGGAAATCCCAGCTGGCTGAAAATCCCACACAGCGTCCTGAAGGGGAGCAAGTGAAGGCACAGCTGAGATGGAACATCCCCTGCACCCATGCCCACCACTGACACCAAAATCCTGGGCAGAGGAAGCCTCCCCAGGCACCTGAGGCATCCTCCCTGCATTCCTGCAGGCTGGGCTGGGTCATGGGTTTTGCACAGCTGAGCCAGCAGTTATGAAAATTCCCAGCTCCTTCCAACACCTGTTCTGCCCCAAACCCAGCAAAGTGCCCGGGGACAGCGGGGTGTTCTCCCCCTGGCAGCTCTGGGCACCTGCACTCAGGGGGAGCAGAGTTATCTGTGGGGTGCTGGGACGGAGCCCCCTCTGCCTGCCCTCCCCCCAGAACCAGAGTGCTGAGGGTCCTGAGTGGGGACCAGTGTGGGCAGCTGAAATCAAACCCCCCCAGAGTGACTGGAGAAGCCCCCCTGGCTCCCCAGCCACTCCAGGCAGGATGGCATTTTCAAGGCAGATCGGGCAAAGCGTCATCATTTGGGCAACCGCTCGTGACAGGCAAAAATTAAATTTTAAAAGAATAAAATTACCCTCCTCGCTCTCCAGATTATGGAGCACTCCTTGGAAAATGCCCAAATTCAGCCCCAGGGCTTAGGAAGCAATGTGCAGCTTTCTGAAAACTGTGATCAATATTTAAAGCCTGGCTCAGTTGTTAAAGGTTTCTGACTGAAGGAACGGCAGTGGGTACATCCCATCGGAGACAATCCAGGTTCCCAGCTTACTTAATTTTCCTAAATTCCTCTCGTCTGCAGGTGGATGGTGGTAGAAAAGAGCCGGGCTTTGCAATCCAGCCGGTCAAAAGAAAGGGGGGGAAAAAAATGCAAAAGTTACCGGGAGGGACTAAAAACTCGCCGGGGCTCTCGTGGGATGGAGCCGCGCGTGGGGAAGCGCTGGCGGCTCGGAGCGAGGCAGAGCTGCCCTCTCCCGACGGGACGGGCACGGAGCGGCTCTGGGCTCGAATCTGCCCCTTGGCTGCCCGAAAAACGGGCTGGAAACAGCCCCGGGCTCGGCAGCGCTGCTCGCTCGGGGAAGGGTGTTCGCCACAAAGCTCTGAAGCTGCGCTGGTTTTTCGGGGGGTGCGTGCCCCGTGGCGCAGTTTTGGGCTGGCAGTTACGAGTGGATCCAGACTGCGATGGGGGGCAGCCTTGCTCCTGTGCTGGGGGAAGGGTTGGGACTCTCCAAAGGGGGGTTATCCCACCTCTCCAGGGGGATTTATCCCACAGCCAGGAGCTTCGGGTGCCACCGAGGTGGGCAGAGCCCCATCGGTGCCAGGGTGGGGGTGCCCGGGTGGGCAGGGTTGGCAGCACCGAACCCGGCCTTTCCCAAACCCGGTGCTCCGGTTTTCGCTGGCTCAGCACTTCTGCCCTCCTGGCCCGCTGCTGAGCACGCCCTGCCCTGCCCTGCCCTGCCCTGCCCTGCCCTGCCCTGCCCTGCCCTGCCGGGATGGTTTCAGTTTCAGAGGTTGTTGAGGTGATTCTGTGTCTGGCCAGGAGCGGGCAGGTGATGGGTGCCTGGCACGGGCCGGCGAGCACGGCGAGGCTTTGGCACACGCCGTGCCCTGTCAGGACCGAGGTGGTCACGACATCACTTCTCACACGGCAGGATTTGGGTTCCTGGCAGCTCCAGAAGCTCCCGTGCATTTTTGCAGCGCGCTTGGTGTCTGGAGATGGGCAGGAACGGGACGGTCCCAGCGCTGCCCCGAGGATGTCGCGATGCTCTCTCAGACCCTGCCCGAGAAGCACAGGGCGTTCTGCAGGGCCGGGCCGAGGGCAGGGGCTGAGGAGGGCCGGGGGATGAGCGTGGAGCGTTCAGGGCAGCGAGGGAGCAGGGTGAGAGCTGCCGATGGGGGGGCCCGTTCACCGCGGGGCAGCAGCGGGGCCGTGCGCTTCGCACGACTCGTCCCTTCCAGATACGGTTTTAAAAGCTCTGATTCGTGCGGGGCTGGATCTAAACTGGCTCCGGCTTCATCAGAAACAGATGCGCTGGTTTCTGTTTCCTCCTGGCGGTGGTTCAGCCCGGGAGGCGCTGCCAGGCGTGGGCAGGGTGCGGAGCCCAGCCCGCCGTGCCGGGCGGGCAGCGGGGACAGCGGGCAGAGGTGATGGGCAGTCGGTCCTTCCTGGATCGGTCAGCACAGGACCACCGGCGTCAGCAGCTCTGCCAGGGGGGCCGTCTGTCCTTCCAGCGAGCCCCTGGCCACTGCATCCTCCCTTTGGCTGCTGCCCAGCCGGGCACTTGGGGTTTTAACTGTGCATCGAAAACTCGTGGGAAAATTCACCCTGGGGCAAAGCAGGGGGATTCTATAAAGATAAAATAATTTAAAGCACAGGTTTTATGGAAAAAAAGTAACAGATGGATTTGGGGGTTCTATAGAATCCCATGTACAATTCTATATAATCCCCAAACGCCTTATTCCAAGGGTTTATGGAGCCAGGAGTGCTGCATGGGTGGCAGGGCTTCACACGGGCTGAGTTTCACCTCCTGAGATGTTTCCCAAGTGGATGTCTGAGTGTCAGAGCGGATGATGAGGAAGGGCCGTGGGGCAGAGCGCAAGAGGAGGGGGCAGAGGGGTCAGCCCCACCCCAGCCTGCTCCAGCCCTGGTGCTTGGGGGGTTGTCACTTAACAGGAGATGAGTCAGAGCTGCAGGGTCCCTCTCAGAGCCCCTGAAGATCTCTGGCTGCCCGCTTTGTCACTGCCTTCTGGTCAATGAGCGGTGTGGGAGTGCCTGGAACCACGGGCTGTGATGGGCAGAACCAACAAGAGAGATGCTCGAGGTTCCTCGTCCCCGTGGGGTGCCCCAAGGTCCTGCTGGCCCCTCCTGCCCGGGTGCAGAGCAGAGGGTGCAGGAGGGTGAAGGAGCTGGTGACTCAGGCACCTTGTGGGCGGTGGTGGTTTCAGAGAGTCACGCAGCCCCCAGGACCACCAGCAGCAGGTCCCAGTCACACCCCAGCCGTGTCTGCACAGCAGAACTGAAAGCAGAACCAAAAAGAGGATCTGTCCTGTGCTCTGTGTGGGAGCATCCGCAGAGTGGCTCCGGGCTGGGGCCGTCGCTGCCAGGAAAGCACTCGGGGACTCCTCAGCAGCAGCAGCTGCTCTGAGCCGAGCAGGAGGCACTCCCTGGGCAGCTCAGAAGCTCAGGAGCAGTCTGTGCATGCAGCACTGCCTATCCCTGCCTGCCTTGCTCACCCTGGCCCCCAGACCCCAAACACAGCCAGGGCAAACGACCTGGAAGGTTCCCTGCCCATGGCAGGGGGTTGGACTGGATGCTCTTTAAGATCCCTTCCAACCCTGACCATTCCATGGTTCTATGACCTGCAGCTGGATCACAGCTGGCTCCTATGCAGGGCTGAGCATCCCCAGCTGTCCCCTCCTCCTGGACTGCAGCACTGTGGGCACAGGCTCCTGGCTCTGAGGACAGGCTACCTGAGGAGCTGCAGGCTGGTGGCAAGGCACAGACAGCAGCCAGAGAGCCTGGGGCACCAGGAAAGGCCACTGAGGAGCAGATTGAGGCTGGTGTTTGAGGGCAATTTCAACATCCAGGTGGGCAGGACTTTAAGAGGCACTGACACCTGCAGCTGAACATGGAGCTGCCACCGACCTCTCCTGCCCCACATCCTTCAGGAGCTGAGAAGAACAGCACCAAGACTGGACAGAATGCAAACCAGGAGCTGCATCACTGACTCATAATGGACAAGTCAACTGAACAAGCCAGGAATGAGCCTTGGCAATGAATTCAATACTTCTGGCCACTGAATGCCACTGAAGGCCCAAGTGCCTCCCAGCAGGGACGTTGTCCCTGTCTGACAGTGTTTGCCCTGCTGGGAACCAGCTGCTGGGGCGAGTCCTGCTCAGCCCCAGCTCCTGAACAGCTGTGATAAATGATCACAAAGGAGATCTACACCCACCTCTGCACAGGGCTCAGTGCAGCAGGGAGGGAGGGCAGGGGATAGTGTTGTATCTCCAGCCGAAGGCAGAGGTGGGACAGGTCAGGGACTCCCACAGGGTGCAGGGGGTCCAGATGCTGCATCCTTGCTCATACTGAGGGAAATCCCTCCCACTCCCCTCACCAAATCCATAGACTGGAACAAATCCCGTTGTCAGCACCCAGAACCACCACCCTGGGGATGAGCACCCAGTGTGGCCCCACTCAAAGCTCAAACCAAGAGCCACAACCCTTTTGGCCACCGAAAAGCAGGGGCAGACACAACAGGGAGTTGTGAAGGGAGGGCAGGGACAGTAACCCCTGCCCTGCTGGGAGCCCTTCCTCCCCATCTTCTCCTCCACCCTGATGTGCTCAGGACCTGCTCCCTTCCCAAAGCCAAAGCCTTACACCCAAACCACGTGGTCAAATCCACCTTCCCGGGGCTTCTTCCCTGAACCAGCTCCCTTCTCCCCATGCCAACCTCAGCTCTTCATGCCTGAGCCCTGCCAAGGAGCACGGCTTGAGCAGCCATGATCTGCATCACTGCTGGGAAGGGCTGAAGCCCTGAAATGCTTCCCAAATCCTGCAGCAGCAGCACAGCCCCCCCAGTCATCTGCTCCAGGAACAGTCACACAGGCAGTGATGGGGCCAAGTGCATCCCACAGCCAAAAAGCTCCAGTTCTCTTCCACTGCTTGTTTCTCTACACCTGCACTTTGCTGGGGTTTTGTAAGGTGTGAACAGCAAAAGCTGGAAGGGCTGGGGGTGCAGCTGGGAAAGGCTCAAAGGGACAGACTCTCCCAGCAAACCAGTGGGTAACAGCAGGAAGAGCCAGGAGCTTTCAGGAACAAACTTTGCTCCAGTCTAGAAGGTCTTTCTGTTTTCAAGCTAAACCCATCACCTGCTCTGGGGAAGAGAGAAGATTGCAAAGGGGAAAAGGCAATAACGGCAGCAGTTCCTACAGAAAACAGAGAATCAGCCTGTGGACCAAGGGAAAGGGGAGCACTGGGAAAACCCACATCTCCCATGCCCATATTGTCAAGTCCAACAGGGTGGAAAACAGAGTTACACATCAGAAGAGTTGTGGGGAGCACCCAAGCCTTGGCAAAGGTCTCAGCAGCTGTGACAAACTGTGGACAAGGCTCAGGAAGAGGCACTCAGCTGAGCAAGGAGCATTTTGGGTTCCCCCTTCTTCCCCCATCCTTCCCCAGCCCCCCTCTGTCCTGGGGGACAGCACCAGCAAAGGCAGCACTCGGCTCCTCTGTGCTACTTTTTCCTTCTCTCACTCCTGAGCTTTAAGAAATGAGCCCAAGGCAACTCTGAAAATTCACTTATCTCAACCTGTAATTGAGAAACCCATTTAATAGTTACTTAAACCCCGAGCAGCTCCGAGCATGCAGCAGCTGATGAATATGCATGGCCTGGGATTTGCATTTCATGGCAGTGTGAAGACAGGATGTCAGGCAAATGAGCTATGAGAAATGTTGCCCATGCAAATGTTCACTCTGCTCCAACTTCTCACTGTAATTCTCATCCTTGAAGCCATTTTTGTCATTCTCTTATTTGCATTGGAAATGTAGCAAAAAAAAATAATGTAACTTCACAGAAATTGGTCCTTCTTCTCTGCAGACAGGATGGATTCTTTACTACACCTGTGACAGAGTGGAGACCTGAACTACTGACAAGCAATAATAAATACAGAAGTCCTGCTGACAGTGCTAGGCCATGCAGTTCTGGAGTTCTCCACCACCACATCTCCTTCATTTAACTTCCCAGCCCTCACCTGAACAAGGCTTGTTATTAGAGAAACCACCACAGCCCTTCAGGAACAGAAAAGGGGCTGTTTTCACCCCCAGCTTCATTTTCTGTTTTCTGCTTTCAGAAGGGGGACCATGAGCATGGCACAGCTGCTGTTCCCTTAAAGAGAGAGCAGGAAACCTGCTCATCCAGGCTCTGAAAACTTCAGTAAATGGACTAAACACAGGAAACCTGCTCATCCAGGTTCTGAAAACTTCAGTAAATGGACTAAACACAGGAAACCTGCTCATCCAGGCTCTGAGAACTTCAGTAAATGGACTAAACACAGCCCCCCACCTGCACTGCTGCATCCAGCCCTGGGACCCCCAAGAAAAGGACATGGACCTGCTGGAGCAAATCCAGAGGAGGCCGTAAAGGAGCTCAGAGGGCTGGAGCACCTCTCCTATGGACAGAGGAGTTGTTCAAGGGGGAGAAGGTTCCAAGAAGACCTTAGAGCCCCCTCAGTAACTACAAGTGCTACAAGAGTTTGAGAAGGACTTTCAACAAGGGCATGAAGTGACAGGACAAGGGGAAATGACTTCAAACTGAGAGAAAGGGGAGGTTTAGATTAGATATGGGGAAGAAATCCTTCCCTGTACTCTCTTTTACAAGCTGCCTTCCTTCCAAACTGAAGAGCATCTTCAGGAAAGCCACGGGTCACAGCAGGGCTGTTTTTTATGAGTTGTTCTCTGATCTGGTCACAGATTGTGAAAGTACAATAAGGTTACTCGCTGTCTTTTGGCATGTAAATGCTCTCAGAGCAGACAGCAGCTCTCCAGTTATTAAGCAATGCTCTACCTGATTTCAGCACATAAGCACCACTGTCACTCATCCAGTATTAACTATTTGAAGTCAGAGCACCTACAATTTTAGCAGCTTCAGGGAAGCACTAAATACTGGTATTGTGCCCACAGTGCTTTATCACATTCCCCCATTCCTGAATTCCAACGTGCAGCCCCCCCTGGTTCTCCCTGGCCCAGAGCAGCCCAGTGAACGAGGTTTGATGGCTGCTGTGACAACGTGGCCACAAACAACACTGCCCTGTGAGCACACACAGCCAGGACAACCCCACGAGGTGCAGCTTTCAGAGCAAGCAGGGCACATCAGTTCTGAGAAACAAGAATTGCAGGGCAGCACCATCCACGTTTTCCCCTCTTATTGAAGGTTCCCTCCTGGAGAGCTGCTGAACACGAGGGAGGGGGTTGGTTAGTCCAGTGACCACTGGATGTCACTGCTGCTTTATCCACGGCCATCAGGGCAGCCTGGCACGGGCACAGTCACCCCATCGACACCAACACCTCAGCCTGGACTGCCAGCCAGCCAGAAATAAACTTACAGCACCGTGTTTTCACTACACAGAAGTTTATTATGAAAGTTAAACATACAACACAAAAAGTAGCAAAAGCAATCCTGTAGCTTAAGGCAACTCTTACAGGAGATGAATTCGAGAAAGATGATGCAACTTTAAGTTTAAATAGAAATTATGAAAAATATCAAATTGCATCAATAACTTAAAATGCACTTTAAAAAGTCTGCACTAACCAGCAGAGGGTAAGGGCTGTGATCTTAATGCCAGCATTAAGATATGGGAAGCAGCAGAATGCTAAATGATGATAGGGAAAGTTCAGTATTTACACAGAGATAGCAACGTTAATATCTGATAGCGTCATTTCCTGTGTACTTATGGTTTAAAACCACCGTCTGAAACGTTAGGAAAACCTTTTAAAATAAATCTTCAGACTATTCCATCAAAAATACACAGATGGCAGAGAAGATCCAAGGCTGGGCTGCGGGCGTGTGTCCCTTAAATAACTCTTTGCAGAAACACTTTAGAAAAATTACTTCTTTGGGGGAAGAAGAGCAAGAAGAGTACGTGGCCACAGAGTGAAAAAGATTATCTTCCAGGTGAATCACATTTAAATTGAAGTATCAAAATATTTCTATTTGATGAGATTCTCACAGTTTACAGTTAATGACATTTTTAAGTGAATGTTAAATATTCATATTATTAACATACAAAGATTCTCCTTCACATTGACATCTGCTTACGTTTTTGCAAGACCTCTTTTGCATCAGTTGTTTTGCCATTAACGAGGAATGTGCAACTGTCTTAATTATAGAATTTAATAAAGATTTAACTGTTCTAACCATACAGAGTTTCTAGCTTTAAAATGATTCTTAAAATACTGAAGTATTTTAGATTTAAGATCACCTATTTTAAAAAGGTATTTAAGTGACATTTTAATCAATCAGGCTGTACAGGAAGCACCACATTTTAACAAAGCCAAATGACATCACATTTCCAATCAATTTTGTTCAAATATTGGATGCAATGAAAACTTTGGAACAAGTCCATTCACCATCACCCCAAATAAACCAAGGTTAATTCACACATGAATTCATCCCAAATCTTACCCTGTCAGAAAATGCAATATATACTGCAATGTAGTCTTAACTTGCATAAGAATTAACAGAAGTGGCCAATGTGCTGTGTGAGGCTTCTGCACACAACCTCATCTCAGCTGTTCACCATCCAGCACAACTTTACAAAGAGCCTAAGATAGAAAATACACTTCAAGCAGTTATCTTAAGCACGATTTCATAGATGCCACCTTGGCAGCCGATGACTCTCGTCCCCAGTTTGAAGGCTGTTGGGTCTGGCTGTGGAGTTGCAGGATCCCTTTTCAGAACCAGTTAAAAAAATCCCTGAATAAAACAGAAGCCAACCTGCGACTTCCTCTGAGCTCCAGTCCAGCACTATGGACAGGGTGGAACAGCCCCCACACTCCCGGGATCAGAGCAGAGTCCAAGGCAGGGACTGGGGCAGGACGTGCCAAAATATACAGGTTTTGATCATTTAAACAGTGGAACTAATGAACTGTTAGCAGTTAAAAAGAATACTGCAACTGTAACATTTACAAACCCACAAAGTTTGAAAAACTGATTCCAACAGCTCTGATTCACCGGGTTCAGCTTGGAAACAACGCAAAATAATGTCAGCGGTTTTCAGAAGGTCTTGCAAATTTAGGAAAAAAGAAAACTGAGAGAAAGATAAGAATGCATATCTAAAATAAAGCAGGAGCACAGTAAGGACAATCAAAATTCCAAAAGCCCATATTAAAAAACTTAAGCTTGGAATGCATTGGCTTCCAGCAGTTTAAAAAAAAACAAAACAAAACAACCAAAAAAAAAAGTTCTAAATCTGCAATATCTTGACCTATTTTTAAGTGACAATTTTTATTACAGTTGAGAAAAATGGTTTTATAGCTGCATAAGTTTCCATTTCACTAAAATAGTGCCAACAAAAATAAGTTTGCATAGAAAAAACAAAATTTCCAATTGCCACTGGCTACATGCTTAAAATGGGAAATGCAGGTATTGTAACATCAACATAGTGCAAACCATGGCAGCTGGTGGTGACTTGGACTGCCGCAGGTCAGGGAACAGACCATAATATACCCAGTTATCACAGTTTCTGGTCTTTTATTAAATCCTTTGCCAAGTGGAAGCAATGCACGTGTGCAGACCATGGCGCTGACTAACGGAGCTTGAGATCATCTCCACTGCCCAGGGTGGAGCCAGGACTAGGGTCTTGCTGTCTTCTTGCCTGCAGCAATAAACACACATTGCAGGTCAAAAAAAAGCAATCAGGACGTGGGCAGTTAATTTATTCAGTGCATTAACATGGCTAAAACCATAACCAATTCAAGGCAGAAACTTTACAATTCAAGCAGTAACCAAAGCATCCATTTCTAACACCAAAATCATTCTGTGCCCCTCAGTTCAGTGATCCCCCATAACCAACAGGAATGCCAGGTGAGGGCTGTGGATGCAGCAGCCAGGGAGGTGCAGAGCTCTGGGCACTCTCCCCCTGCTCCTGCAGCCAGGCTTTAAACACCCCATTAACAAGCAGCAAGAGACTTCCAGAACAGTTAGGTAACAGTTTTGTGTCTCTTTTTCCAAAATGATTTTATTTCCCTTCTGTTAACCTTTTCTGTAAATGTTTTCAGTATCAAGATTTTGGAGAGAAAGGCTACAATGCAAGATGGCAGAGTGTGTCACATTTCCAAATACATCTCCCCTCAGCATTTTTAGTGGGAAACATTTACATTTGCCTCTTCAGGAATTAGGAATTATGTAATTCTGGAATTATAACATGGTAACACACAAGCATAATTTAATCCATATATTGACACACATTTTAACACATTCTTTCTTTTTCAGTGCACCTGCAAAGTTGGCAATAATACCAAACCGAGGAAACTCTGACGATTGCACCCCTGTATTAAAACAAATGTAAGTTCTCCTTTAAAGAAATCATTCTGTTAAACAGTTTGAGTTAATGGCACTGGAAAGAGGAAATTAAGGATGGTCGGTCACAGCAGTACCAGTCACAGTAAAACAGGCTGCCCACTTTACCTGTACACAGGCACAGCTGCTTCCAAGCAGCACACACAAATACTGCAGGGAGATACTAAAAAACATTGACAGAGTTACAGTTTTAAAGCCATACTTCAGCTCTGGGAACATCTAATACAGGCTGGCTGGTTATTAAGACATTTTAGTCCTGATACTTTCACCTAAGGTTTACAGAGAGAACAGCTGGCACCAAGGCCTGTAATCACCACACGACCCAAACAGCAAAGGAAACTGCGTGGTAAAGATTTTTCTTAATATGAAATGGTCATTCAACAAGTCCTAAATTAGTGTGACAGTAGCTGTTTAGAGTTCTACCAGGATTAACAAAACAGCAACAGCTCCACTTTGCATACTCCTCTCCTACTGAACTGACTGCAACAAGATTTGGTCTGGTGTTCACTGCTGCCTCTTTCTTCCAGGAGGAAACAAAGGCAAGCACTGTCTCTAAGAATTACCAAAGTCTTACTTCTACTAATCTTCTACCAATTTTGCACTCAATAAACATTTTTACACTTAACTAGAACAGACCAGCGAGTTAATTGCTGCTACACTACCGCTCTAAAAGCAAATCATACACACAGCAATTTTATTGTCAAATTTCAGGGAAGATTCCAAGATATGGGCATATGGTTGCATTTATGCTTTGCTTAAAGTGGTCTTTTCTTTCAGAACATATGAAAGGAGTCGCGTGATTCGTGACCTCACTGCTACTTGCAGAGTTTGCAGAAGCCACTGGTGAACCACTACCAGATTTGCCCTTTCAAGTGATACTCAGAAGGGATGACAAATGACCCTCAAACGCACCAAAAGCAGTCATTACAATATCTTACACTGGTGTATGTGGATAAAGGAGCAATTTTGCAATTCAGTAAGTGGGGATTTACACAAGCAACTGTAACATGCTGGAATGACAGCTCTGACTCAGACACCCTCCTTTCCCTGTGCTCTTCTAGGACATGTGAAACACTTATTCTACCCCCAACCCCTGCCCAGGGACACGAGCAGGTCTGTAACCACTGCCACTGTGCTCCCCGTGCTCAGATTAGAGCAGGAGCAGTAAAACAAGCTCACTGAAGATGGAGAAGTGCCCTGCTGTGCAGGCAGGCAGCACTCTGGGGAGCATCAGGCACTGGCTGCTGGTTTTGTTCACCGGCAATCGGCAAAACACAACTTTCATGGGAAATGCCCTGAGATCCTCACCAGTCCCCTGCAGGAAGAGTGTGTGACAGTATCTGCTCCTCCTCAGTCTACTCCAGGGAGCTAAACCTTCCCTTTTAGCCAGGTAAAATGGCACTTCCCAGCCTTCCCTCCGCTGAGGGTCCCACACGCCCGGCACAGCCAGTCAATCCTCCCAACTGCAGTGTTTGCTGGCATTTCTGAAATGCAGACCTTCTGCTGCCATGAAAAGCACCAGAATTACTCTCAGTGAATAATGAGCTCAGCTTCTCCAGGATTAAGGAGACTTGCTTCAATTAAGAAAGATGCATCTATCTTTGCCACTGGGAAATGGAACACCCTGCCATGACTCATGCATAATGAGCCATGAGAAAACAGTAGTTATTCATCTTTTTTCTGCATATTTCATTTTTTTCAGTCAAATGCTGATTTGAAGTTTGAAGGAGCCCTACTTTGCATGTCCTTCATCTGCTATTTAGTGAAAGGATAAAAAATATCTGCTTGTGAGAAAGACTTGTAAATAGTACACAGATCCTACCAGAGTTGTAATGCTCCTAAAAGTGAATGTATTTTAACCAACACTGCCAGCTTCCTTCCAAATATCCTGAAACTGAGGAGTTAATGCCATGGACACATGAGGAGTTTCAACACCCAAAAACACTTGGCACTCAGCTTTCAGCACACCAAGCCATGCCAATCTTCTGCAGTGCAGCAGGAACTGTGACTGGCCACGAGCTGTTCCAAACCTCCTGCACTGGAGATGCTCTGCTGGCCCACTGAAAGAATTGCAGGAACATACTGGGCAAAGAACCCCCCCAGAGCCTCCTCTCACATGCTATTCTAGATTTATTCATGCTGAGCTCCCAGTGCTGACACCACGGGGGTAATGATGTGCTGACAAAAAAGAGTTGCTACCAAAAACATTTAGACAAACAAATGTGTCCCCTGCAATACTCTCACACCTGTGCTCTCTTCAACCCTCTGGTGTCTGAGCCTTTTCCAAGCCCAGTATATGTTAACTGGGATGGACATATTAAGATGGACACATTAAGAGTCATATTAAGAGTATGATGCAGTGCTTGTATGTTATTATTTTTCTTCTCAATCAATTAGATAGCCTGAAATCATCAAATCATTAATTTTTATCACTGACTCTTTTGAAAAAGGACCATGTTGGAGCCTTTACATCTGCTCCTGGGGCTCTTAGGAAAAACAAATCTAAGAATAATGGCAATTAAGGCAGGAGGCACACAGGCAGTTCCTGAGGCTGCCAAGGCAGGCAGACACCTCCTCCTGCAGCCACTCAATCCTGACCGTGCTGCAGCCAGTGGTGCTTTCAACTGTGCCAACAAACTCCTTAAAGTGACTGAGAGAGCTGCTGTAACTCCCCCTTCCTGGGTGTGTTGTGAGGCCTCTGAGGCACCGAGGAAGCCAAGCCCTGTCACCACACGGGCTCACCAGGAAAAGATAATGCAGTCCCACCGCGTGGCTCACACGATAGCTCCCAGAAAGCAGAACTCAGCAAGCTGGAAGTGAACTCGGGAAGGATGGACAGGGTTGCCATGAAGATGGCCCTCCCTTTCCATGAATCATTGAAAAAACAGCAGGGAAAATTGGGACCTCTGAGCACCAGGCAGTGAAATGACAAGTACAACCCATATTCACTGCACATACAACTTGGGACACCGGTGAAGAGGAGGGAAGGAAGAAGGGCTGTTACAAAGAGCAGCCAAAATAAAGTCTCTTCATGGACAACTCCACTGCAGTTCTTTAACTGGACTCTGGCAGCTCCATCCTGCTGAAACACAGCAGATGCATGATGTGCCTTGGCATCTGCCATCTATAGTTTACTAAATAAGTGAAAAATCAGGCTATGTTATGAGAAACTAAACAGTGAACATTTGGATTCTCTTAGAAGGACTGTCAACCTCCTGAAAAGGGATTAAAAAAAAAAAAAAAAACAACCAAACCTGAGAACACACTGCAGATACTTTTCTAAAAAATACAGAACCGCAGGATAAAACCCACCCAAACGAAACCCCCTGAAATAAGGACACATCAGCTGTGCCACCCTCCCAGCAGCTGCTGGGGAGCTCCAGAGCAGGGCCAGGCCACCCAGCACTGCTGCCCACCCAGCACACCCTCTGCCTGAGCCTCTGCCAGGCTGCAGCTCTGTCTCAAAGCTGTCCAGGGTAACAACTCTGCTGCACCACCCTGGGCACTGCAAGGAAAGGCAAGAGCACAGCAAGAGTTTGGGGCTCTGAAGGGCTCCAGGAGAGACTCAGATTTTTACCTTTGTATTAGAACTTCTTCTCCAAGGGAAAAAAAAAAAAAAAAGCTTGAAACGCTCCCTCTTAGAAAGTATTGTTTGAAGGCTGGGCTAAAGGTTATAAATTTATAATTAATATTGATTGCCTCCAGACAGTTTTCCTCTGTTGCTCAGCCCCTTTCTAACCTTCATTGACTGAAAGAAGACGCTTATATTACAGTATTCCCTGATTTGCAAGATTGATCCCCTCTGTCCTGCAGTCAGCATTGATTCTGTGCAGCACAAATTGTTTTTGTGATCTATGCACCCCGTAGCACTTTCACACAAACACCAGCTAAGTTCTTGTGAAGCAAACCAGTCATAACAGAACTGGCTTGCTCGTGCTGCACTCCCACTGTAGAACCTCTCGAGGCAAATCCACACACACCCTTAATGCCTCTTTCTAAATTATGTTGTATTCTTCCTGCATATAAACAAATTACAGCTACCAAGTGTACACTACTCACTGCACATGAAAAATTAACAGTTTGGGTTTCCTTCATATCCAAAAACCTGTATTAAAGGTTATGCTATTTTTATATCATTGCCAGTTTGGAGAGTACATACAGTAAGTATTAATTAATTAATTTTTGAGGGAAAAAACTCCTTAAAAATCATAGAGTTTGATGAGAAAAAAATCATATATATATATATATAAAAACCCCAACAAAACAAACTAACAGAATTTAAACAAAAAATCCTCCAAACTTACTGTTATGCTCTACTTTCTTCTGAAGCCAGTTAGATTTGACAAAAACACTTATAATTAGTTAGAACACTTATTCACACTAGGAGTTTCATCTTTAAAAAAGAATAAGAAAGAAGGGAGAATGATTTTACCATCTAGAACCTTGGAAGAACATGAAAGCATGCAAGTCAGTCCTACTACTTGATTCTGCTTTCAACTGTAAAGTGTTTACATTTCTGCAGCAAAATCCTGTTTGCTTTTTAAGAGTTCAGGACTTGAGCACAATTAAATGAAAACATTCCTGACAAACAACAAAAATGTGTAAAAACCTAGGGCAGGACTAAGTATTTAAAATGTAGGTAAATTTTTCTCCAGCAGTTTTTAAAGGCTGGGGTTGGTGGGGGTTTTTTGGTGCTTTGTATTGAGAGGGATTGCTACTGCAAGAAACAAAAGTTTCAAACCAGGGGGTTTTTTTTCAGCAAAATGAAGGTTTTTAAAATGGGAATTTCATGCAGTCTCCCAGAATGGTTCTGCTTAGGCATTAATGTAATTTATATTTAGCACAAGACCACAAACAGACAGATTGCTAGACTAGACCGTTTCAGGGACAAGCAAACCGCTCTGCTTCTTTACTCACAGTGCTGCTACAACAAAGAGCACGGCAGTAACGTAGGAAATGAACCCAAAGTAGAAAAAGATGACATTTCTAAAATAGTGGTTGAAGAAATTCCACTGGAAGCCTGAGATCAGATCCAACACTCCCCAAGGAAAGCAGTGGAGCATCCTTAGCTGAGCTCCAGAGCGAGTCGGACTAACTGCCATCTCGGGTCACATCACGTCTGAAACTGCAGTTTGCAATACAAAACAAACCTTCACAAAATACCCTGACCCGTGGGCAGCAACACCCAGAGAGCCTCGTCTCTTCTCTTCTCCCACCCCTTGGAACCCCCTCTGTGCCAGGAGCTGCAGCGAGGAGCGGGCAGGAGGCCCTGCCTGCAGCTCCCCTGCCCTGAGCACAGCCTGTTCCTCTCTGCAGCTTCTACTTTCACAAGCAGGAGCTGTTTGAGTCTGTCCCAGCCACTCACCACACTGTAACACGGTTTTGCATCACGTTACCGTGGCCAGAAGACTGAATAACGAGCAAAGGCTTTTACTGGAAAATTCAAGCACTTCTAGACAGCAACTTGACAGTAATTTCTGCAGAAAAGTTCTTATCTGGCACTGAACTCTGGTCATTCATAGTGAAACCCAGCAGAAGAGATGCTCACACTGACTCTCTCAACCAAGACACAAGGAGATCAAGACACAGTGAGCATTAAATACCTCACCAACGTCCCTTCAGTCTCCTCACCCTCTCCTGTGGGTTTGCTAAAGGGGGTACAAACACTTAAGTTCCTGTAGCTGTTCAGAGGAGTGGGTTCCAGAACACACCCCTACAGTGACAGCCTCAGACCAAGTTCCCCAGGTGTAGCACTTGCTCATGGACAGAGAACTTTGCCTTTGACTGGTGTGAAGCCATTAAATAGTCCAAGTCTGACAAGCAGCCCAGTGTTCCTAAACTTAACGAGCTTCCATCATTTATTTCATTTTTTTTTACTATAATCTTTAACCAGGGACAAGGTCTTTCTTTCTGTGTATCATTAAACATTCACTGTCTCAGCATTCCAACGTTTTTGTAGAAGTAAAAGCCATTAGAATACATTATTAATTTTGAAGGCACTAAGCACACTCACTGACTTCAAAAGCATCTTTGAAACAAGAGAATCCTGAACAGTGAGGCAGGATTTGCAGTATCTGATGCAACCAAGCTACACAAGTTGATACAAAAACTCAAAAGCATCTTGTATTCAAAACAAATTATGTTAAAAATGTAACAGAATGCAGTTCAACTCAGAGGTGCTTAAAAACTTCAATGAAAATTCCTAAATCCAATCACACCCTATTTACATTAGAGGAGTGCTGTAACCGCACAGAAACGCAACCACCTTTGGAAATTCAGGCACAACCTACCTCAGGTTCTGCCCTCAGATGCAAAGAATGTGTTCATTAAAGTAAAGATCTGGTGTGTTAATGTGGCCATGAATGGAAGGGACTCTTTGTGAAGAAAAGGGGCAAACAAACTTGACAGCACTCTGAAGGGTTTTTGTTGGTGGGGATTATTTTAATTGGTTGGGGTATTTTTAGGATACTTAAAAACGAAAATTAATAAAGTGATCATTTCTAAATTGTTACCACACTTCCTAGTTTTTCCCCTTTCAAAGTGTCACTGTTCTAATATCCAATTGCCACATACAATCCACTTTAACTCCTGTCAGCAACTTATCACTGATCACTCCTGGGCAAGGATATACCACTTTAAGTCTACAAAGAGACTTAGAATAGGGAATCTTTTTTACCCAGAAAGCTGTGTAAATAAAGAATTTAATCTGATCACTTTCATATGTGCCAGGCTCTGGATGGATAAATGTTTCCAAAGAGCTGGCGCCTCTGTTTTGGGTAGCAGTGGGTGGAATATTGCAGGATTCCCCTTCCCTCCCCCACTGAAGCAGAATCTGGTCTCTATTAAAGGCATTTCGGCTGTAATTCCACTGTCAGAAATACCCTGATTTTATACAGTGTTGCAATTCCTAAAACCATCATTAACACTGATGAGATGCTGTTCCACGTCTGCCAATTCTGAGTTTTGCTGTCCCTGCCAAGCTTAGCAGGAAAGAAAAATCCTAAGTTTTAGTAACGATGAGAGCTGTGTGGAGATCATATTAAAAAGATTAGAGGGCAGAACCTTCATCTGGGTGTAGCACAACATCCCCAAAAATTCCCTCAGCACACTTAGAACTGAGCTTTTCTATAAAACACCCTTCGAGTATCATCTCTGCAGTACAACCAAAGACACTGTTTGACCTTTTGAACTGCACAAGCAGTACCCAAGGCAGTCTGGATCAGGGTTTTTACACCTTACCCCAAATGAAAGCTGAAATGTGAAAACCAATTATAGACCTACAAGTATTTGAGGCAAAGATCTCTTGGTTAGACATATTAAACATGTACAGTAAAATAAACAGCAAAATATGAATGAAAATGTATTGCAATTATTAAAAATCTGTATTTGCCATCACATAAATTTGAAGCACCTTCTGACAATGTTTTTATTCTGTTTAAACATATTTCAAGTCAGTAATTTTCCCTTTTCTTCCTTTCTGTAGGTGATCTACACCAGTGCTTTAGAGCTGGGACAACAACTATTGTTGTTTTAAGAGAAAATGGGTACTAACAGCTAATGAGGACATCA
Organism: Myiozetetes cayanensis; assembly: GCF_022539395.1. Classification (NCBI taxonomy): domain Eukaryota; kingdom Metazoa; phylum Chordata; class Aves; order Passeriformes; family Tyrannidae; genus Myiozetetes; species Myiozetetes cayanensis. Next base: position 18,005,796 of record NW_026087270.1, on the reverse strand, counting down.
CTTAATGACAACTGCCTGCTGGTTTGTTAAGAGCAAGAGGATTTCAGAAGTTCCTGAATCCAGCTCCAGCACACAGCCAGGGATGTTGCTTCTTGTGTCTCAGTGTCAGGAGTTTTGATGTCTGTCAGGAAACCCCAGATGCTCAGTACTGCCTCAATCTCACTGTTAACTGAAAGAGCTTTTTTGCACAGCTTAGCTGCAAGAAAGTGTTTTCTACACTTGGAGGAAAAATGAAGTCTCTCAGAACTCCAGAAGTTGTTTCATGAAACCTCACTCTTTCTGAACCTCCAGCACTCAGTATGCACGCAGCTCCTTCTCTGCAGCACCAGGAGTGGGGATGAAGGACACAGGAGAGGAAAATAAATCAAGGAAAGTTTTAAGTAAACTGAGGTCAAAGACATAAGGCCAGACCTAAAGTTCCTACTTTGTGTTGTTAAGATTAGACCCTCATGAGCAGCTTTAATTCTGCCTTCCTTCTGAACTGACCCCCAGGCAGGTTCTAGCTCTGCTGTGACAGAATCACTCAGGTGATCCAGCTGTCACTCCCAGGATCCAGTGGCAGCAAAGCTTCCAAGGCAAGGATTTTAGCCTTGTTCCAGCTGACATCTGACCTGGCTGCAGTGTTTGCAAGGAGACATCCTCCAGCCACCCCCTCAGAGTGAGAGATGGTGTTCTCTGTCTGCCTGTTCCCTCTCATTCTCATGCTCAGTGTCTTCCAATTGTACTTGGAAGGGAAGAAAGTCTGTCTCATCATCTCAGTTATCAGAAAGGATGCCAAAAGAAAAGCAGCTTAGCAATAACAATAATCAAATTCCCTAAAAACCGGAGAACCAGCAGATTGATCATATTTGATTACAGCAAAGCCAGGCTGCACTGATGAAGCAGGAAGTAAGAAACAGCATTGGTAAGGGAGAGAAATCCAGAGCATTTCTGTGTTCTCCCTGTTCCCTGCCTGACCTACAGCCTGCCTTAACTTGCCAACTCCCCCTATGTATTGTTACTCGTCCTCTTACAGCTCCTGCCTTTCTGACATCTCAGAGCAGCTGGTTTCCATTCCCCTTCCTGGCTCCTCTTTTCTGCTCCATAATTTCTGCTCTCATCAAGAAAGAACAAGATTCAATCCTGTGGGGCCCTGAAGAAGCAAAGAACAACACAGGGGGAACTGTGTGAAACCACTGAAACAGAGGAGCAAGGCTCCCTGCCAGTAAGAAAAAGGTGAGAGGACAATAAAACTAGCCTGCACAAGAAAGCAGAGCGTGGCATCTGATTAAATTCACTGATAATGTTTCCCACAACATGGGATAGCAAGCTCCAAACTTATGCCAACAGCTCCCAACGCCTTTTCTGTGTTCAAGAGAAATGCATGGGGCAAAAGATCTCTCCCTGCTATTAAAGTATCACTTGAGAGAGAAATGGCAACTCTGTGAATAAATGTCCTTACATTTATTAAATGAAGTGTCCTTACAGCTGAAGTACCCATAGAAAAGGCCATCTACAGAAAGGAAAAAAAGGATCAGATCAGAGAATTCTTATCAAAACTTAAAAAACTTTAAATCCACTTTTCCAAGAGTTAAAACCAATGCATTTTGCAATTTCAATATCACAGCACTGAACAAACAGAAAATACACAGCATTGTACAAACAGACAAATAAATGGAAACAATCTAAAGGTTTGGGAGAGTACTAACCAGTTACTGACAGCAGCTGTGAAACCCTCACCTCCATTTCCTCCCGATGGGACCTGTCTCTGTCCTCGAATTCGCGAGTTCTCCGCCGAGCCTCTTCAAAGGCTTGTTGTGCCAATGCATCCTCCTGCTACCAAACCAGATGACACACAGTGACACAAAAGGCAGCCCTCCTTTCTACCACATCACGTTTCTTATGAATATTAAGGATCACTTGGCAGCAAAGTCAAGAACATCCCACAGAACCTGCTGGAACACAGACGAGTTCCAGCAAATGCCAGCCCAGGTTAATGAAACACTCACCCTCACTGCAGCAGCAGAGAGAACCAGAGCAGGGGCAGCTTTGGTTAAATACACTTTCAAAGGAGAGCTGCTTTTCCAAAGTACTTTAAATGCTGCTGCTTTTTAAAAAAACTAGGAATTCTCTGAAGTTGTATGAGAAAGGCAATACATTTTATTCTCCTTATGAAAATAATTTTGAAGGCAGTATTCATAGCTATAGCTAGTCAGAGACAACTAGCATCACTATATAAACAATGGTAATTTAATTCTCTTGCATTTAAAAAAAAGTATTATCTAAGTTACAGACCAAATAAACCCTTCATTTTATCAAAAATGAATGCTGCAGGGGCATTAGTATGAACATTCTTACTTCTTATGTATCATTTATATTATTTAAATTTAGCTGTATAAGAAAGTGCAAAGCAGAAATTATTCCTCCACTAATTAACACACATTCCCTACAGTGGAGGAGAAACCTGCAGCTTTTCAACAGCTCTGTAGTTTATTTTCAACAATGGCTTATGCACAGGAATAGATTTAATAAATTAACACTCAGAAAAAATAACCCTTCAAACTGTATCTTCTACTAGAAAACATTTCAAACAAACTGTTATTACTATGTAAGGCCATTATTAATAGGGTTAGAAGTTATTTCTCTTAAAGAGGTCCTTTAACACGTATTTTCTGTTCCCCATGAGAATTTTCACATTTGCAGAACGGAGGAGTCAAGTCTGAAGAGGTTGCCCAAAACAGTGAGGGACAAACTGTGTTGGCTGTCCCTCCTCCCAGCTGGAATTGACTGACCCTGTTACAGTTACCCCCCACACAGACGTTATTTTAGAGCTGATCACTATAAAAGCAGCTAACCTTGACTGGTAGAGGACATGCAGAGAGCCCAGCTAAGTGTTAACATCCCAGGGGATTAAGCACATAAATGTTTTAATTTAAGATAAAGCATGCCCAGCCTGAGCAAACGGTAAATTGCTTTTTTTGCCGTGGGCACAGCCGTGGGCCCCGGGGCTGCTCTGTGAAGTGATGGCAAGGGGCTCCCTCCGGCCCAGGGCAGGGAAATACCACCAGCTGCCACTGCACTGCTCTGCACACAGCTCCCCAGAGCTCCACAGCAATGTTTAGAGCTGCCAACAACGTTTTAACACCACCTACTATGTTTAAGAGTGGGATTTGGCCCTTCATAGCTACCCTAATGTTCATACAAGGCATAGCAATCCAGGTCAGACAGCAGAAAGTAAGTTTGTTCTTAATAATGCAGAAGGAGAGACAGAAAACAGATAAGCTTGACTCCCAGATGACTACAGGAAAGCTGCCTCCAAGCTTACAGAAGAGAGTTATGTCTTTATTACCCTTTTCTTAAACAGACTTAAATAGAAGCAGATTCTTTTATCATCAAAGGTTTCTGCATTTTGCCATCATTTACAGTGGTCATGAACTAAAAGGATGACACAGAGCCTCAGCCAGAATATTTTAGAGAAATGGTCATAACCAAAAGAAACCGAATTAGAAATTCATGGGGGAGAAAAAAATCAGTATATTGACATCCAGAATGAAGATGTGCTGACAGCTGAAACACTGGTTTACCAATGTCTGAGAAAGTGGAAGAAAAAAGCATAAGAACTTTCTTTTTTTTAGTAAAAAAGAAAAGACTTCTGCTCTACTCTTGGTGAGACATTCTAACAAATTAACCAATGTCTCAATCTTATACAACAGGAATTTAACACTTTTTAAAATGTCACTCAATTCTAGGAGTTACAGCTTAGTGAATGCAGCTGTCTGAGACCAAATCATTTATACATCTTAGTTTTATTCCATAGAAATGCTCCTTGTATGAATCTAGTAAGAAAAGAAATAATAAGCAAAACATGAGCTATATCAACACTGCAACAGAATGAAAACAAACTTCCCAATCCAGAAAGAAAAAACACAAAAAAACCCCCAAACAAACAAACAAATTCAGCCCCACAGAGGGAAGATGTTCAAGCGTGTATGTACATCTGTGTGTGTGTCAGTGCATCAAAGACTGAACAAGCAGCAGAACCAGGGCCTTTAATAATAAACACTGAGACTGCTTAGTGACCAGCCATGAATAGGCTGAGGATTAAGTAGAAAAAACAGTAGCTTAACAGTTACAATTAAAGTACTTCAGTGTTATGTGTGTGGATTTTCTTCCTAAAATATCTGCTGGCCTGGTGAAGGGTAGTATAATTTCTGAAGTGTGACAGCACAGAGACATTTTATCTGATCTCAGCATTAGTTAGTAAGAAGTGGTAAGAGAGAGGAAAATGCAAGAGCACTGCTTTTCCCTAAGACAAGCCTTCCAGAAAACAGGGGTGTGTGTGAAGTCCAGCAGCACCTTTTATGACAAGGGACAGTGGGTACCACAGGCCCTACAAGGCACAGTAGGAGGCACTTCAGCCCAGCCTGACATCAGTGTTATTCTGGGATCGATGTCAGCACTCAGGTCAACTGCCTCTAGCAGTGTTACAACACTTCTAAACAAGGAGGCAGTGACAGACACAGGAAAAAGGAAACTTAAGGCTGTGAAAGACTGCCCAAGTGTTTACAATACTAACACGTAAGGGTGCAGCTACTTGTGTGCCTGTACAGTTCCTCATGGCACCAGGAGCCCCTGGGTACTGCTACTGTGGCAAATAGGATGACCAAGGATGAGCTCATAATCGCCAGGAAGCACAAACTGAAAACAAATTACACACCTGGAACTGAGGGCAAACACATCTCTGTCGATCCAAATACCTCCAGCTCAGCACCCTGTGCTCACAACTCCAAAAGCACTGACACCTGAGAGCGTGCACACATCCCCCCCACACAAAAAGAGCACAAACCACAGTTCCAGTGCACAAAAAACCAAGCTACATCTCAAAAGCAAAGACACGTCTCAAGTCTGACTGAGTTAAAGAATCCTACTGTGGAAGTGAACCTTGTTTGTGTGATATCCACTTTAAAAGCCATTTCCTCTGTCTTGGCTTTGTTCTTGTGCATGTCCAAAGATTCAGCTGCTAGACAGTAATTTTGCTGGTAGGAAGCAGGCAGATAAGTTCTCAAAAGCTGCCATACCTTAACAGAGCAGAGCCCACCAGCATTAGAGGACAAATAAAATCACTACTCATTCTCGCCCACATGCAATAAAACAAAAAGCTAATTAAAAAACCTCAATCATCCTAAAATAAACAGCTATAATAGACTTGCCAATCAAACTGTTACAAGATACATGCACAGTTTTTCAAATACTTTGATTTACTGCTCTGTAGCATAGTAACAGTGTAGCTGTAAACTACAAGTGATCCCCATCCCTAAGATTTGACCTAATGTAGCTAAACTAGTGTTTAGCTACAGCCACACATTTCTGAACTTAGAGTACAGAAGTTTTCTTTGGAGTTTGTACTCAAAGTGAAGGTAGAAAAAAAAGCAAATCAGAATTTGTGATCACTACCTGACTGTGTTTCCCTCCAGAAGAACGAGTGCCTGAGGCCCAGCACCCACGGGCAGGCTGTCTTACCTGTGCTCTCTCTTCATCAAATTCCAGGCAGCCCATACCATCCAGTCTCTGCAGATCTATCCAGCCTTTCCAGATTACACAGACACCATTGAGAATCATAGGTGCCTTCAAGTACACCTGAAAGAAAAGCAGAACACATGCTGTGGGTTTGGAAGCGCTTCCACACGTGCCTGCACAATGAAAACACTCAGCCAGGAAGCTTCTCTATGTATTCTTAGAAGAACATCCAAACCAGCTGGTAACATGAGACTCCATTTAACAGCTTCTTCTGCCTCCTTTCCAAGAACTCATTTTAATCAAGTCAGTGCTTTAACTTTTGCCTACTGTACTGCATGGAATAAATTTAAGCTGTGTTCTCATTTTATAAACTGGCTGGGTTAGAATTCTTACAACTTTCAGTTAAATTAACTGTTTTTCTTGTCAGCCAACCTTCCTGTCACAAAGGAAGTGGCACAGTGCCAGACAGGGAGGATCCTTTACAGCACATTTAAATAGATAAATGAACACACACCTTCCTACTCCCAAGAAGCACTGTGTTTAACACCAACACATGAGTGCTTTCATCTAAGAGCAAGCACTAGTTTCAATCCTCCTCAAATTTATGAACTAGTCAGAATTCTATAAAATACACTATATATACACACTGTGCTAAAAATAAGGAAGCTTCCTGTGTCAATTCTAGCATGTGGGAAAGGCTTCTCAAAAGAAGCAACACCAGATGATGAAAATCCAAGTACAGAATCAGTGTACACAGTGCCTTGAGCTGCAGCAAGGAATAATGCATGAGCTTAAGGCACTTCATCTAGATAATGGCAGATGATACAGTGGTGACATAAAGGAACTTAAAAAGAAGCAGATACAACACTAAACAATTTTGACATGTTGCGTTTAATGACATCAGCCTTAAACAAAAGTCACAGCAAAATTACCTCAATTGTACAGAAAAAAAGAAAAGAAAAAGAAAAATCAACCTTCTGTGGTTATTTCAGCCTACTTGGCAAGTCAAAACCCCTTGTGGAACAGAGTTTGTCTACGCTGAATCACCAGAGAGGCAAACCATGCACACAGGCCTGCACCCACTTCAGACTGGAAGATGCTTAGACAGTTCAAATCCAGAGTTTTTCCAGCCTTCTGGAGCAGCTCAGCTAGGTAGGGGAATTCTCACACAGCACTTCCTCTAACAGCTCTGCATTAATCCTCTGGCCAATCCTCATCAAAGCCCAGTTGATGGTTAGTGCTGTAAAAGGTCACTGGGGCAGAAAAGGCACAGCCCAGGGAGGCAGGAGGCAGAGGGGAAGCTAAACCTCCCTTCTGCAAAGGCACTAAACCATATGAGAGGCAACCCAGGAGTGGGAGAAAGGGAACAAATAACGTGCATCCAACTGACAAACAAGTAAGTTATTTGCCAAAGAAAACACACATTTGGTCTCCAAGCCTGATTCCTACAACTTGTCACACTTCAGTCCGAAGGGACACACTCCTGATGCTTTAATTAGTGCAGCATGCAGTAGCTCAGTAATGAAGAGACAAAGGTTAGTCCATGCAGATCTTCCTGCCACGTGCACTCTGCTGCAGGGTCTCTGCTGCAGGGTCTCTGCTGACAGCACTGACAGTGCTCTGTGCCTGCACCCAGGCCCAGCCCTGCGAGTCATCCCCCAGCCCTGGCGATGCCAGCACAGCACACGGCCAGCTCTGGGAGCAGAGGTGTCAGAACCAGCCTGAGTAAGACGTGGACGACCAGGAAACCACCTCCCACAGCCCTCATTTCGAGACTGAGCGTTTCAAACACGCCAAACACACTGCACCCTTTCGGAACAGCCTTCACTCAGCCACCTCACAAAGAAGCAAAGTGCACATCACCAACTTAACAGATGTGTTTAAATACTTTAAAAGTGAAAAACAGTTAAAAGAGGCTATTAGTACCAAGAGTCATTCTCTTCTCAGGAGAAGGAAGAATAATTCAAGAGGGGAAATAAAAAAACAGCACAAGCCAACTATAGGTCTGTAAAGACAAAGCAGCCTGTACTCTAATGCCAGTTGCTTTACAGCAGCAAACAAGCCCTTTGCTGATCTTCACTTAGGCTTTACTTCTCACCTAGCCTCCCCTATCCTTCTGGCCCACAGCAGGAGCCTGGGACGTCAGAAGTTGCTTAGAACTTCCTGCAGATGACAAAACCCGCCCTCCCGAGTTGTCCAGGAGTACTTTCTGTTTGTTTCTTTGCCAAGCAATATTGTGCTGCCACTGACTCGTTTCAGTGGCTGTTCACTGCCTTGGTCACTGCAGCTGCCAGTGCATGAAGTGCACACTTCCTGGCTCGGTGCAGACAGCAGGCAGCTCAGACGGAGCTGCTGAGGGCTCAGCACTTCAAATGCGATGCCTCACACACCACCTGGACGCCTGAGCAGCGCTGGAGGTTCTGTGGAAATCTTCAGAAGTCAAAGGGGGAGCAAGCTGCGCGAGCCAGGGTGATCCCTGGTGCCTGCCATCTGCCCTGAGCACGGTGCCCAACAGCTGAGCTGCTGACACAGCGCGGGTGAACCTCTGGCACACGGCCTGACCCTCCCAGATAAACACTGTGCCCCTGCTCCCCAGTCAGAGCCCCGAAAGCCTCACAACACCCATTCAGCAGCTCTTCAAAACCCTGATAAACAATCATTTTTCACTGCTCAAAGATGAATTCCTTAGCAAGATATTCAAGTTTTGAAGTTACCATATAATCATTCAAATGTAGTATAATTCACATTGAAACTCCACGAGTTTATGCAGGAACTTTTCTCTCATTAAAACACAATAAAGCATACTGGTACTTTTTAATTTATTTCAGAGGAAGGAATTTAGACTCATTTTCCCCTTTCTCTCTTTCTGGAAAATGGAAACCACCTAAGACTATAGCCAGAAACGTTTAACCACACATTTCCTTCTTTTCGATAAAGCCGTGCTGGTTCCCTTTCAACTCCTGAACTTAACAGAATAATTAATAAATTACAGCTCTGTCTGTGAGCACATGTTCTGTTATGGTACCTCAAAATCCAGCAGAATGGTCTTTTAAAAAATTTCAGAATTGTCTGCTCTGAAAGCTGCCTCAAGACAGTCACAGTAGGAGACCAGAGGCAAAAGCTGCATTATTTCTATAAAGATCCCAACCTCCCCCCATTAATATTACACAATTATACAGTTTGATTAGAAGTAGACAAAAGAATGTTTTTGTAACTCTTTCAAGGTTTTATTGTTAACCCCAGGTTAACTGCATTTATGTAATTTTTAAGTCCTCCACACATCTCTGGGTGCTTTTCGTAACAATACCTGGAAGTCAGTCCTGTAAAACTCAAGAGACAGATAGAAAGCACTGAAGAGCAGAAGGAAGAAGGAAGGTTGGAAGTCAGGCAGTTCACAAATTCATATTCAGGGGACAAATCTAATGCTAATAAAGAAACACCATTATAGGGACATACAAGAGGAAAAGATAAATCATTCAGCTGCCTCCTTTCAGTGTACAGTCCACCTATAAACCAGACAAGGCATGGCTTTTCTGACACTGAGAACAGAGGGTTGTGCAGACAAGAACTCTTATATATCTGTTCAAGGATGAGAGTGAATTCTCTCATTTTGCACCCTCATTTTCCACACACTGGCACAGTCAAAGCTATTTGTTGGATTGTGAGAGCTAAGTAAACTGTCATATACTGAAACATGCAATTTTTACTAGATTAGCAGCTGAATTTTTGTTCAGGTAACTACTGTAAATTGATTTCAAATCAAATGACATCTTCCATTTCCAACTTCTACTGCAGTAGCATTAGAATTTTTAAATGAGAAAAGCAGACATGTTACTTTGGAAGTAGACTTTTAGTGTTAGAACAAATATTCTGCTTGCTGATTGAACAAGTAGCAAAAGTAAACACTCTTATCTCCTGACAGATTATCTGGACAGAGGACAAACAGCACCATAAACACACATAAAACTTGAGAAGGTGCTGCATGAATAGGCTTAGTTGGGCTCTAAGTTGTTGAGCTGTGTTTGTGCTTTCTCAGTGTCCCAGCTGGCTTGTTCTCAAAGACCTCTGTGCCACACCTTCAGCATATCGTGTATCTCACCCTCCCTTTCGTACTCTTTCAACTAATCTGTTATTTCTTCTGATCTGCATTTAAATGAGCAACTCTCTCCTCCAAGTCCAACTAACTGAGAGTTGTTGTTAAAAATAGGCAGGGACATGGCTCCTGTAACACAATTCATTCATATTTTAGAAACCAAGCCCTTTAAACAGAGGACAATTCTCAATGACTTTTTAAAACACTGCTTTATTTGAGTGCAAGATGAAAAAACCTCGGTTTCACATCCTATTTTAGCCCTCTAGTAAATCCTTATCTCACAGCACCAGGGTATTTAACCGATCTGCTGGAGATAAACTATCTGTGTGCTCCATCCACACATCCTGCAGTTACAGAAAATGCTCCTTCTCCCTCCAGCAACCCAGCCATTTCCTCCCCCAGAGACTGCACAGTTCTCACCACCCACCGACTGGTGAATCAGCACACTCCCAGCAGCCAGAGCCACGGGGACACCAAGGGCACCCCAGGAACAGCAGTCCCCAGCGCTGGAGCAGTCCCTGCTCGGGCTGCATCTCCCAGCACTCTGCAGCAGGAGGCATTCTGGAGCAGGGGGCTCAGTTCTGACTCCCCCTGTGCCTCATCACATCTGCCCACTCACAACTCCAGGCAGCGGAGCCAGCTCCCCTGAATCATCCCTGGCTAACATCTGAACAGCAGTGACCCCAGGGACTGCCATATGAGCACTGACCACCGAGGGGGAACAGCTGGAAACATCTCCTCCAGGAGAGAAAGCTGTTCACTCAGTTCAGGCTAACCTCCTCATTTCAGCTCCTCCTGACATTATCTATACACACTGCTGGGGAAAAGGAGATTACCTGTTCAAAATGCTCAAATAAGGAATTACGTATCCATCTGTTTCCTTTAACAGGAACCTTATATTAATTTCGTATGAATATGCATTTTTATAAATCAAATGCTGTGGTCTTGCCATGGAGATGGGGCATGACTGTGCTGAAATGTGAAGCTGAGTCAGTCCCATCCCTGTGTTCCCCCCAAATGCCAAGGCTCACTTTCACATCCCAGAGAAGGGTGTCTAGCCTGGATTTCAAAGAGGGGGCAAAGCATGAGGGAAGAAGCAATCTATGAAATGCAAAACAAACAAACAAACAAAACCATACACATAAAAAAAAGGAAAAACACTTTTCTGAAACTTTGCAACAGAACTTATACAGGAAAATCCTGAATTATTTGGGGAACAAAACAGAACAGTAACTTCATAAGAGTAACAACTGAATTACAGCACAAGTTGACAACTCCACACAAGGCTTCAGACTACACTTTCAGGTACTGATCACTCGTAGTTTAAAAGAAACTAATGACAAGCAACCAAATTAGGGACAGAGTTCTCTGACTTTGTAGGGTTCATTCTGAAACAATAACCTTGTAACAGTTTTTTTTAACTGTTTTTTTTTACTGTTTTTTGAAACAGTAAACACAAACAGTTGAAAAGAATCCCCTTTAGAAGGTCACTGTGAGTGAAACAGACTTTCTAGTGGGTTTAATTTGGATCAATCCTTCTGCCTCATGCCTCAAAGCAAAAATATGATTCTTTCTTCAGACATGCAAAAAAAAATGTTTTCTATTTTAAAAGCTGCACCTTCGACCACCTTCCATTATATGAAAATGAGGTTTTGTTCAAATTTCAACCTCACACTCTTCTGCAGAAACGTGAAGGGAGTCATACTTTCTGACCAAACAAGCGTCTTTCCTAAACAGTTGTACACAGATGACCCAAGTGTGGCTTTCAAGATGACTCCAGCTCCACGTCTGTCAGGGTGGCACCCCTGTCACGGCTGTGTCACCCCACCACCAGCAGCCCTTTGCTGCTCCCTGAGCAGCTGCCGAGCTGGGATCCTGGGGCAGGGCTGCCAGGGAAGCACCTGCTCCTCCAGCTCCTCGTCCTTGGGATGACACAGACATTGCCCTGCAAAGAGAGGGAATTCTGGCAGGCCCATGGAGCGACAGGACAAGGGGGAATGGTCTGGACTGACAGAGGGCAGGCTTAGATCAGCTGTTATGCAGAAATCATCCCCTGCCAGCCTGGGGAGGCACTGGCACAGGCAAGCTGTGACACAGATTGATTCCTCCAGCAAACCCAGAAATATTACCAGAACTGCGTGCTTGATAAGAGTTCCAATCTAGACTGTTACGCTTAAGGGAAAAAAAAAATAAAAAGAAGAAAATAGAAGTTCTAAATGCCTTTCATACCATGATGTTTTAACATGACAAAAAGCACTGGAAATACAAATTCACTGACCGTGAGGAACAAGATATCTTGAATAAAAGAATTTGCTGAAATACAAAATATCCCTCAAATTGCTAACAGCCTGTACTAGGATTTTAATAGCAGCACATAAAAATAGCTGAGCACAGGGCTAAGTAATTTAACTATTATTTGCAGAGATTTGTTGTAAATAAGCAGTTAAAACTGTTGTTAAACACTTAAAACTCCTGCATTTTCCCTCCTTTAGAGCAACATATCCCTGGTTTGTTCTGCTTCTGTGTACGTCTGCTCCTGCTTAAAGTCTATTAATAAAGCTGCAACTATGATTTAATTTCTCAAAAAGGTTTTTTAGTCGGACCCTTAACAAAACACTGCACTTGCCAGGAGTCATAGGAATTATTATTTTTTTTTAAATTTAAGTTTTAGACTCATAGATGCATTCCCCCTACTCTGTAGAAACCTATAAATTAATGCATGCCTATATATACACACACATATATGCTAATTTTAAGGATGATTCAATACACAGCTTGAAATATTAGTTTAAGGCATTTCACAATAACAACGAAAAAAATCTCAAAAAAACTTCTGCAGTAAGTTCCACCCAAAAACATCAACAACACCAAAAATTATTTCAGCTCCCTAAGTACAGCAGAAGGGGTTTGGATAACAAGTGACAGTATTTCCTTGGTGTACTCCCTGGGGAAACAGTGCAGTCCAATCCACAGCTGGAGAAACACCTCAGAACATACTGCAGTTGTCAACCTCACAGCAAAACCTGATGCTCTGGGGTTCTGTACTTCAGTCAGCTTTAAAGTGTGCTTATAAAAGTCACCTGTTGTTATTACAGATTTCCCTGAAGTTTCCAAAAATGTCCACCTAGAAGATTCAATTCAGATGCAACATAATCCATATTTACAAATTCATGTAGCAAAAATATCCCTGTGCAGACTCACATTAAAAATACCTTTCTAAGTAATGTCAGAGCTCTGACAAAACCTCTCTCAACATGTTTTCTGTACTACTGAAACACTACAGTAATGGGGTTTAGTTTCTAAAACGTCACAAAAAGAGTAGCAGAAGAGTTCTCCTCACTTTACTGGAGAGTCAGAATTTGAAAGTTCCTTTTAGAAAACCTGGTATTTTTATGGGTTTTTTTGGTTGGTTTCATTTGTTAGCTTTTCTGCATAGTTAGCTCAAGCATGTAATCATGACTCCTTTTTGAAAGCAGATCGATGTTTCATTAAATTATGCAGGTTGCTATTTCAGGTAACTAAACAACAAGTCCATAACTAAGAACAGATATGAAGCAGTAAGGACGTCAGAACACACATGATTAAAACCTGTGGAAACTGCAGCATTTTATTCCTGGACTGAGCCCCCTGGTCAGTTCTTATGCTTACAAGTTTGCACAGAAAAATACTAAAACGCTACTGCACAGAAGTTCTACTCATCCATTTAATAACAACCAAGTCTCTCCAGACACAGCTCTTCGTTCCAGAATACTGCAATTTCTGGACTAAGCAGAAAACACGAACCAGACCTGACCACAACCACCAAAAAAGCCCCAGCACAAAGCAAAAAGTCTTCTAGTTTTTACACTGTCATACAGAAAGGTCTAATGCCTCCCAACGAGATGTGCACCTCATGCTCAGGCTCCTGTCTGACTTTAAAAAGACAAAACCACCCAGCTGGAACTGAAAATCAACAAAATGTAATAAGCAGAATATAAGGAGAATCTGAAAGGCAAATCCATGCTGGGGTTTTCCCCTGTGAAACTTTACAGGGTCTTTTATCAGTCCATCTTTGCTACTGGATTCTGCGTGAGAAAGATGGCTGCATTTGAAATCTGCTCTCCCTTCCACGGTGGAGAGGGTATGCTTTCAAAGAAAAGACTCCATTTTCGTTGCAATAGTAAAAAAAAAACAATGTTTTTGCAGCAAAATATTCCCAGGAGACTGCTTTGCTGCTGCAAGCACACATGCATGCTTTTGCTCACAGAACCAGTAACTAACAGGGACACACAGATTTCTGCCACGTTGACAGAATATTTTCCGGACAGAAATTTCAAAATTGCTTGGGAAATTCACTCTTTTCAACTGCAAAAAGCAGTTCTAACTAGCAACTCCAGTAGAGGGTTAGAAAAAGAGGGTTATCTAAAAGTCATCATTTGCACACCATGCTACCTGGGTGCAAATAAACAGCCTATTAAGCCTCTATTTTTGAATTGAAAATTTGAAGCATGTAATGCAAGTATACTCAACCACAAGTTACTGATTTTGACAATATGGGCTACTAATAAAAACCCTCCAGGAACAGACCCAAGCAGGAGAGGGGTAAGAAAAGTTGCTTCTTCTGCCCTTTGGCTTTCATTACCTTCTTGAGCCCTCTGACAGCCTCAAGCAGGATTCAAGTCTGGGAAAACTGTATGAACATTTATTCAACAAGAAGAGCTGAATCAAGGCTTAATATAATGTTAGTCATTTTTTGTCTTTGTTAAACTATAACAATTATGCAGCTTTCATCATTCAGTAAAATTTCATAGTGTCAAATATTCTGTAGAATACTGTCAGCTTCTGCAGAGAACATCCTTAGCAATGGCTGGGAATTTTCTTTAACAGAGTAACATCAAACTTGCAATTATTCAAGTTAATAAGCTCATTTTGTTACTTGTGCTTTGGACAACAAAGCTTGAAGAAACATTACAGTAACTCTCAGAAAAGTAACAGTTTCTTGTAGCAGATGTTTCATCATCTTACTGAATTTTCTCACTTTTAATATGAAGTATTAAGTGATTTTCACAAAGCAGCAGACATCCTCAACAACGATGCTCTTTTCTCTCATTCATTTAGAAGAAGAGTAGAGAAGCATAATGTTAACAACTTTGCTCAGTAAGTGGAGACTGATATGCAAACAAGAGGATTCAACAACCCAAATGCCTGGATTTCTTCCAGACTGTGTGCTGCAGAGATCTCAAGTCCTGCTTTTATCCATGCAGCAGGCACATGCCCTTACATATTGCTGTTTCCAAATGCAAAAGTCAGCTTGCTACCTGATTCTGTTCCTCCTCTGGGAAACTTCAGGATGATGACGAGTATATTTGAAATCTTGTCTATACAACTCTAGTGAGTGCATTTAAACCACTGGAAAGAGTTCAAGGTACTGTGACTGAACAACTGCTTCTACACTGTGTAATCAGAGCTGAGCAAAGGCAGGTTTGGTGATGGCAGCTCTCAGGCACTGACACAGCCGTGCTCCAAGAGCTGCTCGTGAGCTCTGCTTCAAAATGGCATCGTCACCGCCTGCCCCAGGATGCACCAACCAGGCTGAGCGTGGAACAAAGGCATGGGAGGATGCAGGGGGGTGAAAGGAGGACGGGGAAAAGGCTGGGGATACTCGTCACATGAGAGATGCCTGGTGTGACTCACCCTCCAGTGGCAGAGGGCACCCTATGATAAATCACTCTGGCAGCAGCAACTGTCCAAACCCAGCCAGTGGCTGCTTGCCAGCACAGGACAACGTGTCCTAACAATCTACGTGCTCTAAAGATTTCTCTTCCCAAAATCCAGGTTCCTAACTGTTCACAGCGTATAAACTCCCAACTGCATCTCCCAGTTGAGAGGTCAAGTGAATAAGCAAAGACACACTATCACTACCTGGCTTCAAATGGCATTCTGACTAAATAGTTCTCCCCTGAGCAATAGCAGGTCAAAACAGAGAACACTTCCAAGTATCGAGGAAAAAAAAAAGTTTCACTCTCCTCTAAAGCAAAAATGGTTCTAGGAGCATAAACAAAGAAATTACATAGCTGGAGAAAAAAAGAGAAGAAAGAAAAAGAAACTGAGAAGTCTCTGCCAAACAAAAGACTCTTAAGCACAAACAGAATAATAAATTCTAGAATCACGAGTACCTATAGAAAACTAATATTTTACTCTAAGCCATATAGATGATCCTGGATGAAAACTAATGAAAGGGATGATTGAGAAAAGTGGATTCTTCTCATTCACCAAGCCTTTGCAGGACTCCCACCAAGCAACTCTGAGAAAAAAAAATCAAGCTGTTTAGCCAGGCTGGGTACAAACTAGATACACCACCAAACCCATTTATCTGCTGTCAGAATAACCACACACTGACCTTCTTGTTTAAAGCAAACAGAAAAGCCTGAGAAAGATCAAAAGGAACGTGATGTGGGGTTTCTTTAGGGCAGCACCACTTCCCTTGGCTAGGCAGGCAAAAGCAGCTCGAAGGCCCTGAGCACACAGACAGTCCAGCAGCTGATGTGCCTTCACTGACCACCTGCTGCTCCTCACAGAAGAATCTCCCCAGCTACCACAAGGGTTTGGGGTCATTGGGTAGGCACGAGGAGGAGGATAACAACTGTTTAAGGGTGCTCAGGAAAAGCACCAGTGAGATCTTCCCTGCTCCACGTTCTGAAGTGAGCAGAAACTAAGCCAGACAAACGTGATAAAGATCTGACCCCAAAATAGTGTTATCCTAACCCACCAGTGCATTAAAGGACCAGCTAAAAATCAGTCAAGGACTGTACAGAGCTACACAATGAACCTCACCTCGACTTCAGACCTGGAAACAAGACTGTTCTGCAGCAGAAAGCCTTTATGAGCAGGACAGCTCCTTGGAAACAAAATATCCACATATTAACAGGGATCCACAAAGGATTACAAAGTACTCTTTCCAGGTTGACAGTTGCTAGTGTTTTAACTAAGGCACATGGTACGCATCCCTCTGTTCCACCACACACAAACAGCTCCCAGAGCCTCTGCCAGGCGATGCCGGCTCTTCAGGGCTGCAGCACCCTGAAACGCTCCTCAAACGCTCTAAACTGAGACCTTCACTCTACTGCTAGTAATTTAATGCTCCTTCAAATTACTGTGATGGAATCTTGATAATTGTGAAGACCACAACCGCCTCACGGCTGAGACAGTTTGCCCTATGTGGTGGCACAACACAGCGTGATCTTCAATTAATATATTATGGCTTTTTTTTTTTATAAATGCCTAACATCAGACATCCTTTCCCACTGACATGGGAAAAGGTAAAATCCTTTTGTCCAGAGACTCAGTGAATTGCAGGGAACACAGACAAGTAACTGCAAAGTGTGAGAATATTTTAGATGATGACAATGCAAAACCCCCAAATGCTACAGGAACTAGTGGAGTGTGGCTCATTAGCACTACAGAGGGCAAAACGAGAGCTGAAACTGTAAATTGGTTCTCCAGGCACCCTCACCTTTTTTCAAAAAGCAAGCATACCTGAAGAAAGGAAAACAAAAGCTGCTACTTCAGCTTTGTGAAAGGCTTAATGTAACACCTAAATTCTTCAGAGAACGGTGGTGGCCAAAGAAATTAAAATAAAGCTTCCAATTCAATATATTTAGCACAGATGTTCAGGTATTTCTCATAAATTAGGCTTTCCCCTTCCAAGCAAATTCTGCTGGGTACACCGTGATCCTCTGTTTGAGTGGAAATTGCATTTGCTCAGAAAATGGAGCAGCCAATACACCACTCCCATAATCTGTGAAACTGCATTGGTAAAGTCAGAGAAGAGAAAGTTAATTTGTGGATGAGTCCTATCTATCAAACCTCCAGTGAGAAAACAAGACACAAGTGGAAAACTGATGCCGTTGTTTGCCATTTAAATATAGTTTTTATTAAAATACAGCACCTTTCTCACGACACTTCTGCTACTGCTGTAACATCTGCAGATAACAGAGATTTTATTTGGTTTAGATTCATCCAAGCAGCTCACAACAACTTACAGCCAAATAAAGTTTGTCAGTTACGACAAAAAACTGCCCGAGTGGAAACTCAGCATCTTCAGGAAGAAAACTGAACTCCTTCAGTTATGGCTAGACCAAAGTTAAGGGGTGATGGGTAGAAATCCTGGCTGCATCACATGTGGCCCAGCAGGCACTCTGAAGCCATTTCCATCCTGTCTGCTGTGCTTTCCTGCAAAGCTGCAGAGCTCAGAGCAGCAACAGGCCCGTGCTGAGGACTCTGCTTTATGAGCAGCTGCCGCCAAAGAGCAGACAGGAAGCAAAGCTGCACTCGAACGAGATGCAGAACGGGATTATGAAGGGGAGGGGAAGTAAAGCAACTTCACAGACTTCAGCAGTGACTGGTATTTAAGCAGCAAAAAAAGAATATCTGAGAACTAATGTTCTTTCAAGTAAGAAAGAGCAGAGCTATATAAACATCTTGAATAACAAATGAAAACCCAGGGCATTGATCTTATTGTAAGAAGTGCACAAAGTGAATCATGCAAAGAAAGTTGTTCACACGGCTTTTAATAAAACAAAAGGACTTTGAATAAAATTAGATTTTATGAAGCACTGAAGTCCACACACACAGAGCTCAGCCTGAAGTTCATATGGCATCAGTATAAAACTGAAATAAAAATTAAAGAACTTCATTAACCACAATAAAATGAGCCTAAGTAATTAACGATACTGGAGATCCGAGGTGAAAATACAGCTCCCCTTTTAATTGAAGGGTTTCATTATGTAAGATTTCAGGCAACACATTAGACTAATACCCTGTCTACTTCTGAATTTCTTAACAACACCTATTCACTTATTCTTTAAAAAAAAAAAAACAAACAACAAACAAAAAAGCCCCTGGACAGTAGCTGACAACACAAGGGATCGTGAAGCCTCAGTCCTCCAGAAATGGGACACCCACGGAATCTGACACACCCCCCACACCCCACAATCACAATGAAATACTATGTTCTATCATTTTTACGATCTAGGGAACTATTCTTAGTGCTGTTTTCTCTTTTGTTATGACAAACCTGAAAAATTGCTCAAATACACAATTAAATTTGCTGCAGGTCAAAGCACAGAATGTTAAAGCTATCTAAAAAAATGTTAAACTTGGGTTTAAAATGAGTAGAAACATTAAGTGAACACTTTGCTATCCAATTCTTGGATTAATGAAGACAGGGTATCCACCAGAGGCCTACCCACCCATTGTGAACATCAGATGCATCAAATTAAAAGGCAAATTAAGCATACAAAAAACCCCCTCAGTTAAGAAATACCAGACTGAAAAACCTCAAGCCTATGAAGTATGTATTTTCAGAATTCCAACTTTCACAAGGGTGTTGTTCTTTCTAAAATTCAATCATTTAGGCAGCAATTCCAGCTGATGCTGCACTGGTAGCTTTGTCAATGTGTGTACAAAACTGCTTAGGTACAATAGTGACATACTTTAAATCTGGATAAACTATTTTAGGCCATCATTTGCTTAGCCAAACACTGAAGCAGAATTCCAGAATAAAAAATATTCTGGTGTTGGTAAGTTTATCTACATTCTAGATCTCAAACTAATGCCTAAGATAATAATTAACTGACAGCTCCCCCCCATAGCCTTTTTTTATTCATATAATTAAAAACATGCCTTGCTGGCATAAATCCAGTGATGAACAAACACACATTATGCACTGCCTCAAGAATCAAAGCTCATAAAACAATGCTGCACAGAGCTACACAAAATCACATGGTTTTAAGGGACTGCTGAAGCCTATGAAAGAAATTCTTAATAAAGCCCAATGACAAAAATCCAGAGACCAAAATCTGAGCCAATCCCTATGAAACACTCGGCTGTTTCTGTTGATAAGGTAGGGAACCCTCTCCCGTTCTGCTCCAATCGTGGGAGTGGCTCACTTGCAGAGGAGTTCAGTTCTGTGCAGAGCCAGCCTGCACTCGTGTGAGATTCACCCAGGAAGGTCTGATTACAAGTGGGAATCGGTGATTTGTTCATACCAGGGTACAACATCACTCCCATTTATCAGTTTGTCCACCTCCAGCCTCATTCAGGACATTTCTTCTAAACATGTTAGTGAGGCACTCTAGAATTTACTGTAAACACACATAAAAGAGGGAGTGGCATTCACTAATGAGGCTCAGGTTCTATTTTAATACACAGCGTATCTACCACGCTCTTACATGATTAAGACAACACAAGAAAATGGATGAAGTAGTTCAGTACTTTAAGGATTCATTCAGAGAAAACAAAGTTAAAAAAATCATAGG
Organism: Myiozetetes cayanensis; assembly: GCF_022539395.1. Classification (NCBI taxonomy): domain Eukaryota; kingdom Metazoa; phylum Chordata; class Aves; order Passeriformes; family Tyrannidae; genus Myiozetetes; species Myiozetetes cayanensis. The sequence continues at coordinate 17,985,909 of NW_026087270.1, read as the reverse complement.
AGTAAATAAAATTACTTTTGAACTGGCAAGAAGAGAGACTTCAGTCTTCTTACACATTACAAGAAAAATTCCTCATTCAATTGTAAGCCAGAATCAATATTTTTCAGTAAGAGCCAGATTCAATTCAGGTTCCTTAGCAAAGCAGTCAGTACCCAGACAGCCAGCTTCACTCCTTCTCCCCCCAATCTGTCAAACTTCTGTAAGCCTCACAGGACTAAATGGAAAACAATTTTTTCCAAAAAAACTCATTAACTTGAATTCCAAATACCATAACTGCCCTCAGGAATTTTTTTTTCTTCCAATCAAGTTTTCCCACTATAGGAAATATTTATCTTCCACCCAGAAGCATTTAAAAGACCCAATATGCCATTAAACCTGAATAGGCTTCAAGTATTTCCTCCAGCCTGGTAGGTTTGGTAGCATTAGCTGTTTCTCGTTATAAGGGTAGGTAAAAAAAATTCAGGCAAATGAAGAATTTTGTAGTCCTTTAGAAGTCTTTTAAATCAAAAAGTTATACAGAAATTAGCCTGAAACAGAAAAGCTATGAGGGCTTAAGTGCTGGTCCAAACCCCCTGAGGTCTGCAGAAAGTCCCCTATTGAATTCAGTGAACTTTGGATCAGTCCCAAAGCACCTACAGTAGCTTGGATAAGAGACAGTGTCTACTTTTTAAAGCTGTGTTTTTCCTGTAAAACAAAACCAGCTGTAAGTGATTTCAGTAACTTTATTCTGATGAGACTAAGCAGGGTTTCCGACTTCAAATCTAACACAGCTTCCCAGTAACCATCACTGTCACTAGGGAATTCTAGCTTTCAATAGCAGTCTATGGGACAACCACCCCAGAAAAAAGAGATTCAGAAATCAATTCTGAAAGCGATGCTGCTTCTGTGTCAGAGCTCAAGGTGGAACTGAGAAGAAGATTCATTCCACTGAGAGCACACTGACTGCTTGCTTTATCAACAGGCAGCCAAAGACACAGTGGAATAACCTGCTGAAAGTGCAAATTTTCATTAGTCTACCACAATTCATTGGACAAAGCCTAATTTCTGAATCACTTTAGAAGCACCTCCACAATACCAAATTTAAATTGTTCCCCGAAATTTTATCACAGCACGGCAGCAGAACTAAAGTTCTGTTGTTCAAAATAATAAAAAGCCACCAGTACTGCCCCCATTTCCCTGTAGAAACATTAAGACGCTTTAAGCCAAAGGGATACCAGGTTTTATCCTGCCAGCTTTCACTTGCACTCGTGTCACCACCTACCTGCGAGGAGACGGGAAACACCAGAGATCACGCACAACACTCGCGGTCCACACTCACATCATCGCGAGCACAGCATAAAAATGTCCCTCAGTCACAACAATTTCCTTCTTACCTTGCCTCCTTCTCTTTCAAAGTCGACATATTCCCGGGTCGGTGTCTGTCGCTGCTCCCCCTGCCAGTTGGCCGGAAAAAACTGGAGAGACAGATTGGTTCCTGTGGCCACAAAAGCCTTTTAGAAAAATCAATACAAACAGGATCAGGGAGCAAGACATTACATAAATTATGCAGGCAGTCATTTATTTTTACATCAGTTTATGTCTTAAGCCAGGCAGCATAGAGAATACTTAAAGTCAAAAACATGCACTCATCATTTTTCTTAAGTATTAAGTTACAAACATCTGATTCCATTTTGACAACATTTGCCATTGGCTGCTTCGGATATAAAATACAACATGGAATCAATACTTCTTTCAAATCAGTTTTGCTGACATTAGAATCTGTCCTTTCAGTTCTGTCTGGATAGCCTGCACCAACTTAGTGCCTGCAACCTTAAAAACTGCCCATGATTTCGAAGAGGCTGCATATCTCTAAAAGAAGTACTGCTGAAGGAAAATTAACTCCTGAGACCTGATACTAAGGACAACTATTTTCAAAAGAAAATTACTTGTCTCCTTTCACATCCTACTTGTACCTAGAAAAGCACTTGACTGAAAGGTAAATACTCCTATTTTATCATCTCCTGGCACGCAGCATCAATGCACGGCTCAATCAAACCCCACAGGACAAAGTCCTCGTGCCACACTGAGGCACCCGTGAAATCCAGATCAGCAGATGCTGTCAGTGAGAACAGGCAACTGCAGGAATTCTCAGCTGCAGCCCTTTGTAAAATCATTAAAGGGACTGACTAAACCATTTTAGAAAAAGCATACATTGCTTTCAAGAAAATAATTTTCTACGATTTCAAATGAAAATAGGCTTCAGTTTTCTTTATAATTCTCTGTATTTATTTGCATATCTTAATTCCAAGCCACAAAGAGCACATCAATTTATAGACATGAAATAAAAAATTATTTTTGCAAGCAGAAGTTGGATTTGCAGTATTTATGCTCTTCTCTGGTACAGGTGAGCACATTGTCCCTTAAGAACCCGAATACTCGCACATGCTCCCAGAATACCACTCTACTCAAAATCCCAGGGTTAAATGTAATTTGTTGCAATCAAACAACTGTATTGATTACCATGATCACTTAGATTTAAATGGTCATTAATCTAGAATATAGTTTTTCTTAAAAGCTATACAACTACTACTCTAATAGTTGGAATTTCCTGAGAAGCCAGATTTCTTTCAAGCAGCCCAGAATTCAGGAACTTTACGGCATAACTGTACTGCTGCCTGTGACACAATAGCTCTACATGTTGTTTAAGACAGTTCCAGTCACGGACTGCAATGCTGTCTGTCACAGGATTAATACCTCCCATTTTGAAAGTAGCAGTGCTTTGTCTTGACTCTGTCCCCTCTGCCAAGGGAGGCTGATGCTCTGCAATCAGGTTCCATTCCAGGCTATCCTTAATAACAGATTTTGTAAGTTTTCTGTGCTTGTTTGGTTTTTTTTTTGTTTTAAACCTCCTGTAAGCATTTTCTCAATGTCATTAAAATTAACAAATCGGTCCTGGGAATACCAGGGGGAATACTGTATTGGTACATTAATATTTGCTTGCCCTACAATACTCAAAGACAAACATTTCAATCACTGAAACAGAAGCTTCATCAAAGATACACTTGCATAACTAGGAAGCATCAGAACTGCCAGGGCTGCAGACCATCACTATCAGGCTGACTACCTTGTATTGTCCCTTGGCTTCTCTAAGGGATTCTATTTACGTACCAACAGAGTATTATCTCCAAACATGTGTGACTGCAACTCTTCACTGCTCAGTCTGTTCAAGAACTTCCTACCTCTGAGCATCTTTAGCAAATACATGTTTTATACTCCTTAATTTATGCACTTAAAATGTGAGATGTTCTGAGTGCAAACCAGCTGAGCACTGCAGCCCTACAGGCCACTCCAGTCCTGGTGCTGGGTCAGAAAGACTATCCTTGCCTTCTGGGAAACCCAGCAAAGTGCCCATGCCTCCCTGCTCCCACCCCCTGTGTGTGCCAGAGGGCCATGAAAAACAAATTGCACATCCTCGTGGAGTCATGCAGGCAACATTTAAACCACAGGGTACTTAAAAAGCTATGTAGATATTTTCTCCTCTGGATTTTTGAAGCCTGTTCCCTCCATCTGAACAGATAAAACCACCCAGTTAAAATACTCATGGGCTTCTCAAATCAGATCATAGGCCTGTACTGAAAAACTTGAGAACATGCTCGCTTATAACCGCACAGGACTACATGGAACCCAACATTTTTCGAGTAACAAGCAAATTAAACTGAAACAAAACAAAAAAAGTCACACCACTAGTTCAGTTCTAAACCTGAAAGCAAAAAAATGATAATTTTCTATGCAGAGCCTTTTAAAGTCCAGTTTGAAAAGCTATCAGACATTTAATTCCCTAATTTTGCAAAAAGCTTATCAGGTAGTACAGGGGTGACCTGACCCACATGTAGGCAACGTAAATACGAGTACCTTCCAAGACAAACCAAACACGTGAAGGTATTTTCAAGTTATCAAAGCATTACCAGTAATCGTGAACCCTTAATTAATATATTTCACAGTTACTTCTCAGTAATACTGGTAATTCCTTTTTTTATTCACTCAAGAGCTATTTGACAGACGTAACCAGCAACGCATTGCCGGTTCTGCATTAAATCCCCAAGCTGTTCTCTGGGGTTTTTTTTTTGTCTGCTTAAAAATATGTAAGGTCATTTGCAAAGGCTCCCTTCGGAGATAAAAGAATAAATCCTTGATGTCTGGAAAAACATTCAAGACTAAAAAAAAAAAAGTAAAATTACTAGCTCTTTTTAACATCAGTCATTACACACATTACATTTCTAAATAAACCTGACTACTTGTGCCCTGTTCGCAAAACAAAACCAGATGTTTCAGATCAAGAAATATAGAGCCTGTTTTATAATTAAGTAGAAGGGAAAATATGTAGAACGGGCATCACTGGTTGCTTCCAAGGGCTGAAGTTCTGGTAAAAAAAGACAGCAGCAGGCTTAGAAGTACAAAGGTGAAACTACAGTGATCTCCTATTTATACAAATAGCTGCATAGGCTGCATTAGCAAGCTGGTTTATAAGCTATATGGTTTTTTGGTGTTTTTTTTAGGGAGGGATTAGAGTATATTCTACACTTTCACCTGCACAGGAATTTCCAGTGCTAGCCAACTACGTCTTCCTTACCTACCCATTGTTTCCCTGGTGAGTTTTTAAAGGAAGCAAACATGCACAATGAAAAATGAAGGTAAAACAAACAGTAAAATTAAGAACCTGTCTACAGAGGGCTCTCCCAAGATAACATTACAGGTTCTAAGACCAGCGGTAACAAGCAGGGTTAAGATTCAGCTAAAATAGAGTTACTCAGTAAAAGGTAATCATGTTCTTCAGTGTGTACCCTTTTACTGACAAATGTAAGCAAGATCAGCTAAAGTAACGGGTATTCAACTCTTTTTGTTTGGATGTCCACAAGAGTAATTTCACTGTGCGTAAGAATAATTTCATTGTGAACTGACAAGTAATATATATATATATACACACACCCCGTGAAATGAAAGTATGCTCCTAAACCAAACTTGCTAAAAGTGGGGTTTATTTTCTATTTTACCTTGTCTTTCACTATTTATGTTTTTCACTATATACCATATTTTCTACAGTGGAAGACAGAAGAGGTTACTTCTGCATTTTAATAGTCAAGAGTTACAAACTTAACAATGCTATGAGCTACTGATCCTATAGCAGAAATCAAACCAGGAAATACCGAGTCAGTTCTTGACTACTCCAAGCCATACTTCATCTCACTTCTTAATTCAGAAGAGAGCAGTCTGTTACTAACCTTAATGAATGAGAAAAACGGGGCTGAAGTTGCAAGTTTCAAAGCCTAATTTTAAAAGCATTTGCTTTAGCTCACAAATACATCAAACAGCTCACTCAAGGCTTTTAGACAGCGCCTTCTGAACAATGTTACTCATTTCTGAAGGCTACTGTTTCCGGAAAGGAAAAATGAAGAAAAAAAAAGAGAAAAAAAGCTGAATATTGAAATAAGCGGCTTGTAGCCGTAGCACGTGCCCAGGGAAGGAGCACAGCCCGTCCACACTGCCGGGGGATTTTCCTGCCTTCCCTGTCAGCCCGGCGCTCCAGACGCGCTCTCCGCCCGCCGTGGAGCCGACAGCTCCGAGCGGAGCAGCGCTGCTCCCGGGGCGGACAGGATCGCTGCCTGCCAACGAAACCCGCCTGTCCCACGCTGTTTGAGACGCGGCCGATGTCACTCCGCTCCTGGAGGAAAACTCTAACTCTGCCCCCGGCGCGGCCGCCCAGCCCCGTCCCGTGCCGTGCCGGCCGTGCCGGCCCCGATCCCGACCCCACGGGCCGGCCCCGCGCAGCCCCCGCCCCGAGGGCTCCCGAAACTTTGGGTGAGCCGGGCCGGGCAGCGGAGCGGGGCCCGGGGCAGCGCGGCGCCACTTACGATCTCGGAGCGGCCGTCGCGGCAGGCGTTCTGGAAGCGGGCCTGCCTCTCCTCGTGCGGCCGGTCCCTGAAGCCGGTGTATTTAATCTGCGGGGAACAGGGCGCGCAATCAGAGGGGCCAATCCCGGCGATAAGGGGGCAGCGCGGTGCACTGACTGCGCGTCCCCGCCCGGCTCCGCCGAGCCCCGCGGCTGCCCCGGCCCCTCCGCGGCCCGCGGAAACTTTCCCCGCGGAGGGAGGGAGGGAGGGAAGGGGGAGCCCCGCCGCCGCCTCACCTCGCACTCGCGGCTCAGCTTCCTGAAGAACTCCTCGTTCTCGAACTTGCTCCGCTGGTCGGGGACAACCCGCGGCATGGTGGTGGGGCCGCCGCCGCCGCCGCCGCCGGCTGCCCTCCTTCCTCTCCCTCCCTCCCTCCCGCCCGCCCCGCGCTGTCCCAGCCCCAGCGCTCGCCTCGCCCTTTGTTAGCCCCCGCCGGCGGCTCCCGCTCCCCTCCTCCCGAGCCTCCTCCTCCCGCTCCTGCCGCGGCGCACGCGGAGCAGCCGCAGCCGCCGCCGGAGCCCGAGCCCGAGGCCGCCGCTCCCGCCCCCGCCCGCTCCCTCCCTCCCTCCCTCGCTCCGACTTCCTCCCGCTCCGGACTCGGCCCGAACAGCCGCGCCATTCACAACTCCGCGACAACGCCGCGCATGCGCCCCCGGCCGGGCGGGGGGCGAGGGGCGGCTCGGAGCTCCCTCAGAGCCCCCTCAGAGCCCGGCCCGGGCGGCTCTGCCCCCGCTCTGCCCCCGCTCTGCCCCGGCTCTGCCCCCGCGCCGCTCCCCGGCTCCCTGCCCCGACCGGAGCGGCCCCAGCGCGGCGGCGGCCCCGGGTGCGATGGGGCGCGCCCCTCTCCCGGCGGGCACCCGGCCGGCCCCGCACCTGCCGCGGCGCGGCCCCCCCGCCGCCGGGGTGGCCGTGAGGATGGGGCAGGTGGGGAGGGACAGCGCTGGCCTCGCACCGGCCTCCTCTGGCTCCATCCCCAGGGTCAGCGAGGGCAGCCCCGGGGGCAGCACGAAGCCTGGCGGACCCCCAGGGTGGTGCTCTCAGAGCCCTAGGGGTGATCCTTGAGCCCCAGGGGTGATCCCTGAGCCCAAGGGTGATCCCTGACCCCAAGGGTGGTCCCTGAGCCCCAATGGTAGTCCCTGACCCCAAGGGTGGTCCCTGACCCCAAGCGTGGTCCCTGAGCCCAAGGGTGATCCCTGACCCCAATGGTAGTCCCTGACCCCAAGGGTGGTCCCTGAGCCCCAATGGTAGTCCCTGAGCCCCAAGGGTGATCCCTGACCCCAATGGTAGTCCCTGACCCCAAGGGTGGTCCCTGAGCCCCAAGGGTGATCCCTGACCCCAAGGGTGGTCCCTGAGCCCAAGGGTGGTCCCTGAGCCCCAGGGGTGATCCCTGACCCCAGGAGTGGTCCCTGAACCCCAGGGGTGATCCCTGACCCCAAGGGTGGTCCCTGAGCCCCGCTGCTGACAGAGGACACAGACCACTCTCTGGCTGCTGCCCCAAACACGGTGCACCAGCCCCTTCGCCTGCCCGGCTGCCACTGCTGAGACACACACCAGCCTGCTCTCGAGGGGAGCAGGAGCACCCACCACCACCTCAGGATGCACAGCAAGGCTGCTCGCTGGCTTTGAAGTCGTGGTGTCAGCTTAGAGAAAAAAACACAGCACTTTGCTTCACCAGTGCTTGAAAAGTTCACTTTCACGCTGAAAACACAGCAGCCTGAATTTCTGATTCTTCATCTTCACAAACATGCATTTTACTGGAGCTAATTCAATCATGAAGCACAGCAGGACACAGATCACCTGTCCCTACATCCATCTTTTCATACATACCTCAATTATACCCCGATACCTCACTGCAGTCACAGCTTCCTCGTGAAGGGAAGTGGAGGGGCAAGCAGTGATCTCTGTGAGGTCCAGGGACAGGACCTGAGGGAATGGCCTTGAGTTGTGCCAGGGAGGTTTAGGTTGGATATTAGAAAGAGGTTTTTCTCCCAGAGGGTGGTTGGCACTGAACAGGCTCCCCAGGGCAGTGGGCACAGCTCCAGGGCTGCCAGAGCTCCAGGGGTGTTCGGACAATGCTCAGGTGTGATTCTTGGGGATGTCCCATGCGGGGGTAAGAGCTGGACTCAGTGATCCTCGTGGGTCCGTTCCATCTCAGATTCTGTGACTGATTTTTTTGCTGCAATCACTCCTCTGGGTTTTTAACAGCTCTGAAGCATCACAAGAATGGCTGCACAAGCCAAAAAACTGCTGGATTATTGCAATACCTATTGCCAACATAAAAATATTAGAGTGTATTAGATCTTTTGATAAAGAAATGAGGTTTTCTAATCTCTCAGTATTGTAATCTTAACTTTACATGCAGTCATGCAAATTGAAGAGGGCAATGCTAAGGTTAGCCAGAAGGCATGATTTGAATCAAGTATGAGCAAATTAATTAAAAAAATGAGGGAAGTGTCTGTATCCCCTAACTAATTACATACAGACTTCATAAAAACAAACTTTAGACTTTTTTTCTAAATGTAGAAAATATGCTTAATACATTTCTGATCAATAGGAACTGCAGATCTAGGCAATAACTCTGTGTGTGTTTAAGCTGTATCTTCTGATTTTTGGTATGTTACTGTAATGCAGATATATGGGTAAATTCACAAGTTAAAAACACTAAAAGAACTGTTATAAAAGGTTTTTGCAATAGTAATCTAATCTGAAAAGAAAATACACTGACATTGAAAACATAAAATGTTATGTATTATCTTGATTCATTTAGATTAATACCAACCCTTAAGCAAAATCCTCGTGAATGTCAGGCACATTTAAAAGGTCCCAAAAAAAGACATTTTAAAAAAAAATCCATATCACTATTCATCTTACAACAAGATCAATACCAGGAGCGTAGGCCTGCAGGAGAACTGCCAAGTTCATAAGGTAGAAATCTGCTCTCTTAACCTCCAATAATCTTTCACTACTTGCTAGTACCTCACCCAGTTCCATCTCCTCATCCCCCAAAACTGCCTCTGCCTTCTTCCAAACAACAGTTTGAAAAAAAAATAAATAAAAAATAACCAAGGTCAAAAGCAAGACGAGTGGTTGTGAAGCCCTGAAACAAGACACAGGAGACAGCATCACCCAGCAAGTCTGCTGTTCTGACCTTGGCATATATTTTTCAAGACTTTGGAAACAAGATCAAGTTTGACTGCTTTCCCCCATGCAGCTCTTTGTTTAACATTTGTCATCCCACAGTTTTCATCTTCCCCAAATTTTTATTTTCAATAAAGTGAGTCACTGTTATCAGGAAGTCTGTGAGAGATCGGACACTGCCTCCGTCTGTTGCCTCGCTCAGGCTGATGCAGAAACAGGATAGCTGGAAGGGGTGCGACTGAACACAGTGGCACAGGATCATGTTATTCTTCTGAATTCATCCAGTTTCTCTACAGAAAGCTGGCCCTCACAAAGAAAAACGAGCTTTTGCTCTGAAGAATACCCTCTTAGCAAATCTTCCTTTCTCTGCCCCACGCAGCCCCCAGCGTTTAACAAGGCAATTCAGGTCTTAAATACAGAGAAGTTCCTATTTTTTTTGTTGCCAGCTAGACAGAGGAGAGGCACACAAATTAATGTCTTTGCTGCAAGAAAGGCTGGCTCATAATTTCCACAGTTATTTACCCTGTTTGGCCAGAGTCGCTGGCCACCGGCCAGACAGTCAACATAGATCAGAGGCAGCTCCGCAGGTGGTAGCTGGGGGACATGAGAGGGAAAGCCGAGGTTATCGTCTCAGAGATGGGATACAATCTCATGGGAATTCTGCAGCTCACCAAACATTTATTTTTTGCTTTTAGCGCTATATCATCAACACCCCAAAACAAGCTGGAACCTTTTTCCTCGTGCATAACCAAATGCAAGTGCTTCCCAAAGGCATCTCGGTGATATTTCTGCAAACCGTTTCAGTGTGGTTCAGATGTCAGTAGACTTAGCTCAGCCTGCAAATCACTGGTCTTTGATTCACAAGAACTTAGGCTATTCATCAGTCCTCCGGGTGAGTCACCTTCAGAAAACAGAAATGGTCAAGCTTGTAGGCATGCTGCTTTCAGAGTGACTTCTCAGAACAGATCCCTTTCCAAAATAAGATCTGATGTGTTTACAGCACATTGATAATTGAGACAGAACACCACTGAAAGATTTACAGATGGAATGTTTTTGAGAAAGGGAGCTTTCTTCAAGTGCCAAGTCCTGTTACGTACTGTTCTTTCCAACCTTCTCTACCATGTCTTTAAAACCTCTGGTTTCCCCTGGGTAGCAGCATTTGATGAACAACTGCATGGCACCAGTGTTGCACTGTTCTCCAGACTTCACGTGTGTGAGACAGTAATGAGCCAGACTGCTCTGTATCCACTGATCTATGGCAGCTGCAGCATAATCAAACACCAGCATTATGTATGTACAAGCTACTCTGTGATTATAGATCCATTAATAAACTGTTTGCAAGATATAATTATGCACATTAGGTGTGAAATGCAGCCCACTTACGCAAGGTCTGTGCTTATGGGCTCTACAAAATTCGGGGGGGAGGGGGAGAAACTGAGCAGATGAATTGACTTCTTTCCCCCAGACTAATTTAATTTCCCTACTACTACATCTGATGGTCCCAACCAGAATATCCTTGCTGAAGTCACCCCACTGGAGACGTGGGGCGCTGCTGATCTGTTCACAGAGCCAGAGTCACATGCAGAAACCATCCTGAAATGCTGTAACTCGCCCCCGGAGCAGCCTTTCATGTCTAGCCCACATACATCAGCATAAAGATCTATCTTATCTCAGGACTCCCAAAACAACCCAAATGAGGGATATGGGCAATGCAGAGGACCATGAGCTATCGGAATTGGTTCATGCCTTTGGAAGCACTTCACGCAGAGATGGATGCAGGGACTCCAGAGGCAACAATGTGCAGCTTTCAGGGCTTGGCCAAGTCCAAAGTTGATACCTAAACATCTTACTTAGCACAGAGAGAGAGATAAGAGCCATACCACAAGAGTCAAACAAAACAATTGTATAATTTTGCATTCTGAGTGGGAAGCTGCCTACCAGTTAAAAAACGCCAAGCACGGCAGGTATGAGGGAGGAAGCAGCACCTCGTGTCTCTTCTCTCAAAACCAGGCTACAGGACAGATGCAGCTCTTCACTCCAGATCCCAAAGCTGAAACCTTTTTCCCAAAAGATGCCTGCAAGTGCTACTTGAAATAAGTGAATGGGACTCTCCCTTATCAAAACACCTCTCCTGCTTCCTTTGTTGTTCCCAAGCATCTGGAGTGCTCAGCAAGGACACAGAAGACCCTTCCCACACTGAAGCTGTTGAAACCCAAATTCCCAGCCTCCACAGTGACTCCCTCAGTCACCATGACTCTCACTCTGGAGAAGCTGTGTCCACATCTCTGCTTCAGCATGGGTTACCACCACAGTGCAACAAAATACCTGGGTCTTTGTGGGCCTAAATTAAAGGCCAGTAAATACAGCTATGCTTTCCCAGCTGGGGGATTGGGACACCCTGGGCTCTTTCTGCTCATCAGCACTGGAGTTTAACAGCATGCTTCCCAAAGGAATAGCCTTTGTTTCAAGAACATACACGTGCAGCTTATCCCAGGAAAGCATGGCTGTACAGCCTGGGACATGAACACACTCCTCTGACACCTGCACGCCAGCAACTAATCACAAAAAGGTCATGGATGTGCAAATAGGAGAGCACAGTGTGATAGCAGGTATCTGGTGTAACAAAGGCAGCCTCTGATCACTGAGCTTGGCACACAGCATCTTAATTAACTGAAAATCTGTTTGTTTAATTAGCCAGTGGAATATAGATTTTTTTTTTCTAGAAAAACAACACGAACTGAAACTCAAGGATATTAGAATTATTCCTCCAAATGACATAATGGAGTGAACTACACAATTGTTAGAGAACTAAACCAGATTCTCCCAGAAGGCTACTTGACTTACATACTGGTTATTTGGGACAATGATAATTATTGCAGTAGGTGTACATTCTGTCATTTTGTGCTATCTATACATATTTTGGCAATGGAACTATGAAGTTTTTATATTAACCCTTTTTTTTTTTATTTTTTTTTTTCATTTTACCAACTGCAGCACAAACTGTTAAAAGAAATATTTGAAGTCGGAGTCTTCATTGTCTGGCAAGCACAGGCCAGGAGTGGGTGCCTCTTCCAGCCTTGCCTGTGGCCTGCTAAGTGATTTTGGGCATATGGCTTCACCTCTAATGCCTCAATTCACCCACCTATCAAGCGACTCGAGATCTCCAGATGAAGATCTTGAGATCCCTGTGTAAAGAACTATCATTATGCCTGATGTTGAGCAATGAGGAGAAAGTTTAACTGAGCACAAGCTCTGACTCACACAAGCCTAAATACATAAAAGGAAGTGTTTAAAAACTGCCTTTGTGAAATTAGCTCTGAAGATGCCATTATCAGTACACAGACAGAGCTAATGGCACTCAACTGCATGTTGTTCAGGCTTTCTCTGTGTTATCTACTGTGCTATCAGCCCCACTGTCTCCTCACACTGCATTTCACAATCCATTAAAAACTTAGAATCATCCAACAGTTTGGATTGGAAGGGACCTTTAAAGGCCATCTAGTTCAACCCCCTGCAGTGAGCAGGGACATCTTCAACTGCACCAGGTTGCTCAGAACCCCATCCAACCTGACCCTGAATTTTTCCAGAAATGAGGATCCATCATCCACCTGTGCCAGTACTCACCACCCTCATTGTAAAAAATTTCTTCCTTATATCTAATCTAAATTGACCTTCTATTTGTTTAAAACCATTACCTCCTGCCCTATTGCAACAGGCCCTGCTGAAACATTTGTGCCCAGCTTTCTTACAAGCCCTTTAAGAACTGAGAGGCTGCAATCAGGTCTTCCTGAAGCCTTCTCTTCTTCAGGCTGAGCAACCCCAGCCCTCAGCCTGTCTTCATAGGAGAGCTGCTCCAGCCTCTGATCACCTTCAGAGCCTGCCCTGGACTTGCTCCAGCTGGTTGATGTCCTTCCTGAGCTGGGAACCCCAGAGCTGGATATAGTGACCCAGCTGGGGTCTCACCAGAGCAGCAAAAAGGGACAAAATTGCCTCCCTTGAACTCCTTCCAAAGCATGTGCATGGTTTCAGGGGGTGGCCTGAGACAGCAGAGGCCTTTTAGACATTGTAAAAAACATTAAGCACAATCAGACATAAAAGGGCCAGACAAGTCCTGTAATCTTGTAGCTGTTCTGAAAGTCCCTGCAGATTTTCAGATCCCAAGGGCCCCCAGGAAGCAACATAAGAATGGACAGTGCAGACAGTTTCAGTTCCTCAGGCCCAGCACAAGCCAGCTGTCGTGTTTGGGCAGCTCAGAGTGGACACGAACCTGCCCACCCAGCACATCTGAAATTTTCCTCCAGGTGAAAGAACGAGGGCGACACTGAATGGCCACCGGCAGAGTCCCCGTCTAAAAGACAGTCAAAATACACACATGCTCCAGTAGCCTCCACCAGCTGAACTGATCTGATGAGCTAAACGCATCATCATCACTCTGCATTGATTCTATTTGCTCCTCTTCTGTTTCCAGTGCTCAGGGGTCTCGTGCTTTGGTTTTGGTTGGGGTTGTCAGCACACACAGCGCTGTCAGACAGTGCTGGTGGCCGAGGTGAGAGAGGAGCTCGTGTCCTGCATCCTCACCTGCTCCTGCAGCCACCTCCTCCTTGTTCCTGCAGGAGCAGCACCAGGATGTTGGGATTCCAGGCATGGAAACAAAGCACTTGTAGGGATAGCTGTTCATGGGTTCAATTTGGGATCGTGGGGCAGAAAGCTAAACAGTGACTCAAAGCCCGTTCTTGTTTCACATGTGAATGTTTATCACTGAGCAAACTGTGTTTTAGTCTGTTATGCTTTTGGTTATACTTAGTACAGCAGTTAGAGGTGATTCAGTCTTGGTACAGATAATGGCCAAGTGACTTTCCAGAGTCTAAAGAGATTACTCTTGCAAGCTTTGAGCTACAATTCTTTCCCCTTATAGCTCCAGAGGTGGGAAGAAATTGCTTTTGTGAAGCTTTTTTTACCTTCTCTTTCTAAGAAGTTTTCCTGAAGATTCTGTAAGTCAGAGTTTGTCTCCTGCCATTCAGTCATCCTAGTCACTCACACTTCATCCACATGACCAACTTTAAATTTACCTCAGAAAAGGCAGCAAAATGTCGACTTTTAAACCATCTGATTATTCTAAAATTCTTGTTCCTACTTCAAGAATTAATTTCCTTCTCAAGGTGAACATTTCAGAACTGAGCAGAGTTCTTCTGTCTTGTTGCACACTAACCACATCAAAACTTTACATCTCCATACTCCTAACACACCAGGCTGCCACGTCTCACTGTAACAGATGGATTGTCAGCTGGTTTACTGTGCCTTCAGAGAAATCAGCGGTCCACTTAGAACACAGAGAACGGGAGACAAAGTTGTGAAGCACATTGTCTAATTAGACATTCAAGGCTGGGAAGAGCTGCCACCATTTACAGATGGATCACTGAGAGGTGAAGTCTCTTGCTGAGGCTGACACTGGAAATTAGCAATATTTAAATGTACGTCTCAAACCAAGTCCGCAAGGAAATATTCCTCTTTATCAGCACATTCCATCACGGGCAGGGTTGGAGCACTCTGGCACAGGGGTGCCGACTGCTGCTTCATTATGGAGCTCAGAAAGGTAGAAAAAATACCTGGCTGCAGCTCTGGGGGGCTACTGAGTTGTGCCTGCTCATGTCAGCTCCGAGAAAGCAAAGCCAAGCCATTTTTGGGGCGTGTGCTGCTGAGGGAGCTGCCTTTTCACCTTCTTTCCATACAGAGCTGTTATTGTTTTTGTTCACATTGATCTTATCCTTGGAGAATTTGGAAGGGATTTCAAAAAGGCAGGGTGGTGTTGACAGTAACTTTGTTTTCATGCTTCTCCTCTGTTGCTGGAGCTATTTGTTTTTACTGACTAGGAATTAGGATGGCCCCAATCTTCCACCTTGATCCAAACGGGCGCGCCCCGGGTCAAAACCAAGCTCAGAGACCTTGCCCTGACTTCATAAGGGCACAAAAATTTCCCCATGCAGATTTGATTGAACGTTCCAGGTTGAAGGGTATATTTACAGCAGCCTTCTTTACGTCCCAAGACAGATTCCTCAGCACGCTCTACCGCAGGATTGTCCTATTAGATGTGGATTTTCCCTCTCTTCAAGTCTTTAACATTGTAATTTGCTGCATTTTTGTGCTGTTCTCCCCCTGCTCAGAGCTGTGCTTACCAAGAGGAAGGAGACCAGCAAGACACCCACGAGGCAAAGCTGCAGCAGCAGCAAAAGAAGCGAGGCACGAGAGCAGAGAAGGCTGCTCTTCACCTCTCAGTCACCTCTGTGGTCTCTGTTAGCAGCTACAGCCTGTGGAGATGTCCAGTTAAGCTTGAGACTGACCCACAGAACAAGGAGAAACAAAGGTCACTTCCAGTTTCACCAGAAAGACATTCCAGTGGCTACTCCAACCCCGTAATCCAGCCATGATTAATGTGTATCGAAGGCAGGTCTGGTTTCATCAGAGATCGGAGATTTTGAACAGTCTTAACTGTTTGGGGGAAAGAAAAAAAACCCAACAAACCATACTGAAAAGGAAAGGAGGAAAAATACATCTCAAATACATATCTGGGTCTTGTCACAGGGGTGTTAACACGTGACAATGTTCTCCACAAACCCAGGCTGCTCTGCAGAGCTTTAAAACAAAGGTGGGGTGGCTTCCTCAGGATTTGCACCTCCATTCTCCCCTTTCATCCATACCACGTGATTTCAAGGCTTTTGAAGGAATTTCTGAAGCCTGCTTTCCCTTCCACGTTCAGCTTTGCTCGAATTTGACCTGCAGACTCAACGATTTGCGGTGCAGGAGAACAGAAAAGGGGGACAAAAGGCACACAGGTGTAGTGAGCTCCCTCACCTGGCTTTACTGGGAGCCCAGTGTCCAGGTGGGTTTGTGCAGGGTGAGACTCTGTGGCATGGAAAGCTCTTTCAGGACAAGAAGAGTGACTCCTGAACCTCTCACAGGAAACATGTCAGTATGAATTGAGATTCCCAGGCTGGAGCCAGACCAACCAACCTGTGTCCACCATGGAGAGCTGTCATTTTGGGGGGGGTTAGCACCTGGCTGCTTGATCTTCAAGTCACAACCCCTCCTTCAGATTTCAGATCAGAGCACTCAAGGTTTCCAAATATAGTCCCACCCAGGTTCTCCTGTTCAGCAGTGTCTGAATGTTCTCCTAATGCAGCAGAATCATTCCCCAACCTCGTTCTCAGAAACAGCTGAGATTTTTGGCTGCATTTTAAAACAAAAAGGCAAAGAGGAGGAAAAAAGCAGGGGGTGGAAAAGAGCTTGAGGGAAATGCCTGGCATGGAAAGGCTTTAGCCTAAATAGCTGAGCTTTGGCAAAGCTGTAAGTAGTCAGACTGCTTCTTAGAACGAAACCACCCGACACACTTGGTCGGTTCATACCCACTCATAAAACCCCAGACACCTCCTGTATCTACAGAAACCTGCACTCCACAGCAGATAGGTGAGCACTAATGAATGGCTTCGAATCACAGCAGCAAGATCAAGATGAGGTAACAGGAGAATATTTACCTGTAAAGATAACTTGAATTCCAGGATAGGTTTCCCAGGAGAACTGAATTTCCATCACGGGAGGTTGTCAGAAGCAGATGGAGTGCAATCATCCCTGACACAGTGAAGAGCAGCTAAAAAGTGAACTGGGTGACACATTGAGACTCCTAAGTATTTACTCTGTACACAATCATTTACACATGATAACGGTGAGAAATAATACCCTTTCTTTAGTGGAAAGATTTTATAACTGTTGAAGTTTTTTACATCCATGTTTTAAAAAACAGTATCTCTACTCCCATCTGAAAGGAGTGGTGAAGCAGAGGCACATGGAGGCTGCATGACCTGCCCATGTTCAATAATAAACTAGTTTGGGTAGGGACAGTGACACCAGTATTTAGAGTTCTGCATTCACCTCTTCTCAACCCAAATTGTTCTTCTCCTTGGGAATTTCTTAAAAATTCACACACCCATTTTCATGGCCCCTGATTGATGGAGTTCCTTTTTTGACTGCTGCTTCTTCTGCACTAGGCTGTATACGTCGAGAGAAGATCAGGTTCATTCGATCAGGGCAGGTGAGGAGCTTGCCAGCCTTAAGGCCCAACCCTGCGTCAAGGACCCTCGCTGCCACCTCAGCAAACAATGAGTACCTTAGGATAAAGGGTGGTACTATGTCTCACCTAAAAAATCCAATGCGCAGGCTGAAGGTGAAGATTTCCCGGATCTTATTCGGTGGGAACTAGCTAGCTAAGTCATCCTCTCTTTCTTCTTTTCTCCAGCCAGGGGATTTCCACTCTGCTGGCAGATCCCTTTTATCTAGCAGTCTGCTGTGCTTCATCTTTCTGAATAAAGATCCTGGATGGGAGCTTTTCCTCCCCATTTTCATCCTCCACTTTTCAACTCCATCCCTGCACTTCCAGCCTGGCAGGTCCTCACTGTATGTCTAATTGCATCATCAAATGGGGATACCTGTTTATTTGCTGTTTCTGTTCCTTTTGTTCAAGGCTTCATTTCAATCGAAGAAAGTCAAAGCAGCATCCTCTGGGAATCAGAGGAAGCCACTTGAGAGTGTCAGAAGATTCGACAGAGAACATCCTACTGCTACCCAGCCAATGATGTCTGCTGGGCAGCTCATGGCTCTGGGAACAGCTTGTTTCATCACCTCTAACAGCAGCTTCCTTGATATTCCCATTAACAACAAATGCATCACTTTTGAGCATCACAGATCTTTCGCGATCCAGAGGGTTTCGTTTTGCGCTTTGCAGACTGATTTCCCACCGTGTTGGATCCTGGCCTCCATCACAGCTGCTCACACTCCGTTTGGCAATGTGCTCATTTTCCACCATGGTATCATAATGGTTCTTTTCTGCTCTTGTGAGGGGTCTACTGCCATTTCAGAGTTTGGCCCTTTGTCTTTAGCTGGCAGGAACCTGAAGCAACATTCATTTCCAAAGATGAAAGCCGGGAGCGCTCTTCACGCTGCTGTTTTAGGGTCAAGACAGGGTGTGTTGGTCCACCCACCTTAGGCTTCTGTCTCCAGTAAAAACCACATGCAGACTGAAGGGACTCACACCTCAGGCTTCAGCAGTCTGGATGAAAGCGTGCCAGAGACAACCTGCAATGGCACTCCAGGATCACCTCCCTGAGAGATCTGCCTGCAGGCAGCAGAGTCCTTCCTCACCTCCAGGTAAAGCTTGCACGTCATTAGGAAGGAGAAATCAAGTTTAACCAACTGTTACTTTGCAGCTCCTTCACAGTTACCCTGCCAAAGGAGAGACATAGTCTGGGTATCACTCAGCTGAGAGGGGATGAGACAATGACCAAGAAAACTGGCCTTAGCAGAAGATATTAATTCAAGCACTTTAACTTTCATGTAAGAGCTGCCAATAAAGCATTTCAGGGCAGAGCCTTAAGGTCCAACTCTCCTGTTTCAAGGTGTGCCACCCATCACGTTGCACCTCTCAGTTGCTGAAGGCTGAATTTCAGTGGGTTTTTTTCCCACTGGCAACATGGCTGGAGTTTTATCTCCCACAGAAGAAGCTGTAGATATCTGAAAGTGTCTCTAGGAAGCAAATTCCCCCTGAGAACCACAGAGCCGGCAAAAGCCTCCACTTTCTGTCCACTAAAAAAATACCCTAGACATTTTAAATTCAATTAGTTGCAGTCCCTGAGTTACTTTTGGCACATGCTGAAATTCGAGCTGGTTGAGTCGCTCTGGTCTTTGGTAAGCAGTGCTCAAAGCCACACACCACTGCTGTCCCCACCCGGCTCAGGAGAACACAGAGTCCCAGCCGTGCTCTCCCGTGGCTCCATTTCCCAGCATTTATCACTAACACTGCGTTTAGGAGTAATGGGATTGTCAGCAAACATCTAACAAAAGCCCAGGAGCAGCGTGCAGCGATTGAACTCGCTGCCTGCGAGCTCCTTGCTCCCACGGCTGCTGTCTGCACACCAGCTTCCACTCCGCTTCATTGAAGGGTGTGCAAAATGCTTTGAAAGTCAGCTCTGCACGTTTCTCTCTGAAGCTGCCTGTAATCCACCTGTTTTTTATGTTTACGTAGGCAGAACTGAGCACCTTGGATGAGGAGCTGCAGTCCCGAGTGCAGAGGCAGGCTCTTAAACCTGCTGATGCCCTCAGTTGGAAAGCACCGTCCTCCTCCGCTTTGTTTCTCAAACACTGGTATTTAATGACAAACAAGAGCTTTTCTCCAAGGACAGAGACATTGCCACAACACAGAAGTGAGAAAACAGGATCAGGAGTTGTGAAGTGCAGGGAGCTCCGTTTGAAATACAGTCCAAGCAGAGGTGTGCATGAATATGGACATGGAGATGGGACTCCACATCTCGATCCCTCTGCACTGCCTTTGAACTGAAGAGGAAGTGCTCGTGGCAATGCAGGATGTAAAGCTGATTATGCTTTGCTCTGTAAGAAAACACATGTAGCCAGGGAGCACATGACTGCTGAAAGATTAAAAGGAGCCTAAAATTCAGCACTTTGTCTTCATTAGTACTTGCCTTTTTTCATCCTTCTTTCTCTTCAAAGGTTTCAGAAAACACTTAAGAGGCTAAAAGAACACCTCAAATCCTGAGAGCAGAGGTAGGGAAACTGAGGTGTGGTTTATTTTCCAGCTCTGCTGCATAAAATGAGCTAGAGTGAAGCAGCAACTCAATTCAAAGACCTCGAGCCATGGCCTCCATCTCCAGCAGCAGCTCTTTACATTCCCAGCAACTATTCTCTTACTGGTTTGTGAAGGCTGCCCAGCACTGAACTCTCTCCTAATGCATCCTCGGCCTATCCTCTCCCCAGGGGTTTCAGGAACATCTGGACCCTTGCAAAGACCACGTTCCCTCTCAAACATTCCTGTGTTTTCCATGAATCTGCTTAGGAACTATTTAACCAGTTCCTTTGTCTTTTTGGTTTCCCAGTTTTCATTTGAAGCCTGTGAGGCCTTTGCTGTGCCAGGCGTTCCCCAGCAGTGCTCCTGGTTCCGTGCCGATGAACCTCCACCTTCAGGGCAGTGCCAAGCACTGTGAGATGCACGTGTTCAGAGAGACAACTACAGCTCCAGCAGCAGCTACTGAAAGTCATGTGGGGCAGAAGATGCTCCAGCTGCTGATTGCTCGGGAGGCAACGCAAGGGCCACATCTCCACCTCTGGCACTCCTGCTGCAGGCAGGGCACGCTCGCCTGGCACAGAGCCCCGAGGTCCTTCAGCAGCAGCGAAACAAAAGCTGCAGCCTAATTTTTCTTCCAAAGCTTCATTACTCTCGTGGGATTTCCTTGCAAGATGGACTGTCCTAACCCCAAGGGGTTTGGCTTGTCAGGCACAGCTTGTACATCCTGGCTTGTAGAGGCCAAGAGACCAAGAGCAGCTCTCTCTTTACGCTGCCAGGACGTCCCCAACGCCTCGTGCTCTCTCCATGCCACCAGGAAGACATTTATTCAGCACATGCCTCAAAACCATTGACCTGACTGAACCTCAGGCTTGTGCTTCAGATTTGTTCTGAACCCCCTGAAGGACGGGATCTTTTTTCCTGCTCATTTAAACACTGAAACCCAAGACTGTAACACAGCACATTGAAACGTCCCTCTGCCGCTGTTCCATCAGCTCATGAATCTTGCAGAAAGGCCACCAGTCACAGGTTGCTGCAACTGTGGTAAAAACTGAGCCCTACATTTATCTTTCCACAGCGTACATTAATGACTAAGATGTATGATGTTTTCTTGCTATCAAATTTAGAAAAGTTTGGAAGCTTGTGGCATATGATGGACTCCTTGAAATGTTTTCTTTGGATTGGATATCAGGTTGCATTCTGATTAGGAGAAAAATATAGCAGGGCAAGGCAGGCAGTGATGAATTAACAATTTCCTATTGCTTTCTCAGAGTTACTATTCATTTTAGGTGGAAGAAATCTGTGTCAATTGAAAATTCCGTAGAGGCATTGATTTATTTGGAATTTAAAGGTATAGTAAAGAAAGCATTCAAAGAGTCTTAATAATGAAGAGTATAGTTTTGATTACCTCTAGGATTTTTAAAAAAGACCAAATTGTTTTCCAAGCTGTGTCAATTTCCAAAAAGCTTTCTCTTTCTATAAGAGTTCAGGTGGAGGCACATTGTTTCTGCCATGCAGCACTAACACCAAACTAGCCTTGTCTTTCACAGTCAGCTGCCTTTGGGTATTTCTAATTAAAATAATCATGAAGGAGTCAACACTGGACACCACACACACCAAAGAGGGGAAGCTTAAGACAAATTCTAAGTTACCCACTGGAGCCAGTGCTTGCTTCCCTGGTAGCTCTTACCCTCTCGAGAAGCTTTTGGAAAATGCAGCTCTCAATAAAATTCTCCATCACTCTAAGGGAAAAACAATTGGTCTATATTTAGGTCAAACAATTAAACAGTACTAAATGCAGTGAATTCTAAGCAGGGCTGGCAGTTGTGCTCGGAGGAACCCAGGCACAGACAAAGGGTCACGCCAGTGCCTGCCTGGGCTGGCCGCTGGCACGAAGATGTGCCCGAGTGTGCTGGTACCCACAACTGTGTGTCCAGCACCAGGAGGGCACCAGCGACAGCCCCGGTGATGCTGGCAGTGTCCTGCTCTTCAGGGGCACTGATCCAGCTGCAGCTGCAGTTCAGGAGCCTGAGCTGGTTCAGGGGCTGGCTGCTGATCTCAAAGATCATCACGTCTAGACTGGGACATCTTTCTCAGCCTGAATGATTCCACGAATCTGTGCTCCCAAGCCCACAGAATGAGACACCTAACCACCACCCACCACACCTGCACAGCAGCATCCACACACACCAGACCTCTGGAAACTTGGAGCAACTCTCCCCAGTGGTCTGAAACCCACTGGTACCTTCCAGCCCTCCTGAAGTGACTACCCTGCCTAATGCTGCTTCCCAGGGCTCCCATACACTACCCGAAAGCAGATATGCAGGAACATATACATTTAAATGTGTGAAGGAGCTGTGGATCTTTTAGATTTGAATGAGGAATTGTATCATGTGTGATAATTACAGCCTTTGCAGGCAGCAAATGCTTCAATCAAGTTCACACTCCTCTAATTAAAAGGACTATATCTTCTTCCACAGTACACATCCTCATCTAAATAATGAACTTCCAAAGCACATGACCCAATAAATGCTGCCTCTGGACTGCATATTTAGTATCATCAATAAATAAGGCTATACTTTCAACTACTAACCAGTTATGAATAGCAGTTTAAAATAACAAAGCAGTCATTCAAATGCAAAGTTAAAATGGCATTTCGAGCGCTAAAATTGTTTGAAATTGCCACTAATGGGAGCCATTCTGCTCCAGTCAGCAGCCTGTTGTCACAGAGCTGGACACCCCAGAGACTCCTACCTCTCCATCACACTGAGCTCGAGCTGGCCCTTGGGTTCCAGCTAATTGGGGCAGGCGATGGACGGCGGGAGCGCGACCTCCTGGCTTTGTTTACGGAGGAAGCTCCTCTCATTAGATAGCTGGATGGGTCTGCACATTGCTGGGAGACAAATATACGGACTTTCACTTGTAGGTCAGCAGTTCAGATCTGATGGGGATGAGTAATGACAAGCTAATTGATCTCAGATGGCCGTTTGGTGGTCTCTGCAAAATGAATTTGGTGATCCGGGTTCACGTCTCAGGGGATGAGCATCCCTGTCACAGAACATCAGCACTGCACAGCCCCCCTGCAAGGGCAGGGCTGGAAGGAGATGTGAAAAACACCCCGATTCTTATTCTTAGAGGGGGTCCCTTGGCAGCAGGGCTGCAGTGCACTGACAGCTGGAGCTGAGGAGTTGGCTCTCGCCGGGAGACTGCACAGTGGCTCTGCAGAGGTGGGCTGTGTTTCCTCAGCCAGCTCCTCTGCTCCCAGTGGAGCAGCCAAAGGTTTGCCAACAGCCCCTCTGCGTGCCGGGGAACTCGATGCCCACTCCTAATTGGAGAAATGCTGACTGTGTTCTCTTCTAATCAGAAACTACCGTTTGCATTCTGGCCCTCTAATAACATATCCCTGTCCTTCCAGCATAGAAGTTAAAACATGACCCTTTGCAATTCATCTACTGGCTAAAATTAGTGATTTTTGAGTTGCAATGCATTTCTTAAATTATGTCCAGTGGGGAAGAAAGAGCCTCAAAAACTCTTTCTCTCAGGAGGGTCATTTATTCTGACAGCAATGCTAAAGCATATATCTTTCTGTCACAGCTTTGGCCCTCAGAAGAATTTCTAGATACAGTACTGCTTTTTTTATTTCTTTTGTTTAAACGTTATTAATTGCCTCCCCAGCCCTCTTCGCTGAAAACAATTGTCTGGGGTCAGACTTGAGGGCTGTTGTTTCCACTCCTGCTATGCACAAAGGACTGCTTCGTTACAGAGCCTTGCTGGAGGAGCTGCGAACGGACTGATCCTGCTCTCCCACCGCTCCATTCTCAGCTCGCTCTTTTTAATACCAAAGTTGCTCGGCAGGTTTGCTCCCGATTTGCAGGGGCAGGCAAACCTCAGCCTCTCCAACAGGATCGACCTAAAGCCACAAGGCTGGGGGTGCCTCTCCAAAGGGCTCCAGCGCGAGGGGCGCGGGCGCATCCCCCGTTTGGGAGCTCCCTGGAGGCAGCAGCTCCAGCGGGTAAATGGGCAGGACGTGTCCGACCCAGCGCCCACGGCCGGTCCCACAGCAGTTTCTGCTTGGCTTGTCCCCCTGGGAAGCTGCCTTGGAAAAGCGGTAAATGCTCCAAGGAGGAATTCTGCGCGGGTCGGCGGGCAGGGGAAGCGCCGGCTTTGTTCTCGCTCCCAGGCGCGGTGCGCGGCCCCAGGCGAGCCCCGCGGATCCCCCACGGCCCTGCAGGCAGGTGTGGGCAGCGGCTCTGCCCGCACACAGCCCCGGGGCCGGGCAGGGCAGGGATGGAGACACCCGGGACGGGACGTCCTCAGTACCCCGAAACGTGAAGAACAGTGACCAGCTTGTCAGTGATGGGAAAATACACCGTGGCGCTCAGAGGGAAAGCTCTGGAGAACCAGAAAGAGCTGTATTTGCATGTATAATGGCCATGTTTGCTGCTCCCTCCCCTACTCCCCCTCACCTTCCCCTCCCTGCTTCTGCTGCCATAAATTAAGGAGCAGGTAGGAGGTGCGCCGGTGCTCATCTGCTGGTAATTTGGTTGGGGCTGGGTGTAGCTGTGGCATGCAAATCCACTCTTGCTTCCTCCTCTGCCTGGAATGGGACACCTGAGCTCCTGGTGGGCAGCAGGCATGAGAAGTGACATGGGGAACCATCATCACTCTCTAGAGCTCTTAGATCTACTAGATCCTCATCCTCCTGCTGCTGTGGGTGGTTGTTGTGTACAAACCAAGGCCTGATGTAAAAGACAGCCATGGCTAATCCCTCTTGGCCCTCCTCCATCCTTTCAGCAGACCTGTTTCATCCAGCAGCCACCACATTCCTCCCAGGTGTCCCATGGGCAGGGGTCCTAGTGAAGACCTTATCCTGTCCACCCTCCTCCTGGGTCACGTCTGCCCTGTGCAGCCACTGCCTTCTCCCTTTCCAGCGTGCAAAGGACAAGTTGGATTAACTCTCAAGCACTCTGGTAAGGAACTATTCCATTTGTTTGCCCCAGCCATCCCAAAGAAGCCCTCCTGTAGCAGTGACTGTCCCTGTCCTCATCCCCAGGCAGTGAGCAGCAGCACACCCATGGAGGCCATCTGCAACATCTGAGATGTCTGCTAGGACAGGATGGAGAGGTGTGAGTGCTCCTTGCACTCCTGTCACTGCAGGACAGGCAGCCCTCCTGCAGGGCCCTGCTCTCACTGCAGTGCCTTGGGCAGCTCGCAGCAGGCACACGTCCCTGCCACATGAAGAGGGTGAAGCACGCCTGATCCTCCTCCAGGAGGTGTTTGATAACCCCTGTGGGTTTGTGACTCTCAGTGCCCCTACAAATCTCAGCTGAGAATCTGCCAGTGCGTTCGCTTTGGTGTCGGGTTCAGGACCAAAAGCTTTGGTGCCATCCCTTTGGTGCAGCATCTTTGTATCCCTCCCACCCAAGCTGCTCTCTCACAGCTCGTGGGTCAGCACTGGCTGACACCAGCCTGGAAAGAGCTGCCCTCTGGATTCAATACCTTCCTACACACACACAGGCACGTGTGCTTCCAGGCCCTGTTCACTCCTGGGATCAAACATCACATTTCTAGTACTCCACATGGCAAAGGTGCACTTAATTCCTAATGAAGTCTCCACCCACAGACCCCAGAGGCTCCTTAGACTGCTCTGTGTGCACATCCAGGCTTCTGGACTAGAGAGACAATCCCCACTCCAAGATCCATAAAAAACCACTGCAGTTGCTGAGAACCCCAACTCCTTTTTTTCCAGGAGACAATCCTGTTTTAATATCTCCCTGCTTCAACACCCAGATGCCCCACAGAGCAAAAGACCCCTTTGTGGAGCAGAACCAACTTGATGATTCTCGAGTGAAGGTTGGACCCTCTGTGCAATTAAAGTTCAAGTCCATTGCAGGGAGAGGGAGCAAGATCTTCCTCACCCTTCCTGGGAAGTTCAGAACTGGTGCTCACTGGAGCTAACTGGGCAGCTCGTGCTCCTTTTGGACCATCAGCAGCAGCTCTGATGGCTCTTGGGCTGGACCCTATGTTAGCCTGGTGCCCTGTTTTCCCCGAGGGATGCAGGGTACAGGGGAGGAAGGAAAAGGCTCTCTGGGTCACTCCTGCCTAAGATGTTTTCCAACTGCTTTTCCTGCCTGGCCAAATGAAAAGAGCTCATTTCTAAGTGATAACATGTGGCAGATGATCCCGACAGCAGATGAGAAGAGCCCAGCACGACTGTCTGTGGGACACAGGCCTTCTCTGGGTGTTTCCCAGCACTGGAAATGCCACCTTCACATCAAAAAAGCAACCTCACAGCAGAACACAACCCAATGGCTGATTTATGTTGTGGAAAAGCCAGAGGTGCTCATCAAAAACAAACTTATAAATAACATTGTGGTTGATGTTCTCACAGTTCATAAATATGCCCACTCACTCCACAGCTGGGGGGGGGGGGGGTTTTTTCTTAGAGAGGAGGGAGGAAAATGAAGCAAACGAGGATTGTGAACTCTCTTTTTGTGTTAAATGCAAGGAAAAAAAAAAAAAAAAACCAGCAGCTCTGCATCCAGAGCTGCCTGGGCTTCACTCCTGGAGGAGGAACCAGCTCTGCCCTTTGCTCCAGCATCCTCCTGCCAGGCTTTCCAGAGCTGCCTGCCTCTGCAGGCTCTCAGCCAGCCCCACAGCCTCTCACTGGTGCAGATTTCCCCCGAGCTGTCCCAGAGCAGGCAAACCGTGCTGGCTGTGCCCGTGCACCACAGCGTGCCCCAGGTTCTGCCTGGGTTTTACCCACAGATAAAAATCGATTGCAGTTTTGTATCAGAAATCCCCGTGGCTGCAGCTCACCACCTTCCCACAGGCAAAATAAATCACGCTCTCACCCTCCCCACACAGGTACAGATGCTCCACACAACAGGGACTGAGCCAGGGGAGGAGCGAGCATGTTTGGCCACCAGTGAGTGCAGCCACGGTGCAACGGCTCCTAAACCCCCTGGCACTTTGGCTGCTGATGCACAGCAACACCCTGACCTCGCTGGGCAGCTGCCTGCAGCGGCTTCTTGTTTAAATCAGAACAGCAACTGCCTTGTTCCGTGCTGGAGAGGAACAAAGTGAGGTAAGAAATCCTGCTTATCACGTCAGGACGTTACGTGCTCACTCACAGACAGCAAGGGGGGTCCCCAGCGGGGTCTGAGGGAGCACGTGGAGCAGCTTTGCCAGCCCGGCAGAGGATCTCAGAAGAAACATAAAAACCCGTGTGTGTGACTTGGAAGAAGAGATTCAGTTGCATCACAGCCCAGACCAGCTATGTCTTGTGAAACCGAGCTGTGATTAAAACAACAGACGTGTTTTGGTTTGTCTTTTTTTTTTAATTTTTCTTTTTTTTTTTAGAGTGCTTTAGATCTCTCATTGAGGAAAGCTGGGAGATGACTCACCCGTGGCTTGCAGACCTAGGGGAAAAGAGGAAAAAGAAAAAAAGAAAGAAAAAAAAATAAAACAACCCTAAAAACCCCAAACCGTTTTCTAACCCAATGTTTCAGCGCGTTTGTCTCCAGCGTGCCCACGGGCAGGCTGTGGGAGCAGCCCTGGGAGCTGCCTGCCCACCACCTCGTGCAGCCTGACTCGAGTTCTGAGTAATCCCCACGGGCTGTTTGATGTGGTTGAGCCTGGCAAGCAGTGGGGTCGACACAGGTGAAGGGCTGTGCTCTCCCTTTCTTCCCCCTCTATCCAAACTTGCCCCCAGCTGAGGGGCAGACCTGGGCACCCTGCTGCCAGAGGTCTCTGTAGAGGGGAGGTAGATCTTGATGGTGTTTACTGGGAGCTCAGGGAGGCACCCTTGGCGAATCCAGGAGTAAACAGGTCTGATTGTTGGCTGCAAAGTCCCCCGAGCATCGTTTACACCTCACCAGTCCAGACCCCAGGCTCCAGCTCTGCACAGGCACAGTGGGCACGTCCCAGTCTGCTCCTGTCTGCCCCAGGCATGGGGGGGGACACACAGAGTTACCCCCAGGACAGTGGCCATGGGTGGGCTGGGTGAGAGTGAACTCTGAAGGAGAGAGGAGAAAAACGCCCAGACACTTCAAAATCCTCTGGATGGCTTCTGAGCATCTCATACCAGAAAATGGGAGGAATTACCTCCAGTAATGGGCTGATCTTGGCTTTGACACTGCTTTTAGCCCCAAGCTCTCTATTAAGTAGGCCAAAGCCCACAGAAGGTCTCTTAATAGATGACTGTTTAATAAAGCAACCCAATATATTTTCCCTATAGATTTCAGCATGTTCCTGGAGTGAGCTGGGCTGCACAGAGGGATGATCCCTTCTGTGGGCAGCTGAGGAGATCAGTCCAGTCCTCACACCCCCCTTCCCCACAGTGGGAGTTGGGGTTTTTGGTGCTTAAGTGGGTTGTATGAGAAAAGGAGGGTGGAAAGGAAAGGAAATCCAGTCTCTTTGAGGGGTGGAAACGGACTCTGCATCTCACACTGAGAACAGTGCTTGATCCACCACCAGAAGGTAACTTTGGAGGAGGAAGGCAAGGGTGATGCTCAAGGGTGACTGAGGGCTGGGAGGGAAAAATCAACCTACAAACCCCCCAAACTACCCGGAGAGAGGAGGTGCCATGCAGGGCCAGCAACTGGGGACGGGCAGGAACCCCACCGAGCCAGCACACCGGAGGAACCACCGGCAAGCGAGCGGGATGCTTCGTGGGCTGAAATCATCCCTCTTCTCCAGACAAAAAAAACCTCCTCAGAAGCAATTCCCCGCCCCCGAGCCCGGCGCTGGATCTGTATCAGAGGAGTCTCCGCTCACCCAGGGGTTTTTATTTAGCGTCCCTGCCTCTGTGCCAGCAGACCTTGCATGGCAGGTTCAGTGACTTTCCATGGGGCCTTAAGAATTCAATTTTGCTTTTAAATTTGCTGCCTCTAGGCAAGATGTAGCAAGTTTTTATGTGCATGGTGCCTCTTTGTCTGCATAGTGGTCTCATGCATAACGAGGAGAAGAAAAACAAAAAATCTCTCTCTCTAAAGGATGCTATTGTGTGAAATTATTAAGCAAAGAGGGGAGCCGGGGCGGGATTCGCCCAGACCCACGCACCGAGAGTGGCAGGGCTGGCCGGAGCGGAGCCTGGGTTTCAGTCCCCCTTTTCCAGCAACTCTGCTTGCCAGGCCCAGCTTTCAGAAGGGTTTATTTTCAGAGCTGCTCCCCCAGAGCAGAGAGGAGCGGGAAAGCTCCAGCCTCGCATCCTGCTCCCGGCATCATCCACCTTCCCTGCGGGGAGGTTTTGGCAGGAGCTCCCCCGCTCGTTTCTCTCTTTACTGCTGCCAGAGACCCAGCCAGCGATAAACAGCGGCGGGTGCCTTTTAATTAACATCCTCAGTCAAGGCAACATATTATTTTCATTAAAATCAATAAATAGTCTCTGCTTGGACCTCTTCGTATGCCTTGTATTGAAAGCAAAGCAAACCCCACTGCTGGCATCTGGATCCCACACTTCCTCCATGGGATGCGCCGCCGCGGAGGCTGCACCTGAGCGGGCTCCACTCGTGGGATGGGGATTTTCCCAGTGGGAAAGGCAGCAGTGGCTCAGATGCTTTTGGGGATGTTTCTCCCTGGGTGAGGAAATTATTATCTCTGATGCAACAGAGGACAGAGCCAGTGAGCACTGGAGTGCAGCATCCCTGTAAATGTCCCACCCCAGACTGCATCCCCTTCTGCCCCACGTGGACCTTTCTGCCCAGGGTGGATGGACTGGGACAGCTCTGGACTCTGTGCACGACAGCAAGTGACCCTTTCCTTCTAAAAATGAATGCTGTTAAATCAGGCAGGCTGAGCTGGGTTAGCCAGATGTGAATCTGCAGCACTTTGGGATCTGGGCTGAAGAACTGGTTTAGGTGAAAAACCACCCCAAAAAAAGCAGGGATGAGGGCACTGTGTTGGTAAGAGGTGCATCCTGGCGAGCCAGGCTGGACATGGTGGGGTGCAGGGGGTGCACATGGACACAGGGGAGAATGGGAGTTCTCCCTTGTAAAGCAGGAGAAAGGCCAAGCAGGGTCTGACCCCAGCACAGCTCAGCTCCCCAGAGTGCTCCCAGTATGTTCCCAGCATCACATCCCCACTGTGATCCGGGCAGGCCTGCCGGGCACGCAGTGACCTCAGTCCCCTCTCTGCTTCCCACTGGCTTTTCTGCAGCCCCTCCTCTCCCACACTGACCTCCACTGTCACACACAGAGCCCCAGTTTGTCCTCGAGGCTCCCCTGCAGAAGCGCTG
Organism: Myiozetetes cayanensis; assembly: GCF_022539395.1. Classification (NCBI taxonomy): domain Eukaryota; kingdom Metazoa; phylum Chordata; class Aves; order Passeriformes; family Tyrannidae; genus Myiozetetes; species Myiozetetes cayanensis. The sequence continues at coordinate 17,955,986 of NW_026087270.1, read as the reverse complement.
CTGTCCTCCCCTACGGGCAGGGGGCCGAAGCACCACTCAGAGGGATTTCCCCCACTGAGATGAGCACCACGCTGGGAGGTTTCCCACGGCCACGCAGCAAACTCCCCTCCCCGCTGAGCTGTGTCACCCCCATCTCCTCCCTGGCTCAGCCCGACCCCAGGCTCATCCCTGCCTGCTCCAGTGTGCTGGGGAGATGCCTTTGGCTGCAGTGGCTTTGGCAGGGACAGTTGCCCTGACGACTCTTCCAGGAGAGCTGGTGAATGGGATGTTTGTCTCCTGGCTCTTCACAGTTTACCGAGCCAGGTTTATTCTCAGGGTGTGGCCAGGGTTTGTGCCGCCCCGGCCCCGGAGCCAGCTCGAAGGGATCCAGTTCCCAAGGACAAAATAAATCCATTAATTGAACATGATCCCTGTGCAACGCCGCATCCTTGGACTCCACCCAGAGCACAACTTCCCTCCAGTTTGGGGCTTTATTGCAAATCTGTGACAAAGCCTGGATTTGTCAGACGATTAATTTTGACTCTGGTATCAAACACATCCCAAACACAGAAGCCACCCCCAAGCTCATCTACCGGGCAGTCTCCAAGCCCTGCCATGCCAGGGCAGATGCTGATTTAATGAGGGGGCTGCAGTGGTTTGGCATGAGCTGCTCAGGCATTTTGTGGAAGGGGATAAATAAATGCAGGGCACCCGCTGGCTGTCCCCAGGTAACTGCTGTAGGACCTCCAGGCCAAGGCATCCTTCCAGACCTCCTGAATGCCTCATGGAGCTGCTCTCCTGAGGGCTGGTAAATGGGAAAGCCCCTGTCCCTTGTCCCTTGCTGCTGGCAGGGACATGTCCTGCTGTCCCTTTTGGCAGGCATGTTCCCAGGAGCACTGAGGGCCTCAGTTTGCCCTCAGTTGGTGTCATGGCTTTGAGAAAGAAGGTGTCCCAGAGACTGCCTTGGGCTACAACCAAACTCGAGCATGTGGGAGCTTATTCTGCCTTTGGTTTCATATTTTGATCAAAGCAAAGCTTCAGAGGCCTCCAGACCCCGGCAGTTGGAGATGGTGACTCACCATGATGCTCTGAAGCTCAACCGGCCACCAAGTCCAGTGAGCTCCTGCAGATCTGTGTCCTCCCACAGCCAGGACACTGCTGTGCCCAGCACCCCCAGCTGCCATCAGCAACGGGGAGGTGGGAAATCTTGCTGCTTGTCACTGAGCAGCTCAAAAAAACCTGGATTTTTATAAAATGCACCCACACCATTCACAGCCTCCGTCAGCAGCCGGCTGCGTGTCCAGGAGGGGATGTGCTGTAATGGCCTCATTTGCTAGCTTGGATTTAAACCCAGTGGTCACCTGCACGTAGAAATAATGACCACAGGGTAATCTGGTGCTCCTTAACAACTCCCAGGTCAAATGCAAGGCCAGGAGAGCCCGGCACACAGGCGTGAGCCAAGGGGCAGTGCTGGTGCAGTGTGCCCAGGCTGACGGCTGAGCCCTGCGGCGATAAACCCGCCTAGGCTGGGCTTCTCTTGAGCAAGGAGTGTCTGGAGTGGGGGTTCTCGCTGTGCTATTGTCCCTTGAAAGCCACCACCCAGCCTCAGTCCAGGGGCACTGCCTGGCAGGGCGGGCAGCCCTGGTCCCCAGCCCCCAGGGCTCTCTGAGCCCTCCATCCCTGCCTGCTTCCCGCTCCTCGCCGGGGATGAGCCCCGGGACAGGGACACCTCCTGCAGCAGCAAACCCAAACGCATCTGATGTTCAAAACAACGGCTGGAGTTCATTAGAGCAGCAATCCGCAGATTGGGAATCCGGCACTTCTGAGGGCTCGCACAAAGGCGCTTCCCGGGGGTGTGAGCTCGCGCTTTCTTCACGGCCCGCGCCGTTACAGGATCCAGATGTGCTCAAAGGCGCATCTGCAGCGCGCCTTCGCCCCAGGGCAGGCTCCCCAGCCCCTTCCTGACCCCGCTGATGCCATTCCTGCCTGCTGTGCTGCCCAGCACCCCAGCCTTCCTCTGCCTGAGCCCTGCAGAAAAGCAACGGGACCTGAGGACGCATCACCTCAGGAGCAAACACTTCTTTAAGCAGAGATAATCTGCAACCTAGGCTTAAAGTTAAGCCTCTGCTTGAGTGCCTTGTGACCATGTTCCAGCCCTGGGCTCGTGGGGATGGGATGGTTCCCTGTCCAGCTGCACCCCACTGCAGGGCTTATCTGAATTGCAGCAATTAAGGGACATCAGCGTTGCTGCTCTCCGTAGTCCCAAGCTCACTCCTTCAGCTGGGCAATGGGAACACCAGATCCTCCCCAGAGAAATCCCATGGGCAAAACCAGACGGTTTGCAGAAGTGCAGGTCTGTGCAAAATCACTACGAGCTGCTGAGCAGCCCCGGAGTCCCCTCCAAAAGCAAGGGGCGACAGCTTCCCCTCCACACAGTGCTGCACTTCTCCCACCCTCAGCAAAATCCCCTGACCTCCCCATCTGCTCCCTGGGCTTGAGTCCCCGTGCACCTAATGATGCTTGTGTAACACGGGACGAACACGTCCCGTCCTTGTCAACAGGTTAAGCCTTGAAAAATTTAGCGATGTTGGAAAAGAGCTGCTTGTGAACGGAGCCCGGTTGAATTAGTCCAAACAAAACACATGTGATGGATTAAAAATAAAAATGCTATTAAATTCTTTCAGGATGTGAGATTTAACAAAAGGCCTGTTGTGTGCGGGACGGAGGGGAAACGCCGGAGTCGGGACCGGGAACTCACTTAGCCAGGCAGCTTTGGAAGGACCACCTCGGGTTTATTTTCTGCCACTGTTATTGGATTTTGCGTGCAGGTTTTGTTCAGTGATCTATAAATGCCTCTATCTGTTAACGTCTCCCCAGGTTCCCGCTGCCCCAGAACTCCTCAGTGGGTCCGCTGGGGCAGCCGGGCTCCCAACCAGGGCAGGCTGGGCACAGAGGGCTGTGCCGGAAAGTGGAGCTCTCCCTCCCTGCCCGGGAAGCCGTGACCTTTCCCAGCAAGCAGAAACAAAACCCGACAAATTCCAGAAAGTTTCAAAATCACAACAGCAAAACCCCAGAGCATCGCCTGGGAGCGGAAAAGCCCTTTTCAGATCGACGCTGGAAGGGTTTCGGCTCTGATTCCCAAATGCTTCGGTCCAAAAATTCACTTTATTTTTCCTTTTCTTTTTTTTTCCTCCCCAAGAGGAAAATTTTAACTCCACCAAAGCCACACGTCGCACAAGGGTTTTGTCAGCCAGCACCGCTGGGAAAGCAGGATGGAGATGAGCCACCCCTGCCTCGGCAGCCTTCTCACTGCCCCGGGGCTGTTCCTGCCCCTCTCGCTCTGCACCCAGCTCGCATAATCCCTGCTTCTTGTGCCGGGAGGAGCCTGCCAAGCTGGAAAAGGGCCCGGAGCCCCGGCCCACCGCAGCTAATGCAATATTTACTGCTGCGGAGCGGCGCTGGGGCCGCCAGAATGGGCTGCATTGTGCGGGGCAGCTGCAGCAGGGTGGAGCTGCCCGGGGGTCCCCCCGCCCTCCTGCTCGGGGCATCTGGGGTGAGACCAAAGCTCGCCTGGGCACACTGCAGCTCACACAGGAGCTGGGCAGGCTGTAGGACGTGCACAGGAGAGTGTCAATGTGTCCAAAGGCCCCTCCACGGGGCTCCAGAGCCATCTGGGGACACCGGGACAGTCCCTGTGGTGTGGGGCAGCCTGGTTACTGCTCCTGCCAGGACAGAGCTCAGAGCCCTTCTTTACAGAAAGAGGGTAATGAAAAGTGGAAAAGTGGCCTGAGTCTGCAGGATCTGGATCTGCAGGAATGAACAACCATGGTGTGTGCCCTGTTTCGGGGGGGGCTGGTGGGGAGATTCCTCCACTGCATGTCGAGGGCCCCACATGGAGGTTCTCTGGCTAATAAAGTGCAGCTTTTGAGCAACCTCCTGCTTTTTCATCAAAAGGGTGAAAAGTATTTTCCAGCAGCAGTGGGCAGAGACCTGCAATCCCCACTCTTCTTCTCAGGTAGATGTATTTTATTGACTGGTTTTCTGAGGAATTGCCAACAGGACTGAATCTGGAGCTGCTTCAGTGACCTCCATGGGTCACTACCAAGGATGCCTTTGGCCCCAGGAGCAAAAGCATCACAGTTTCATTGAGGACTCAGCTGCTGCTGAGGCTTTGAGTTGGGGAAGGTGCTGGGCTGAGCTCCCAAGAAAAACCCAGGCTGGTGGAGCCGAGGAGCCTTGGGAAAACCTGGCTGGGACATCCATTGTCTCTGCAAACCTGGCATGGTGGAAGCAATTTCCACATGGAAAAGGCCATTCCCCATGGTGTTTCTGGAGTGGGAGGTGCGGCTGACAAGGAGGAGGGGACCCCTGAGTGAGCTGCTTGTGTGGGAGTGTCGGAGGGGACGGGACCATCTGCATCCTCCAACCCCAGCTGGGGGATGGCTGCACCAGAGAGCCCCCCAAACCCACCCAGATGGCTGGTGCTGAGCAGTTAAACCAAGGTGAGAAATACAGGTGGGTGTTCCAGCTGCTGAGCCTCCATCCTGTCCTTCTGTAGCCATGGTTGGTACTCCTCTTACAACAGCCGCCCGCTCTGCCCCAAGTGAGAGGGTACTGAGGCACAGGCAGGGGATTCCTTTGCCAAATTACTGAGTATGTTAATAACTTAATTCTGCTTCCATGAGCCCAGTTCACAGCTGTGTTTGCCAGAGGGCCAGGCTGGCTGCTCCAGCCTTTCCTCTTACTTCTGCCAGGGGTGGAGGGGAATGACTTCTCCAGCATGAGTCCATTTGGTGCTAAAAACGGGAAATCAGTTTTCTATCGATTGGCATTTCTCTTAACGTATTCTCGCAAGTGCTCATTAAATTTTCATTCAATTATCCCGGGCCACGTTGTATTTTCCCCCCCCATCCTTTTCAGAGGGAACAGGCGATAATGGAGGCATCCATCCCTCCACGGAAGCCAGCCGTTCAAGCTAATTTAATCAAGGACAGGCAAATCTTAATAACGGAGGAGGGAAGAGCAGTGCTCGTACCGGGATGGCTGATGGTATAATGACCTGTCTTCTAAAGAAGCAGCGCAGCCAAAGCTCTCCCGGTGCCATTAACGTTCGATATGTCAGAGCTGAAGGTACCAGGGAGAGGAAAACAACATCATTAAGCAGGACACTTTCACGCTGGAGGGGGAGGCACATTTATATTCTGACAGGGGATTATCTAGGCAGCAATAATAATAGCAGGAGTAATAATAATAATAATAAATCATTATCACTTGGCATTGCTGGCTGTAGTGGGACCCAAGGGTGTGAAACAGCTCTGGTGGAGTTGAGTGGTAGACGTGAGCATCAGTGGGAGAAGACAGGCTTGCAGCGTGATCTGGGACAAGTTCCTGTCTGCTCCTGCCTCAGTTTCCCCAGCTGCAAAGCCAGTTTGGATTTGCTTCTGCTCTGCCTGGAAAAGTTTTTGCCTGCAGCAGCACCCCACTTGGTGCAGGGCCCCCAAAAGACAGCCCAGCCCTTGCTCAGTCCTTTGCACAGAACAGCAGGGACGGTGCCAAATCCAGACCTTGTCCGAGCTTGAAGGTGAGCTTGTTCTTGGATCCTGCTCAGATTTTCACATAAAGACTCACGAGAACATTTGTCATAAGGCTTGTGACAACAGCTCATCCATCTGCAATGCTGACAAGCCCAGCCACTGGCCAAACTATATTCCAGACTTGGCTCCAAACGCCACATGCTGGACCCGCCTCCGAGGACCACCTGTTTGAGACAGACGTGCTGTTCCTCCAGGCAGCACATCAGCAGGGGTGATGCCCGTGTGGCACAGCTGGGCACGTCACCTGGGAGAGCACGAGCGAGTGTTCAGCCTCAGGGAGATGCCCGTGCTGTTATCACCGGCTCTCGGCAGAGATGGGCACGCAGAGCAGAGCTGGGCTCTGCTGATCCCCAGCGTGTCTCAGCGGCGGCGTGCAGGGCTGGGAGCCTCGCTGCACATGCCACCGTTTATCGGGGCTGCAAGACAGCCTTTGATAAAGAACTTTGATAAAGAACCACCAGGCAGACAGCGGCAGCTGCTGAGAGGGATTGGGGATCGAGGTAGTGAAGAAAGGCCTGGCTCCAAACCAAAAGGATCTCAGGGGCTGTGCCAAAGGGTGGGATGGGGATGCCCCCTCCTCTTTGGAGCAGGGGAGGGGAAGGGGAGAGAGCAAGCGAGGCTGCAGGACCACTGTGCATCCTCCCTGCACAGATTTTGCTGCACTCATTCTGCCTCCTGCAAAGGTCTAGTTTGTCCCCAGCATCGCACTGCCCGTGATTCATACCCAGCCGAGGCATGGCAAAAGGAATGCCATGCACCCTGCAGCCACAGGGTGCTGCCCCCAGCATGCCCGACACCCCTGCAGCTCAGCCTCCCCTTTGCCATTGCCCCGGGTGTGCTCTTGGCAAACGGGAGCCCCTGAAAGGAGGGCAGAGATTGAGGAACTCAGGATGTGCTCAAAGCAAGTAAGTGTGTGAGCTGAAGTGCTGGGAGCTCTTTGCTGAGTGCTTGCGGTGAGCTCCATTACCGCCGGGGCTCGGGACCGCCGGTGCTGTGCAGGCCGGCAGAAGTGCTCCTTAATGCCAGAGCAGAGCTGCCTTTCACAGTGCAATTATTCCTCAGTACTCTAGAAATGGAAGGGAGGTGGGGGAGAGCGTGCAGTGGTGGCTGGGATGTGTAATGCTCGGGCTGGGCTGGCACTGCGGGGCGATGGACGCAGCCCTGGCCAGGGCCGCGAGGCATCCTCTCCATGCCTTCACCTTAAAGATGAGGAGCAAAGAGGAGGGTTTGGGGTTCTTGTTTTCCCTTTCATCTTGAAAAATAATGAGGCTGAAAAGTGTTTCGGAAGAGGCTTGCAAGCTTTAAATCAAGCTTCTGAAGAGCCTGATCAAAGCAGCGGCATCTTCATCTGCGGAACTCCCCCGGGTTACGGGCTCTGCTCTGTCCCTGGATAACCCTTCCTGGCCACAGGGATCTGAGGATGGGATGCAGGGATCATAAAATCATGGAATGCTTTGGGTTGGAAAGAACCTTAAGGATCATCTGCTTCCAGCCCCTCTGTGACGGACAGGGACACCTTCTACTGGAAGAATGGAGAATCCATCCATGGGTGGAAGTACCCTGATATTCACCATAGAATTTCCTTTCTAGGACTGACTCTAAAGCCCCTGATAGTCTCTGTGGTCCCTCTCTTGCACCCCTGCAGGCAGAAGGTCTATTTAGCTGAGGATTAGATGCAGCTGGTGTTGGGGGCTGAAGGATAAAGGGGTGTCTGTGGGGTTTGTGGGGGCTCCAGTTCCCCAGGGATGGATGCAGAGAACATCCCCAGACCCCTCTCTGTCCCTAAAGTTTTAGGACTTCTGCTGGCAGGAAGTACCCATGGATCATGGCTGGCTTTGCTTCACCCATTCCTGGACAGACACCCCCCTCCCCCTCCAGACAGACACCCCCCAGACAGACAGCTCACCAGTTTCTGGGAACTCTTAGCCATGGAAAAAAAATTCCCAGCCCTCTGAGTGACTCATGGGGGAGATAATTACCTACAATGCTTGTTTTTCTTCCTACTTCTGCCTAAAGAAACCATCATCTCCAGTGCCTGGCACTGGGACACCACAACTTTCACCATTTCCCTTTGTTTTGTCTGATTTATTCACTCTGGGGAAGGGGGGGGAGGGTGTTTTTCCCGCTGCCAGAGCCCCCCAGCAGCAGAGCCAGACTGGGGATGTGCCTGGTCCCCAGAGGAGCCACCTCGCTGGGCAGATTGTTCAGTGGGTAGAAAGGGTTGTGCTGGCAGCAGAAGTCTCTCCCTTTGCCCCATCTAGTGAGCTCATGAAACCTGGGGGAGCACCATCACCCCTGGGGCTGCTCCTGCATCCCACGGGGCCCAGAACTTGGGCTCAAGTCAGGGCCAGACCCACAAGCGCCATGCACACCCCTCTTCACGAAGGCACCAGCTTTGTTTTCTGCAGGACTGAGGCTGGGAAAGAAAACAAAGGCTTTACAGGCAGCCCCAAGCCCACATGCCTGCCCCTCCTGCCTCGGGACTCCGGTGGAGAGCCCAGACAGGGGATGTTGTACCTCAGCACCCACCGCAGCCCCAGGCCCTCCAAACACCCCCCACGCCATTACAAAAGCTTTGCTGAATCAGATCTAAACCAGGCCTGGAAATTCCTTTGGCATGAGCTGAGCAGGGGATTTCAAACCACATATAGCTATTTCATTGCAGTGCCTGTGCTTTCTTTTAAATATATATATGTTCTGATTTGGGGAGGGCGGTGGTTCTGCTGCTCTCCCAGCCTGTGGGTTGCTCTGAGTCCCCATCCCGGGGCTGCCCCACTCCCAAGCTGAAAGCTTTTGCCTTCTGGCTGCTGGCTCGTTAATACAGCTCAATTAGTGCTTACTCCCCTGGTGTCCAAAGGTACTGGATTCCCAGTTCCTTCTTCCCCACTATCTGTGTGCACAGTCCTACTGACAGCCAGGACTGTTACTCTTCTTTGGGGCTAAAAGGGTTTTTATGGAGATTTTTACCTTTCAGCCTTAGGGAGTGGGATTTATTGTGGGTGACTGGAGCAACACTGCTGCAGAAGGACAGGCAGGGAAATAGAGACACATAACCTTCGCCTTGGCTTTATCTCACGATCTATAGAGGGCATTTAAACACATATCCTGATTAAGTGAAGAACGTGGGGTTGGTCACCCCACAACCACCACCCTATTCCACAGGGTGAGACCCTCCCAGTGCTGCCACTGGGGTAGGAACCAGCTCTGAAACCACGGAAGATGGAAACTGGGCAGGCAACAGAGTTTTTCCAGGGTGGGATTAAGATAAAACAGTTTCCATCAGAGCCCCTGCCTGCCGCAGCTGGGCAGGGCTCCTGTCCCACAGCCCTCCAGCCCTCTTCCCCTGCCATGTCCATGGAAAACACCTTCCCAGGGAGATGCTGGGAGCTTTTAATAGAGGATCAGAAGTTTAAATTGGCACAGCAGTGGCTGAGGCAGTGCTTGGAGACACGCTGTGCTGACGGTTTATTCAACAAAAAAATAAAAGAAGATGAAGAATACTGGACATGCAAATCGGAGTGAGGGAGAGGGGGACTGTTCCAGGGACGCTTCCCATCTGTTTGCAGAGACTAAGGAAACACTACTCCAGAGCTCGGAGTAACAGGACATTTAATGTTTAAACTGCATTTCTTTGCTGTTTGACTGGCACAGGAGGGTTGGTTCGGGGGACCAGGCAAGGCTTTAGAGGCAGCACTGATCCCTGAGCTGCTGGCCCAGAGAACACCCAGCGAGACCCCCCGGACCTGGCTTCTCCTGGGATGCTCTGTCACAGCTCCCGGGGCAATGACTTGAAATATTTCCCTTCCTCCACAGGGGAGGTTGGCAGAGAGTTCCCAGCAGCTCACACGAGCAGGATTTATCTGCCTCCCTATTTTCTAGACTGCCCAGGCAGACTTGTGATATGAGAGGGCTTCTTCTGAACAATTTCTCATCACAACAATAAAAAAGAAGTGAGGGGGAGAGACAGGAGCTGAACCACTCCATTTGCTTTGCTGGCACGAGGGTCCCTGGTCGGGGCAGGCTGGAGAGGCAGCAGGGAGGGATGGGGCTGGGTGCCAGGTGGGCCGGGCAGGGCAGAGAGCGACTGTGCTGCTATGGAGGGAAAAGAGTCTCCAAAGGGATTCTTTTGGCAAGGGGGCTGTAATTACCTGGCTCTAATTATTTCCTAAGGCCTCTAGCAGCCCTGTCACAGCTCAGTGCTAAAGACAGCATCCCCCCACTCCAGACCTGGAGCTCTCTACCCCAAATATTTAACATCCAGACTGCGACTGCTTTTCTGGGAGCAAATTCCTCCCCAGATCTCCCCAGCAATTTGTGGTGGGCAAACCTTGTTTGAGTTTGAGGATTTAGCACATTTTTGCTCTGCTGTTTTTTGCAGGGAGGGCTTGGGGCCGTCCTGACATCATTTTGTGTGGTCTGGCCACCCCCAAGCACAGCACCCCATACCCCACCTCACTGGGGACACCCCAGCAACCCTCCTGGCCAGCCCCCCAAGCAGCAGGAGGGCACGGGGCCATCCCCTCACCCCATCCTCTCTGCCCTGCACCCCTGCACATCTGGGCTGCCACTGAAGCTCAAGGTCGTTGGGCTTTTATGTTGTTCTTTCGTGTTCCATTTTATGTGGTTTGTGGGCACATAATGGAAGGTGGATTCTGGAGAGGTTTGTTCTCTTGCCAGCCTGAATTATTAATCCAGTCAGGCTTCTTTCTTTCTCTTTTTCTTTCCCCTCCCCGTGGATTTTATTTTAGGCAATGGCAAAATCCCTGGCTGGCAAGGCTGGTCCTCCCACCAGCCTCGGGTACCATCGCTCACCAAAGCACAGCGGGCTCTGGCCCAGGGCACCAGGGAGCTGCCAGTGCTGGGAAGCATCCAGGGGTTTATCTGCTGGTGGTGGTGCCCCTGGCTCAGCAGAGCCGGCAGGGAGCCCGGGAGTCCCCTGCACCTCTGTCCTGTGCAGTGCACAGCGTTTTGCTGGCAGAGGGGATTGAAGGGCGAATTAAAGCCTTCTCCTGCGAGGGGAGATGCTTCCCGTGCCGGAGGCGGTGGGCACGCAGGGCTGGTTACCATCCTCGCCAAATGGCACGGCTCGGCGGCAGTGAGGAATTGAAAGCTTGGCCAGGAGCAGAGCCGGTCCAGCTCCCCGCAGCCTCCATCGGCATCCTGAGCCAACCCCAGCTCCCCCAGCAGGTCCCTGTGAGGGATCCGAGCCCAGGGCGTCCTCATCCCTTGCAGGCGGGAGCATTTTGCTCCCCATCAGTGCCAGTCGGACTCGCACAGTCGCGGGTCCGCGGGTCAGGGACAGCCCACTGCGTGTGCCACGGTGGAGGGGCCAGCCGCAGACATGCCCCGCCGAGGGCAGCGCCGTGGGCTCCCCCGAGCCCCCCGGCCTGGCCAGGAGGCGATGCCCGGCGGGAGGCGGGCAGGGAGGCGGCGGGGCGGCTGCTCCCCGGGGCGCTGCAGCCTTGGCACCGCCGCCGTGGCTTTGGGTGGCCCCGGCCCACCCAGCCGCGCCCGGGGCTGCTGCCTGCCCGCCAGACACCGCGCTCGGCTTTAATTAGCAGGGTGGTTTAATGAACGGCAGCGCGGCTGCGACCGCGGAGCCTTCCTGGCTGAGCGGCCGCGGTTTGTTATGGCTGTATCCGCTTGTCCCCCTTGGCACCCTGGGTGCCCCCTCCTCTTCCTCGTGGGGAGCGGGGCCCTGCGACTGCAGGGGGACCCAGCCCTTCGCACACACCAGAGAACCCACATCAGAGGGAGCGGGTGGGAGCACCCCAGCACGCAGGAGCGATGCCAGGGAGCTGGGAATGCCTGGCCTTGCCAGGTCTCTGCCGGAGGGCTGCTGGGGATGCCGCTCCCCCTGAAAGATGCTTCCCTTGATACCGGCAGAGGGGTGAGGGACGCCCCGGGGTTTGCTGCTCTGTCCCCTCGTGCTGCCCCATCCATGGGCAGACATGGAGCATCACGCTGCAGTCGTGGGGCTGGAGGCGTTTATCTATTCTGGGAAGCCTCTGAGAGTGTTGTTAAATGGAGCATCGCCAAATGGCCACTGCGGAGGGGTTGGTGCTTCCTGCCCCGCCAGGGCTGGAATTGCCATTCCCAGCACGCTGGGTGAGCGGCCCCTGCCCTCGCAGGGGGAACGCGGCTTCCCCTGCGCTAACGAAGCCCCCGGGAGCACAGGCAGCTCGAGAGCCTGCGATCAAGAGACAAAAGCACTTGTTGAAAGAGGCAGCCAGGCGGGAGCAGCTCCAGGCACCTCTCCGGCTCGTCAGGCACGGAGCAGGGCGCTCGGACGCGCAGCATCGCTGGCACCTCACCTCCTAATTGGTGACCCCCGGCTGGAGGCTGCAATTAGAGCTGCAGCCCTCCCCTCCACTGGGACTCTCATTAAGCACCTCTGGATGGATCCCGCGGGTTGCGGGAGGCCGAGGCGCGGTGACAACGCTGCCGGCATGTGTGCACCGCGCTGCCCACCCTCGCTGGAGCGGGAGAGGAGTGTCAATTTGTAGCTGCACTAATTGGCCTCTCCGCTGTTGAGTTCTGTTGAGTGGAGAGCAGGGAGGTCGGCGGATACGGGGTCATCCTCCTCCTCCTCAGAGCAGAGGGTGCCTGTCCCCAGAGGCTTCTGGTTTGCTTTTATTCCCTTCCCCGAAGCAGGTTTTGCAGCAAGCAAGCTGCCACGGTGATACTGCACCTTCACATCTGGAAAGAGGAAGGATTCAGCAGCTAGAAGGGAAAAAAAATTCCCCTTGCTGAGTATTGGGGCCAGATGCTCACAGTTTTGGTTACACTGAAGCCTATTTTACCCTGTCCAGCTTAATGTTATTTTTCATAATTTACAGCTAAGCAGAATCATGACACAACTCACTAAAATCACCTTCTGAATGTGCCATTTTGTGAGACCTGAAAAAGGGGAAAATCAGTAAAATCTGCAAGTGTAGACTCACCTCTCCACACCAGGTTAAGTAGGATGAACCAGCCTCCTTTAGTGCATGTGGAGAGCTGAGGCTTTGCTGAAAAATGGGGATGTTGGTGTAGAAACCTGGGCCTGTAGGTAGGGAGCAATGGTCCAGCCCCAAAATTACAGCACTGATGCAGCACACTGGAAGAAGCTGGTGAAACACAGCATCCATCTCTCCCCTCCATCCAGGCATCAGATGGCTCCTGTTGCTGAGCTGAGATACCCAGCTCGCTGTAGGAAGCCAGTGGCTGCCAAGGACAGATCCTGGTGGCAAACAGCATCTTGGCTCTTGCCGTGGCCAGCACTGGCAAGGCTACCCCGTGGGGTGGGCTGTGAATATGGCCCAGCAGCTCCCTGCTCCCAGCCTCAGATACCTGTCTGTTCCCCTCCAGCCACAAACCCTCCCCTGGACCAGAAGGAGGGAAAACGACATGCTACGATTTGCAGATTTGGTGGAGATAAATCCCCCATGGAAGAGTGGCTGGAGATGCCAAGGCCGACAGCGCCAGGCCGTGTGTGCTGTGAGGGCCCTGTCTCGCACTGTGCCCACTGCCCTGGCACTGGGACTGTCCTGCTCCTGGGGAGAAGCTGGGAAACCCCCTCCTGCCCTGCTTGGGGGTGGCAGAGGGCCAGGCTGATCCTGTAAAACCCTAAGGGTGGATCACTCCATGGGCAAAATCATCTCAGATGAAGCGTGGGAGGAAGAGCAGAGCAGTTGTGCAGGCGGGGTGGGCACTCATGTAGTGAGAGGGTTTGGCCTCAGCTGCTGGGAAGGGCAGCAGGCTCAGTCCCTTAGCTCTGGAAAGGGCAGAAGGGATGGAAAGGACAGCCAGCTCCCAGGAGACCGTCAGCAGGGAGTGATGTGATGGGCAGCAGCCCTCCCAGGATGACGCTGGGCGGGATGCGGGGCGGAAGCGCTGCTGGCTCTCACAGCCTGTGAGCTGAAAGCTGAGAGGAGCCCAGGAAGGGGGAAAAAACCCCTGACGTGTGCCATATTTCATAACAGGAGATGTGACACCTTAATGGGCTCTGTGATATCAAAGAGGACAGGAAGCCTAAACCTGTCCACAGCACATGAAACCCAACAGCAACAGGCGGTCCCATCACCCGCTCCCGCCTCCCCCAGGGACAGAGCCCACACAGCTCCGGCTCTTGGCTCAGCCCTAGGGCACGGCCATGCAGGGGAGCCCGGCCTGCAGAGCTGTGCCACAGCAGCAAAACAGGGTTCTCAGTAAAACCCCACGGTGCCCGGGGCCAGGCTCTGGTGGAGGGCGGGCTGGGAACGCGTCCAGCGCTCAGGGCCGCAGGTGCGGCACCGGGAGTGGTGGCCAGAGCTGTATTTCTCTGTTGCAAAGTTGAGCGGTAAATCCTGGACAGAGGATCTCACTGAGGCACCAAGGGACAGGGACTGACAAAATTTATGGCCTAAAGGTGGCAGAAACGTACCATAAGTACAAGAGGTGTGCAGGAGAGCTGGCCCCTGCACTTCCCAAGGGGAGGCTCATCCCCTCTCCTGTCCTCTCCTCTCATTTTGGTTTGGCAGCCAGTGCTCATTGCTGTTAAAACATCCCCAACTCTGAAAGGAGCCAGTACCTGTCTCTGGAAGTACCAGGGAGGGCCGTTAAAGGTAATAACCATCAGCACCAGTGGCATCAGGAATAAGCGAGAGTTGAGAGCTGGAGTGGTGACATCGGCAGCCCTGTCACCACCATCCAGGCTTTGCTGCCCATGGTCAGCCTCTCCCAGAGTTTAGTCCCCCTGGCCACATCCCACATCGCTTGCCATCGATCCTCACCGGGACCAAGCCCTTTGGCTGCTCACACACCACGTTTAAGGCCAGAAAAGCTGATTTCAGCTGTGTTAGCACTTACGCCGGGCAATAAATCTGCGGCAGTCGCAACTTCTCTGCCAAGTGACACCAGTGGGGGCCAGAAGGCTGTGACAGAGGGTAATGTGAGAGCTGAATTGCCAGCCCTTTATGGGGGGCACTGGGATGGTGCTGGGATGCAGGCTGCAAGCACACTGGGATTTCATTGCAGGTAGGGAAAACGAGCATCTGTACTTCTGAAGAGTGGCCAAGGAATCAGAGGATGTTACCAATGGGCTGAAGAAGGAAAGGGAAGGGTCTCCTGGGAGGATTAACCTGGCATTTGATCCCACTTATACCCCAGGTGTGCCAAATCTATGGGCATGGGAAGAGAACCCAAAAACAGGTTCAAAGGGACAAGGTGGGAAATCCTGTCGGAAAGGTGAAAGAATAAAAGCAGCTGAAAGTTTACCTAATAAAAATTAATCCAGGAATTAAACATAATAATAATTATAATGAAGAAATTAAAGTTCTGCTCTTGACTTCACTTTGGGACTATGCCTTGATGGGGGATTTAAAAGCCACGTATCTTTCTCATTTGAGAAATGATTTGCAAACCTGTGACCTTACATATCACACGAGGCATCTGTGTGTACCACACACCTGGCTTTCCTGGGCACAGTTGATGCTTCTGCCTGGAAACCACATCGGGAGCAAAATCTGTGTCTGGGAGTGGGCACAGACACCACAGCACGATGGGGCAGCTACAGCTGTGTCCTCGAGCCAAGGACAGGAAAACACAACTCCAAAAAGGAACGTGCTCCTCTAGCCCAGCCAGACTCGTGAGCGCCAACAGCAGAGCCCCGCTGAGCTCATCCCAGCAAAGATCATTTCCAAGGTCTGCACGTTCAAAAGTCCCAGCAAGGAAGAATAGAGCCATGGAAGAGATTCCAGGAGGGAATGTGGACCCGGCAGCGCTTCTGCTGCAGGGGCTGGGAGAGGCGTGCTGTTTGCTCCAGCACTGGGATTGGTCTGGGGTGGGACAGCAGCAGAACTCAGCTTCCAAAAACCCCAAGGATCACCCCTTGTGCGACAAGTCAAAAAACCGCGGACACAGCCCGGCTCGGCCGCACGCACCCACGGCCACGCGTGGGCCCCGGGGCACAGCCTTGGGGGGCGAGGGGGATGGAGAACGCGCCTGGAAATGCAAACAAACGGGACTGACAGCACACCTGGAAATGCAAACAAACGGGACTGACAGCACACCTGGAAATGCAAACAAACGGGACTGACAGCACGCCTGGAAATGCAAACGAACTGCGGCGCTCGGCGCGGGCCCCGCGTGGGCTGAACCGCCGCGACCTCTGGTGGGCACGGGCGGCACCCGCGGGGCCGTGACCGGAGACACCTTCAGCGGGACCCGGCTGGCAGCCCGGCCCCGACACCTCCACTGCTCCTGCTCGCCCCTCAGGAAAGGTTTTCCGCTGCATCCCGCAGCATTTAAAAGTGTCTGGGCTTTAATGCCTGCGCTGCTCCCCGCTGAGTTGTAAATAATTTTTCCCAGCACTGAATGTTGTTTACCAACATGTTATTGGGGACTTCTTTTCCAGAGAGGGATGCGGCTTGGACACGGATGGCGACAGCTCAGCCGGAGCTCTGGACTGCATTCAGTGGCTGATCAGACGCTCTCTGAAACTCATTTACAAAATTTAGAGGGAAACGTCGCAGTTTAGAAACAAAACATTGTCTCCCCGCTGTTTCAGTATTTTATTTACTGTTGTTCTGTGTTCTATCCCAGTTCCACGTACCAGCTCCCAGAGCAGGGTTTGGATGCGGGTTTGGCGCACACCCTGCACGTCTCAGTACCTACAGTGTTACACGTCACTGTGCCTGCTGGGAAGGTGAGAGGGCTCAGCTCTGCTCTGTGAGACCCCACCTGCAGTCCTGTGTCCAGCTCTGGGACCCCAGCGTAGGGAGGACATGGACCTGTTGGAGTGAGTCCAGAGGAGGCCAGAAAGATGCTCTGAGGGCTGGAGCACCTCTGCTCTGGAGACAGGCTGAGACAGCTGGGGTTGTTTAGCCAGGAGAAGAGAAGGCAGACCTTAGAGCCTCTTCCAGTGCCTAAATGGGCTACAAGAGAGCTGGAGAGGAGCTTTTGACAAGGGCATGGAGGGACAGGACAAGGAGGAATAGCTTCAAACTGACAGTGGGCAGGTTTAGATTAGGTACTGGGAAGAACTGCTTCCCTGTGTGGCTGGGGAGGCACTGACACAGGTTGCCTAGAGAGGCTGTGACTGCCCCAGCTCTGGACATCTTCAAGGCCAGGCTGGACGGGGCTTGGAGCAACCTGGCCTAGTGGAAGGTGTCCCTGCCTATGGCAGGGGGTTGTAAGTAGGTAATCTTTAAGGTCCCTTCCAACTCAAACCATTCCAAAACTCTGTGATTTTATGTCATGCTCCCTCAGTCTCCTGGGATCCAGAGAAAGCCCCAGGCGACAAATTGTGTCTCTTGCCTGTGGATGCTCAGACACACAAACTGGCTGCTGGGGTGTCACCCGAGATGCAGCAGTGCTGCACCGTGACGCTGGGAAATTACACAGTCAACGGAACAGCTCTAATGAGAAAATGAACCAGACATCATATGGTGTTGATTTAGTGCTCAAATATGAAGAATAGGGGAAAGGGAGGAAAATAATGCCAAGCCAACCTCAACCCCCCAGGAGTTTATGAAGGCGTTTTGTGCCACCACGCTGCTCTTACCCCGAGGAGCAGGCAGTGCTCCTCCCCGGGCCCTGCAATCAATCTGCTTTCGGCAAACCAGAATCAAAGTCCCCAGCTCTGTTAAGAGCCACCTCTTGTGGTGTCTTAAACGCCTGAGCAACTCCACACTGCTTTGTGAAAGGCTGGCGAGGCCGAAGGAAACGAGAGCGTCATCCAGTGTGACGCCACTGAGCCTTGCCCCGCAGGAGCTGGAACCGTGCCTTTGTCATCTGAGGCACCTGAGCAGCTTCCAGAAGTGTGGGCATCACCCTCGGAAACTTGAAATCTTCACACTGTGTTCCGAAAATTATCTTCACGCTGTGCTCTAAAAATTGTGTGTTTGGGATGCTGTGAGAGCTGGAGAACGCGACAGACTGTGACCACCTTTCATCTCCCATGGCTACAAAAACTAAACAGCCCTTGCAAGGAGTCCCAGGGTACATAAAAGTGAAGCACAGCCCACAGCCAGGCTCCAGGCTGTTACACTGGAGTAGGTTTCCTAAGCAATGCAACCCCAAATCTTCCCTGTACCAGGGTGGCTCTGCCCTCCCTGAGGTGATGGCTGCAAGGAGCTGCAGAAGGCTCTGGATTTTAATCAGACACCCAAGTCTGCAAACCACTCTGTTAAACTATTCTATTAAAACTTTTACAAAAATTCCAGTCTCCCTTGAAATGCTCTGTGACCAAGGGCGTCCTGTTGCCCAGTCAGCCTGCTTGGGAGAAACACAGGAGTTCAGCTAAGGCCATCCTGTGAACTGAAGCTGATTGAGAACTCTGAGCCATCAGCAGCCTGTAGAGTTTGAATCACCCACATTGAGTCCCCTCAGTGAAGGCAGAGGCCGACCTGTGTTTGGAGAAGATGTAATTAGAAGAGATCCCAGATCATTAACTTCATTACTGCAGCTGTGATTAATGCAGCAGCAGCAGCGTGGAGCATCACCAGGGAGGATGGATGCGGGATCCCAGCCCGCCAATGATTTCCCACCTCCAGGAGCTGCTCCTGGTGGCTGGAAAGGGAACTGAAATTGGTTCCCAGCCACAGAGCCCCATGATCCGGTTGCAGGGTTGTAGAGTCAGTGGAGTGGTGCTGGGGACAGGGCAGCCTCGGGTCTGGGGCTGTTGGGGTTGTGGACCCTGCATGTCTGTCCTGAACCATCACCTGTGCCCTCCTGCTGTCATCAACAGCCCTTGATTTTCCCTACAGATGGACACTGCCATGCTTGGTTAGCACACAGGACACTGCATCTCATATATAATACTCCAGGCATGTCACAGGGGTCTGCCTGGGAATTTTTTCATTCCTTCCCTGGCTGTGCTGTTGTGTGTGGTGGCCACACAGCAACTCTTGGCCGCTGTCACACAGCTCCTGCTATTCCTACTGCCATCAGCGGCTCCCCCTCCCTCTCCCCAGCTCACGTAGCTGTGTGTGCATCCTGATGGGATTTCTCCTTTAATAACTGAATTAAGATGCCAGCAGCAAGTGCTGCTGAGGGACAGAAGGAGCCCGAGGGGCCGTTCCTGGAGGCAGGCGGTGGGGCCGGCCGGGCTGCAGGCAGAGCCGGCTCCTCCTCCGAGATGCTGAAGGTGGCAGCATGCACCGGCAAAAGCGAACCGGCCGGCAGCGAAGCTCTGCTCCCTGCAAAAAGCATCGGGAGTTTATAGGTTTATCTTGCTGTAGACCAGGAGCAAAAATAAATAAGCCCCAAAGCTTGCCCACGCTGGCCTCATAAACCCTGGGAACAGCCACGTGCGTGCAGGTGTGTTCACCCGTGGGGCAGAGCAGGGGTTGACACAGCTCACCTGTGCACACACAGTGCCTGCGTGGAGCTTGTGTTGATGGCTGCCTTGTGTTGCTGTACCTTGCACGTTCTCTGGACACGCTTCTTGCTTGGAGTGTTTCATTGAGCCGATTTGCAGCAGCTTTGCTCTGCCCCTGGACAACCCAGCTGCCTCCTCCCTGCACAGGCCTTGTGGGCAGAGATTTTGGGTGACCCAAAAGGCAGAGCCAGGGAGAGCACCCCACATCCCAGCTGGCACCCAGAGGGTCAGTGCCACCAGGGGGGTGATGGGGCGGCCGCAGGTGACAAGAAGCGACGCCTCTGGCCCGTAAATCAATCAGGAGGGCAATCAGGCACATAGTGAGCGGTGTTTGTGTTGCACCTGCCAGGCTGATGGAAATTTTCCATGCTGCAAAATTTATGGCAAATACGGTTTGGGCTTGGGATTGTTTTTTGGTGGGGGGTTTTCACGGCGTTAACAGCTTTGCTCTGTTGGGAGGGTGATTTCAGACAGGATTGTTCTCAGTGGGCCGCAATTTTCCCAAAGGAAAGCCTCTCTGGCCGTTCCCAGGGCTAATTTACTGTGAGCTGTCGCAGGCAAGGATGCTTCCTCAGGCCTGAAGAGGTGAAGCTGTGATGGGCCATGAGGATGCAAAGTGTGGGTTCTGTAAAACCCGGGCTCTGCGGCAGGAGAGCCACGGCCTGACGGGAGCCGAGGGACAAAATGGCTCATAATTGCCAAAGTTCCATTAGGGCTGATTACCACTGTCCCCCCTGGGTTATTATCTTCTGCCCCTGGGGGCTGGGGAGCCCCAGGCAGTGGCTGTGCACTGGCCATGGCTGAGGCTGGGCAAGGGGGGTCCCACCTGAGTCTCTGCGCTCACTCACCTTGGCAAAAATAAGGACAGTTTTACTATAGTCTTGTTTATTTTACTTTGCTTGTAACTTGGGTGGAGGGGAGGTTTCCTGGGAAGGCACTGCTCCTCCATGTGACCTCCCAGGGCACTGTTCCTCCAGGCATCCCAAGGAGAACCAAAAGCACAGCTCAGGGAAGCTCCACACTCACCCCAAATTCATGTGTTTCATCTGGAAAAGGAGCTGCCACTTCCCAGCCTGGTCTTCCATCAAGAAATGCTCCTTCCAGCTGGTCTAGTGGAAGGTGTCTCTGCCCATTGCAGGGGGTTGGAACGAAATGAGCTTTAGGTACCCTTCCAGCCCAAACCATTCCAGGATTCTGTTATTCCTCCAATCCTGGGGCGGGTGTAGGGCATTTATTTGGTGCTGTAGTTGCCTCAGTGATTGTGTGGCACACGATGATGGAGAAGGGGAGGATGCTGGCCTAAATAAACTGGAAGGAAAGCAGTGGTTTCCTGCAAAGGGCCAGGACCAGAAGCAGAGGCATTGCCCAGGGAGCAACACGGGGAGCCCAGAGCATCCCCACAGCCCCAGGCTGCTCTGCACCCAGGGGCTCCTGGCAGAGAGAGAAAGGGGGAAAGAAATGCAATGCAGCTGGTAATTTCCCTGACACTGGCTGAGGATGAAACCATCCTCCTAATTAATTGCAATTGTTTTTGGACAAAGCAGGAAGGAGGGAGGGAGAGCTGCCTCTGCTCACTGAAGTGGGAAGCAAGAGCCTCTGGATGGAAATTTGGGTGCTGAAGGAGCTGCAGCTGTGGCTCAGGTGCCCCTGTAGCCCGGGCAGGGGCTGGAGCCAGAGGGAAGGGCTGGGAGGTGGGCAGGAGCTGGCACCTCTCCCCACAGTGGATGGGGGTGGCCGGGAGATGCCCAGTTCATTGTTCCCGGATCCGGCCAGGCCACAGGATATCCTGGAGGATATCAGACTGTCAGACCCTGCATCTGCAAGGGGTGGGGTGGGGAGCATGACTGGATTGGACCCACTATGAATGGGGCACTTGGGTTGATTTTTCTCTCAAAAAGCCACTTTAAACGGGGCTGAGGCTGTGAGGACATCGCAGCGGTTTGGAGCGAAGCGGGAAAACTGCCTTGATTTGCTGTCATCTGTTGGAAGGTTAAACCCCAGGGGTTATGGTGACCTCTGACGTTCTGTGGGTGTTGGGTGAAGGAGGAGGGTGGAAAAAGCAGAGCCAGCAAGCAGCAGGCTGGAGGCAGGGGAAGTCTCCCAAGGTCTGATAAGCCCCGGGGACACGGCGGTCCCGCTCTATCTGCCCCGCTGGGTCTGGCTGGCGCCGGCTGTACCTTGGCAAGGCCACCCCCCCCAGTGCCACCAGCCCCCGAGCCCCGGGACATTTTCTGCAGCACCCCAGAGTGCACAGCAGCACCCACAGCCCTGGGGCTGGAGATGGACCCGGCCTGCCACGCGTGGCCCTGGCATCTTGCCATCCCACCCGTATCGAGCTGCTAAAAATAATTGGGAGGCAGCAGAGAGGGCAGAGGGTACCAGAGCCTGCCCAGCCTGGCTCCACAGGCTCGCTCGGGCACGTGGGGCTGAACGGGCTGGCCACGCTCTTGTCCCAGGGGCCTGCTGAGGGATCTGCCTTTCCCCATCCACCCTGCAATCAGAGCGAAAAAACCTCCCCAGAGCTGCCAGCCCCGGTGTGATTTCCTCCCATCTGCTTTCCCAGCAGTGGGACACTGCAGACAGAGATGGAGCTGATCCTGCCACCAGCGCTGCCAGTGGCCTTGGCCACATCCCTGCAGCTGCACTGCTCACCCGAGCCAGGAGCCCCCCGGAGCCCTCCCTGCAGGTGCTGCCCCAGTGCCTGCCTGGTTCCCTTTGGGGCTTTCTTGTGGGTTTGGGGTTTTTCCTCAGGGCTCAGGCAGCAGGTGGGAGGGGGAGCACAGCAACCCCACGCCTGTGCCTGTGTGGCAGCACCCACAGTGTGGGAGCACAGCTCACGCCTGCCCACGCACCACACTCCTCTCCAGCTCCTGCTCCTGCTCCGCTGGAACACTGGGATAATATTCCTTGGCTTTGCCTCTGTCTCTAACAGTGGCTGATTGAAACTGCTGAGGCATCTCAAACTCAAGGTGCCCCAGTGAGCACCAGAAATATGTATTTTTATCCTATTTGGGTTATCACTTGGCTGCTCATTTATTATATTTGCACCCCAAATATATGCACGAGGGAACTTAAGGGAGTGCAGAAACCAGGATTGGGTTTCTCCAGACCACAAGTCGAGAAAAACTATCAGGAAAGGAGTTTTTGGCAAAAATGGAGATATAAAAACTTCAGTCGGGCTTGGCAGGCGAAAAGGGCAACTGAATTGGGTAAAATATTTCATTTTGGATCCTGACTTCCCTCTTTAAATTGCACTGGAGTACATTTGGGGAGGAGATGTCAGTACAGAAAAAGTGTAAAATCCTCCTGATTTTACACAACCAATGTGACTTGGGGGGTGGGGTGGGGAAGTCTTTTTTTGGGGAAAAAAAAAAGTCTTTTGGGGAAAAAAAAAAGTCTTTTTTTTCTTGGGGGAAAAAAAAAAGTCTCCTAAAAAAATGTGATGAACAAAACAGAGATTGCTGAAATGTTTGACTGGACGTCACTCTGCCTATTTCTGTGCGAGAAGAGAGAAAAGAAGAGCAGAGCCCCCTCTGTGCCGTGACTCGGTCGGGCTGCCCGGTGCTGCAGCAGCTCCGGCCCCAGCGCGGCCGTCGGTCCTGCCGGGGTGTCCGTTGGTCCAGCCGGGGTGTCCGTCGGTCCTGCCGGGGTGTCCGTTGGTCCAGCCGGGGTGTCCGTTGGTCCAGCCGGGGTGTCCGTTGGTCCTGCCGGGGTGTCCGTTGGTCCAGCCGGGGTGTCCGTCGGTCCAGCCGGGGTGTCCGTCGGTCCTGCCGCTCCCCTGGGGCCGTGGCATCCTCCAGCAGCTCCTGCCAGCGGCAGGGGATAATACCCAGCTTTTAAGGGATGAAGCGCGCCGGGCAGGGGAGCTGGTCCCGGCTGCCGGAGCGATTCCTCGTCAGCATCTGTCAGGGAAGATTAATGCCTAAGTAGGTTGTGGGCTGGCTTCCAGCAGCATTTTTAATAATCAGATGCTGCGCGCCGTTTGAGCAGCCCGTGGAAATGAAGTTGCCTCGTTACCAAAAAGAAACAAATATGTTGACGTGAAGTGGCTCATTTGCTGGGGATGTTAAAGCTGGTGACAGCCCCCATTCACACCTAGGGGGCTGCTGACAACCCCCAAACCCTCTCCTGGGCTGCAGCATCGCCTGTCCTGGCTCAGGGGACAGGGGAGGGATGTGCAACGAGCACAGTTCCTACAAAAAATGTAAATAAGGCCCCCAAGCTGACACTTGCAAGGCCTTGCAGATTAAAAAAAAAAAAAAAAAAGAAAAAAGACCAAATTCCTGCCCCCCAGGGAAGGACTCTGGCTGGGTGTGGGTTTGGGGGCTGGGAGCCCACGTGCTGGGATTGTGCCTCGGAGCATGTCCATGGCTCTGGTAGCACCACTGGGGGAAGTGTCTCCTCGTGACTCATCAGAAACGTCAGCAGTCGGCAGCATTTGGAATATGGTGGAAAACGGCTCTTTTTCATCTGCTGGCACTCAGCACCAAACTGCTGCCTGATGCTGCCATAAAATCCGTGTTGCTCTGGAGTTTGCACTTCATTTTCCTCTACCTGCAGAGAAAAGAAGCTGTTAGAGGAGGAAATGACAGATATATCCATGTGCAGTGCTCTCACAGCAGATCACCCGTTCTCACCCCGCAGGGTGCTGTGCTGCTGGCACTGGGACTCAGGGAGCAGAGGGCAGGACCTCACACACCCAGCCACGGGGGCCAGAGGGGCTTGGACACGTCCTGCAGCTTCACTGGGGCTGGAGACCCCGAGCCAAACCATCCTCATCTTCCTGGAGGCTCTCCTGGCACCGGCCCAGCATTAAACGGGAGCTTAACCATGCGAGAGGCCGGGCAGGATATTAATAGAGCCGGGCGGAACGCGCCGCTTACGGGGCCCGAAATAGGCTGCGAGACCAGGGGCTGCCTGGACGGGGCTGCCCTGGCCAGGGGAGCTCCCCAGAAGGGTGGCAGGGCAGGGCCAGCACGCCTGGAGCTGGGCTGTGTGGGGAGCAGCCGCAGGCACGGGGCAGCACCGGGCCCTGGCCCTGTCCTGGAGCAGCGAGCACCGACCTTTCCCCGGCAGTGAAAATGCATTTTCCTCCCCGGCATTACACAAAGGCTCTGTGGGTGCCCCAGGCTGACCCCCATAAGAGGATTACCAGGCTATTAGTGGATTGGGACAGTGGGGAGGATGTTTGGAGAAACTTGCTCTCCGACCCCTCAGAAAGCAATGCTCACAGAGTCAGGCAAGGCTCCCCATCCCTGTCCCCATCCCTGTCCCCATCCCTGTCCTCATCCCTCTCAGCCAAAGGCCACTGGCAGAGATGAGGACAACTGCAGGGCACATTCTCCAGTTGGCTGCAGCTGGCACTCAGAGCCCTGTGTGGGCTCACAGAGATGAGTTACTGGGATTGGGATTTGCACTGGGCCAGCCTGAGCCCCCACACACCTGCAATCTGACTGTGGGACATTGCCAGCTCACTGGGAAAGCTCCTTCCCCTGGAGCTGGAGTGATCCCAAAGACTTACATTTATTTAACCTGAAAACGTAGCAGGCTGGAAAGAAATCTGGGAGAGGTATCGACAGCAAAATCCCATTATTGGCCATGAAAGATGCATGTGCTGTAACTGCCTGGGAAGGGCAGGGCTGGCATCCCTGCAGCCGCTGCCACTCGCCTGGATGGGCACCCTCAGCGCTGGTGGGGGCAGCACTGGCAGCTCAGCAGGTGCCTGTTTTGTGCCAGGACACAGAACAAACCCCTCCTCGTGCCCTCGGGGAGCAGCCCCCACCCCCGTGCTGTGCTCAGCAGGCTGGCAGGAGCCAAGTGTGCCCAGCTACGATGCCCAGGGTTAGAAATCAAGGCACAAGCCAAAGCCACGCTGCCTCTGCGCTTGCCCTTCCCTCGTGCTGATCCCACCCAGCCCCTGAAATCCCTGAATTGACTTGACATTTGGGGTCGTTTGGGGATATTTTCCCACCAGCTCCCGGGGGGGGGAGGAATTCCAGGTTAATTCATTTTGGCTCAGCACTGCTCCCAGTGCCGGTTCCCATCGCCTTCTGCTGCTCTCATGAGGCAGAACTGGAGCCACAAAGATGGAAAAAATGGTGAAAACTTCGTGCTGGTGGAAAGCCCTTGGGAAGGGTGGGGATGCCCCAGAGCAGGCCTTTATTATGGCTCCAATTGGTTGGTGGTTGTTGTTGGAGCCAGAGTGGGGGGCTCTGTGGAAGTGAGACCTTGGCTGTGAGACCACAGAAATGGGGTAACCCCCTTGCCCAGCCAGCTCCTGCCCCAAACACGGGGTGCTGTGGGGTCTGAGAGGCGCTGCCTGGCTGTGTGTCCTGCCAGCAATGGTGCTGACTGTTCTGGTGGCTTTGTCACCCATCTGTGACACCCAGGCTGTGCTCTGGCTCGAGGCTCAGCCCCATCTCCACCCCTCTTCCCAGATGAGGGGGATGGAGATGCACCTGAGCACAGTGAGACTCTGCTCTGCCAAAACACCTTTTGGGGTCAAATGGACCCAGCTACGAGCCCAAACAGGGGATGTTTCACCCCAAAAGCAGCTCCATCATCTCAGCATATCCTGGGAGCTGCTCCACACGTGCATTCACGTGTTAAATCAGCACCCAGCTAATTACCTCCAGCAATAAGGAAACCCTGTGTTTGTAGTGAGTGTGTGCTTTAAAATGATGTTTTACACAACATAAAAGGATTATTTTATAATTAGCTGTCTTCTAAACCCTGGCCTATTGAAATTAGGATATTAAACCATACACCGTTCTCTGCTTTTTAAATATCATCTGGAAGTTGATTAGTTTTGCATTACTAAAGAGGAACCCATTGAAATATTTAATCATCATGAGACCTTTTTCAGAGAAATGTTAACATTTGATTTTGAAATTTTTTTTCCCCGGTAATTACTCTAGCTTTGCTTACACCGAAAAAAGATTGTTGAAGCAATTTTCCCACAACGAAGGGATCAAAATAGCGCTGTGCTTAACACCTGGAGCATCCTTCTGTGCTCGCTGTCTGGCACAGCTCCAGGTGGGAGCTCGTGCTGCTGCTGCTGCTGCAAGCCCAGCGACCACCCTCAGGACAGGATGTGATGCCCCAGGGAGGGGAGCTTTCCTTTGCCAAGGTGTTGATCTTGGCTCCAGGAGGAGTAGGTGGAAAGGAGATCAGGTAATATGCCCCAGGGGATGGATGATTTTCTGCAGAGTGAGGAGAGATTTGAGGACAGGCTGAGCTGAACTGCAGCCCGTGCCAGCAGGATGCTCAGAGAGCTGGAGCATCACTCTGGGACACACGAAACAGCACGGGGATGTGGGACCCCCTGCTCACAGAAAGGGACCATGGGAGTTTCTGGGTGTTAAATCCCAAAGGAGAAGCCTTGGGGGGGAATGGTTTTGCCCTTAAAACTGCACAGAATTGCACGTGGGCACAAAGGGCTGAACCATCACCGTGGGTGCCAAACTGCACCGTCCATGCAGGGGTGGCACAGGGGATGAAGGCCAGAAATGCTCACCCCTTCTGCTCTCAGGTGGAAAGCAGGGGGGCAGAGTCTGAGCCAGGAGGACCACGAGCCCCTGGGAGGAGCAGGATCTGTCCTGCACTGGGTTCTGCCCCCGGCATGGGGAGCAGCTGCCTCCGCTCGGCTTGACTGGCCACGTCTGCAGCCGTGCTGGGAATAAACCAACTGCATTCAGACACACTTGAAATTCATCTCCTGCTCCATGCCAGTCACTGAAAATGATGCATTTGTTGGGAAATGAAGCCAAGAGAGTAGTATCAAGAGCTTTTTTTTTTTCAATATGCCTTAAACGACAAGAACCTTTATTCTACAGCGATGAAATTCTTGCACATTTTGGTCAAATAATGAGGCTAACACTTCTCGCTTCAGGAAAACACTCCTGGCATCAGCCAAGGGGAAATGCACATCTCAGTTTATAATTTCAAGTTACAAATTCGCATGCAAATGTATTTTTAGAAATTTGAAAGAGCTAAATCGTACATTTTTGGCAGGTTTTTACTTGCAAAAGAAATTTCCAGTGTGGATATAGCTTTGTATTAAATTCCAGTATGTTGCTTAGCAAAAAAAATCTAAAATCTGTGGAAAAGCCAAGGAGCTCTGTGAAATGCAGCTGGGTTTTCCCCCAAGGCATGTCCTATCCCACACTGGTGGGACTGGAAGTGTTTGTTCCATGCAAGAAAAATTGTTCCAAGCTGACATTTGTGGGTTGGTTTTTGCAGCCTGTGCATGTGGCATTTGCCCTTAGGTTTGAGGTTAATTTTACCTTTCAGGCAGTTTAGAGTGGTGCTGGTGGCTGCAGTGAAGCTGGGGACCACGGGGAGATGTGTCCACCTCCTCTCCCTGCCCAGTGAGAGGTGGGGTTTTGTGTGGATACCACACTGAAAAGCCCTGAAATATTTTGGTTTTTTACAATATTCCCTTCTAAACAATATTGGGAGAATTTTCCTAATGTTTGACCTAAAGGACCCTAAAAACATTTGTCCTCATCAGAGGTCTATTTATTTTCCCCGTGGAAAGCATTCCCTGCATAACCCAGAGCCACAAAGCCTAAACCCACCATCTGCAGCCCAAAGCTGCTTTAACCGGGAACGAGCCATGTTCTGACCCCAGCACTGCCAAGAGAACTCCCCTCCAAGCAGTGCCTCACTTTCAAAGAACTTCAAATATGCCTTTACAATTCTTCCCCTCGTTTAAATATGTAATTGTTTTCACTTGCAGGAATCTGCTCTGAGATGTTCATGGATGATTTATTGAGTAACTTCTGCTATGCATGTGGAATATTATCCATCAGTCATGGAGAGCTTGGTGCTCCATTCACCACCATCATTTTGCTGACATTTTAATTTGACATCAGCACCCACAGGGCTGGGGAGGGCACTGGCAGGTGTTTTCCTGTGGTTACACACTCTCACAAATGCCATTTGTTCTAAAAAATTGAGGATTGGGGTTGCAAAAGGAAGGCTGTGGGTCTGGGAATCCATCCCAAGGGGCTCATCCCCCAGCCCTGGCTGTGCCATGGGCACACTGCACTGCCTGCCTGGCTTGTCCCTTGCCCCAGGGAGGGGGTGTTCCTGCAGCCCAGAGCACAGCATGGGAAGGGTCCCCCCAACAGAAAAAACTGTCCAGGAATAAGAAGCAGGACTGTTGCTAGGGAACCAAACGTGAGCTCTCAAGTCCTTCTTTCCCTACGGGAGTCCAAGAGAAATCCCCAGGTTTCAGGTCATGTGCAAAGAGGCTCTGGGCTGGCAGCTCCTGGGGGATGCTGGGACTTGGCAGAGCCAGTCACATGGAGAAGGTAGTGGCAGATCGTGGTGAAGGATGGAGAAGGTGATGGAGGATGGAAAGGATGATGATGGGGCAGGGAGAGGGCAGCAGTGCAGGATAGGAAGGACAGTGATGGAGAATGGAGAAGGAGACGGTGGAGAACTGGAAGAATGGATGGTGGGGGACTGAGAAAGCAGTGGTGGAGGAATGGGAGGATGATGATGGAGGATGGAGAGGAACTAACTGGAGAAAGCAAAGCTGAGTTGGTAACAACCGAGGGCTGTGGCTGGGGTCACTCACTTGGCCCAGCAGAAAGTTGGTTGTGTTTTACTGCACTCTCGTGCCAGCACACATTATTTATGAGCCTCCAGCTTTCCTGTGTCATTAGGTCTGAAAAAGGTGTAAAGGATGGATCAGAAGGCTGAGAGCTCTCCTGGCCAGCGGGAAGGGGTGTGCAACCATCACCTTACCAGTGACTCCCCACTGGTCACCCCACGTGTCCTGGGACTGCTGCCAGGGCCAGAGCACTGTGTGGCCCCACTGCAGCCACCCTGGACCCAAATTCAGTCAGCCTGCCAAGCACAGATCCCTCATCCTCCACAGGGTGCTCTTCCTCACGTCCTTCCTCATGGAACCTCAGTGCTGGTGCCTGGCACGTGTCGTTTCTGAGCCCTGACAGGACCCTCAGCCACGTTGTCTTCCAGCTCGGGACCCAACCGGCTTCTGTTCCTGAACAGAACTCTGACTTTGCCTATTACTTTTTCCTGAAAATATTTCAGCTATTTTCCAGTGCAAAGAGCAGTGCACAGAGAGGCTGTTTTCATCTCCCCAGGGGGCTGAGGAGCTAGCTTGATTTCCGCTCACCAAAATAGCCATGAGATTGCATGGATACACCATTTCTTTACAGGTTGCTTCCCAGCAGGGTTCCCTAGCAGCCAGGGAAAGGAGGCTCCCTGGTGCTGCCCTGTGCCTGGGCTAACACATTTCAGACCTTACAGAGTGCCTGGTACACTGCTTTCTTCCCTCTTTCCTGCAAAGAATTTGATTTTCTAAAACTTCCTGTTCCTTTAGCACTGCCAGTTGTTGAACTGATGGGCTCGTCTTCTCAAGGCATGTTTAAAACGTGCAGTGTGGATAGCAGGATTGTTGCTGGCACTGCGAAATGCCACCTGTATCCTTCTGCATGCAAAGTCAGACGAGGGATTACAGTGTTTCCCAGATTAAGCCATTTTAAAGAATTCAGCAGCACAGGGGGTGCTGGCAACAGCCAGTGCTGAGATTCAGCTCACCCTCACCCAGGGCTGCCAGAAAATCTTGGACTGCAATTTTGGTTACTCTGCAGAACAAAGACATTCATTTATGACCTCCATGGGGTTACTGATCCCAGGGAAGGCGTGGAAGGCTCCAGCTCAGGACAAGGGTGACGGGCAGAGAAAGAGGATGGACATGAAAGCAGGAAACCTTGCAGGTTGATTTTGGGAGAGGAGCCCTGCTCAAGCACAGCAGACCCCACCACTGCTCCCCCACTCTACCCTTGCACTGTGAGGGAGGTGAAGGATGCTCTTCCAGAGTGCCAGTGAGCCAAGCCCAGCTCCCAGGTTCCCAGGCACTGCATTGAACATGGGACACAATCCCCAGCAGCTGCTGCTTGGCCTTCAGCAACTTTTAACAAAGAAGGGGCCAAATTAAACCCCTTCACACTGGAGGACTTTAATGGGTTTTCAAACAAAAAATCCTTCTGCCCTGAGACCTCTCCAGCAGAGTCATGGGCTGCACCCAGCCACTCTTTCCTGCATTTCTGTGGTGTTCAGAGTTCAGCTGGTCTGTCCCCAGTAAAAGCCATTTTGTTGGAGAGGTGCCTCATCACAGCTGAGCCCCATCGGGTGGATGCTCGGAGGGGAATCTGACATCTGGCTGAGGCCCAAGGACTCTAAAGAAGATTTTAGTCTAAAACTCTACATAATCCTGTGATAACATAACCTGAACTTGTTCTCTGAGTCACCCTTTTGCTACCAAATCAACCCAAACTTCACTCATGACCTTTAAGCCCCCTGGACCAGCTCAGTGCTGGGAAAACAAGGGGATGTTTGTGCATACCCAGAGCTGCAATTTAATCCTGCCTGCCCGGGGGAGGAGTGCATGGGACCAGCTTTTCTCTGGAAAATGTAAACCAGCTCCTGCTTCCTTTGGCATTCCTTTTTTAAAGTAGAAATAGGACGAGCTCAGCATCTGGGGAGGACAGTGCTGGGAGGATCCTGTGCCCACATCCCAGACAGGGACCCGGCACAGTGGCCTCCTGCAGCCTTTCCTCACAGCCACCTTCAGCCCACCATGGCCTTCCTCAGAACCAGAGCTGAGCTTTCCACATCCCAGCCTCTGACCCAAAATGTGTATAACCTTTGTAATCAGCAGGGGGAGGGACCCAGGTCCCTCTTAGCTACACCAACTCTCCCTCTCCTTCTCCTGCCCCAGCCACCTTGCTTGATGTTTGCAGCCCTTCTCCAGCCACGGTGCCCATCAGGCACTGCCTCCCTCCCTGTGCCAGGCACCTGCCCGCTCCAGCTCTGGCTTAGCCCTGCCAAGGGATTAGGATTACACACTCTGTCAGGCAAAAACATGCCTGGAAAGAAAGCACTTAGTGTTGTTGTTTGTTTTTTTTTTTTCCTAAGTAGGTAAATATCCCTGTTGAGTGAAATATGAATATCCATCTTCAGGGTCAGGATGGATTTGATGCTGTAAATCTCTCTTCGGGCCAGCTCGCTCCGTGAGGTTTAACCTGGGGTGACCCAGGCTGGAGCATGCCATCCATGTCCCAGGTGCACATGAGTCATACTGACACATCCATCCCTTCCATTCCACCCTGTCCCACCCGCCCTGTCCGTCCTGTCCGTCCCAGAAAGCAAAGGGACTGAAGTGGAGGGAAAAATCAGCTGTGAAACCCAGAGCAGCTGTGGCTGCCCCATCCCTGGAGGTGTCCAAGGCCAGGTTGGACGGGGCTTGGAGCAACCAGGGCTGGTGGAAGGTGTCCCTGCCTGTGGCAGGGGGTGGAATGAGTTCTCTTCACGGTCCCTTCTAAACCAAACCATTCTGTGGTTCTGTGATTCCATGAAATGTTTCCTGTCAGGCTGCTTGGAAGGTCAGTAGCCACTGCAAGTGCCATTTTATTCACAGGATGTTTAAATGTGCTGATTTTTCAGCATCCCAAAGGTAAAACCAACGAAGCAGAGATGTAGAATAAATAATACAGTAAAACAATAATAATAATAAACGTGCTGATGTAGGCAAAGAGCAGGGAACGGGAAGAATTCAGCTCTGGACTCTGCTGCAAACGTGGGACCATCTCATTTGCTGCAGACAGAACATGTCCTGGATTTATTAGGCCCAAAAAGCAACTGAGCACACAAATAATGACTGTGCAAAATGCTGGGACACTTCATCTTCACCCTTGCATTTCCCAGTGGAGATGTCCAAGTGTCAGGCAGGGGAGCTGTGAAAAGTGCCCGAAGGGACAGGGGGTGGGTGAGGAGCACCCAGGGGAGGACACAGCACCCTGGCAGGTCCCAGGGGGTGGGATTAGTGCTGAGAACACCGATTTTGCCGCAGGGGCTGGAGGGGAGGGACACAGTGCAAGCACTGGCATCTCTCAGCAGCAGCCTGGGCAGAGGTTGGGGGATGATGGAGCCAGAGGTGCCACCACCCAGTACTCAGCCCCATAGGCTGGTTTGGGTCTGGGAGAAGCAACACATCACCAGTCAAGATTTCCAGGAATCCCTTCCTTCATTTTGTTTCTCTGGCTGTGCTTTGGCATCCTGGCTGTAACAAGAGTTGATTTTTCTATTTGCTTGCTGATCTTATGGTGTTTCATCTTTGGGGGTTTGCCTTTTTTTTTTTTTCTTTTGTCCTTTTAATCTTGACTGCAAAACCACAAAAACACTCAGAAAAGATGAATGAGATCATCTTACACATCTCTGGACTCCAGGAGCAAAGGCTTCAGGGAGAACAACCACCAGGCACAGTGAGGATCACAATTCACCCCACCAAGAGGCTGCACCCGTGGGGATCCTGCTGCAGGCTTTACAGCCTCAGCAAGAGACCCCAGCACCTCAGCCCCACTGGTTCTGTGGGTCCAGCTGCAGTCCAGCATCACGCATCAGCCTTCCCTAGAGCCAGCAAAAAGCAATAACCACCCAAATCCCAGCAGAGGGAGTGACGGGGAGGTGCATTTCCATGTCATAAAAATGCTCTTCAAATAATTGCTTTCCTTCATTTGCTGACATTTAATGATGGGAAGCCAGGACAAAATTCATTTCGGGGTGAGCCAGTGTGACACTGGGCTCTCAGCTCTTCCACTCCAGTGAAATGAGAAATCCCCGCAGGTGGAGCAAAACAATTCATTCCACACTCAGGACGCTCTGTTTGGTTTTAATATTTAATTGAGGCGAGGTAATTTCACGACCAAAGGTCAGTTCAAAGCCAACATTTGCAGTGTTTCACTTAGAAAAAGGTGACCCAAAAGGCTTTGACTCTTCTGGAAGGTCCTTTATTGACTTTCCTGCCACTCTGGGCCAAAGTGTCGGTGTGAGGGTCCCGCATCCAGCTCTGCCTCCTCCTGCTCTGCCCAAGGGCAGGAGGGGCTGAGGCAGCTCCCACTGGAGGTGCCAACACTGCCTGGATCTCGCTGGCACGTTAGCCCTCATGCACAAGGGGTTTTACACCATATTAAGCCCCCACAAAATGCAGATTTGATCCCCAAAACCCAGCTGATGACATCTGAGCCCTTCAGTGACATCCCTGGGGAGAGAGAGTTCCAAATCACGGGGAGGAGGGGGGAAACCATGACCCTTATTTTCAATGTAGTCCCCAAAATATCTTCCCCAGTGACTCCTGCATTTCACAGCTGATGATGTGAAGAACATCTCCACTCCTTTGGTGCCTGTTCCCAGCCCCTGCCTCCTGCCCAGCGTGTTGGGATCAGTGGTGCCTCCTCTCTGTTCAGAACAGTGTTCCCAATCACAGCAGAGGGCAGTGTCCAGGGCAGTGTCCCTGTGCAGGAAGGGCTGTCAGGGTGCTCAGGGCTGGGCTGGCCATCACCATGTGCAGCACCCACCCTTTGGTGGTGTCCAGCTGCCTCTCACCGTGCCCGTCCTCCCCGGCCGGGCACCGTCTCCTCTCCACCGTATATCCAGTTGCCTGAAGTCCCCGCTCACCGGAAAAAAGATGACATTTTAGAGGTAATTAATATCCAGGGAATATATATCTCTGCTTCCCATGCTTGTACATTTGTAACCTGAGTCTCTCTGCTCACTTTTTTGCCCTCCTCTGCAATGCCCTCTGGGGAGAGCTGAGCTGCAGGGGATGGGTGTGCCTTCCCCTCCCTGGTCCAGCCCCAGCTCAGACCCCACAGGCCCTTTTGAGTCTGTCCTTGTTGGGGAAGGACTGACCCCAAAATCAGCTGAAGGCCATGGTCAGCATCCTGGGGAGAGCTGCCTTTCACCCCCCTGTGGCTCAGTTTTCCTCGTGATTTTTGTCCTTGCCTTAAATCTGAAAGGCATTGGGAGGCTGAACTGGGATGAGCTGAGAAACCCCCAAATGGTGGGGACATTGTGTTTCCATTTAATGAGCCACATGGCTCTGCTCCACCTGCAGAGACACAGCACACAAGTAACACAGGGGAGACTCCTGGGCACCACTCACAGTCCTTCGAACTAAGTGCATCTCCCACCACCCATTTCATAACTCATCTGCTCTGACCAGGGTGATTTATTTGGGCAGAGGCTCATCAAACATCACCAATGCCATGTACTGTACATGGCCTTGAGTGATTTTGCACCCTGAACTCAAAGAAGCTCACCAGGAGGTGGGAGAGGAAGAGTCAGCACCACCAGCAGCCACCTACATCAGTATTACATTTCTCACCTCCCTCTCCTGTCCAGCTGCCAGATACCCAAGTTTGCATTTGCAGCTGGTGGAAACCTGGACACAGACACTACTGTCCAGGAGCAACAGAGTGCTGGGAGTTAGGCCAGGGAAGGCTGAGAGGTGGTTGAGATCCTCCCAGCATCCTCAGGAGGAGGGCAGGAGGAACAAAGAAGTTCTGCTGCTCCACTGACATACAACAGCTACACTGTGGTCAATTTTCACCAAACAAGCAAAGTCCTTTCTAGCAAAGCCAACAGCTGGCAGCTAGGGCACCCAGCTGGGGCAGGGGGAGTGGTGTGGAGGTGCTTCTGGAACAGAGAGCAGAGCGTGAAGATGGGTCGGGTTCCTGGTCCTGGCACAGGACTGCAGGAGATCCTGGGAAAGGCAGCACTGCTGAGGAAAGCACGTGGACCTGGGCACGGCTTCCCCATCCTGCACAGCCTGGCCAGCCTGGCAGTGTGTGAGAGCATCATCCCGTGGCTCACCGGGAAGTGCTGCCTCTGCACCCCCAGGGAATTTACACGAGCACGGCCCGTCCGCTCCACATCCTGACCTTGAACAGCATCCTCGGCGGGCACTCTCCTTCCTTGAGGACACTGGCAGGTGTTGGAGCAGGTACTGCTCCCTGCAAGCAAGTTTTCCACTGGGAATCAGCAATCCTGGGCATTAGGAGGATCAAGTTCCAGGAAGCAGAGCGAGGGGGATGCAGAGCCTGGAGGGCTGGGAGGAGCCAGGTTTGGAACCAAGGGTGGGGAACCAGCAAAGCCCCTGGAATGGGAGTCACAATGCCCAGGTCGTCCTCCTTGCAGTTGCCTCCTGGTTTTAGGACGTGGTGCACCCATCTGTGGGGTGACTGGGTGCTGTGCTCTGGCAGTGCAGGATGGTCACAGGCTCAGCTCAGCTGACTCAGTGCCTGAAAGTGGGATTTCTGCTCCCAAGCCCCACGTTGTTCCCTTGTAAAGCCTGCAGCCAGAAGGGAGCCCCAGGCAACTAAAGGTGCATCAGCCACCCTAGCACACCTCTGCATTCCGAAGCAGTGATTCACACTGCTTTCCTCTTGGGATGATAAAATAAGCCTGCAGTGACTCATCCCAGCTGTGGCTGTCGGCTTCCAGCTGTTGGCATGGAGGGGCACAGCTCCCGTGGGCCAAATCCTGCTTCCCTCCCTCCTCCACCAACCAAGCTGCCTCCTTCAGCAGCAGCTCAGCTGCAACACCTTGCAGCAGAACTGAGGCAGGAGAAATCCCCTCCACCCTGCTGGGGGCAGAGCAGTGTATCAGCTGCTGCATCTCCAAGACATGGGTGTTCTG
The DNA here is from genome assembly GCF_022539395.1 of Myiozetetes cayanensis. Taxonomy (NCBI): domain Eukaryota; kingdom Metazoa; phylum Chordata; class Aves; order Passeriformes; family Tyrannidae; genus Myiozetetes; species Myiozetetes cayanensis. The sequence goes on along the minus strand of NW_026087270.1, from coordinate 17,920,556 downwards.
CCTGCACTGGGGCCAGTGGAGACATCCAGGACGTGGCTCTTGCTGCCTGCCTCCACACAGGGTGCATCTGGCACCTTCTGAACTGGAGATGCTGCTCTCTCTCCTTTGGCCATGCAGGGAAAACTGCAATGCAAATTAATGAAAGATTAAAACCTGAGCAGACCTTAAAACTAGAGACACCCTAAAAACCCCCATGGAGCAACCTGGCTTCTCCTCAATACTCTGGGGAGGCTGTCTCAGCCCCACTCCAGTCTCAGCCAGGCCTGAGAACCCCAGCCGTGTGTCAGGGCTTCACATCTGCAAGCGTGCCCTCCCTGCTGCTCTGGAGCCCCACGGGACACGCCACGATTCCCAGCACAGCCCAGGTGAAGAAGGGATTGCAGTGACATCCCCGTCCCTGCAGGGCAGCAGCCCGAAGGCAGCACAACCCCCGGGGCAGCTCGGCCCGTGTGCTCCGCGGGGCTCATCCCAAGGCATTCCCCCCGTGCCACTGCCGCGGGGAGCAGGGGTTCTGCATTCCCCCTGCGTCACCGGTGGCTCCTGTGTGGAAGTACATCTTGTGCTGCGTTCCCATGGAAACCAGCATCGCACACGTGCCAGCGTGCCCGGGAGGCTCCCAGCGCTGGGAGATGCCCCCCTGTCAGCCCCTACATCTCTGTGGGTGCCCCTCCCTCCCAGCCTGGCTCTGGCATCCCTCCTCAGGGTGCTGGCTGACCAGTGGCAGCGGGAGGAACCCTGCTTGGCACTGCGGAGGATCCCGGGGCACACAGCGTGTGCCTTGCTCTCTGTGGGAGGGAGGGCTCGAGGAAATGCGCGGCTCCCGGCCCGGGGCATTGCCAGAGATGCACCCCCAGCACCGGAGCGAGATCCACACGCCAGGCTTTCCCTTGCCGGGACGTGCTGCCTCTGGGTCTCAGATTCCTGGCACACAGAGCCCTGCTCTCCTGGCCCAAGCCCTCTCTTCCCCACAGACATCTCCAGCACAGCTCCCTGCTGCTTCTCCCGGGCTGTTGTCTGATGGCATCGTTCCCAGGCTCGGCCGCGTGAGCAGGGACGCACACGGAGCAGTCCGGGGAGATGCTGTGCCGGCTCTGCTCCATCGAGCCCTGCAGGAGGGACTGGATTGCTCCAGGCTGCTGCAGGAGCACGGGCTCGTCCCCACGGTGCCAGGCTGTGCCCAGCTTCCCTCCTCCGGGATCTGCAAGTCCTGTGGTTCCCCAGTGCTGTTAAACCCTTTATGAAACAGAAATTCCAACAATTATGCACATTATCAAACTCTGCCCCACGTTTCAAGACGTGTCGCTCTGGCCACTCTGCTTCACAGCTTCTCCCCTGTTAATTCACAAACACCTCTGTCAATGCACATCTGCCCCCTTCCCCCGGCCATGGTGCCCACCAGACAAAAACTGCCACTGGAAGGTGGATTCCTGCCCTCACCCCTCACTAACTTTGGGAGAGCTCCTGAAGTCCAGCCCGTCCGTGCTGCTTCACTGCTGCCTTTGCACCCCATGCAGCAAGGGTGCCACATCCTTGTCCCCACAAGCACCAAACCTTGTGTTTATCTCCCAGAAATTGCTATGCAGTGCAAATAACTCCACTTCCAAGAGCGCCGGATGGACGGAGCGCGTTCTCAATGGATTAGGAACAGCCTCCATCGTTTGCAACCACTCTGCGCCAAGCAGGAATAAAAGTTTCACACCAAATTAGAAACACAGCTCCCGTTCCTGCCTGCAGATTTGTGGTCTGTGAATACGGCCAAAAAGAATAAAAAAAAATAAAAAAAGGCAACTTGGCAAGCTCTCCCTCACTTTGAATGAATTTGCTTTGACCAACCCCACGAGGTTCCCACGTTTGGGCCTCGCCAAAATAACGCTCCGTGCATGGTCAGGCAGGCCGAGCCCCAGGGGCAGCAGGGGAGCCCCCAGGCTGCAGGGAAGGTGCAGACCCTGGATATCTGTGGTGTGCTGGAGCATCCAAACTGCCTGGGAGTGCTGAGCTGGCCGTGGCACTGGGACTGTGCTGCACATCAGTGTTTTGTGGCGTTCCCTGCTCCTCTCTCATGAGCCCATCCAGAGCTGGGAGCTCTGCTGGCTTACACGGGGATGGCTGACTCCCTCTCTGAAGCAGTGGGATGCTAATCTATAATCAATGCTCTGGAAACCCAATGCTCTGGGATCTTATCTTAATGCACTGATTGCAGTATACTCCTGAGTGATTCCTCTATTTGAACAGTGCTAGTCAAAACACTTCACATCTTGAATTTCATCGGGTGGATATCACTAATGAACTTACTTCTGCACTTGACGTAGTTCAGAAATTGTCAGCTGAAGGGTGAAGGGAATCAGAACATCTTCCCTGCAACCTGCAAAGAGAGAAGAGAAGAGCTCTGCCAAATAAATGATTCATTACCCAGCCTTCTCCCGGCCTAGGTGCTTGTGTTAGCATCTGAAGAAGCCATCTCCACACATGGCTTCTCCAATTGCAGGGTGATGCCCTACCCAGGCAAGCTATGCCTTAGGGCTGGCACTGACCAGGCAGGGTGTCCTCTGCTGCTGGGAACATCCTCAGTGCCACTGGGTTTGAGGAGAGCAACACCTCTCCTCAAGCTTAAGTAAAAATCCCTCCTTCCAAGAGACACCCTGAAAGCCAGAAACTCCAATGTCATGCCAAGTTAAAGAGGCAGGAAAGAGAAACAAATAAGCCTTATGGATCTCCACAGGGCAAATATATGTACTATTGACACCAGCAAGATGCCAAAGTCTGCTGATGGGCTTCATGTGTTGTTGAAAGAGTAATTATCCCATCGAGTTTCCAGCTCTTGATGACGCAGAGGATAAACAGAAGTTTCCTGTTCGGGACTTCATAAACACCCTGAGCAGATGAACATTCATAAGCGAGGGGTTTGGGACAGGGAGGGGATGGGCAGCAATCCTCTTTTATGAGAAATGAGATTGGAAAAGGGTAATCTCCTAAATGGGCATGGCTGGTGGGCTGGTAAACAGAGCTCCTGGTTATTACGGTGATGAGCTCCATCGAAAAAGTGTAATCCCAGCCCAACTGTTCAGGAGATCGCTGCCCAGCCTCTTCCCCCCCTCCCAAATCATCACATTAGGCTGATAGGAGTAAATAAATGAGATGTCTTCGTGCCAGGTTGTGTAACACCACTGAACAGCAGCATCCAGCTCTGCACTTCTCTCTGGGGACAGGGGGAACTTCCTGCTCTGGATCAGGGAGAGGAGCCTCAGCCTCCCTGGGTGCCACTGATGTCCTTTCACTGAAAACCTCGATGGGTCTGGCTCCATCTTCTTCCCCAAGCAGCAGAAGGAGCACAGCTCTCTCTTTTTGGGGGGTTTCCAGCTGGGAGCTGAAGCCGGGGCAGCTGCACATCCAGGGCTGGGGAGGTGGTTCCCTCCTGCCTCCCACCAGCAGCACTGCCACCACCCCAGCCTCGCCAAGAGGACCAACACTCCCCTCCCCCTGCTGTATGCAGAGGGAAAGCCCAAAACACAGCTCAGGGAGGGAAATTCACAGCTTATGGGGTGTTTCTTCCACAGTTGCCTTGGTAGGATTGCAGAGGAAGGCTTTGCATCCTGGTGCATGCAAAAAACCCTCTCCTGACTGCCAAAACTGCAGGCTGGGGCCAAATTAAAGACAAAAAGGACAAAATACCATTTGATGTATTTTTGTTTAGTTTTAAAATGTTGGGGGGTGTGGGGGGAAGGCCACGTAAAAGCTGTCAGCAGCATGGCAGTGACAGGGTGATGACTACCCAAAAGGAACATCACAGACCCACAGCACCAGCCACATCAAAGAAACCCGAACAGCCCCACGTTACATCAGCCAAGCAAATCAAAGCTAAAAGGGACGAGCTCCCGGTTCTGGGAACACACTCACAGTTTCTCCTCCAGCCCTCTGCAAACAAAGAGCTCTCTGCAGTTGGGTGGGAAGCTGGCAGGGTCTGTGCTAATGCCAGCGGAGCCGCAGGGATGGCGAGCGCAGGGCGAGCGCGGGCACTTGGGGGAAGTCGGTTTTTAAGGAATAGTTTAGAACACAGGGAATAACAAACAGACCTCAAGCCTTCGTGGCATTTTTTTATATTAATTTTTTTGATGTATTTTTCATGAAGTGGAAAACTACGACAACAAGCGGAGCACACAGTAACAATAAACAGCGTGAGGACACGACAAAAAGAGGATTATCATTTCAAATCGGCCTGTCCTGCATGCGCAGCGCTCCCAGTGCTGGGGAGCAGAGCTGCCCTTGTTTCTGCTGTCTGCAGGGCCGGGGATAAAAGATGTCAAACTGCAGATAAAACTGAGTGTGCAGGGATAATGATAAGGTAAAAAGATGAAAAGGAGGTTTCATACAGCTAAACCCATGATTCACATTCACGCATGAGGCTCTAAAAATAATTCCAAAAATCGTGTTGGAAAAAAATTTATTTTTTTTTTTTCCCTTTACCTCACCTGAACAACTCCCCACTTTGGAGTTGGCTGTAGGGTGGATGTGGGTATTTGCATTCATGATTTACAGCAAAGCAGCAGGAAGGTGGGATGGTTTTGAGGTCCCCTGTGCCAGAACTGGGTCCAGCTGAGCTCGGGCTCCTGGCAGGGAGAGCGTGAGGGTAAGCAAAGGCTCAGGAAGGTGGAAGGAGTGAGCAGGATTCACCCTGGACTTCAGCAAAGCTTTTGATGCCTTGGCAGATGAAAGCTTTGCTACAGGGGTAGTAAAATAGGATTGCAAAAGAGCAATTCTTGGAAGGATAAAAAACAGCTGAAAGCAGGAGTGAGGATATCAAAGGCTGTGGGGATCACACAGGCTCCTGATGCCAGCAGAACATCACTGCCACGGGTGCTGTGGGCTGCAGGACTGTGCCAGCTCCTTTGGAAGTCAGCAGGCACAGTGGCAATGAAGTTGGCAGCATGGGTTTGTAACTGTGGCAAGAACCTCAGCATGGGTTTGTAACTGTGGCAAGAACCTCAGCCTGGTTCCAACTCCTGAAACGCAGCCTCTGAGAGCATCACGGATCTTGTGCGCCACACAAAAAGCCTCAGAATCCATTTTCCTCCCCTCTTCTGTTTTCCCCAGGAATATCCATCCCTACTCCCTCTGCCTCTAGCAGAGTACACCAAAGGGGAGTAGGAGACATCACTTGCTGGGAGTCAGGGACAGAGGGTGACCCCCAGAGCCCTGTCCCCCAGGGCAGTGCAAGGTGCCTTGCTAAGAAAGATCCAGAAGTTTCAACCCACCAGTTTGATGCAGCTCCAACATTGGCTGGCTGGTTGGGGTAGGGGAAGGGGTGGGTTCAGAGAAAACATAACTCATTCCCTGGGTCCATCTGAGGACACGGCAGGAGATGCTCCCTCCTGCCAAGGCTGCGAGTGCTGCGCGTGGGGAGAGCAGCCAGGGAGCTGCTGCTCTGTCCTCCTCCCTCAGTGCTTTCAAAGAGCATCTACCAGCACAAATCACGTATCTCAAGGATACTTCATGCAAAAAAAATCAGCCCTTGAAAGCTTGCCCTGTACACGGGGTTGTGTTGGAGGCTTGTCCACAGATGCTGAAACCTTTGGTGCTGTTTTTGGGATGAGCTGCTGTGAGGACAGCTGGGAGCCTGAGCTGTGTCTGCACCACCCTGCACGTGGGGCTGTTGTAGCACTGTCTTGCCACTGACATGTAGCCTGTTCTGCTCTGGGGAAAACCTCCTCATGGTAACATACTCTGATTTTGGGGGGATTCTGGACTAAGCCCTGGCTGTGCACATAAAAATTAAGGGAAGAAGGTGATCTTGCCTCTTGCAGTGGATTACAGGATGGGTGCAGGATGCAAACAGGGGCTGCATGGGACAAAATCTCCTAATTTAGGACAAGAAATAGAGTTTTTGCTCCGGCTGGGATCTGGCAGGCAGCAAGCCAGGGCTCAAATGCCCTCGGATCATCTCTTGTCATGTAGCACCTCAGAGTTTCAGGGGCTGAGCAAAGCCCAGAACAAGCATCAGTCCTTCCCTCACAGGGTGTACCAATAATGACTCCCAGGGCTTCCTTCCCCAGGGAGCTGGGACGCTTCATCAATTGAGAATTTCAAGGATCTTTGAAATCAGCAGCTGAAAGATGCTCTAGAAATACAAAGCACTTTTATTTTTAGAATGGATGTACAATAAAATCTCTCCCCTCATTTTCTGAAAAGGGCTTTCTCCCAGTCTGGACAGGCCAGCTGGACTACCTTAGTGAAACTGCAGTGCAGTGTGAGGAGAGAGAGGGGCAAGCAAGAAAACACAGAGAAACAAACCTAAGGCGAGATGGACAAAGGTGGGTTTTCCCCCTTTTTTTATTAAGAGGAATGATAATAAAATGCTGAGAAATCCCACAAAGCAGAAGGCTGTGAGTAAAGCTGGATCACTGGAGTGTTTTCTGCCAGGTGAGCGACAGCAGGAGGAGTAGGAGCTCCCTGAGTATCCCTGCCCCACACAGCACATGCACTGGCATCACCGTGCAGGGACAGGCTGGCTGAGCTGCTGCCAAGCACTTTGCCAGCCCTGAGGGAGCCCAGACACTTCCTGGGAGCAGCTGAATTAGCAGGGCTCTGCTGAGACAGGTCTGGAAATGAGACAGGCAGTGTGGCCAGAGCAGGCAGCCTGTGGGATGAGACACCTCCAGGTGCAGGTGGAGCAGCAGGGATGTGGCTCTGCCCTCAGCACAGGGGTCATGCCAAGCCTTTGCCCCATCCCCCACGAGGCCACGTGTTTCCCTGGCAGCTCTGCTGCCTCCAAAAGCCTTGCCCCCAGTAATCCACTTCTGCTCCTCATTACCACTGACCTGTTGCATTCCCTTTCCCAATAATTCAGCTCCGGTTTATTCAAAGAGGGCTGAAAGGAAGCAACACAAAGAAGAAATATAAGTGGGCTGAACAAAAGAAGCACAAATGAGATCTGTTTGGCCTTGAGAGAGGTACAGCTCCTTTTGCAGATAGGAATGACTGTTGGGACATATTTGAATGGGGCTAGAAATGTTTTCTGTAAACCTGAGATTAAGCAAAGATTAGGTGGTAGACAATGAGCCAGACTTGAGTTCTGCACAAACCTCTACCAGCTGGACACTGCCAGGGTTCATCCATCATTCATTCAGCCCTTTTCAGATCATTTGCATTTCTCTCTCCTTTTCCATAAGACACAAAAGGCTTTGAAGAGCATTTTCTCCTAAACACCTATTTCTACATACTCAAAGCCTAAAATTAGGGAGTTATCAAAGTGAGACACTTTGGTCAGGATATCCAAGCAGGTTTTACCCAGATATTGCCACAATTTACCTTGTCATCTGAGGATTAGTTTCAGAAGCCAGTGGTGGATTCTGAGTGCCCATTGGATCTAAAGATAGGAAGAGGAGAGGGCAGGGAGGGAGCATCTCCCCCTCCTCTGCAGCCTTACTTCTGCTTGGAAGTGGCTGCTGTGGCAGGATGAGGAGGGGAATGTGCTGAAAATGGGGTGAAGTGGCACTTGGGAGCTGAACCCTTCATCCCCCAGCCAATGGATCCTGCTCCCTCCCCGGTGCCGGGCTGGGGAGGAAGGAAACGAGGCTGAACAATGAGCTCCAGGAAGAGGCAGCAGCCAGAAGGGAGGCCCTGAGGCAGCAACCTCGAGGGGCTGAGTCCTGAACCCTGCAGTGCCCCTCGAGCTGGTGCCCAGGGCTGGGCTGGGGGAGAGCTCAGCCATGGTGAACCTGCTCCATCTTCCTCATGGGAAATGTGCCTCTACATCCAGCATGCAGGGAAAGGGTCCTGCACAGCATCCTGAGGGACCAGACCCCACCCTCAGCCACAGGGCAGGTGCATGTTTTGTCCTTGGGGCTGAGGTTTTAGCTCAGAGACAGATGGGAAAAAAATGGTTTTTTAAAAATGCTGGGGCTGAGGAAGGTGGTTCAGAAATGTGTGCCTTCTTGGCTCTCATGCTGGTGTTTTCCTCCTGTCCTGGCTTTCTATCCCTGCAGCCTTCGGTGACTCACTGGGCTGCCCAAGCACTGTTTCCCTCCAGGATTTTGGGAAAGTTTCCTTTTTTCCAAGTGCCTTTCCAGTTTGGCTTTGGCTGCCAGAGCGTGCAGGAGGGCCCTGTGCTGGGACACACCCCGGGGACCTGAGCCTGCAGCAAACACAGCACACAGTGCACACCCCACACTCACCCACCTGCTGATGTGGGAACCAGACACAGACATAAAGAAGTAATAAATTATTACTAAATTATCGCTAAACGATGCCTTTTCCCTCTCTTGTGCTTGCTCCATGCTCAATTACTAAGCAATCTGGAGGTCCTTGAATCATAGGTGGCTTCATGTAACAAACAGATGAGCATTTTGCTTTTTATTGACTGCCTAAAATGTTACTCCATTGCAACATGTTGCCCACACTGGGAACCCTGGGATGTTCCCGGGCTGCTGGGTCACAGCATCCCCTCCCTGGGGCTGCAGGGTGGCCAGAGGCACCCCTGGGTGCTGCTGGAGCACCCACTGCAGGCACAGCAGGGGTTTTGGAGTGTGGGAGGACGAGAGGAGGTGGGTGAAAGCCAGCTCACATCACTCATCTGCTGCCACTGAGCTGCCAGCCTGGTGGTGGCTCTGCAGTGCACGGGCACCCCCCCTCCCACAGCTTGCTGGGAGGGGAGAAAAGCCAAGCTCCTGTGCTGCCAGCCAACACCCTCTTTCCTCTCTAAGGCAGCTTACAAAAGCCACTGGCTATTTACCACGACAGCCCAGTCTCCTTCCTTTTGCACTGCCCTGCCCCAAGAGACAGAGGTGGGTGTGGATGAACGGTGCCCCTGGGGAGTGTCCCCTGCCAGCCCCAGCTCTGCCCTGCTCATCTGGCTCTGTGCTCTCCGGGGCAGGGCCAGCCTGCTCAGCCCCTTCTGATGCCCACCCCTGGGCCCCTGAACTGTTTGGCTCCAAAAGGCAGACAGAATTTTCCTATTCTGTGAATTTTCCCCAAGGATTCATCTCACTGACTCCTCTGCTTTCCCAGACAGGGATTCCAGAAGGAAGTCTCATTCCCACTGAGAGTAATCAAGCATCTCAGCAGCAAAGGCACAGTGTGGCCATTCACAGGCTGGAGCATCACACCAGCTCCGTGTCAGCAGAGCTGCCTGCCCAGCTCCCTCCAGCCCACCCACTGCCCATCTGGGGGCTTCAGCAGGACAGTCAGACCCCCCTGAGACACAACAGCAGTGGTTCTGCAGGGAGTCACTGCCAGAGCAGCCTGGCTGGGGCAGGACATGCCTCCCTCAAGGAGAACTTCCTTATCTCCAACATGAAGCCTGTGCCCAGCTTGCCCCCAGCACTGACAGATACAGGGCTCAAACATTAATTACAGTGCAGGGTGACAAGGACCTGAGCAACTTCTTCCTTACAGTGATCCAAAAGAGTTGGAGGCAGCAGAGGCTGGAGGAAGACAGTGCTAAGGAGATGTGGATTCAGGAGACCTGCCAACAAAATACAGTTGCAGCTTGGAGGCTGCAAGAGAAAATGTAGGGCAACAAATTTATGGAGTCAAAGCAACTTGAAAATTGATCAAAAGTACAGAGAAAGCATCAGGGAGACAGGGAAATAACAGAAACTTTAATTCAGGATCCTACCTGCCACTGCAGTAAATATTAATAGAATAAGTTGGAGAAAGGGGAGGCCTCCTTGGGAAAGCAATAGCAAAAGTACCGAGATTGATTTCCCATCAAACAGTGTTTGACAAGGTAAAACAATTAAGGTCTGAGAAACAAAACCTAATTTTAGGGGGGTGATAGGCAGGATAAATAGATTTCCAAAGAACCAATAATCAAAGCTTTGGAGCTCACTTCAAACCCACCAATGCTGGCTCAAATTGAAGTGCCCAGCATGACACCAGGCTGTGGCCTTTGATCACCCTCCATCCCGAGGGTCTCTCCTGCCATTCCAATCCAGCAGAACAAGTTTTTACCCTCAAGGCTTTGTAGACCTATAAAACTCAGACCCATTCACAGAAACCACTTGCACTCCTATAATAAACTCCACTTCCACACACTGATCACTGCTCCCACCTCCCATCCCACAGTGCCCTCATGGGCCACTGGAAATTATTCCTGCTCACCACCAGTTCCTCTGGCAGGAGAGGTACCTGCAAATGCTGCTTCTTAGCTCAGACTCACACCATGCACACACTCACAAGACAAGAATTGCCCCCATCACATCAGCCTGAGGACCATCCCTCTCCCAGTTACCCTGACCAGTTTTGCCCAGTTGACACAAGGAGATATTCACAGTTTGGTCTGAAGGCACCATTGAACATGGCCCTGGTTCTTTTTCCTTCAGAAAAGCTCATTGTCCATCAAAAATGTCCTCCTTTGATTTCCTGTGAGGCTGCGGGGGGAAACGGGGAGGTTTCAGTCTGTGGATGGCTGATGATGCAACCTGGAGGGACTCCCTGGGACTCCCATTGCCATCACAACACTGCAAGTGGTGAGTTCATGCAGTGCCCCGGGCCAACATTTTACTCCAGCAGAGACCAGCTATTGCTTGTTATCTTCAGCTTCCCACGGGCTAATAAATCACCAGTGTACAAATTCGTGTGGGTTCTTCCACTGCTGGGAGCAGACCCCTCCTCTCCACAGCCCTGATGGTCCTTCAGTGAGCCAGCAAGCAAAATCTCCTTCATCATTTCACCGCCCACCCATCCAAACCTTGCTGAGCAGGCTCTGCTCACCACGCACTGCGAGGGGAGCTCATCAAAGCAGCCTTTTAATTGCTAGAGTAATGACTTAGATGTAAAAAATGCCAGCGAAATTTGCATGACTAATTAAATAATTAAACACAGCCTGACAGCTGAGGAACACAATCACACATCCCAAAATCAAAACCACCTCTTAGGGCCTGGCAGAAAGAAGGGAGTCGCTGCCCCGCGTGCCCCGTCAGTGAGACCTGCCGAGGGGTTGTGTCCTTTTCATTGGAGACCAAGCAGAAGCACCAGCACCCCCATTCTCTGATGAAGCCTTTGATGTCTGTCCAGAGAGCTGCTGAATGCTGAGCTGGAGCTGGAGCCGCAGCGGAAAAGCAGGACTGAGTGTGGCCACACACTGGCACTGAACGTGCTGGTGCTGGGGCAGCTGTGAGCGCTGGGGCAGCTCTGGGCACACTCTGGGCAGGGTCTGTGAGCCAGCCTTCCATGGACAGGCCTGGAGGGGCTGCAAACCACGATGCTGGGCAGCTTTGGTGTGCTGGGAACCTGCTGGGGGAAAGGGCAGACTCGTGTTGGAGCTCCCACAGACCTCAGGGAAAAGCAAATCCGCTCCCTCCAGCCATTCCACACCAGACCCAAAGGGTTAACAAAGTTGTTTTCCAGCAAGGAGAAGGCAAACTATCTCACCTCCTTGCTTTTTGCAGCAAGCTTATAAACCCCATTCCCAGTATGAATATGGAGACAGTCAGAACTGCACGGGCTAAAGGCGAATTTGAAAAGATGAATTCTCTATTGCAATTCAAGCCTTGATTTCAAAACCTTAGAGAGCAGATCCCTGGGCTGGGGGAGGACGCCTGGGCTGACAACACCGAGACCTGACAGAAGCCAGAGTCTGATATACTTTAATTCTTCAAGAAGGAGCAACATCAACACGGTTTTGAGAAAGGAGGCAGGAAATCCAGCCCTAATGGAAAGGCCTGGGACGCTGCCAATATTTTGCATTCTTCGTGACACAGTTTGCTGCTGGCTCCATTGCCTGATGTGATTAGTCCAAGAAAAAATTGGCCAGTCCCTTCCCAGCCCAGTGCTGTCCAGGTGGTTCTTGCCTCCTGCTCTGCCCACAGACAGAATCCCTGCAGTCACCAGAAGCCCTGCAAGCCCCCGGGGACCCATCTGGGAAGTGAATTATTCCTTTCCTCTGCATTTGGTGATATTATCTGGAAGAGCACTGGCACGATTTCAGTCCAGATTTTATTGATACAGAGACCAAGGGGAAAAATACCTTCCTAGAGGAGATAAGAAGGACTAACATGTATTTTAGTTCCAGAATAGACCTGCTAAATGATTGCACATCACAGCACAACCTCTCTGGCCACTAGAAGAGAAAAGAACTTCCTCCCCATCCCCAGCTTCTTATAAACCTGGCACCAGCTTCACAGAAACTCTTTTATGAGTCAACATGGTCAAAGTAGTGTGAAACCTCTACATGGCTAACCTTGCATGTGTTTCCACCATGCTTATGTCAAGTGATCAGTGATAAAATTATAAAAATCCAATGTGTGAACCAAAATAGCTGGATGAGCCCATCCCAGGGCTCCCCTGGAGCAGCTGCTGTGCACACCAAATACAGAGCAGCTCCTTACCACTGAAAGCTGAGAAACAAACCAGAGAATCCCACTGATTTCCCCCAAACCATCTCCCCTGGGCCAAAGCAAGAACAGATTCTCCAAATGGCAGCACTGCTATAAACAGGGATGGTGCCATTCGTGGGCCTTGCCTTGCCTCTTTGCTAGCTGTGCAAATAATTTCTGGGCAGAGGAAGTGTAAGTAAATAGATGAGAAGCACATGAGAGGATATATTTCTCTAATTTACTCAAGTCACTGAGAAGCATCAGGGCAATTTTTAAAAACTGCTCACGCACCTGGGAGTTTAAACTCTGTCAGTTGCTAAAAAATTTATTATTTCTGGCTGTAATTACAAATCTAGGCAAGAGACTATCTGGAAAAGCAGATCCATTTAGCCTCTGTAGCAGAAGTGTACTGGGGATTCAGAGCACATAGTGGAGACCCAGAGGAAGCACACTACCATATTATCAGTAACTCAGACCTTCCACAGGTGACCAAGCCCACAAGTCAAAAAATGCAAAAGAGCACCAGAATCCAGCCCATAGAAACAGGTTTCCTTCATCTGCACAGTGCTGGCACAATGAGAACCCTTGTTTGCTGAATGCTTGTGAAAAACACGGCTCATTTGTTATGTTTCTGAGTAATTTCAGAAAGTTGGCCCCAGAAGACCACGTTGCAAAGCCCAGGACCCTTTCAGGCAAGCAGAATGCCCTGATGTAGGCTCAAGCAATACCCTGGCTCCAGCCTTTATTTCCTGGGCACCTCTGTTTGTTGATTTTTAAGCTGGTAAATACAGAACTGTCTTCAGGCTCCTGTGTAGCTTAACCATTTGTCAGCTGAGTGATGTCAGAGCTGGGATGGACTAAGGGTACCAAAGAGATGTGCAGAGGAGAGTTACAGCCACAGAGGTGACGACTGTCATGTTAATAATTAGCATCTGTTGCCATCATAGCCAGGCAGATCCGAGCAGGCAGGAAAATGCCGTGCCAGCATCTCCAGTGGGTTTGTGCCCGGTCACTGAGACTCTCCAGCCTCCCACCACCTGTGGGGACCAGTGAAGGCTCTTGGAGCCACTGAAAATTGTATGTTCAGAGCAGGGTCTGCACATCTGGCAGCAGAAGCTCCATCCTCTTCCTTGACAAATAAATCCCAGAGACTTTTTGCTTAGACCTTTTGCACACATCTACTTAGGAAAAGAGAGAAAAAGACTACCCTGCAATGAAACCTCATATTTCTTGTACTGAAAAGCACTTTATTCCCGGAGCACAAAGCTAAACACAGTCTGCAGTGGCTCCTGAAGAACACCTCCCTCCGCTGATTCACCAGGTGATGCCCACACTTGCTGCCTGCAGGATTTCCAGCACTGGAAGATGCTCAGCCCTGCCTGAGCGATGGACTCCAGAAATGCTCCTGCCACTTCAGGGCCTGGTGTTTCCCCCTGCACCTTGAAAAACTCTGTCCTGCCACCAACCCTCCCAGCTCGGGAGCCAGGCTGGGCAAAGGCTTTCCTAGGGGCCCCAGCATGTGCCAGCCACATCCCCCTGTGTCTGACTGAGGAGAGGAGATGAACAGCAACACTTCTGCCCTGACCATCCCTTGTTTCAACAAACACGTAACTTCTCACTTAGATAAAATGCTCTGGAGTCACCTTCACTACCAGCCATCTTTCTGCATCCTGGTGGTCTCCTGACGACCTGGCCAGGACTGCAGATGCAGCTGGGAAGGTGCTGGTTCCCCGCAGCCAGCCCTGTCCCCACCACCTCTTCCCCGTGCCAGGCAGGAGGTTTGCAGGGAAACCAGGAGTTCCGAGGCGTAATTCCTAACAGATGGCAGCTCGAGCCGTGCAGCCTCAGAAGGGCACTTTTAAAAGTAAATAGCAACAAATGTTTTGGTGTGTAATGCGTTGAAATCTTGATCTCACACAGAGCTGATTTTCTTTTTTTTTCCTCTCCCAGCAGTGGCAAATGGCTGAAGACAAATGCTGCTGAAAAGAAAGAAGAAAGAAAAAAGACCTCAAACATTAAATGTTTTAGAAACAATTGTGTTTCAAAATCAACAAGAAGAATTCAGGAAAATCAATCCTAATTCAAGAGGGCTGTACTGATTTGTTCATCTTTCCCTTTCCCTGCCTAAGCAACCAAAGCAATAAAAATGATAGCTCCGTCTCGGGCAAGGAAGCAATTGAAACTTCAAAAACGTAAAACATCAGCTGATGAAGCTTGATGCAGTCTCCATGGCCTGAAAGCTAAATATTCTGCAAGAGAAGCAATGTACCAGGCGGATGAGTGGGAGTTTCAGATAACTCCTACCCCTTCAGCTTGCTTCTCTCAACAGAGCCGAGCAAACCAAGGTAAGACTGTCCTGCCACGGGGGAAAAGCAAAACTGTTTGTATCAGCAAAAGCACTGCACAGACAGGAGCTGCCTCAGTGGCTCTTGGAGAGTAGGAAACAGCTGCTCTGCTCTCACACTCTGCCCACCCAGGGCCACCCCCACGGGGACATCCACACGGCAGATCCCCCGGGAAGCAAAGCTGGGACTTGCGATGCAGATCCTGCTGCGCCTTCCTGAAACGCCCCAGCCATGGGGACCTGGGCAGAGTGCCACGAACCTGCAGCTGCTCCTGTCCTCACATGAAGTGCTTCCAGAGAAAAGGCTTCTTGGGAAACCCAAAGTGGGGGTTTGGGGCACCTGCTGCTCCCCAGACCTCGTCCCACCTCAGCCTCTCCCCACCAGGGGAAAGGCGCTTCTCAGGCTGCCACCCTGGCATGGAGGGTGCCTGGGGGTTGATGCTGCCCTCAGTAAATGACGTCCTCCAGAATTTCCCACTCGAACGTGGGGTGGGGGAAAACGTCCCTCTGCCAGGGTTTGCCCTGCCATAAAGCTGACCTGAAGCCATGTAAACGTGACCCCTGCAGCACCCAGCCTTGTGCAAATAAGCCGTGTCCAACCAGCTTCACAGCTCCCTGGCAGTGCAGACAGGCAGCAGAGCCAGAGCAGGGCACCCTCTGCACACACTCACGTCATCTCGCCTTGGCACCGCTGCCTGCAGCTACTGAGTTTTGTCTCGAGGCGAGCAGACACAGACCTCAGTGCGGGTTCAGAGGCATTTGGAAGATAAAAGCTTTCCAGTTAGCAAGGACGTGCTCCCAAAGGAGGGCTGCTGTTTAACAGGCAGCAGTAGCGCCCTGTGTCACTGCACAGCAAGAGCTGAGATAGTTCCTTGCAGTGGAGAGTGTTTATCTCTGGGTCACAGACATCTTCCCAGCTATCCCCAGTGCTCTCTAAAAGGCAGCAGAAACTGGAGCCAGCAAACAAACCTGGGAATAGCCATGTGGAATGAAATGAGGAAAGGCAGTTAAGAGAAGGGGAAAAAAGCCTGGAGACAAAACACAGCAGGAAGAAAAGAGGAAATGTAAAGCACAGTCTAGATCTCGGACACCTGAGATTTGCACAGGCTCAGATTTTCTTCAGACAAGGCTTTTCCACTTCTTTCTATAGGGTAATTAATTTTGTTAGACTTCCAGCTGGCCAGTACAATCACCAAAGTTATTTGGAGACACTCCATCATTCTTGCTATGTGTCTAGTGAAACCAGATGGAGATTTTAGGAGGGAGCCAGTAGGGACCTACACATGCTGCTGTGGTCATAACCCAAGGGGTTTAGAGACCACTTGGTAACTCTGTGTGTGTTTAAGGATGCAGCAGCCTGTTCTTCTGTTCCCTGCAATGTATTCCTATTACTGCATCTTGAGCAAATGCTTGAGGACTCGAGATGTATTTCTCCATAGCACTGCAGAGAAATGGTGAAGAGTATTTTTAGAGAACAGAGCAGCCCCTTCTGAGACAGCAGCCAGGATCTGGGGTTCTCTTTGTGCCCCTCCTGTTTGCAGTGCACAGCCTAATTTCCTTTTTGTCTTATATTCTACAGGAAAACACACTGCAGCTTCACTGTGGCTCAGCAGGGACTGGGATTCAGGAACGAGACATGGGGCTGAAGCTGTTACAAGGAAAGAGAACAGCAGGCAGAGATCTGAGCTCTGCCAGGCCTGCCTGCACCAGCCCAGCAACACGAGCATGTGTTTGTGCTGCTGTTCAGTGCTGCCATCACCCAGCAACCAGTGATGCCACTTGCTCATCAGAGAAGGTTCAGGAAGGTGACCAAGTAGCCCAGGACAGGGTGGCCCCCGGGGCTGCTCCTGGCACGGTGCAATCAAGGGGTGCATCACTGCAGCCTCACCAGGATGTGCTGAAGGGTCATTGCCGAGATCAGCTGGGCACACAGAACAGAGCTGAGCCCAGCAATCCACACCCAGCAGCACAGCCACACCTGCAAGGTCCTTGGTGGGCTTTGCTCTGAGCGTTTTGTGATCACATGCTAAAGAACACGCTTGCTGCAATACTTAAGAAACCTTCTCATTGACCTATTTTGTTCTTCACATCAAGCAAAGCAAAGGAGAGAGGGTAAGAAGAAACATTCTTGTGTGTATGGTAAGGAGCCATCTACACTTTTCCGAAAGTTAAAAAAAAATCATGACGCTATTAAAAACTTACATTTACACAATGCTGCTCATCCCAAATATGAACACCAGACTATAGGACTAGCCATGTCTCATGTCACCTCCTGCCAAAAGGTGGGATAGCACAGGTGTCCCCAGCAGTGAAGGAAGTGAAGAAAACAACACAACATTCCATGGATTCAAGATGAGAGAAGGTAAGAGGCAGCCAGCTTAATGCTCATGTGAACTATGGGTGCTGCTTGCCAGAGATCCCACCCCAACACCCAAAGCTCTTGGACACAGCTCTGTTGGAAGAGCAGGGAATTCACACAATGCATTTGAAAAATGCTTCTTCAGCCACAGAGTAAGTATTTTCAGCCAAATTTGGGATCTTCTGGTCCAGGCAGCAGTATCTCAGACAAACTGGAACGCTACAGAAATCTGAATTCTTCTTGCTGTGATGATGCATTTTTCAACATCTTAATAATTAATGCAGAATTCTCCTGAGCTGGCCAGATGCTCAGTGTCTGACAGCACTGCAATCAAGGGGGGTTTCACTGCTGCCTGGTGAAATCACGAGAAAAGCCACCAGCAGGCCTCCAGGGAAATGCCCCCTCTCAGTCAGTTTTATGGTGTCTGATGGCCACAGAGCCAGCAGGTAAGGATGGCTCAGCTCAGCCCGTGCCAGCCCAGCCTCCTGCACTCTCACCCAGGCTGATGGAGGCTGCAGGGGAGGACAGAGCAAGGCACACACAGCAGCCCTCTCCTCTGGCACTCCTGGCAGCCCATCACCCAGGCACAGTGACAGCCAGAGGCAGTACTTTTCTGTATTTAATAACCTTTGGGGGATCTTCTCTACAGGACTTCTCTCTTCCTGCTTTTTGATCCTGGATCGGGTTTAGCACCCAGCCACTATTTTGATATTTCCTGAGTGCACTGATACTCCAGATACAGAGTTTGCTTCGGGTACTGTTTCATCCTTGACCGAGATGTCATTTCCCCCAGCGTGCCCTTTGCAATATCACTGCCTGCTTTGCATGTGCAGAATTTGTTGCCCCCATCCCCTCCCAGGGAGACCGAGCCCTTGGCTTAGGGCACTGGGGGATGCTCACAAAGGGTAGCTGCAGCCAAGGACAGCCAGTCCATGGGCTCTCTTCAAAATCAAAGGTGAGAGATGATTCCTGTTATTCATCCTCTGGAGGAGTGTCTCTTTTCCTCCACTGATTATAGCCTCTGTCAGCTAAAGCCAGCCTTTGTGAATCACATCAGTACTTAGAGTCAGGAAGCACTGCATAACACCCAGACAACACTTGGTAGAGCTGATGCTTCCTTTAAATATTTTAACACTTATTTCTAATAGAAAAACCATGTGATAATTCCATTTAAAAAAAAAAAAACACTGAAAGGTTTCTGTGGAGAAAAAGAGTTGTAGGTAACTAATGGTACATTTGTACTTGGAGTTAGCTTCTGAGAGCTGTGAGTTAAGTAGACACTGATATTTTCAGGGACTGAATTAGCATTCCTCAATAAGTTCACTCATCAGGACTGCTTGTGTGATGAGAGCTGCAAGGTTTCTGGATACCATTTATATAAAAACAGGTATGTTCCTAGAGTGCTGCAAATGGAGCTGCTTAAACTGTCTATCCAAATCTTGCATCTGATGGCAGTAGCTGAGTGAAATGCCACTTGTGTGCAATCAGTTGCATGCCTGAGCTTGAATGCTTAATGCACAAGGCTAAGCTCAGTTTCACCAAGACCAAGCAATGACTGATTCTCCCACACAGGGTAATCAAGACTTTGCCTTGAACCAGCACTCCTGGTTTGTGGCTGGAATAATTTAATTCCTAGTAAATCATCACCCTCCATACTGCAGAAATAGGAACAGTAAAGGGCTGGTGGATCCTTGTCCTCCCAAGTCCCAAGCCAAGGTCGCTGTTGTGTCTCATGTTTGGCACCATTTCACCCTTGCCTGATGGACAACATTGTGTGACCTCAGTTTTGTGGCTTTCCAAGGTTACTGCTGCACCTGCTGAACCACCCATGCTATTATTATGTTTCTTACTGTGCAAAGTGGACAGATGAAAGCTTCTTCCCCACTTCTGTTCCATTTAGGTTCTCACATCACCACTGAAGCACGGATATCTGCACTACCATACAGGCAGAAATTGGATCAGATGAAGGGACAGAAAACAGCACATCTTTATGTACCCCTGTCCCCTGCAATGAAAATACTCACAAGGGAATCTGTATTGATTTCCTCTCAATGACCAACAGCAAAATAATTACCTTTTTTTTTTTTTTTTGGTAGTCCTTTATCCACCATGTGTCCCTGAACCACTAGAAAATGGAAAACATTGGCACTGCTCAGACTCCTTAAGCTGGGAGTTGAAAGCCACTGCAGAAAAGAGAGAGAAGTTCACACCTCATTAAGGGTTATCGACAAATTCTTTCTCACTTTGAGAAACCGTAACTTGGGACTCTCTTCTGACTTAGGTAATGTCTTATTTCAGGCCACACAATAAATGTCTTTTCCCAGGAAGTAGTAGAAACCTTTCATTTTGTAGTAAAAAAAAAAAACTTTCTTGTGCAGAAACTGGTGTGGATCCTCAGGAAATGGTTGGAATGAGCCGTAGTGCTGAGCAGTGCTTTCACTCAGCTGCTGTCTCCTGGGACTGGTAGACCAGCTCCAGGAGCTCCTCCAGCCCTGGGACATGCAGCTCTCCTCAGCGTCCCCAGCAGATCTCCCTGGCTTTTGTTACTGTGCCCACAATACATCCCATTCTCCTCTCTGCGGCATGAGAGACTTGAACAGAAAACTTTCTAAGGTTAGTCTCAAGTACTTTGAAGACAAGCTGTTGTATGCCTTTGCCATGCAAATGTGTTAACCCCATCAGCCCTGGCCAAAAACTTCACCCAGTTCCAAGACAGGAGCTGTCAGTGACTCCCACGTCCTGGAGTTATCATCATCCACCCAGACAGGCATGAAAAACTAACAACAAAAGTAGGTTTTTCAGCATTTCTCAAGGCTTGGTCAGGCTGTCCATCTTACTTCTTAACATCAAGTTTATTGCAGGTCATATTCTTATCCACATGTTTGTTTTTTTAATACTGACGTCTCATTCTTGTTTTGATGCCAATACAATAAACATTACAATAAACATTACAATAAATCCACCCCACACCTTCTCTTCCTTTAACATTGGTCTCTACTTCTCCAAGTTGCTAGTCAAATTCTAAGGTGCTTCCTCCTTTGATTTGCTGGAGTAGAACATATTTGTGGGGTATGGAGTGAGGAAGAGTGAAGGAAGGATATTTGCAATTTGACCTAGTATGTGTGCATTTCATTAATCCTTCCTGCATCAACCACTTAACCTTTATGGGCGTGCTTATTGCCTCTCATTGTATTGATTTCTGTCCATTTCTCCAATTTAGGGAGATCACGCAGTGTTTTAAACCTGCCTTCCACTGCATAACTAGGTTTAGCTGGGGGGTAATTGACATCAATTTCAAGAATGAAAAATTAGGCTGAATATCCGGGGAAAACTTCCTAATGGTGAGATCTGCGAGAATGCATCGCTGTCTCTCGGTGGGATTGGTGGCTGCTCCATTAGCATGTGCATTAAAACCGTGCTGGGGGAATACGAGATTACAGATTGGACAGAACAATCCTGGAGTGGGAGGGGAAAGACAAGTTGCAGAGCACTGCAGCTTTCCTCCTACGGCCACATCATCCTGGGCTTGCCCCACTCCCTCTGCATGCCACCCACCAGTTCTCTGAGGATGTGCTGAACCCGCAGTATCAGCTAATTATGGGGATGGATCCAACCTGCTGTTCCCTCCAATATTACTGCAGCCTCAGTTGTGGTGGGCGTGTTGTGGTAGCTGTGAGACTTTCTCAAGGCCCACTGAATAGTTTTCCCACCCCCTTTTACTACCTCCTGGCAAGCTTGGGGACAAACTTTTCAGTAGGGTCTGTTCAACAGGACAAGGGGAAACAGCTTTACACTGCAAGAGGGTAGATTTGGACTAGATATAAGGAAGAAACGTTTGGTGATGAGGGGGTTAGACACTGCAGGTTCCCTGAGAGGTGGTGAATGCCCCATTCCTGGAAACGTTCAAGGCCAGGCTGGGCCTGGCTCTGAGCAATCTGGTCATGCTGAAGATGTCCCTGCCCACCCCAGAGATCACAGAGTCATCATCTGCCCCACAACATCACTTTGGCACAGTCTGCTTCAAAGGCATCTGTCAGTCATGGTACCATCTTTCACTTCTTAAAGGAGTTACTCTCTGATTAATTTTTCTAGCACAATGGTTGAAAAGTGATTGCAGAAAGAAGCTGCGTTGTGCTGAGGCACAGATGAGACACAGGAGAATAAAGACTTCTATTTAAAATACACTGCTGACTTTTAGGTTTGGAAGATAGCGGTCCAAGCAGAGACAAGCATGTGCTTTATGCACCTTCAGTGAAGTTGTTTAACTGCAGGAATAGCCAGGAAAAAAAGGTTCTTCTCCCCACCTTTTATGGAGAGATCCTTTTATATTTAAGGGGGAAAAAAAGAAACCTAATTTCATCTGAAGTTTTTACTGCCAGCAACCATTTTTATTAAAAGAGGACTTCTGTCAGCTCCTGAAAAAGGGAAACATCTTTTTCAGCAACAAAACCCAATATATTTATCTCAAAAGCCAAGTAGGCTGGGATGCATTTTGTTTGGTGGGGGAGGCAGGCTTTTTTCTTTCAGGTTCTTGAAATTCATCTGCCATGAATAAGCAGATTTTTCAAAAAATTGAAATTTCCCTCTAAGAAAATTTCAAAAGAAACATTCCCACCAGCTCCACTCAGTTAGCAGCAGTAAAAAAAAAAAAGAAAGTTCAGAAACGGCTCAATTTCAATTTCACAGCTGCTCTCCTGAATTTTTCTGAGAGCTGAAAGAGCAAGGAGAAGACTTGCCAATTTCTGATTTTCCCTTAAGAAAGAAATTAGCAGATGATTGTGCAGCGATGGGGATGTACATGGGACAAAGGGCTGAGTGCAGACTCCACACTGGTCAAGCAGAAGAGAAATAATTTTCTCCATGGCAGGAGGCAGGGGCTACAAATTTGTCAGATAACAAGTAGCCAGAGGCTGATACAAAAGACTAATTCTCTTAGTAAAACCCTTGGAGAATTTCCCAATATGACTCCAAGGCTGGCAAGCTGCTGGAGGAGACGGGAAGAAAATGCAGCGATCTCATGAGGACACTGCCTCTGGATTTCCTGATTGTGCTTTTCCTATACGGCACTTTTCATAATGCCCTCTGGCTAGAACCATTGAAATGAAACCTATTGATTGAAATTCTGATCCTATTGATTTTACACATGAGATTTGTGCAAATAAGAAAGAGCAGGAACTGCTCTATAACCGCGCCCATCTCCGTTTATTCCCTGCTGAACACAAGAAGTAGGCTTGCTTGTCCATCTCAGTCCCCCGAGCTTCCAGAAATAAATTACCCAAAATTCAGATATACAGCTCACAATTGTTTGGTAATTATTACCGGTCCTTGAGTACACTGACATTATTTATGAGTTACCTTTTGCTTTCTTTCATCCGCTTTTCTCACACACCCTCTCTTTATCTCATTAATCATGTCCTGTTTTTCCCTTTCATTTCAAAAGTGAGGAGGGAAAATGGGAAGAACATGTTCTGTGAGGAACAAGGGATGGCAAACAGCACTGGGAGATGATGATGGTTTCCTGGAAGGACAGTGCCTGGAAATTAATGCTTCAAATACACTAAATGCTATTAGAAATGGTATTTCTACCCCTAAAGAAAGGGTCCTGGGTATGGGAACTGCAGAACTCAGGACAGCAGGTCAGATGATCACGGAGGAGGCAGTGAACAGAGGTGCCCAGTGGAAAACAGAGACAGTGTGAGAACACGGTCACCCCCAGCCACCAGCACAGATGGCAGCTCCCTGCCTTCCCTGAGCCCACTGGGGCCACCCCGCTGCAGCCCCAACCAACATTTCCTTCCCACACCACGGGGGTGTTCCTGCCAAACCTCCTGCAGCCATTTGCCTTTTGGCAGGGAGCTGGAATGGGCTTTAGAGGCACCAGCAGCAGCCTCGGCATTCACATCTACTTCCCAACAAGCAAACCTCCCTCTGCAGAGTTCTTGTTTACTGAAATTTGTCCTTCCCAGAGATGAGACAGCGGTCCTTGATTTTCTTCATTTTAGTTTGATGCATTTTACCTTGCTGTGCTCAACACTTCATTCTTTCCTCTCCAGATCTTTTTATAGCCAGACTGTCACATATCAATCAATGTTATGGATTAAAGTTGAATATACTGTGACTTGTCTGGGCCTGTAGGAAAGCATTTTAAACAAAGTCCTATTTATTTTATTCTCCCCGTTGACATTTGTTTTCTTCTTTGTCCAACCTTGTGAAATGGTAAAATGGAAAATTGCAGGATTTTAACTCGCTAGAATTCCTAAATCACTGCTGGATATTGTGGAATGGTTATGAGAAGAAGGCAGGTCATCTGGTGAGCTCTGTGACTGCACTGCAACACAAAAAACACAAACCATCTGTTAATTACACTGATGGAAAACATAATCCAACATGGTAGTGAAACATGATGCCTTGCGTCGAGCGTGTAAATGATTCACGTTGCAAGTGCTGGTCAAAGTGACTGAGCCGTGAGGAGCTCCCGAAGGGATCCCGCAGGTCAGGTCACATCCCCTGCACTGTGGGGTGGGTGACAGCACAGTGTGTGGGTGCAGGAGGACCCCGAGGGCACGTGGGGAGCCAGGGCTTGTGCAGGGCACGGCGCAGGGGCCGGGCAGCTCCGGGCCATGGGAGCCCAGCAGCTCTGGGCCATGGGAGCCCAGCAGCTCTGGACCATGGGAGCCCAGCAGCTCTGGGCCGTGGGAGCCCAGCAGCTCCAGGCCGTGGGGAGCCCAGCAGCTCCAGGCCATGGGAGCCCAGCAGCTCCAGGCCATGGGAGCCCAGCAGCTCCGGGCCATGGGAGCCCAGCAGCTCCGGGCCATGGGAGCCCAGCAGCTCCGGACCATGGGAGCCCGGCAGCTCCGGGCCATGGGAGCCCAGCAGCTCCGGGCCGTGGGAGCTCAGAGCCCACACCCTGCTGTGCCCGGCCAGGCACTGAGGGCTCAGCCCTGCCAAGGCTCAGGACCGTGGATGCCCTGGGTTGGAAGGGACCCACATGGACCATCGAGTCGAACTCCTGGCCCTGCACAGGACAACCCCAAGGACCACACCATGTGCCTGAGTGTTGCCCAAATGTTTCCTGAAGCCTGGCAGGCTCGATGCCGTGACCACTGCCCTGGGGAGCTGTTCCAGTGCCTGATCACCTTCTGGGTGAAGAACCTTTCCCTAATATCCAACCTAACCCTGCCCTGGCACAGCTCCAGCCGTTCCCTCGGGTCCTGTCACTGGTCACAGAGGGCAGAGAAGCCGCAGCCCGCGGGGAGCTCTGCCCTCCGTCTCTTCTCTGGGCTGAGCAGACCAAGTGCCCTCAGCCGCTCCTCACACGCCTTCCCCTCCGGACCGTCCACCACGGCAGAGCCAGCTGCGAGTGTCCGGCAGGGAGGCAGCCGGAGCGCGGCTGAGGGCCCCCCGTGCCCGTGCCCGTGCCCGTATCCCTGTCCGTGTCCCCATCCATGTCCATGTCCGTATCCCTGTCCCTGTCTCCATCCCTGTCCGTGTGGGGCGGGCGGGGCCGCCCCGAGCATGCGCGAGCCGCGCGCGTCACGGGCGCGGGCTCGGCCGGCGCGATCGCGCATCCCGGCGCGCCCCCGCGCTCCCTCCGCCCGCCCCGCCGCGCCCGCGCCTCCATTCGGCTCCGCCGCCCGCCCAGGAGGGGACAGCGACAGCCGGGAGCACGGCAGAGGGACGGACCCTCCCCCGCCGCCAACCCGCTTCCTCCTCCTCCTCCTCCTCCTCCCCCGCCTCCGCCTCCGCCTCCCGGCCGGGAAGAGCTCGCCGTGCCCGCAGCAGCCCCGCTGGATGCACTGAGCGCTCAGGCGCGGGGAGAGAGGGGCAGGAGGGAGCCGGCAGCCCCGCCGCGGAGGCGCTGCGCTGCCCGGAGCCTCACGGCCATTTGCTTTGATTCTTTTATTGCCCCCCGGCCGCCTCCCCCTCTCTGCCCGCGGGAGCCAGCCGAGGCGGCGGCGGCGGGGGCTGCATCCCCCCCCCCTTTTTTTTTTTTTTTTTTTTTTTTAATTTTTTTTTTTTTAAATTTTCATCGCCGCCATGGGATGTACCCTGAGCGCTGAGGAAAGAGCCGCCCTGGAGCGGAGCAAGGCCATCGAGAAGAACCTGAAGGAGGACGGGATCAGCGCGGCCAAAGACGTGAAACTCCTCCTGCTCGGTGAGAACCCGCCGGTCGCCCCCATCGCCCCCTCCTCCTCCTCATCCCCCGCGCTTACCCCACCTCATCTCTCTCCCCACAGGAGCCGGGGAGTCGGGCAAAAGCACCATCGTGAAGCAGATGAAGTAAGTGCTGCGGGGGGCGCGGCGGTGCCGGGCGGGCGCGGGGCGGGGGCTGGCGGAGGTGAGCAGGGCCGCGGGCGCCATGTTTACCTGAGGGGCCGCCGCGCCCGGCGCTGTCCGCGCCCGCGGGTGCTGAAGCGTCGCCCCGCGGGGAGGGGGCGGGCGGGCAGCCCACCTTCCCCTCCGCGCCGATGTCCCCGCTGTCGCTTAGGCTTAATGTCGGGGTGTTATCTGCCGGCTCTGCGGATTTAAACCAAGGCTCCCTGTCGCTCTCGAAGCCCCTTTTATATCGAGCTTTTAGCTTCTCCTTTTTCTTAATGAATGGCAAACTTGGCCGCCCGTCGCATTCAAACCCCTCCTGCTCGGGGGTCCGGGTCTCCCGGTGGTACCCGGCGCTGCGCCTCGCTGGGGCTCCCACACGCTCTCCCCGTGTTTAATTAGATGTTACCGTGCAAAAAAACAGCACACGCTCTCTTCCCAGCATCTCCGTGGCTGGAGTAATTGCACCCCGTAGGAAAGCAGGCGCAGGGAAGGCTGATAGGGGTGGAGGTACACCCGTGGCACGGCTATTCTCTCCCTCCTCCACCCTTTTTTTTAATATAAATTAAAATACATTGAAATACGCCGTCCTCCCACCGATACAGACATGAGGGACTGGTTGGAGGCTGGCGCCATCACGGAACGAGCCGGGCGCTGGTTCAGGGTCTGGATTACAGCTGGGAGCGGTTGCCGCTTTGCGATGCCGGTGGTCGCAGAGGGATCCGTGGCTGGGAGGGCCCCCCGGGGTTGCTCAGCGAGGGGCAGAGGCTCGGAGCGGGGTGTGGATGGGCCGCGGGAGGGGGTGCGGGTGTCTCTGCCGGCGGGCGGGTCCCGGCGTTCAGGCGGTTGGCGCTGGACAGCGCCCGGCGGGGGCTCGAACCCGCGCACCGGGGAGGAGCTGCTGGCCCGCCGTGGGTGCCTGAGTGTGAGTGAGTGTGAGTGTGATTGAATGTGTGTGTGTGTGTGAGTGAGTGTGAGTGTGGGTGAATGAGTGTGAGTGTGTGTGTAAGTGTGTGAGTGAGTGTGAGTGTGATTGAATGTGTGTGTGAGTGAGTGTGTGAGTGTGGGTGAGTGTGAATGTGTGTGTGAGTGAGTGTGAGTGTGAGTGTGGGTGAGTGTGAATGTGTGTGTGAGTGAGTGTGTGTGTGAGTGTGATTGAATGTGTGTGTGAGTGAGTGTGTGAGTGTGGGTGAGTGGGAGTGTGAGTGTGAGTGAGTGTGAGTGTGGGTGTGATGGTGTGAGTGTGGGTGTGTGTGAGTGTGGGTGAGTGTGAGTGTGAATGAGTGTGAGTGTGAATGTGTGAGCATGTGTGAATGTGTGTGTGAGTGTGTGTGTGCGTGCCAGTGTGTGTGAGTGACAGTGTGTGTGAGTGCCACTGTGAGTCTGCACTCACATCTGCACCATGGGGGCAGATCTGGGCCTTCAGCCCAGCTCTCCTCCAGGCAGGGTGGCTTAGCAGGTGACCCGGATATTTCTGTATCAACTCTGTGGCCGCTGCGTCCACCCCTCGAGGGTTCAATGAAACCATCATCCCTGCCTGAGGCAGTGCTTTTCCCAGGGCACTGCGGGGCTGGGAGGTCTCTCCTCACCTCCAGTGCCCAGCAGTGGCCGTGGCTTTCCCCACCGACATTTGTGTACCCTGCTTCTGTCGAGGCTCTCAGCATCCCCTTCCACGGTTTGAAAGGGGGCTTTCCACCCCAGCAGTTTGATTTGGGGCTGGGGCGGGGGGGGTTTGGTTTGCTGCTGTTTGTGTGCAAAAGGTGGATCAGGGGAGATGTCGTTGCAGATGAACACCAATAAATTATTTAATCTCTAGGAATTGCTTCTGCAGAAGTGTGCTGGAATGGCGGGCGATGGGTTTGGGCTGGAGGGAGAGGCTGTGGGTACCACAACAGCAGAGCACACACACAGAGCCCACAGGCAGGAGGGCAGGCAGTGATTGTGCTGGCTTACACAACTAGTGTGCAATCACCCTTGTTTTCCCAAGAGCAGAGCTCTTGGTTTTTGAAGCAAATTGCATCAAGATAATAACCTGTTTGCTGGACTATATTGGTGTATCAAGGACTGAAATATACCCTGTTATACATATATATATATATATTTCATTAACCAGACTGGGAGTAAGGCGTGCTACGCCTGCAGCTTTGTACCTGACATGGAAATGCCGAGGAGGCTGCTGTGGTGGAAGGGCTCGTAGTGGTGGAAACTGGGAGGCGTCCGTGAGTGTGGAAACTCCAGTGGAGTGTGCGGAGGCCGGGGTGGGGACAGCGGCGTTGCCATGAGCACGCAGCAGGCATCTGGAGAGAGCGGCGCGGCCGTGGGCACCGCGCAGAGCGGGGTGCAGGGAGCGGCGCGGGGAAATTAACATCGCTGAAAATTAATTTTAAATATAATGGAGCCATTAGCATTTCACCTGGTCAGGCTCCATTAGACAGGCTTGCTGAGAACCTAATGAATTCTTAATAAAGATTAAATCGTGTGTTCATTAGATTTTGATGAAAGAGACTGCTATTTTATTTTTTTAAGACTGTGTTATTGGTGTGCTTCTAGATAATAAATCTCATCCTCATGGATGGCTAAAGCAGCTTCCCACTTGGATATTGCCTACAAAGAAGCACAGGAATCTGTAGACAGATTAGAGAATGCTAAGACAAAGGAACAGAGAGCAGACATTATTACAGAGCACTAAGAAGAGGTTACACACTGTCCAGTTAATCCTTGAGATACTAGGTAGCAGGAGAAGAAGTGGCAAGTAGAAATTGCAGTAATTTAAGAGTGTAGCCAGAATGGGGATAAGGATTCATAAAATTCAGGATGTTTTAGTGAAATATTTGGAGGTACCTTTTAGCTGGTGAGCGAGATTATCCAGCACAAATAGAGGTACTGGTGAGTGGCAGAGGGGTGGAACTGGAGTCCAGCATGTACATCTCAAACAGTGGCAGTACGGGCTAGGAGTGGCACTTTTAGCACCCATGGTTGTTCTGACACCCTTAACCCTTGTGCTTTGACTGTCCCCACCTTGGCTGATTAGTTTTGCTGTTATTTTTTCACAACCAATCCTGCAGTTCAGATACTTCTCCCGTGCCTCAAAATGAAGGGTCAGGGCTGAGCTAGTCAGAGGAACAGTCCTGAAAGGCATGGTTGTGCCATGCAAGCCAATGAGACTTCAGAGTGTGCCACAGCATTCAGAATCAGGCTGTGACCAGATTCTGTTTTCACTCAGCTTAAACTAAAAACCAGCTGTACCCAAGCAAATCTGGGGCTTTCTTTGGAGATCCAAGCCAGAGGGGGAGAGTTACTGGATGAGACAAATTCATCTTCCACTCACACCACCCCATCTCAGCAAATTCACTATGATGTGGGACTGCAATGGATGTCAACGTTTTATAGATCTTATATATTCAAATAAATGTTGAGTACATGCAGAATTTGGTACACTCGATCTTCCTTTCTGGAGTTCCTGGACTGTAGCATGGAATAGAGACTGATGTTATTCTGGGACACTTTTGTGGAGAATTATGACTCCAGTGAAAGTGCTTGTTCATCAGAGGCCCAGCCTAGATGGACACCAAGCGTATCTCTGTCTCTCGCTGCTTAGCAGGATACTTAAATGCATGCAACGGTTCAGTGGTGAGCAGGGTGCACTGCTGGGGTGGGGAACACCATCCGCTGCCATCAGCTGAGGCTCCAGGGAATTCGGTGTTTATTGTGCTTACGCAGAGGGGCTGAGTTGGCTGGCCTGGCTCCAGAACCAGGGTCCTGCCGCCTGCTCAGCAGCAGCCGTTCTGGATGGTGAGCAGGGCAGTATCTCACCTTCCCAAATGAGGGCTTAGTGATAGTGTGTCGTTCCAGAGGTCACGTGGCTTCACCTGTCCACAGGAAGAATCTTGGGGCTTGGGGTTGGTTCTGGATTTTGCCTCTGCAGAAGCAGCAGTTTCTGTCCCCTGCTGAGCTGGGAGCAGGGAGGTGGGTCCAGCTGCCTTTCACAAGATGCTGGAGCTTCCAGCCCTTCATGTCCTCCAGAACAGCTGTCTCACTTCACCAGCAATGCTGGCAGCAGCTCAGCTGATGGGCTTCTTTGCTGTGCCAGTTTTTGCAAAATGTTTTTATGTTATGTATGAGAAGGATGGAGAAATACAGTCAGGAGACGAATACACTTGTGGTTCTCTTGGAATAACTGCTATCTTCTTCCCAACAGCCATCACTCCCAACAGCTGCCTGATACATTGTTTTGACCTTTTTCAAAAAGCCTCTCAAAAGAGCCCCAGGCCCTCCTTGCTCTCTGTGTAACTGAATTACTTGTAATCTAATGAACTTCTTCAGTGAGAATCAGTCCCCGCCCACTGGTTTTACAGCCCATCTCAGCAGTTTGATGCCAAATGCCATTGAAATGAAATGACGTGTTGTGAACACCCACTTGAGTGCTCTTTGCTGCGTGTCTGTGTCTCAAAGCTGTAGTGATTTCACACTTGCAGCCCCTTCCCCTGGGGGGGCTGCTCTGCCTCTGTGACGTGTTCCTGTGGACAGGACTGCAGACTGTGTCTTCGTGGCCTGTCCCACTGCCAGCTCTGCCCTGGGGCTCTGGGTGCAGACCCCACTCGGCCCTGCTGCTGCCTGGGAACTTGTGACCACAGTGTGAGCTGGAAGCCCAGAGGCACGAACCTCACTAGAGCAGCAGGTCAGGCAGAGCCATCCTGACTCGTCCCCTGCTCTGTTTTCCAGGATTTCTGTGACTTAAGGCCCAAAGTAGGGCAGTGACAGGCTGTGCCTGGGCCACATTTGCACTGTTTCAATAAGCAGGGGAAGAGCTGCAGCTTTCCCGATGAAGCTGTGTCGTTCTCCCAAGACCTGCCCCAGTGCACTCTGCCCTGGGTGTGGATTTGGCACTGCAGGATGGCACACTCAGGCCCCAGCAGGGAGGCAGCTCGGGTGGGGCTGTTCTGGCAGTGAAGCCTGTATTTGGTAGCAAACTGCCTGCCAGGGCAGCTCTGGGGTGTCAGGATGGCAGCTGGGCAGTGCTTTGCTGGCCCTGAGGAAGGCAGGGTCTCCTGCCAGGGTGTCAGAGATCATTCCAGTGGAGGCTGCTGGAGGAGGAGGCTCCCCCCTCGCTGCAGCTTCTTTCCTCACCTCCTTCCCAGATGCTTTCTTGCATCCCTGGATGCTGTGGGTGCCACATTCCACACCCAGCAGTGGCACAGTGCAGGGAGATTGCCTCTGAACTAGGCAGGAATAAGAGCTGGGAACGGAGGAGAGTGAGGCTGTTTATTTTGCCTTGTAGTTGCAAAGGGCAGTCATGTTTTCAGCATTTATTTCCTTCCTTTTGGATTATTAATTGTGCTTACAAGCTAGAATGTTAACAACCAGAGTTCCTTATTTGTATTTAAAGTTCTTATTATTAGACTGAGAGAGATTTCAGAGAAAAGCAGTAACAATATTAGAAGGCAAGATGGAATACATTTTGGGTTTGCGTTTTTTCTTTTTCCTTGACAGTTCTTAATTTGTTTCTTGTTTTAGGGACTCATAAAAGTAAAAATATCTTTCAGTGACAACAGTGAACTGCATAGCTTCTCCTCTTTCAACCCAGTTTTAAAACCTTAAAAGAAATTTGCCTGTCATATTCTGACATGACACATCTAGTCCTGTTGGAAATGTTGTAGCAATCTAATGAGATGAAAGCGGTTGTTTTAATGAGCTCAGAAGAAAGAGACAAATCTGCTGCACAAATGTAACCAAGGATCTGTTTTGTTTTCTGGCTTGGCTAACCCAGAAGTTGTAGGACACATTAGACTGAGTCATGACAAATGAAAAAAGGTTGTAGTTTTCCTCTTCAGTCTGTCCTTTCCTATTTGTCTGAGATGTAATTTCATATCTGATGTGAGTTCTGCAGGATGCTTACCTGGGGAATATGGGGAAGAATAATCAAAATGGTGGAAGAATGAAAAAGAGACAAATAATGGAGGTGGAGACACTTTGTTGGCTCTTCTGCTTGTTCTGGTCAAGAGAAGGAGTGAAATGAAGAAATGCTTCACTGCTGGCCAAGGCAGGAGCAGGTTGCTGGTGACCTGGAGAGTAAGAGCCAGGCAGTCAGGAACGTCTCACAGCCTCATAATTAGCTATTTTATTCCAGCCCCTTTGCAGAGTTACAGCTTACCTCTGCAAGCATGGAGCTCACCTGGTTTCCCTCGAATCTGCAGGATACAAAGTCCCAAATGAGCGCTGGGGTTGGGAGATTCGCAGCCAGAGAGCCTGACGCAAGCGCAGGGTCTCAGACCTCGATTTCGCAGACTCCTGCTCAAGCTGTGAGGCAGGTAAAAAGCTTTCTCTGTGAGGCAGCAGCAATTCACAGAAGGACCTGTCCTCTGCACTCTGAAGGCCTTGGTAACACCCTGAGTGTGAAACACAGGGCTTGGTGCTTTATTGGTTGTGGAGCGTGAAGAGGAGCTCTGGCAGACGAGAATTGCCGAAAGCTGCGATTCGGGCGGCCGGGGTGTTTAAGAGTCTGGTCACTCTTCCGGGTGCAATTGCAAATCTCCCGAGATTTGTGGTTTTCTGCAGAGCCTGAAATTACTTCTGTGGAGCCTGGAGTCGCATGATGACGGGCTGAGCTCTGTCCTCAGGGATCTTGGCTTAGTTCCATTCTGGTTTAGAAAGAAAACTCCCCGCACTCCTCACTTCAGAGAAACGTTAAAATTTAAATGTCCCAGTTCTAGCCTGAGGGGCCAAGAACTGGGAGAAAAAATAAAAACCATCCCAAATGAAGGCAAGGAAATCAAATTGCTTGATTATTTTTTAAGCCTGATTCTTTTTTGCATTGGCAATATTGAAACCAGCAATCTCACTTATTTCAAATTAATTTGAAGGCTACTGACCCCAGATCCTCTCTTAGAGCTGACTGGACTTTGGGCCAAGTTCTTCCTACATTGATGTCCATCAATATATAGGCTTTATGAGATGTGATGAATTTCATATGTTTGTGTGGCACTTTGTGGGATCCTGGAAATTGCTAAGTTTCATTCACAAAACCAAAACCAGGAAACAAAAAGATCTGGAAAGTATTGGCACATTAAACCTGTGGTCATTTCTCTTGCTTTAAAGTTGTTTTTTTCTTAGAGGGGAATACTAATGATTTGTGCCACAATTTCCCTAATGCTGAAGAAATGCTCTGCCTAATGTAAAAATCCCCCTAAACTGTTAATTGAATCATTCTCATTTTAGTTTTAAGACCATTCAGGCAAATGACAGATGTAGGGGAGGTTGGAGGATTACAGTCCTGATTATAAGATGCTCTTAGGAATCTGCCTAAAATCAGAAAATGCAAAAGGCTGAAAAATGCTATTGGGTAGCACAAAGCAAAGGAACCAATGGTTTTCTAGGGCTGAGCAAAATGGAGAAAAAAGTATTTTAATCCAAAGCTCGATCATTGTGTGCTTATTGTGGTAATAGAATAAAACTCTTGATGAAGGCATTTCCTAGCTTACCAATAAAAATGCTTATCCTCCCCAGCCTTCACATTAATTGAGAAAGAACTGAGGAACACTCACAGATGGGAGCCCAGGAAACTGTAGTAAGCTGACATCATGCCTGTTTTCAAGCTGCTAATCAATAACATTTCTGACATTGAAAAAAAGGATTGGCAGGGCTGAAATTGCTTTGTTTTTCTTTATTCTTGGGCATGTCCTGCTTTGCTTGGGCACTATAAATTACATTGGTTCCTCAGCACACCTTTTGTCGAGTCTAACATCCCTAAGTTTATAACCAGGGAGCTGGACTACACCAGCTTGAGGGAGAGAGGAGAGGGATGGTTAACAAGGGGTCCTCCCACAGTGAAATGAGTTTGGGACATGGCTGTTGACAGCCCTCTTCTCCCCATGAGGCCATTCTGTGGGGTCTTGTGTCCTCAGGAGCCAGAGACAACTCATCATCTGTTCCATTTGTTACAGGATAACTTGAGCAACCTTGCAACAGAAATGCTGCTGGTTTAGGATTGCGGTGGTCCAGGAAAACTGGGAGCAGGTTTTGGCAGGAGCAGGATCCAATGCTGGTAGGAAATATAGGGTTTGATAACAAGGAAAAGGTAGGAAATACAGGGTTTGATAACAAGGAAAAGGATTTTCTTCTCTTTGGCAGGTGACAGGCTCCTCTGCGTAGAAATGGTACCAGTTCCCACCAGGAGCCCACGAGGGATGTCTGCAGGAGCTGACTCAGTGAGTGGAGAGCGGCTCAGCAGGCTCTCACTGGTCCCAGAGAAAACATCCTTCTTAGAGAATCCATCAGCCCAGTGTTACACCTTGGCAGGGAGGCTGGGAATGGACATTTTGGCTCTGTGCATGTCCCTCCTCTGAAATATAACCCCCCAAGTGCTTAGAACAGCCTGAAAGGCAGAACAGTGACTCAACGTGCTTTGAGGCTCTCCAGCAACTCCAGACTTGTATTAAATGCTCTCGTCTACAAGAGCATAATCAACAGCAACTTGTACACACCACAACAGTCTGGTACAAGTCTGGGAGCGTTTCTGCATCAGCTGGGAATCGTTACAGAAGGGGATGAGGACGGGATTGCATTGAGGAAAATATCACTTAAATGACAAAAATGTATTCTGGCTCCTAGCAGAATGTGGTGATTTATCCTGGCCCGGTTAGAGCTGATTGCAGTTAGTAGCTCCAGTTTTAAAGCATTAAACAAAAGTGCATAGGAAAGGCTGAGTGCACAAAATGGATGCTAGGCAGAATAATCTGGGTAACAAATGAGGGGTTTTACAGCTAGGTTTCTGGAGCTGTGGCATGTGCTAGCTCACAGTGATATAGTGATGTTTCCTCACTGCCAGAACAGTGCTCCTTATTCATTACAGCCTGATTCTTTGCCACCTTGGAAGCCTGGATTTCACTGTAATTTGGCTCCTGCCTTTACAGCAAAGGTGGTGGAGGATTTTATGTCAATGTCTCTCAATGAAACAGTCCCATGTATGTATTTCTGGAGGAATTTTGTGTTGTCTCTCCAAAATTCGTGGTGAGATCTTCAAATTACTTCCAGGGCACCACGATGTGGATCTGCATGCCCTAATTTGAGGTTGCAATAGCTAAGCCTATGTGAATTTGTCCTCCTCTCCCCTGCTTCCCAGCTGGCGTGGCAGGGCACGAGCTCCTGCATAGCATGAAGGTTTCTGCTCAGCTTCATCCACAGGAGGGACATACCACCTTCACAATGAGTTTTCAATGTAACACAATCAGCTTGGCTGCTGAAGTCGTGCAGAACTGAGTATTTGATTCAGCATATTTTGGGAACCTGTTCTTACTTTCTCACAGCCTCTTTGTGTCCATGGGCAGTGCAAAGGGTTATTACAGCAGGGGCGGTGATGGCCTGTCTGTAAATTCTGTCACTGTAACGTGTGTTTGCAGAGACTCTATCAGCTCATTTCATCAGTAACACTAGCACAAATCATTGGGATGAAAGAAAATTGCCGTGATGAACACACACCTCAGAACGTCATCGTACTGTTCGTTAATTGCCAGTCACCCTTCGGTGATTAATTATTTAGCCAAATTGCAAAAAATTTTCCACACGAATGAGAAGATGTTTATTTAATAAAGCAGAAAGCTCCTAGAAGCATGCCCTTGTTTTCCTCAATTTAGCTGTATAATAAACTTACACTCTCCTGATTTTGCAGCTCAGAAAAACACCCAGCGTGCTGTATCAACTGGTTGATGTTGGTTTTTGTCCAGCCAGTTCTTCAGCAGGAAACCTGATGCTGCTCAGTGTGTGTGTTTAAGATGTTTAGACTGAGTGGTAGATACGTGAGCTGATGGTCACGGTTCGTTATCTGCATCTCCCTGTGTGCCCTGAGCCCTGTGACACGCTGGTGAGGAGGAACAGGGCAGTGCTGTGCCAAATCCCAGCCTGAGGCTTGGCATGACTCCAGCATCGACTGATGGCATCAGGGTCACGTTAGGAAAGAGGAAGAGCCTCCAAGCCCCTCATCCTGGCTGCAGCCTTGTGCTTGGTGGGAGCTCTCCTGAAGTGTGCTGCTGGGAGCAGCCAGGTCTGACCTGTGCAGTGAGGTGGGATGTGCAGGAGACAGGAATGCCAGTGTTGGCACTGGAGGATCCATGGACTGACAGGGAATCCAAATCTTGGTGTGTTCTCGGGTGATATTGGTGTCTGTTCAGTGTCTGTCACCATAGCTAACCATTAAAAGCATTCAACAGCAACAACAAACATGGGAAAAGGATAGAAACACTAAGAGAGCCCATAAATGGTAAAGAGTTAGTCATTGGTAATTTTTGTATGGTTCAGTAAATAATTCAAAATTCAGGCTTTATTTATGTTTTTATTTATAAACTACTTCTTTTTACTGATCCTTGCAAGAAATCTGTTTATTTTAAATGCATATTTGGATAAACAAATTACAGAGTTTTTTCTACATGACAGAGCATGAAAATTGAGTTATTACACTGGTACTTTTAGTCCTGATCAGTTAGATCAGATTGTACTACTTTTTCCATATATGATCAAACAAATAGGTGAGGCTTTCTGGCATAAGCAGATGTTCAGGATTAAATTTAAATTCTGAATTTTTTTTTTCAATATTTCTTTATAGGAATTTGAAATAGGTTTTTAGAGTTTCCAGTAAAAAGTAGAAAAAAGTTCTTGCCACCCAGTTTTAGCATCGCTTTGTTTGTCTGACCTTTGTCCAAATATCATTCTGTTTCTTATGCCTTTTGGAAAATAAAAGATCAGAGGAAAAAAAAAAACCGATTCTTGTGCTGTAGCTCTTTTCATGCCTCACGCATTTCCTTTTTGCCTCAGGAGCTCTCAGGTACCAGCTCTCAAATTTATTTCAGTTACAGTTCCTCGCCACGTTACTTGTGTCAGGACAAGAAAAAAAACGCTGTCTGGTTTTTGGAGGAGCAGGTTTAATTGTAGCATTTTATATGTATTTAATGACTTCGAGAAATGAGGTCGTGTGAAATCATCTGGAACTAAATCTTCCTGTTCCCCCCCCCCCCCGCTTGCTATTCACAGAGCAGCATCTGAAATGTGGTGTTAAGCTTTGGGCCTCCTAAATCAAGGTGGAGAGCTGGAGAAGGGGATGCTGAGGGAGACCTTGCTGCTCCCTTCCACCACCCAAAGAGGGCTAAAGATGAGGTGAAACCAGGCTCTTCTTAGAGATGCACAGGGAAAGGATGAGAGGCAGCAGATAAGCACTGCATGGAAATTAAGGCAGAATATACGGAAAGAAGGTTTCACAGGGATGTTGATGCAAAAGTGGAACTGGATTCAGGGAAGGGGAGAATCATCATCCCTGAGGAATGTCAAAACTCAGATAGGACAAGGACC
The DNA here is from genome assembly GCF_022539395.1 of Myiozetetes cayanensis. Classification (NCBI taxonomy): domain Eukaryota; kingdom Metazoa; phylum Chordata; class Aves; order Passeriformes; family Tyrannidae; genus Myiozetetes; species Myiozetetes cayanensis. Next base: position 17,883,892 of record NW_026087270.1, on the reverse strand, counting down.
TGCACAACCTGGCCTACTTGAGACGGTAGCTCTGCTCCAGAGAGGAACCTCCACCCCAAGTTATTCAATGATTCTGTGATGAGAAAATCCAAATGAGTCTCCTTATTCAGTGTTCCTAACATGAGTGTTGAGTAAAGAACTACCTCTGGATGTGGAAAGCCGAGGGACAGCGTTGCACAGCGTTACCAGAGTATCCCCTTAGAGCGCTTGGAAAGCCCGGCTGAGCTGGGACTGTTTGGTTATTGTTTCTAATTCCCCCACCCGGGTTTGTTTCTTTGCTTCTGAGTGTTGTTTTCTTGGATTTATTCCATGCAGCATTTCACGGGCAGCCTTCTGAAATCCTAAGCTGCAGTTTGATTAACGTCTCTCTTTGTTGGTGGTGTGGTTTTAAGTCACCCCTGCCTGTCCCTGCTCAGCTGTGGTGGTGGGGTGATGCTTGTATGGTGATGTATGGCAGTGCAGTGAACCAGACTCTGGCACTGATATGGGTTAACAAATGAAAAAAAACCCCAAAAACCCAGAAAGAAATGTCCATCAAATGCTCCCTTAAGGCAGCAATGCACTGAAGGTTGAGGTGTGAGATTGTATTGAAAGATTCAGTCACTCCTGGCTAGTTCTGTTTATCAGGTAAATCAAATTTTGGGGGTAAATCAGTCACATTCAAAGACTATTTGAAAAGTAGAAAAGTCTTTCTGTACCTTTAGGCATTTAAATGATGGGTGTTTTTTCCCAAGCCAGTCTTATTTTCCCTATTAGTTCCTGTAAAAGAAATGCAAATCTTGCACTAGCTTGAAATTTCAGTGTTGTTTTAAATAAATTTCCTGTGATCCACAACCCAGTGAGAAGGAAAGTGTAGCCATTTGTTGCTGGTTCAGTGTATTTAGGCCATCTTTCGTGCTTGTAGAGGTCAAGTCCATTTAATCTGGTTATGCTATTTCAATCACATTTACATTTTTAATGCAAAGCTCAGGTTCGCTTCACACTAGAATGATCTTTCTGGTTTTGTAACAAGCTTTAGTTGCCCTGGGATTTGGAGACTTCTCTCTCTGTTTTGAGGCCTGCATAGAAAGCCTGTCTTTGCTATGGTTGGCTTGACCATGGTGCCTGGGATGGTTTGCACCAGTGACCTTCTGCCTTCAACTGTATTCCTGCATTATCTCCCAAGAACAGAAAACAAGGCCCTAAATACTTGCTTTGTTGGTGACATCACTTACAAATACCCAGGAGAGAAACGGCCAGCCTGGCAGAGGTTTGGCACCACCAGGCAAGACAAGAACTTACTGTAGGTTGTGAGAAAGAGGCACAGAGAGCCAGAGCTCCATCTTTAAAGCAGGAGTGAAGTGAGGAATCACAATCAAGTTCGGGTTCTGGATAACAGAACAAGGTTGTTTGCTGAGCAGTCATCCAGGAGACTGACAACAGCTGGATACAGCAGTGCACAGGCTGGACACTGATACCTGTGTGTGAACCTGGCTCAGAGCAGGTGCTTTGAGTGGATCAGAGTGGTCAGAGCTGCTGAGAAGGGCAGATGCTGGCAGGAGAAATGGCAACACCCCGTCCACAGTGTAGGGTGCGGGTGGTGGGATGTGACCAGGAGAGAATGCCAGCAAGAGAGATCCCAGCAAGGCTGCTCTTCATGGTAAGACTTGAAGACTTTCCTAAGTGAGGTTGCAGAAGCAGGACCCAAAACTCTACAAGATAAAAGACATAATGAGACCGTGTGCTTTTCCTTTCTTAAAATACATCCTTCGATAACCAACACCAAAACACAGAGGAAAGGGAGAGAAACCGTTACAAGCAGTACTTCTCTAATCTGACTTGTTCTGTCCCAGGAGACCTCCTTAAAACATATTCTCATGAGCAGTGGTCCTTACTGTGAGTGGAGAGACACTGAAGCATTTGCCCAAAGTTGCTGCAGTTTGTATCCAACAGCAGTGTGATGAGTGTAAAAATAAATGCAAACGTACATAGGAACAGAGGCAGATCTTATATCCAATTGCAAAGTCACACTTAATTATTAATGACTGAAGTGCTGTAGCCTTTCACTTAGTGGCAAAACACAGCCTGAATATTTCTCAGGTTGTGTCAGATTGACAGAGCCTCAGTGCCAAAGACAATGTCAGCTCTTCAGTGATGGATCAAGTGCCATGTAGGAGAGCAAGAAAGGTGAATATTCAAATGAGAATCTTGGTTTCCTCTGATAATAAGCCAGGAATTCCACATTCAAGAACTGATTGACAGAAGTTGCCCTTGTCATAGACAAAATGGTAAACAGCTTCAGAATAATGAATTACAAGCAGAAATTATACTGGTGAGTGATGGAGTAAATCATGGAAAGGTCATTTTGTCCAGCTCTGTTCTGATGGAACTCTTTTTGATCACATGTTCCGCGGTGTTCTGCATGGTTTACTTACAAATGACCTGAAGACACCAGCATTTTCACAATTGTACATCACTACCCACAGATAGATTTTGCATTAAAGAACTTTCTCCAGTGCCCTGAAACTTCAGTCTGAAATTTTCTCTTGCTTCTCCTAATCACTTCTCAGCACAGAAGAGCTTTCCCAGTGTCAGCTGCTGGAGCAGTAAGTATGACCGGTGAGTCTCTGGGATAAACTGAATCTTTCCTGGCCTTTGTGCCAAAGTTTGGATGGAGAAGAAGTTTGGATGGTGTGGCTTTCCTTTTCCCATACTGAAGATACCAGTGCAAGGTGCAAGATTTCAGGGGTTGTATCTCAGATCCCTCTTAGTGAATTCGTGTCAAGTAAAGCAAACTCAAAGCTGAAAGGAAGATTACACTGATGGCAAACGAATCTTAAGGAGAGAGGTTGTGGCTAGATCGCATTTTGAGTGCTGGCCTGCCAGGAGCTCAGGGCAGCCTCTGGTGAATGTGGAGGAGAAATCTAGAAGTTATTCTTTGTAATGGTGCTGCAGATTCTTGTTTGGCTACGCTGACCCAGCGAAACAGAGGCTGTAAAGCCACCCATGGCTTTCTGCCCTCCCCAGTGACAGATGTGAACTCTGCAGCCCACGTGCCTTACACGTGTGCCAGAGAGAGCAGGGCAGTTCATGAAGAGAGTGGTCCTTCTGAAAACCGCCTGCAAGCTTCAGAGAACAAGCACGGGTGTTATTTGGCCTCTTGGTGGTTTTCTAAAAGTAGAAGATGCCCAAGAACTCATTGTATCTGCAGCTGGTGCTTGCCAGAAGTGCTTGTATGATCTGTATGGATGAGTGGAGAAAAGGGTGGTGGGAGGAGGGAAAGGCCTCGGAGGAGGAACAGCTGAGGAGATACAAATGAAAACTCAATTAAACAGAAGAGAAGGAAAATTCAAACTAGCATTGACACCCTGCTCAAGGCTGCTTTGAGTCTGGATTTCATCTGTAAACCTAGTGAATGGAGAAGGCAGCAGTGAAGAAAATAAATTACCTTCCTGGAAGGAGCTGAATTAGATGACCAGGAAGATGAAAACATTCAAATACAGATCTACTTTGATGATATGCCTAGGGCTTGTAACAAATTCAACCAGAACGATAGATCTTGGGCTTGTAACCATTCCAAAGCTTGTCCAATGTATGAGATTATTTTTTTTATAAAGGACTCAGTTTATTTGCCAACTGGAACACTTGAAGTGGACAATGAATGTAATCCTGTATTGCCTTCCACCCTATGTAGCCATGAGGATGATGCTAATTGGATTTGTTAAAATCAGAAGGGTGCCATTTGGTACTCATTTTGCCTTGTGCCCTCAGTGATGCTGTTTTGGGATACAGACAGGGATCTGCTGTGGCTGTTCTGGTTGCTACTGGTTTCCTGGTTTGTGTGAGAGGCGTGCAAATGCTCAGTGTCATCAGCTGTTGAAGCAGAGAAGCTGAATGTTGGGTTTTTTTTTCTTTTAAGATAAACTGTCATTCCTCCAGAATGTGGTCGTCATCAATTTATTTCAGCTTTATTTTGCTCTTCTCCAGCTGTGTGAAGAGCATGTTCAATATAACCAGTCATTCCAATAGCTTAATTTCTCCCCTAAGTATTTTGCTTCTTTTGGGTTGTCACCACAATCCCATTTAAAAGCCTGCTAATAGTAATTGAAAGCCATAATAAGCTTGCATGTAGTATCAGAGTTTGAGCTGTGTTTTATTTCTGTAAAGCAGAAATAATAGTTAGCTATGACAGATACTGGGGAGCCAAACAACAGCCAAGGCTACCACGCTTTTGGAAACCTTCACTGCTAGAAGTCAGTCATGGATCCAGAATCCAGTGAAATGAATGTGGATCTTCCCAAGGACTTCAGTGGGATTCTGATCAGGTTCTGAGTGCAAAACGTGATCAGCAGTGGCCAGGTGGAGGTTGGGCACGCAGCAATCAGGAACTCTGCCTTTGCAAAGAGCGTCCCTGGGATTCAGCCTGTGTTTAAGACGGTTTGTGTTGATCCTTCTGCAGAAAGCAAAGGGCAGTGGAAGTGAAAGGGTGCTGGCTGGGTTGGACTAAGCCCTGTTTAAAGCAAGTAGTCTTCTAGACCATTTGAAAAAGGATATCAGCTTTGTTGGAGAGGAGGAGTCGGCTGATCCTATCTGTTCAATTCCTGGTTCTTAATTATTTTGGCTGATAGCATCTATATGCTAAGTCAATCCCAGTGAATGGCATTTGAAACATCCTGACTGAAGTCATTACATTATCACATTCAGGCCAGGCTTTAAGTAAAAGAGATTTGGCTTGTTCTTTACACTGTTTGGCCCCTGTCCCGAATGTAGGGCCATTGTAATGGAGGATTATCTGCACTGGAGGTTTTCTTCATTTCCATTAGGAGAAAAATGTCATTCAGCGTGGCAAGGGCAGGCTGGGATGGCAGGAGGAGATTGGCCTCGTGCTGATGCCTTTGTCACCCTCGGAGCAGAGCCTGACACCCCCTGACACTGCCGGGCCTTGGAGGGGCTGTTATTTATTGCAGTGTGTGGAACACATTGTCTTCTGAAAGGGAGGAGAATCAGCCCTTTATCAGCAGGAGTCACTGGGCAGTGCAGTCACCGAGCTGCAGGAGCTGAGGTTTGTTGACATAGTTGGCTTTTCAGCAAGTGCCTCTGTGGGTCTTTTCTTTTAGTCTACATCTCTTTGGTGGTGGTTAAGGTGGATCTAGGCTCTCCCTGTCTTTCCCAACCTCTGTGCCTTTCCTACCATAAAACCTCAAGGGTAGGGACAGAGGGACTCGTATTTTTCAAGCTTATGGATTCCCATAAGGCCCCTTCCCTGAGATACAGAAACATCCTCTCATCTGGAGGTGCCATCTGTCCTGCTATGGGTTGCCTTAGTTAAAGGTTCCTGCAGTCCATGTGCAGACCACGAAGGGCCCATCCTGCTTTGGTAGGCACTGCTTGCTGGTTCCAGGACTGCACTACCCCCACACAGAAAGGGCTGTCAGCATGTCAACAGTAAAGCAGAAGGGGCAGTGGCCATAAGGAATGCTGTTTGCTGACCAGGATGACCCAAACTGAGAGAACTTATGATCTGTAGATTTGTGCTAAGATAACCGATTCAGAGCTTGAAGTCTCTGGGAATGTAGTAGATAAATATTTTGTCTCCCAGATAGACAAACCAATTTCATCTGATGTTGAACCTTCTATTTCCATGGACTTCTTATATTATGAATCTTTTAAGTAAATCTGTCTGTAGGTGCTGCAAAATGTGGCTCTTATCTCAGCTGGAGGGAGGAGAATAACCTGGTTTTTTAATGCCTGTACAGAACAAACTGAACGTGTCCTGGTGTGGTGCAGTTTAGCTGAGGTGTGGGGGGCTCCTCTGGTCAGTGCAGGGATGGGAAGGGGAGTCTGTCCCAGAGGCCAGAAGTGTGCCAGTGCATGGTCCTGCCTGCAGATGTGGAGATACCATCAGGCTGTGCAGAACAGAACATACTCCACACTCCAGGAAAGCCAGGTTGGGGTGCAGCAGCTCAGCAAATTCATGAAGTAGCAAGGCAGATTTTATCCAAAGGTGCTGTTGGATATGTTGGCAATGCTCAGATCAAACCTGCTTTGTTGCCATGATAGTAAACATGGTACATGTGAAACTCGGGGCCATGAGCCAGTATAAAGGGATAAGATAATGGATGTTGCTTGAGCCTTTTACTGTCTTTGTAGTTAGAGCAGTTATTGGAAGGCACTAATCCCTTTCTGCTTATTATTGACTTTTGAATGAATCCTCATACTCTCTCCAGCAGCAAAACTTGTGGTTTTCAGGCTCACTAAAGCTCAATAGAACCAAGACCTTGTCATTTATTTTCACTGTTACTATTATTTTTCTATTTCAAAGCAGAGTTTTCTGCTGCGAATTCCCCACTGTTTGCTCACAAAAGCAAGCAAGGGAAATTGTTATTTTTCATCCCGAAGCTTTTGTCCTTTATACTTTTATAATCCACGTGAGGCGACTTTGCTGGTCATTAGCCGAGTTAGTAAAGGGAGCTTTCTTTGTTGGGCGATAGCAGGGAAACATCAAGTGTCTGGTTCCATGGCAGCAATTTGCTCTTGAAATAAAGCAAGCCTTGATAAGTTGCTACCCTCAGCTATATTTGTCCTAGTAAATAAACATCATCGGGATTTGAGCACAAATACACGTTGTTTTGCCCTGTTTAACTATTCTGAGATTGTGTCAGGCTAACAAGATTTCCTCTGCATCAGACAGCCGTGCTCTGTGGCTGGTGGTGTGTGTTCCTGCACCCCTGGCCAGGGGGGTGTCTCCTAAAGCATTGATCAGCACGGCAGATACGCCTGGAAATGCATCCCATTAACGCAGAGCGGTGCATTTTGGTGGGTTTGCTTTTTTAGAGGCCGAGGTTTCTAGCAGTGGAATGATTTGCCTTCTGCAGTGCCTTGGAAGGGCAGATTTGCTCCGAGGGGGCTGTGGTGTTCCAGCACTGGGCACGTGGGGGGCATCACACCCTGGGTGACCGCGCTGCCCGCCCAGCTGAAGGGCAGCAGCTGATACGTGCTGGCTCACGGGGGCCAGAGGAAGCCCCTGGGATCCGTCCTTGGGAGAAAGATTCCGTTTTCCAGGATACCGATAAAAAAGTCATTAACCCTTTGGTGATGGATGGGCTGTTCAGCTGAAAATTCCTCATCTCAGCCTCACAAGATCAGGATCGTGCTTCTTCCCTGGCAGGCAGCAGGACCCAAAATTCAGCAGCAGCAGGAGACCAAGTGAAACACAACAGTGACATTTGTTCCACTTGGAGCAGCGGAGCCACCGCTAATTTGGGCTGGAAGATGGGAGCACAGGGCAAGGGCTGGTTCGGTGGCTTCGGTCAGAAAACATCCTGGGTGAGCCCAGAGCTGCAGCTGCCACCGGCTCTGCAGTGAGGTGAATCACAGCAGAAATAGGCCAGTGACACCCCTTTGCCATCACCAAACTTCCCATAGCCCTTTCTAGAAAATCCAGAGGGGATTACACAGCTTCCAGGCCAAATCCCAGCATTTCACTTACACACTGCGTGTCCGTACTCCACAGGTTGGCTGCCCCACCTGCTGCGCACCTGAGACCCAGAGAAAATGCTTTTCTTCACACTCATGATTGGCAGTAATTAGATTAGGGAGGTTGACAGTGTGGGAGGAAGGCTCTGCTCCGTAGACAGCCAGCGGTGGCAGTTGGTGAGGGATCAGGACAGCTCTATCACAGTGATTTGCCGGAGCACACGCGAGCCGTAACCTGAGCGAGAGCCCGTCGTGTGGGGGCTGTACACCCAGCACGAGAGGTGCTGCCTGCTGCAGAGAGCTGTGTGCTCTCACTGCTTCTCCACGCTGCTTTGAAACCTCCCAGTTAATCAAATCACTCCCTGAGCAGTGGAAATGGTGAGCTCCAGCTCAAAAGTGAGCCCCAGTTTGGTTCCTCAGGGGTCTGTGCCAGCCCCTGACAGAGGGAACAGGCAGGGGGTTTCTCCTGTGCTGTGCCTTGTATAACTCATCTAGGAGCTCAGTTCCTTTGAGATCTCCACCAGATTTGGCAAAATGGGCCAAGAAACCAAAACATTTCCAAAAGGGAGGCAGAAGGATCACGCAGGAGCACATGTATGGCCGTGCAGCATGTGTTGCATGATCCTGGGGACCCTGAAGAGCAGACTGAGAACCACGTTGAGGGAACCTATCACCCAGGTTTCCAAAACCACTGGACAAATATTAAACCTAATTACTTGTAGGCAAGCAGACATACTAAAGCTGCTCTGAAAAGATCCTTCAGTGAAGCGGTTTTTTGACAAGGAAAGCTAATTCTGGGCCTATTAGCCAGTTTCGATAAATAGAATCATCACGCTGATGAGCAGACACTGCTTAATTGCCTTCTATAAGATAGCTGGGGAGTGGAAAGCAGGGGCTGGAACTCCAGGCACACAGCCCCAACTCTGCCTGCCTGCAAGACAGCAGAGAAGCTGAGATGCCCCTTCTGGCAGGGATCAATCACGTACTGCTTTGAGCAGAGTTTCAGTGTATTACTCCCCAGTTTAGGCCAAATTCAGAAGTGAAGCTGAAGATGGTGAAGATGCATGTCAGAAGGAAATTGGTCAGAAAATGGCTGTCGGGTGGGCGTGAGTAGCACAGCGCAGTGTAACTCACAACACTTCGGCACTCAGTGGGAGAGCAAGATTGGTTTGAGTGAGAATAACTTACACGGGTTTGGGGCGGGGGTGGATGGGGAAGTACAAACTCTGAAAATGGCCTTTTTCTTAGGGGAGAATAAAAGGAGAGGCCGGGAAGGGATCTGTTTGTGCTGAGAAGTGGGTACCAGCCCCCAGAAACAAAGGGCTCTGTTTGCAGGGTGTGCCCCGAGGAAAACGAAGATCTCTTCCCATCTCCCAGAGCCTCCTCTTTCTCCCTGTGTCCTGGGAGCCTCTCTCCCTGTGTCCTGGGAGCCTCTCTCCCTGCCAGCCCCACGCCCAAGGGGGTGCAGAAGGATCCTCAGGGCTGGTTGATGCAAACAAAGCCCCAGAAGAGCACGGGCAAAGCAGGAGTGACCACTGGCAGCCCCCAGCCCAGGCAACGTCAGCTCGGAGTTTCCTGAGAGAGGGAGTGACGTTCAGTGCTGATGGCTTTGGGGTGAAGAAGAAAGCATTGCTGTGGTGGCAGAGAAATGTGGAGCTCAGAGTTTGCCTAGATGGCTTATTAGGTCAGAGCTGGAACACGCTTTGATTTGTATTCCTGATGATTGTACACGGGCACTAATTGGCCAAAGAAGCAAGGGATCTTTGTAGTTTAATGAGGAAAATATTGTGTAATGTGATGATTATTTTCTAATCAAAAAGCAGAGGAACAGAATGGAAAAGAAAACCTATGAGTGAATACAGACTGTAATTTTAATTAATATTTGCTTCTGCTAATCAGTTTCTCTGTTCTGCAACCAGCTGTTAGCCCTAAATATGCCCTCATGTTATATAAATATTATAGAAATCATTATTTAATATTATGCTTAATATTATAGAAATATTTCCCTTAATATGCTAAGCATTTTGCCTATGCATACTTTTACTCACAAATGTGAGCTCATTTAAGCCAACAGGACTGGCAACACTATGGATAGGTGAGAATAATTGGGTAATAATGAATTTTAACTTGATTTGTTTCTTTAAAAAAATAAATTGTAATGCTAAGATTCTCTGGCTCTACTCTCATAATTTCAGTGCTCACTATGCTCAGAAGCCAGTGCAGGGTTTCCACTCCTGCACTTCTTGCAAGTCTTACGATACCTTCTGAATTTTCCTTAAAAGCCCCTGGAGGCACATGAATTTGAAAAACCTCAGTTCCAGGGGGTTTTTTTGGGGGGAAAAAAAAATCTCATCCTCCATAGCAGTACAGAGGTCAGCAGTGGACCCATAAACCTAAAAATCCCAATATAACTAGAAAGAAGTATGTGTTCATCATACTTTAATATGAAAGATTTGAGAAATGCAGTTCTTATATGCTACAGAGAAACAATTTCATATCAGTCACCTCTTTAAACACCTGAAAATGTGCACATAATAAGCAAGGTTTTTTCCTGGTTTGTGTACATGCCGAGCCAGTGCCCGTGGCTGTGTGGATGTTACGTGTTTCCTCCCTCCCTGGGAGTCCCTTGCCTTGCACTGACACATGTCCTGGGGAAAGGGGGAAAAGGGCTCTGGTAATCCTGGTCGAGGCAAGAGATCATTCTTTCTGACTCTTTGCTCTCTCTTGGTCTGGAGGTTGCAAAATTTAATTTTTGGCCCCAAAAATGAGCCTGCAGATCCCCCAGGAGCAGAGCTGCTGTGAGACACCCACCGTCTGCGGGCAGATGTTTTCTGGAATTGCACTTTCAGAGTGTGGCTCCTTCCCTGCAGCCCTGAAATCGCTAAAGTGGGAGTGCTGCCTGCCAAAAAACCCCGCTGTTTTAAAAAGGAAAGGAGGGGAATGGGAGAAACCTCCCCCCATTTGCTGGCATTTCAAAGAGGACGTGCCCTCTGAGAGGCAGAGCCAGGGCCGCTTAAACTGACGGATCGGGGCCACCGGCCCCCCACGTTCTTCGCAGCAACGTGGCATTTTCCTCCTGAAATTGCACAAGTGTTCATGTGCAGGGTTCAGGAGCTCAGTGGTTGGTTAGTGGGGCTTGCTGCTTTCCCACCCGAGCAGGGGCTGGGTCCCCGTGGAACCATCCATCAGCGGGCTGACAATGACAGGCTGAGCTTTGGGAGCACAACAGAGATCTGCCAGCCACCCAACAGAGATCTCCTGCCAGCCACCCAACAGAGATCTCCTGCCAGCCACCCAACAGAGATCTCCTGCCAGCCACCAGAGCTGGCTCCCGCTGCAGATGGGCTCTGACAAAGGCCAAGGGAAAGGGAGTCACTGCTAACACGCATTTCTCCTTCTCTGTGCTCCTCATAGCACCGCTCCCAGGGGACAGAAGTGGTGGTGCCTGCATTTTACAGGGGGGGAACCGAGGCCCAGAAGGGGAAATGATTTGTAGGAGCCTTTTCAGCCAGTGCTGGGCAGGACAAGGAGCAGGAGCACTGGCCAAGTCCTGATTCCCTGGCAGACCCACACGTTCATCCAGCTGTCCTGAAAGCCACTGTATTTCCACGCACTTGCACTGGGAGGTACAGGCAGAAGGGGAAATAGGGGGGGTAACACAAATTTTGATAGCCCTGTTCCATCATGTGCCAAGCCTCTAATTTGTGCCTCCTTTGCTCTCTCTTTTACTCTGGGGACAGGCTGCACTCATGCCAGTACAGTGTGCTTTGGGCACCGTGCATATTCACACCAGCAAGGCTCCAGTTTCACTTTGCACAGGCTCTTCTCCAAGCAGTTTTTGCTGCTGTTGTTGCAAAACATTTTAATTAATCAGGAATTTTAATTAATTGTACCCTGCTGAAAATGCCAAGACAAAAGCACAAATACAAGGAGACAGTTGCTCAGGTCAGAGCAGCCCATCTTTGGTTAGCTGTACTCTCTCTCAAATCCTGCAGTTTGATTACAGGCACAGGCACAGGGAAACATTGGATTTTGGAAGGCATTTTAAAGCCCTAGAGAAATGTGGTGGTGTTTTTACCAAGTCAAGAAGCCTGCATAGAAGCTGTGAGCTGGCATACTGCTAACTGGAAAGCTGCACCCCAGAAGGATTGCAATGGCCTTTTTTTCTAGTCCTCCAACTGCTTCAAACAATCCGTTTCACTGAAGCACTTCAAGTGTTCTGTGTTTTTATGAATCTGAAAATCAGGTCACTTCTAGACAGATCTCACTTGCAGTAGGTGAATTAGCACAGCTGCCCATTTCCACCTCTGGCTGAGCCACTTCCCAGGGACACTCACCTGGGGGTGTTAGTGGCTGACAGAGATCCCCCTCCTGCTCAGCATGTCCAGAGAAGAAAATAATCTCATTCTGGCCTCGTATTTTGTCATTTGGCTACCATGCCCAGCAAATTTGGGCTCATTTTGGGGTGCAGTAATTGGAGTTCATCTGTCCAGTGGTACAAAGGCCTGGACCAGCACTCAGCACACAAACTGGCTCAACTTTCTGAGCCTGACTGTCATTTTCTACCCTCTTAAAATGGTTTAGTGCCTTGGTGCACAGTCTAGACAACCGCCAGCACACCATGAATAATAGATTCCAAGAATCTGTAGAAGCTTTATTTATTTAAACAACTAAATATTTAGAATTTGTTCGTATCATTGGCTTATTTACCCCATTTCCCCTGCAGTAAAAGGTCTCCAAAGGACTTCCACCTTGTAAACCTGCTATGAGCAGGATTTACAGCCTGTTGTGCATTTAAGACCCACAAGTGAAGCAAACAGGATTTCACCCTCAGTGAGTGCAGCCCTGCCTCTTCTGTCTCTGGAGAACTTGTGGGATGAGTTGCATTTTTCATCATAGAAGCTCCTCTTTAGAAGGCTGATGAGGTAAAAAACCCTGAAAACAGGTCTTTGCTAACAAAACTAACAACTTTGCTAACAACTTCATTCCCCGGTTTCCTTCCAAATGCTGCCATGGGGCTCGTGTGAACTAGTGCAGAGCACAGAGATGTGGGTTCTGCTCACACCTTTTCCACTGACTCTCTGCTGCTTTTTCTCACCATTTCCCCTCCCCCCACGCCAGGTGCTGAGAGCCAGCCCATCTGCACAGGGAGATCTGTGCCCTCTGCACTGTGGCAGCCCTTCCAGGCTGGTCTGAGACCGAGGGATGAGCTGTTTGGAGGCTCAGCAATAGGCAGGTGTGAGATTGCAGTGACTCCCTGTGGAGCAGAGGGGATGGATGGAGGAGAGGAACCGTGTCCAGTCTCAGGGCTTTCTTCCTCTGCAAGAACTGGAAGTTTCTTCGAGCTCTGCACTCGCTCGTGGGCACAGCTGGCCAGGTCAGCTGCATCCCTGGCTACATCTGAGAGCTTTGGGATGAACTTCAACAGAGCAGGACCACAGCCATTTTCATGTGCTGTGACTGTTCCTTCCCTTGCTGTTACTGATGTAAATGCACAGAGCTCCATCGGCCTCAGCAGTGCTGCTCTGAGGGTGAAGCAGGATAGCCATGTGCTATAGCCTGGGGCTGATGGCTTACTCAAATTGATGAGCTCCTTGTGAAGATAGCTCTAAGTGACTCAGCTCTCAATCTGTTTAGACCAACTTCATGGACTGAGGTGGAAATTGAGCCTGAGTAAAGTTACTTCTCATCCCCCAGGTTGTGCCTGGAAAGCAGCGCCGTGTCCGTGCGCATTTCATCGTCACGAGCGGAGCCTCAGTGGCAAAACCCACTCACTGAGTCAGAACCGCTCAGTTAAACATTCCCACCATCTGAGGGCAAGACTGGGCACCTCAGGGTTTTCCTGTGCTGCCAGATGATTGCCCTGTGTCTGCAGACTGCAGTTACTGCCCGGCATCCTCAGCTGAGCCCCCTCCTCCCAGCACAGCCCCTGCCAGGGGTTTTACCCCACGGGGGCTGCCTGTGCCTCCAGCCCCGGGGGAGGCAGCTGCCAGGCTCTTACCTGGGCACCAGCAGCTCCCAGGCTCTTACCTGGGCACGGGCATTCCCCAGGCTCTTACCTGGGCACGGGCAGCCCCCCCAGGCTGAGCTCACCCCGCCTTCCCCTGCACTGTGTGCCACGGGTTCAGGCAGAGAGGGAGCCCAGTGTGTGTCAGCAATGGGATCCCTGGGAAAAGGGGTCTAACTGCAGGATTAGTCACAACAGAAATTGCTGTGCTAAGCACTGGGTATCTCTTGGCTCTGCAGATCCTGAACTTGGTGGTGGGGATGTAGGGGAGAGGCTGGAGCTGATATTCTGACCAAGCAGCAATCCAGCAGGCAATTCACCCTGGACAGTGGGTGCAGGGAACAGCTCCTACCAGCCTTCTGCTCCCCTTTCCAAGCAGGTACATTAAGTTACAGTCGTGTTTAACATGCTGTTAAACAGCAGAACACTTCCCATCCATAGGGAGCACCAAGGAAATGCAAAGGATTTCCTTTGAAAAAGGAATGTTGACACTAAAAGCTCAGTCCTGAAGAGCTGAGGGAGAGGAGACAAGATGTTCTTGCTACAGGATCTGTTAGAGGTGCAGAGGAGGGAGACAAAGGGCTGGTTTGGGTGGTGCAGATTGCAGAGGTTCCTGCACTGGCAGTGGCAGATAAGGAGAAGCATAAGCAGGAAACCAATTTCCCTGTGACCACCTCTTGTACCTGGCAGTGGAGCAAGCTGGGTTAGAGAGCTGACTGCAAGGCTGGCACTCAAGGTGCCCACCCAGCCCTGGGGTGCCCAAGGCACAGAGCCCTTTCTTCTGAGGAAAGTGCTCTACATGGCCTGGCAATTGGACAAAGCTCTTGCACTACACCAAGAAAAGATGATCATTTGATATTCCTGTGGTCACTTCTCTTCCTCTTCCCCCATATAATCTCCACTCATTACCTCTTACTTACTTTCTCAATTTTCATGTTTTCTGCAAACAATTGTTTTGGTTGCTTCTCTCTGTAATTGATTTTTTTCTTCCTCTAAAACCTACCTTTCATTTTTATACACATTTTGGACTTTCTAATATTTTTCCTTCTGCACAGATTTTTTTTATTATTTATTTTCTCCTTGCTGTTTTCTTTAGCCACAGGTTTCTACAGCTCTTCCAGCTCCGTTATCCTCTCCCAGCCTTCCCGGGAGGGGGCTGGAGCATACATCCCACTTGCCTTCCAAATGTTGACAGGCCTGTTTTGGAGGATGAGTGACTGACAGACAAACACCAGCCCCAAATACTCTGAATGCTCTGTCACTAATAGCTTTATTCTTGTCAACACCACAAGCAAAATAACCCTTGGGAGGGATAGGCCATATTTTTAGCCAACCTGAAACTCAGCTTCTAAAAAATAACTTTCTGCTCAGCTGTCTGTCTCACTCCTTGCCTTCATGTTCCCCAACCACATATTTAGAAGACGGCTTTTCGTGGTGGGGATGCATAACTAGACTCTTGGAAGTTTGTTTTCTTCAGGCCCCTGGCAGTGCAGCACAGGTGGGGCTTGGGGGCTGACCTGCAGACCTGCAGCTCGCAGCTCAGCATGAAGCAGGAGGCAGGAGATGCTCATCCCACACTTTGCTTCATGTTTGGCCCCATGGCTTGGACCTGCACAAAGGGACCAAACAAGGGAAGTTTGAACCCCACCAAAACTAACTGATAAGTGCCAGGGTTTCCCCACCAGCTGCAGCCACCACCAAATTCAAAGCTGGACTGTTTCAGTGTACCTTGAACGAGTTAACGTTTAGAACAGCTTAGGGAAGATAAATAAGGATGTTTCTGTGCTGGCCCTGGGCGTGCATGACCTTGCCTTCCTCCTCTCCTATTGGTTTTAGGAGTCAGATTAAGGAGTGATCTCTTTCAAACAGTCTTCAGTTTGTTAAGCTTGTAAACAACAGCAAGGGTGGAAACCACTGCAGGATGGATAAAGCTTAGAAATGCTGGCTGGGATTTCCCTGTGACGTGCCTGTAAGGGATGTGTGCTGGTTAACAGGGCTAATCGTCCAGTGAGCTCCCTCTGCCCAGCTCTCCTTGCAGTTCCTCTCCCAGACAGGTCCCTCAGGTCCCCTGTTGCTCACCAAGGTCACCACAGCCTTCAGAAACACAGGCCCCTGTGGGACATTACTGGGGGCAGGAGGGGA
Source organism: Myiozetetes cayanensis (assembly GCF_022539395.1). Classification (NCBI taxonomy): domain Eukaryota; kingdom Metazoa; phylum Chordata; class Aves; order Passeriformes; family Tyrannidae; genus Myiozetetes; species Myiozetetes cayanensis. The sequence goes on along the minus strand of NW_026087270.1, from coordinate 17,868,288 downwards.
TTTGGATTGTCCCCAGAGCTCTCAGTACAGGGGGGGAAAGCAAGACCACTAGCTTAGGAAAACAAAGAGGGATTACAGAAGTGAATGTTGCTGTACCTGAACTTAGTAATGAGGGATAACATCATCAAAAATGATAAAACAGCTTATAAACAGCACCACGTGAGCCATGGTGTTGAGCACAGAGTGAGTGTGCAGTGGGCTGCTAAGAGCCCACATGGTTTTTACTGGCTTTCAAACTGAGGGGATGTTTTTCCTGACGTTGTCTGGTCCTGCTCCCAGTGTTGTTCAGTGCTCCCATTCATGTTTGGTGTAGTGGTATAAGAAGATACAACTCAGAAGAAGATATGGTTCAAAAAAGCTGGGGAGGAGCTGCAGCAGAGAGCAGCAGAAACAGTGCTGCTGGAACAGCCCAGGGAATCCATGAGGTAAAACTCAGTAACAAATATAAAGGTGCTGCATTTGAGAGAAAGAAACTGGATTGTCCCAGAGCTGCAGCTGCCCTGCCCGTGCTTCCCCCGATGTCAGCCAGGTTCTTAGGTGGGTACAGTCTGTACCAGGCAGTGCCCTGTGGAAACACTCAGTGCTCTGGAGCCAAGAGCCCCAATCTGGGTGACTACAGCAAAGGAAACCTGCAGGAGCTGCAGCTTTCCCTCTCTGTCAAATGCCCTTTATCCACTGCTCTCACAGGTGTGGAGCAGAGTGGATACCCTTCCTCAGGCATCCTCTGCTTTAAGATGCCACAGCTGCACGTTCCCTCAGGAGGAGGAGGGCAAACCATGCCCACTGGTTACAGACAGACTGCTGGGAAGGCTTTTCTCTCCAAACTAAGAGACATCTTTTCTGCTAGCAGGGCTTTTGCTGTTCTTTTGGCAGTTTCAGCTGGATATGGAAAATCCAGCCCAGCTGCAGACTTTAAGACATTGTTTTAGGACAAGACCTGTCAGGAGGAATGAGGCATTTGGATGGCGAGTCGCTTATGCTGTGACTGTCACATGTGCACAGGAGAGGCTATGTTTGCCTTTGTGCCTGCTGTCCTTTCTGCATCTGAAAAAAGCAAGAGCCAGTGCAGTGTTTTCCTTTGGCCATTCAGCATTGAGTGTACCAATAATAGCACAGTCACACAGCCAGAGTTTAGGGGCAGGGACGGTGTCCTCTTCACAAGGGACAGGGCCCTTGCACTCTGGGGATTTTGCTGCTGCTCACATCATGAACAGAACCTGATGGTCCTCAGCACATTCCTGCAGTTCCTTTTACTCTTGGCATAAAGGCTGGGTGCCCTTGGTCCCTCTCTGTGGTACGGGAATGGAAGTGTGAAAGGCAGGGTCAGAATTCATAGGCAAAAGCTTCCTCTAGTTTAAGAGGAAAGGTCAGAACAAATCTCTTCAACCTCCCAGAGAGTGGTGGGGTGAGGGACAGCCAGGTTCACTCCTGCTCATTTCTGTTTCAGCTCTAGCCCTGTCTCACAGGACACCCGTGCTGTTTGCAGTGCATGCCTGAGGACAGGACCAATAAAGACAAGGAAGTTATAGGGAAGGATGGCAGGGACAATTTCTCTGCTAAAACTTGACCAGCATCCATCCCACAGACCTCCTGACAAACTCTTGCCTAAGGGACTACCAGGGAACCAAGCCTGTATGCAGGAGTGAGTGAGCAGGAGACCTCAGAAGCCAAATGATGGAAATTCACCCACTCAGAGGCTTTTGCCATCATTTCTTCAGTGGATTTTCACCTGCCACAAGTTTTTTTTAATTTCTCTGACCACTCTCAGGTTTTCATCCCTATTTTCTCTCTCTCTCCCATCTGTTCCCTCCGTGTGTTGTTTTCTTGAGCATTTTCTGAAGCCTGCTGCAAATCCAGCAGCCCTCAAGTTCATGTTGAACTTCTGAACCTACCCTGTTCAAGTGGGTGCTAAATCAGGCAGGACAAGTCAAGCCAGCTCTAATTCCGATGATAGCAATTGTGCTTTTGGAAAATAATTGACAAACATTCTGCATTTAGACAAAGCTTGTCTAAAGGAGAGAGGAACGCTTGTATTCTGCAACCCTGGTCTGCAGAGCACCAGTGTTCAAGTAGGACATTTTAATAACATCCTTCATGGACAAGTGTTTTGCTTGGAACCCTTTTTTCCTCCCTCCACTCAGACAATTGTCAGCAAAGGGACTCACAGGGAACAAAATGGAATTACATCTATTCAGAAAATTAGAACAGCCTGCGTTTCTTTCTTTCTGTGCTGAATTCATTACTAGCGGGGCTATAATCTGCATTTTTTTGCCTGAAGCACACTCCCACTCTTACCTCTTCACAGCAATGCTGCTATTCTCACAGATAAACAGGTCCTCCCTGAATGGATTACAGCTCTCAGCCAAAGGCAGGCTGATGACAAGGGAAAAACAAACAAATGCCTTCCCAGGGCCTGATCCAACTCCTGGGTAAGAAACGAGGGACACTCACAGGTTTCAGCGGAGTTTCTATCCAGCACTTAACAGCCCCTTTGCTGATGGCTGATTGCACAGGGCCCGGGAAATGTGTGTTGTAGGGACTCGGTGTGGGGTACATGGTGTCTCTCCATCAGCTGGCAGGAGCTGGGGGATCCAGCCCGCGGTTCCCCCACAGCTGCTCCATCCACTGGAGTGGACACGTTTGCTTTCCATGTGACACCATCCCTTCTGCTGGCCCAGGTTTGCAGGATTGCATGGAGCTGTGAGTTCCTGGGTGGACAAACTGATGGAAGGCAGGATCCAAATTGCCAAAGGCAGTTCCTGAAGGGAGCAGGGCAGTGAGAGGAGACGTTGTATGAGCCAAGATTGACTTTAATAGTCACACTCCGAGAAAAGGAGAGTGAGTAAAATAAGGAAATGAGGGGCAACTGAAAGAAAAATAACCCAGAAATACATATGTTGAGATTGGAAGATAGTAGGGAGGGGACAAGAGAGATCTGAATTGGATGCTCAGGAAATCTTGTTGGTTGTGAGGTGGAAATAGTCCTCTGTTCCCCCAGCCCACACCAATGGATCTGTGTCACTCCTGTGCTGCTGGTACATCCTTCCAGGTTCTTTTTTATTTCTCCCACTCGATTCTTGTGTGCTGCTGCAGCCAGGGACCAGTGCTTTCAGTAGTAATAGGCTCACTATTGCTTTGAATTAGGAGGACTTTTATCGGCCCACTGTTCCTGTAATTTACCGTGGTTTACAGTGATAATGAGGATTTGGGTATGTAAAGAAACCCTGAAGTACACATGGAAATCAACACAAGGGAGTGCAACCCTGAGCCTTGGGCATTAGTGACTCTGAATGGGTGAGTGAGTGCTTAGCACAGGAAACCAAAACAGGGCAGACAAAAGCCACACATAATCTTCCTGGGCTGGGAAACACCGTTTATCTTATTTGTTTAAATGACTGGAGAACAGAAAGCTTTTCTTTCCTTTTGTTGCTCTATAGCTGTGTTACAGTTCAGCCTGAGCTGTGCAGGGTTGCTTGCACGACTTTGGCAAGGAAGCCTTCCTGGGCTGGTCCAGAGGGGACTGGGAGGTGGTCTGGGGAGTCCAGGAACCACGGGCATCGGTCCATCGCCCCACCACAGAAACCAAAGGGATCGAAGGACTCCTCTCACTGTTATTATGTCTGTAGAACCACAAATGAAAAACAAGGGCAGGAGAAGTTCTTAAGATTGATGTTCTTTTCGGGTAAAAAATGTGAAATGCTTCCTCGCCAGGGATAGTTTCTAGCAACAAACATAAACTGTGGTCACAAATACTCCTGCCAGTGTGAGTGGACAGTGGCATAACTGCACGTGCGAGCGGGGTGGGAGCGAGCTGGTTTGCTACCAGATTCCAAAACAGTGCAAATCGTTTGTAGCATTCTTGGCACTCAATTAGTGCTCCCATCTATAATTTCAGAAGCCTCATTCTAAGGCGGGGGGAGGAAATACATCAGGCCTGTTATTTCTGCTGGCAGCGCTGGTACTAAAAATAACTGTGTGAGTGACATTGTGGAAGCTGGTTTTGAGTTTGTCGATAGATAAATTTTGACTGGACAGCAGGAAATATTTCTAAGGATGAAATGTGTTATGCCATGGATTATTATTCTTGGAGAAGAGGTGAAAGCCTCATTGCCCGCGAGCTTCTAAAGCAAGAATTTAGGAATGAAGAGCAGGGAACAATCTTGCATCATGCCCTGATATTCTGAGGGATTTGGGGATCCCTGAGAGGTCTCCTCCAGCGAAGAACAACAATGGAGGTCTCAGTTCCATCAGCCAGATGTGGTGGGGCTGCAGTGCTTGTGGCACGAGGTGCTGCAGAGACCAACCAGGTAACTCCTCAGAGAGATGGCCCTGGCTGGCCTGGAGGTATCTGGACAGATCTATCTGCCCTCCATCCCTTGAGAGGGACAGCACCTGCACACTGTGGCCCTGTGTGGCTCAGGCTCCAGGGTGTGAGGTGTGGGATGGGGCCCCTCAGGCTGGCACAGCCTGCATCTCGGAGACTCCCCTGGCGCTGGGGTTTGGTCCCAGGAGGGTGTGTTGGAGCAGTTTCAGCAGGTGCCACCTTCCAGAAGTCCCCAAGAGGCCAGGACACTGAGGGAAGGCAGCAGCTGTGCTCCATCTACACCTTGGTCCTGGAGATGCTCACACAGCAGTTTTCCCAGGGGACCTCTGGTTCATCAGTCTCATTCCCATCTTTCCCATTCCCTTGCCCCTTTCTTGGGCTCTTGGTTGGGCATTAGTTGGGATAAATGTGATTTCCAGCTCTCCAGTTCCCAAGCAGAGACAGCTTGCCAATCCTTCCCAAGTGGGGATGGACTTGTCCTTCCTTGCCACCTGCCTTGCCCAGCCCTGCCTGCACCCTGCCAGGGCAGCGAGCAGCTCAGCAGGAGTTATTCCATTTACCGTTATCAATTGATTGGTTAATGAGCCACTTGTTTGCTGGAGGTTACTCAGCACTATTGCCTCTGCTTATAGATTAGGTGCTGCTTTTTATCATGCATTTCCCCATATCCTGTAGGTTGTAAATCTGTTATTTAGATATTAGTAAGCTGCAATCATCTTGTTTAAAGGGGACACTGGCAGAACTATTAGATGCCCAGTCAGCACTCCTTTGCCCACGTTGTTTCCCAAATTTGTTGGGAATACAAGTTGTTGTATTTGTTTTCTTTTCTTCCCACCCACATCCCCCCAAAGACCCAGGTGCTCCCAGCTTGCCTCCCCAGACCTCACAGTAGCAAAGTTGGGAGCTGTTTCTTTTCATGGCACTGCAGGTGAAGGGAGGGATGCTCTGCCAGAGAGGAAAGGAAAGGTCTGTGCTGTTTGGAAAACTTAATGAGTTGTCCAAGGCTTCCTAGATGCTTTTTGGAAAAATAGAAGTCTGCCCCACAAGAATGGTGCATCATCCAAATGCCAGCAGTGCACCCGCTCTGGGGGGGGAAGAGAGAGTCAAGGAAGTCTCCGCTCATTAGACCTCAGCCTCTGTGAATTGAATCACACCTCTCCAGAAGGCAGGAATCATTTACACCAGGGACAGTAAAGTCATGCTAGAGATAAGCTTCAGCTCTGAGGATGAGATGTGCAGTACATTTGTTACAAGGCAGGTTTCCCGTATCCAGCTGGCTGCGCTGTGAGGCGGTTCAGTCGCTTTGAACTGCCACGCATCTTCTCAGGGACTCCTGGGAAAGACTTACAGGCAAATTTGCAAATTAAATCAATAAGGAATTTCTCAATTGAAGATAAGGACATGGGGGATGACGAAGACTGATGGAAGCAGTGGGAGGAATATGCTGTTTTCCTGAGGTGTTTGCAGCAGCGGTGGCTTCCCAGCATAACGGGCAAGCACATTTACACACCCATTCAAAAGCAGCCCTGCTCTGCCTGGAAAGAGGGTGGTGGCTGAACCAGGAGCAGACCATACACCCAGGGCAGCTGCTGCTGCTGCAGGGCCTGGTGGCCGCAGGAGGGAGGGGAGGAGGTGCCAGGCTCTCAGATGGCTCTCCCCAGGGCCTCGCTTCCCAGCAGCCTGCATGGGTTCTGGGCAGTGCAGAGCTCCTGGGGCTCCCATTAACAGACAACGGCCTGGGAAGGAGAACTTAAGTGCTGGCCTGGCTCTAAGCCAGGCTTTAGGTGGAAAAGTGTGTGTGGCCAGGGTACCCCAGATCCTTGGTTCGTGATCACTCCGTTCTCCGCTGGCAGAGCTGCTGTGCCAAAGGTGCCGTGGAGCTCTAGGGAAGCACAGGGACCTGTGCCTCCCCCAGCAGGTGTGAGGTGTGCCCGGGGCACAGGGGCACCCTACGGATCCCATCAGGGTGGCTGAGTCACCCAGGGGTGCAGGGGAGCTCCTCTGGTGTCTGCCAGTGGCCAGCCCTTGGTCTGCTGATTTACAGGAGCTCTCCCAGTCAGAGCCCTGTCCTTCTCTCCCACTGCCAGGGGAGGTCACAGGACAGCTCTTGGATCTGGTTACAAAGTGCCAGCTCACTCTGCAGAGTAAGGACAAATTTGGTCTTCTGGCAGTGGGTGCATTCGCTGTGGGATATGTTTGTATTCTTCCACTACTGGCAGCACTCTTCTTCCCAGTTCCACCAGTGCCCAGCAGCCTCCAGGGAGGCACTGACTGGCTGGCCCAGCTCAGAGAGACAGGAGCACAGGGGGAGACACAGAGAGACCCCAGAGCAGGTGTCCTCTGTGCCAGGAAATGCCACGAGGCACTGAGGATACCCAAGGTCTTGAATCCTTTTTCAAACAGTATTGTGGTGGAATAGCTTGGCTGAAACAGCTTGGGGAAACACTGGAAAAAACTGTCCCTTCACCTTTTTTGGGGCAATTTTAGGTGGGAGACTCAGAGCTGAGGGCCTTCTCCCATTGCCACAGGTAAGGTGCCTCTCTGGATGCACGTACTGAATGAGACCAGTCAAGGTCTTGTTCCCCACCAGTATTTTCTAAACATCAGCTGCATTTGAGAATCCCTAAAGGGTTATTTGAATCCTTGTGGCAGGTGTCAGAGAAAAGCTGTAAAAGCTGTGCATTTGTCTTCCTTTCAGATAACCTGAAGTAGCGTAGAAGTTACGATTTAAATATATCCAAATGCGTGTAATTAATCACAAGTGCACCAGACCTCCTTTCTGCTGGGAGACCTTAGCAGCAGTGTGGGCAGAATCCTGAACTATCTGCTGTGTTTCAGCTCCAAGTGTTCAGCTTGGAAAGCCTCAGCAGAGGGAGCAGAGGGAGCAGCCAGGCTGGGAGGGCTCAGCCCCTTCACCCGGTGTTACCCAGCACGGGGGCACAGAGCAGGCTGGCACAGCCCCGCCTGGGAGTGCCCACCCCTGCTCTGCCAGCCCCGCTCCAGCTGTGGGCACTGACTTCATGGGGCTCCAGTAAGTACAGGCAGCACAAATCTTTCAGCCCCACTGCCAGAGGTAGCAGAGTTAGGCAGGCAAGGTTTGGTTTATGCAGCAGCAGGAGGGGCAGAGGCCAAACTGCTGTTCCTCTACCCAGAACTTGTGTCCCATCTACACCAGACATCCCCATTTGACTGCAAAATTTTCCGTTGTTGGAGGCTCCATTGCAGTCTTCAGGGGTTTTTCCCAGCAGTCAGGTACTGTCCCTTGGACTGGGAGCTGGGGGTGTTCCTGATTATATCCTGTAACGGAAAGGCAGCACGTTGCAGAGCTGGGAACACCATGACTCAAAGATCTCTGAGCTCAGATTAGTGGAGGCTAATGTCAGCTTGGCAGCACACCCAGGGGCCTGTGGCAAGCACAGTGCTCAGAGATGGAGCCCCTGGGCTGTAATCATGCCAGGGAAGATGGACAGGATACGAGGAGTGGCATAATCGCTCTTTCCAGAATTGATTCCTTCTCAGCTTAAACGTGTTGAAACATCAAAAGCACTGAAAACCCCCCATCTGCCACCAGACCTAATCAAACACATCAATTATTGCCTCAGAAAGACAGTTGCTGCTAGATTTGATATCCCAGAAAAGCAAAGCTGCTTTAAAGCATCTTTTTATTTTAGCTGAGTGTTTTCACGACAGCACACAGTTCCTAATGAGCGCTAATACAGCCAGGACACACAGGAAAATATGTCAGCTGTGCAAAGATCAGCTCCAGACACGAGAGAGGAACTCCAAATCCCCATGGATTTCAGTAGCATGGAGGGCTTTGGAAGACAGGTTTGTCACATGAGGGCAAGGTCCACTCCACCAAAGCCTTGCTTTGACACCCTGAGAGCGGTGGGCACTGACCTGTAAGGTCTGCATAAAATACACAGGGTTGCTCTGCTCTTGCTGTGGGATTCGATGGTGGGACTGGATTGTGAGGATGAAATACCTGGGGAGATCAAGAGGCTGTGCATGTCTCATTTCCTCTGTTGTCCACAGAATGTTTGGTTATGGAGAGCAACAGCTGAAAAGGTTCTGAAAAGCAAAGTCACCTTCCAGCTATCAAAACACTTCAGATGAGGCAGATGGGAAACCAAAAATATTATTTAGGTTTGGGCAGTAAAACTGACATTGAACCCATTTGCCTCATTTTTCAGGCTTTGATGATAGTTAATGACAGCTTACAGAAGTTGTAAGTGATCTAAAAAAGCCATAAAAAGCTGCTTTGTGTCCTTGTTCAGGGGATGAATTTAACAAAACCATTACGGGGCTTTAGAACACTGTTTTGACTTTCTAGAACCAGCTGTGGGATGATCCAGCTGCAGTTGGATCCCCCTTGCATCTAAGAGAACATTTAAGAGGATTAATCCCAATAATTTTAATTCAACAAAATGACCTTATGTAACATTACTGAGGAATTAATGAGAATTCTCTCATGTGGGTCATCACCGGCCCGGTGGATTTTGTTTTCCCTGTGGGATCTCATTGCTCTCAGGCCGAGCGTGGCCAAAGCAGATTGACTGTGTAGCACATTGCATGGGGTGAGGAGATAAGTCACTTGGAGCAGGAGCCCTTTTTCCTTTGCTGAATTATTTGGGAATGCACAAAAGAGGATGCAGCTGTCAGCCTCCACTGGTGCTATTTGAAACGCTTTTGGCTCCGAGGCTTTTTCCCCAGAAAAATGCAATCTGGTCGAATGCAAATGCTGCTGCAGGAGTCTGTGTAGTCCAGCTGGGGATTTTTTATCGAAAAAAGTCCTGGTCTAATTGTTTTTGACTGTGTTTCTTTGCTGTTCTTACTGAGCCGAGCAGGATGCATATTAAAGCTAATTAGGTGCATGTAGGGTATTCAATATTTGATCTTAATATTGAGGCCCCGGGAGAAGGCACATTATCAAAGTTAACCAACTGCAAATTTTAGTAAAAACAGACTATGCCAGTGGCCTGATGTTGCATAAAATCCAAGTCTGCCCCACTCCCAGCTTGGGGTGGGACCTGTGGGGCTGGGCAGCCTCTGCCTGCATCCCTGCTTGAGCTCTGTGCTTCCCACCTGGGCAGATTTGCCTCTTGGGAGCTCAAGGAATTGATCTGGGGCGGCAAAAAGAGGATCTGGGTGTCGCTCCTGTATCAGCAAGTGGGATGGTTTTTCTTCTCCTGGCTGCACCCTTGTCCTGCTGCCCGTTGTGTCTGTGCTGCAGGGCAGGGCTCTGAGCTTTGGCTTTGTCACTGGGGGGACTCAGGTGGGCCAAATCACTGGGGTGGTTGACTCAGGGCACGGTTAGTCTCAGTGTGGGCAATGCTTACTGTCATGGGTAAGCCATGGGACAGGAGCAAACGGCCTCAAGCTGAACCAGGAGAGGTTTAAAGTGGATGTTGGGAGGGATTGAAGGGGTTGTCAGGCATTTCAGCAGACTGCCCAGGGAAGTGGAGCCACCACCCCTGACATATTTAAAAGACATGTCTATATAGATGGGATACTTAGGGACTTAGTTTGTTGGTGGACTTGGCACTGCTGGGGTAACAGTTAGAGTTGATGATCTTAGAGGAGTTTTCCTACCTAAAGGATCCTGTGATTTTCCTGACTTTGCAGTGTTCCATTTCAAAGCACAGTAGCTGACTGCTCTGCCTGCTCAGCCTTGCCTCCTTTTGAAATATCAGAGCCAGTGTCTTTCATTCAGCAGCAGCAATTAATTACTTTCAGGATGCAGTAGACTGTTTACACTCTTGAAATTGTTTTATACACACACTTAAAAACAAAGTATTTCACTCCACTGCTTCCTGTTGACAATGTCAATGCTGAAACCGTCCTGGCAGAGCAGAGATGGGAAGGGTCAGTGGGGCATCCCAGATGTGGGGTGCAAGAGCCAACCATGTGATGAATGACACATGGCAGGGCCCTCAGCATGCAGTCCAGGGACTCATCTCTCCTCCCAGCTGCAGCACTCAACCAAAGCAGGATCACCCTTCAAGACAGCCCAAAGCCAAAATTAGGCATTGATGTAGAACTCAATTAAAAAATAATAATAATTAAAAGAGGACTACCAAAAAACCACAGGGCTGCAGGGACACAGCACCATAGTGGGAGTGCTCTTTAATGCACTTGTTTCTGGTTTAGGTCCATATGAAACTGGAAGTTCATGGATTTTATATACCTGAAAGCAAGCTGCAGTCAAAAGTTTTGAGGAAGATGCAGTGTCTGGCCCCTATGTCTGCAAGCAAAGCATCATTAGCTCAATAGCTGCTCACCTACAGGCAAAAATGAGATGGTAGCAATGTCAATTTTGAGCAGACACCAGTGAGTTTCTTATAACATCCTTTCCAAGCTCTCTGGCCGGCAGTGAAGGTGCAAAAGCATGTGGTTGGCTTTAAAGAGATACCATGGAGGCCTCAGAGTGACTTACAGTCATTGGGCACAAATTTCACTGCCCTAGAGGAGTGAGAGTGATGCTGGGCCCTTGTGCAGGGAAACTCGTGCAGCTGATTTGAGTAAGCTCGGCCGTTTCCAGGGCTGGAGGTTCTGGCAGCATTTCAGTCCCCTGATGGATTTGCTTATTTTTTAACGTGAACCATCTGGCTGGTTAGGATAATATCTTTGCATGCAAGGAATACTTTGGTGGTAAGAATTCGGTTTTGAGCGACCCAGAGGTATTTCCTCCAGAAAGCAGATCTTCCTCAGCTGGGAGTCCGTCACAGGGCTCCATCGGTATTTCTTGGACCAGCGTTAAAAATCCAGGTTGAAAAAATTACGCTTTTCAAAATGAGCTCCATTTGCAGTTTTTACATGACCCTGACCAGGGAAGCTGTTTTTCCTCTCAAAAAAAAAAAAAAATAAAAAAGGGCATGTAGGCAAACAGTCATTTTAGTCTCCATCTCAGAGAATTTCTTGTGGGAATAGGATGTCCAGCGTGGCATTCAAGTGCAGCCGAGGGGAAAAGGAACGGGAGTTTAGAGAGATTTGCACCCTGTCACGGAGGTCTGAGCTGTGCCTTTGCAGTTTTTGAAACACAAGGTCATGGGCATCTGCGTTGATTTAGTTTAACATAATCCAGGAGTTTTTAATCGCATTTCAGGCTATTAAATGAGTGAGAAGAGAATCACTGGAATTTAGCTTCATAACTCCCCTGTAAACAAAGTTTTTAACCTCATATCAAGATAAAAATAAATTTAAAGTAGCTGATTACCTCTAGCAGAAGATTTTCCATCAGAATCTGATCATCCCCCTCCCTACATATTAAAATCAGATTTTTGCACTGTTTTTTCCCCATTTGCAAACAAAGCTTGCAGAGTTTTCTTCAGAATTAGATGGTTTTTTTCTTTTGACTCGAGCTCTGCCTATCCCCACCAGAATAACCTGCCTGATTCTGGTTAGGAAACAGAAAAGATTATTTTTGAAAGAAAAAGAAGGGAAGAAGGAGAGAAAAAAAAAATAATAAAAAATTCACTGAGCAAAAATAGATTTGTATGTGTGTTGGTTCCAAGATTCTTGGTGTAAAATCCACCTTGGATCAGTCTATACCCCAAAGGTAGGAGTGGGCCTCTGAACTAGTCCAGGTGAAGGTGAGGGGCAGGGCTGCTCCTACAGAAACTGGGCCATTAATTTATAAGGTATTTGCTTGCGATACCCTTCGAGTGCAATAATCTCCTGGTGATTTCTTGCCTGGCTTTATTCAAGCACATCACTGTAATTGTGGGGATGTGCACTGATATGGGAAAACTTCATTCAGCTGGAAACATCTTGCTGATTGAAAGTAAATCACCTTAGGTAAAACAGAAACAGTATGGGATTTATTTTCTCGGGTAGGCAACTGGAATTCTCTGTGTATGCCTTTCAGGGTGATGCAGACGGTTTGAAGCCACACAAAGTTCCCTGAATTCCACAGGAAATACTTCAGAGGCAGTGGCTCAGGGTTCTGGAGTGGTGCCAAAGGGCAGGAGATGAGGCAGGGCTGTGGCAGTCGGGGCAGGAGGACCCGCGTGTGAAGCCGTGCAAGGGATGGGGTGGAGGGTGCCAAGCGCTGGGAGCAGGAGGGGGAACAGGGGTGTCCACAGGCTCCACTGCTGAGCGTGCCATCTCCCTCCCTGGCACAGGAAAGACAAGTTTAGTAAGATTAAATATCTTCAGATCAGCCGTGTTTAAAGCACTCCTCGGTCCATACCTACCGGCGCCATCTCGAAACACAAACACTGCTGCCTGAGAGCTCTTGGAGGGCAGGTGAGACACCAGGAGACAAGAAAAAATGTAAACATGGTCTTCATCTCTAAATACAGAGGGGGGAAAAGAGGAGTAAGAGTTCTAGACCAGTCAGCTTCTAGAAGCTTTCAAGAGAATTGAACTATCAATCAAATAATTTGCGAGCACCTTGGAGGTAAAAAGGGAGATGAGTGACATCCAGCATGGATTATACAAAAATGAGGCATGTTAAACTAACCTCATTTGATTCCTCAGCAGAAGCAGGAGTGGAATAGTTGGTTCCATATCGAGATTTTGGGAAGGTTTTGGCACGGTCCCACTGGATTTTTATAAAGCGACCTGGAAAAATAGTCCAGATAAAACTGCTTCAGGTCTTACACAACATTGCATGAGTAGCACAACTCTTTCCCAAAGAACACAATTATTGGTGGCTCGTGGTCAAAGCTGAGGAGTCCGTCACCCAGGGCTCACTGGGCTCACTTTCCTTCAAATTTTCGTCAATGAAAAATTGATGAAAATACGTGATTACCCCTGGCAGTGATGAGGAGCTGGGAGAGGTGCTTCAGCACACCAGAGGATAAGCTGTCCATGCTCAGACAATGTTGACAGGCTAGAGAAGTGAGGACTGGGTCTAGTCTGGGGCCCTGTGCCTCCAAGAGGAGGAGGACTACCTGCTTGGAGAAGGGGTGGGGAGGTGTCAGTGCATTTACTGAACCTGGCTCAGGCTGGAAGAGCTGGACAGAAAGTGCCAGAATAGCTTGGCTGGGACTGGTGCATGGGGACAAGGATGGCTGTAGCCTCTGCTCCAGGAAGTTTTCAGGATGGATGGACACTCCCCTCAGGAGGGACCTGGGCAAAGCAGCTCCCTGGTGGGATCAGACCCCGGCTGAACCACAGCCCTGCTGCACTGGGGCTGTCCTGGGCTCTGCTCCTCAGACACTGGGGCTGTCCTGGGCTCTGCTCCTCAGACACTGGGGCTGTCCTGGGCTCAGCTCCTCAGACACTGGGGCTGTCCTGGGCTCTGCTCCTCAAACACTGGGGCTGTCCTGGGCTCTGCTCCTCAGGCTGTGCTGGGCTCTGCTCCTCAAACACTGGGGCTGTCCTGGGCTCTGCTCCTCAGGCACTGGGGCAGTGTCAGCAGGGACAGGCAGCAGAGTTATCCTTGGCTTGGCCTTTTTCCTGCCTTCGTTTTGCAGGGCCAGGCTGAGGGCGTGTAAGTGCTCTGCTGAACGGAAGCCAAAGCAAGCTGCTACTCAGAATGCACCCCCTGTTTCCAAGTATTTCATTTATTTTGTAATTAAGCAATAATCACTGAGGCACTGGGCACTTCTTCAGGATTAATGACTTGCTGGGGATGGCAGAAGATCTGATGTGCAGTGGAACCATTTTCCCAGCAAATACCTGTGTGTTACTGCCATTCTGACACGAGTACAACAACATAACATGGCAACATATGGGGTTTGTTGTTAGCAGCTGAGGGATGGGGAGCAGGCACTAATGGGTACCTTAGGCAATCAGGTTGCTTCAGTTGTCTCTCGCCATTCCATTCAGAGCACAGTGTTTCATTAGTCACTTGGTGAATGAAATGGCTTTTTAATTGCTCAGAATCACTTTTTAAAATTACAGCATTCTCTCCCCCCCTCCACAGCCCCCGGGGATCCTCTTAAATCCCTTTTCTTCCTTTGCCCTGGAGAGAATCAGTTCTGGTGTGGCAAAGAGGGACCTGCCTGCAGCAGTTTTGTTTGTAGTTCAGACACAGAGAAAGGTATAAGCCATTTAGAAAACGGAGGATTCACATTTTTGGTGCTGAAAACACTCTGTTCCCATAATTTGCAGGTTGCTTAAGGAGTAGCCCACCCTGCCTAAACCTTTAAAGACTTGACAGTCTTGACACACTGCTCCCTTCTGTTGGTTCCCACAGCTGTGCATTTGTAGTGGTCACAGCTCAGCACAGCAGCCAAACCCCACTGCTGCTCGTGTCCTGTGGCACAGGAGCTGGCTCAAGCCCTGTCCCACGGCAGTGAACCTCCCAGGAGTGGTGCTGGAGCTTTACATGTCCTCCAGGCAGTAAAGCACTACAGCAGGCAAGAAGAAAGGTGTATCCCAAACGGGTGAATGGCAGCATGAACGTTTCCAAAGGACTGTGGAAAAAGCACCCAGGCTTTTTGAAGAAACATTTGCAAAAAGCATATAGGACAATAAACCAGTTCATGGTGTCCTAGCAGGCTTTGGAGCAGGAGTCAGTGGGGATTTGCTCTCTCCAGCAGCTGACCCAAACAAATTTCAGCGGCATCCTCTTGAGCCTGCACTGCCCCTTGCGCCTGACCTCACCCCTTTTTTTCCCCCCTCTTATATTTTCTTCTCTTAGTTGCCCAAAAACCAGCATTTAGTCTCGCTCGCCCAAAATCCAGCCCTGAGCCAGCCAAGCAGAAAGAATGAACTATTCCTGGTGATGCTTTTGCAACAGCCTGCCTGCCTCCCCTGGGGCCCCTGCTCTGCTGAGCCTCTCGCTGCCCTGCTCGTAGCTGGTGCTGCACAGGCTCTCTCGAACTCAAACAGGATTGATGCAGATCCTTGTGCCAACCATAACTCCTCAGGTTTGACTGCAACTTTTGGCAAAGAACACATTTCCCAGAAGTTCAGCAGCTTGCCTGAGTACCAGCAAATGATCCACGAGATCCAGTGTCGACACACAGCTCTGCTGCCCCCACTCCTCCCCCGTTACTGTCCCAAACCTCGGCACAAGCACTGGACTCAGGCAAAATAAAAACTACAGGGTGCAAGGTCTGCAATTGCCCATAACTCCATCAAAATCCAAACTAGCTTTTGACAAATTGGCACGTCTGGATTGAGCAAGTCAGAAAGGTTTTCATCCACCCCTGTTCATCTCAGCCTGGGTGGGGTGAACCAGCAGCCCCCTGTGCTATTTCCAGCACACCAGCACCATTCCCCCTCCCTGGAGGGCACCCCCACAGGGGGCTCTGCCCTGTCTGTCTGAGGCTGTCATATTTTTGGGGGGCTCAGGGGGTGCTGAGCAGCTCTTCCCAGGAGCTGAGTGCTCAGTGCTGAGCGAGCAAAGGTTGTGGTGGGGACAGCAGAGTCAGTCACTTTGTGTCAGAAAACCTTTCAGAGAGTTTCCCATCAGGGGAAGGAGATCTCCTGTCTCGGTCAGCATGTTTCTACCAGCCTTGTTCTTGGTGTAGTCATCTGTTAGTGACACAGGGCTGGCATCCAGCCCTGCTCTCCATCCCAGCACTGTATCCATTGCAAGCTCACAGTGATCCCCACTACTGCTCCCTCTCCCCTGGGAGGTGCCAGCGCTGGTTGGGACCTTCAGTTGTGTGGATGAGGTTCAGAAAACAAGGCATCAAAAGCCCTGTTACTGCCAGGGTGCTGGGTTTCCTCAGGGACCAGATCTGTTACTGAAAGACTCTCTGTTGTCCAGTGGCATCTGAGGATGAGCAAACAAGGATTTCATTTTAGCTAAGCAGATCATCCTCTCTTCTGACATTTAAGACAGGATCATAACTTATGTCTTCACTGGGAAGAATCATTGCCAAACACAATTAGCTCTGCAAATCCTGGCTGTTTTCTAGACACATCCAGGTTTAGTTCTGGAGTTACTTAGAGGTGAACAAATTACAGGGGTCAGTCCTCTGATCTGAGCAGGGGGCTGCAAGAACTCCCTCCACCCAACAGTTTAATGGAGACCAAGGCACAGAGCATCCAGTGAGCAGAGCTGGCAGGACTGGGGGTCCCATTCCAGTCTTGGTTCGGGAAGGGATAACATAACACACCTCGAGGCAACAGAAATCCCAGCACTGTTTCTGAAGGGGAAGGAAGGAGGGGAAAGCAGGTGGGGAGGGTTGTAGATACTTTAAATCCTGCATAACTAAGTCCCTTCCCCTCTCCATGCCTGTGTCTCCATGTGAACCTGGGGTATTTTGGCTCTACTTCCTTTTGTAAGGCTCCTGTTAAAAGGACTAGACAAGAAACAGGGGTTTCTATCATTTGTTTCAATGGCTGAGATCTGATCTGATGGTCATTGTAAGCACTGAACATGTTTCCATAGACCTTGACTGGGAAGGTAATGCAGGACCTGGAAGCCTCCCCGCTGTGAGCAGTGAGCTTGTGAACACGAGGGGCTCCAGGCTCCAGCGTTTGCAGAAAACCTCTTTGAGAGAGAGCAAAAGGGATGCTAATTCCAGCACTGGGCTCAGACACTCCTGGTGAACGACCAGGAAAGGTTTAAAAAGAAATGCTGACTAAATTAAGCAAATCAAGCCAGCAGATGTGCTCTTCAGAAGAGCACAGCTGTCTTTTAAATGTCTCCCCCACCGAAATGACATTCTCAGGAGTTTTTTATCCTTTGCATTTTCTTCAGGATCATCCATGAGGATGGCTTCTCTGGAGAAGACGTGAAGCAGTACAAGCCAGTGGTCTACAGCAACACTATCCAGTCCCTGGCAGCCATTGTCCGTGCCATGGACACCTTGGGCATCGAGTACGGTGACAAGGAACGACGGGTGAGTGACACCAGTGCTGGGGGACAGGCAGCTGAGCGCCTGCAGAGCACCAGCAGGAGCCACTGCCACAGTCTCAGCACCTGGGAGGGGAAAGGAGGGAGGGGGGATATTCACATCCCCACTGTGTGCCTGTTGCAGGTTGTGCAGCACAGTCACAGCTGCATTCCCACTGCATTCCCGTCCATTTGTGCGCTGGGCAGTGTAGCCCTGTGTCACTACAGCCACACCCTCTCATGCCCTGCCACCAGCCAGTCCAGGGCAAAAAACCAATATCTTGTCTGGGGACAGCCTGGACAGAGGTCCCCACAGAGCTGGGGAAACAGAGAACGTGTCCTGGCCCCGGTGCACGTGCTGGACACACAGGCTGCACGGAGAGATGGACTGGGCAGAAGGCTTGCTGCTGCTCCAAGCCCTTCCACCAGCCTGCTCTTGTAGGAAAGCTTTTAGGATTAGCTTGACTGGGCCTTTACTGGCTTTTACTCCCACGTCCCCAGTTTGAGTGTACCCAAACGGCAACTGCCCCTGAAAACAAGGGGAGATTTGACTTCAGTGAGGTTGGCATGGGCAGGCTCTTAGGCAGCAGCATTGGCATGTGTCTTATCAGAACAGCTCTGTGATGCCCAGCAGCCTCTCGTGCCACACACCTAGGCCAGCCTGTCCTTTTACAGTTGCTACTCTGTGGTGACTTTCACCAGCTCTCTATTTTTAAAACAGTGGCTCCTCTGTGAGGTGCCCCTGCCAGCCTCTGCCTCGACTTTTTGCATTTTTGGCTCAGACCAAGCCCACACAGAGAAACCCAGAGCCCTAGAGAGAAGTCAAGACCTCCCCTTTTGCTTGCTGCCATCCCAGAGAAAGTAAAACTACTCGGTTTCACTGGAAATAAAATAATTTCATATTGAAGACCTGGTAAAAGCAAAGTCCTATATGCCACTGAGTTTGTCATGACTATTTTTAGGTAGCTCTCAAGTGACAGATGTATGACATACCCCCAGCTCCTTATCTGAGGGCTGATAATAAAAGCATTCCCTAGCAGGGATGCCAGAATCCTGCTGTGGTGTCGCTGTGGGAAGAGGTACCTTATTTCTCCCAGTCGTATTTTGATTTCTTTGCATCTGGGGATTTTTTTCTGAATGCTGGAGACATTTCCATC
Source organism: Myiozetetes cayanensis (assembly GCF_022539395.1). NCBI lineage: Eukaryota > Metazoa > Chordata > Aves > Passeriformes > Tyrannidae > Myiozetetes > Myiozetetes cayanensis. The sequence goes on along the minus strand of NW_026087270.1, from coordinate 17,850,062 downwards.
CCCAACGTGGGGACGATGCCGTAATGGAGTTGCTGTGAGCCTGCCGAGGACTAATGCTGATGGCTTTGGGACCGAACACATTAATCTGTTGATTACTCGGTGACTCAGCTCTCAGCAAGGCAACCTATCTCGTCTCAGCTAAAAACCTATGCCCAGGAAAACAGAAACAAGTCATTCTCCATGTCTGGGAAATAGTCTGTGGCAGACCAGACAGCTTTAAAATATAAAATTTCTTCTTCTTTTTTTTTTTTTTTAAATGCCTGAAGTCCTAATTCGGGGAGGGAAAGCTCATCACTGCTTTAGTGCCAGGCCTGGCACAGCACGGGGTGTGGAGGGGGAGAGCTGCTATCAGGACTGCCAGGGACGAGAGGTGGAGTGCTGGTCTGCACAAAATGTCGTGTTGGTTCGTGTTCCCGGGGCAGAGACGCCAAATGTTGCTGGGATCGTGTGATAGCTCGGGCTGGAGAGCAGCTCGGGAGGTGTCCAGTCCTGCTCACACAAGGTTAGCTCTGAGGTCAAACCAGGCTGCTCGGGGCTCTACCCAGCTGGGTCTCAAATCCTGCAAGGATGGAGGCTTGCAGAGTAAAAGCAGGTGAGATGAAGGTCTCCCCAGCCCAGGTGTGCAGTCCTGGAGGAGTCACTCCTGTCCTGCTGTGTCAGACAAGCTGCCACAAACCACTCTAAACAAACCACTGGCTGGGGGGGCTGATCCAGAGTATCTGCTCCCTTCCTAGATGGCAGAAATATTTCTTCATCCAGCAGACAAAGGGGAAGGAAACTGAGCCTCTCAGGCCGTGATCTTCCACTTGCTCCTTTCTCTTAGGCAACCTCCACAGAAAGTTGCTGGTATTAGCATGAAATAGTATTTATTTTAATCTTACAAAGAAGGACATGGCTTCTGCCACCCCGCTTTTGTTATTAATGCACAGCTGCTGTAAAGAGAGGCCATTAAACAGGCGATTTGTTGAGTATTATGCTACGTGGTTCATCCCTTTTCAAGCAAAGCTTTTCTATTTTGGAAGTCATTCCTCAGCCAAGGGTTTCCAATGCAAATCTTTTAGTGGGGGATTTTCCCCTACTCATCACTTAAGCCCCCAGGAGAAGAGAGCTCAGGAGGGGAGCCAGGGCCATGGCTGAGCCTGATTCAGCAAGCAGGAAAGGAGGGGACACCCCCAGACAGGCTTTCCCCAGGGACCACTTGGCTATTACCACTTCCCCTGCCTCACTTCCTGGGAGACACATCTGCCCCTCTATCCATTCCAAATGGCATCCTGACCATGTTCGGAGTGAAAAAAAAAACCCTTGCCTAGTTAATAGATGTGAATGAGATTATTTGTGCTGTTTCTTATTGAGGGAAAATAACCAAATCCCCTCTCTCTGTTCTCATTTTTCTCCTGCCCATAATTGTACCTCCAGTATTTAGTCCCATAGCAGTGAAAGACTGGGGGAAGAGCCCAGACTAAACCCCGTAGCTTTTGGCAGTCCAAGTGAGATCGATGTAGGAAACAGGAGCTAAAAAGACAAAATAAATCACAAAAAGCAGAAGCTCCAGGTCTCGCTGACCCTCTCTGCTGATAAGGACCTGTCCCCAGGTTAAGGACAAAACAGCCTGCGTGTAGGATTTCATTTCTATGCCCAGGGCAGCGGGTTTTCCTGCAGCTGTGCCCGGCTCAGGGAGGGTCATGGCCTGCGGGCAGCACCCAGGTCCTTGCCCGGTGTCCTTCAGCGCAGGGAGGCAGGAGCACACCCTGCCAGCTCGGGGCACGTGGTCACTGCACACAGCATGGAAGGTCAGTGGGAGACTCCAGAAGAGCTGTGCAGTGCAGAGTCACACGTCCTTTATGTGTTGCAAGAGGGCGGGTGAGAAAGGAGCAGTGGGTGAGGAGATGGCCAGGGCTGCTCCTCATCTGCAGGGCCACCCCTGCCCTGGGCCTGCAGCCTCCCTGAGCCAAGGGCTTAACCACAGGAAGAGGGGCACAGGCTTAGCCTTGCCTGCCTACTCAGGACCCTCCAGCTGGTGTGTAGGGCACTACTCAGTCCTTACCTTCCTAATCAGATTACAGGCAGGAAAGAGTCAGGCTGTAACATGTAGCCTCTGGATTAAATGGTCCTCCAAAGTGCAAATGTATTAATAAAACGAGCTCCTCACTGATTCCCTTTCAGTGTACCCAGGCAGAGCAAATGGGAGGGAAATGGAGGTTTGAAGCCAGGATCTAAAAGTCAGTCCAAATGTTTGGAACTGATCGAGCAGGAAGGGCAAGGGAGGAATGGATTCTCTGTTTCCAAAGTCTGGCTTCAGAAATCCCAACCAAAAGAAGCATAAATTCTCTTCCTGGGTGAGTCAGTGCAGAGACCCCAGAAGCTGCTTGGAAAAGCAGCCCATGCAGTCCCACCTGGGTGAAATGCCAGAGCTGCAGCCAGGCTGGAGGTCTGGGGGTGTCTGCAGGTTGGAGGGGTTGGTCACTGGCTGCGATGAGCCTGCCCAGGCAGACACCCTGCCCCATGCAGGGTGCTATGAAAACAGCTGAGGAGTGTGCTCTCGTGTTCAGAAACCAGACAGAAACAGGCTGAAATGTTTCAGAAATTACTCCACAGAGAATCCAGGTATCAGTTGGGTGGCTCAGATCCAAGTGTCCGAGGTGGCAGGTCACAGGTCCAGCGCTCAGGGTCTGGAGGTGGCAGGCTGTGACCTTCACACTGAACTTTTTTCCCAGTGTGAGTCTGGACGTGTCCCTGGCTTCAGCTATGAAAGGAAAACTAAAATGCTGCTAAAATGTTAAAATATTTTGATTCGGTATTTTTTTTCTTTCGGACTTTGTAGCAAAATGTGTCTGTGGTGACCTTCTGCTGTGTACGGCGTGTGACTCCTGAACTGAGAGCCAAGCACAAATGTGCTGGGACATTCTAAAACACTGGCTAGCAGCATGTAAAAAATGTCTGTAGAGTGACTGAACAGCCCACCCGAGGTGGCTGGCAGAGAGGGCCACCTCAGACTGCTTCTGAGCACTGTGGTGTGTGCAGAAACCCACTGCCTCCAGCCCCATCCCCTCTGCTCGTGCTGAAAGGGGATTTTAGGGGTATCCCTCTTCCTCTTGCTCCTGCTTGGCAGTGGCAGGGGCGTTGTTGCAGCCCCTGTCTCCTACTGCCTTCCAGGCTCTGGAGGGGAGCAGTGTGGGGGAGGATCTCTCTTTTGTAAGACCTGCTCCTGTGGAACTGGATTTTTGTACTTGTCAGCTCAAGACATTTGTGGATGTCACTTCATTTCAGGCAGGTCTCTGTTTCGACCAGCTGGCTCCCGCTGCGTGTCCCTAACCCAGGCTCTCTCAGAAATGCAGAGGCTGCTAATAACTTTGGGGAGGGCAGGTGAGGTTAATGAGGCACTGCCGTGCTGGTGGAAGCCTCTGTTATCCTGCTGGGTGATCTGGGGGATGGACACAGTACCCCTGAGGATGCAGCCAGCCTGTGCTGATCTGCTGGAGTGAGCAAAGAGAACGTCCCCATGGTGAGGCACAACTTAGGGCTGCTTTGTAGAAGAGCAGGATGGAGTGGGAGAAAAGGGAAAATGGAATAAAGGGTTGGCACTGGACACCCCATTTTTGCCTGGTGTCAGCATTTGTTGGGATGTCCAGCTGCAGCTGAAGTTATATAATCATTCCTACTGTACTGGGTCTGCTGGTCTCAGACCCATTACAAATATCCAAGTGACAGTCCAGGACAAATATTCTAGCCTGCCCTTCCTGAAGGTCTGTCACTGTTTCCCATCAAGGCTGAGGTCATCTTTCTCATACACCCCAATCTTGGTCCCTCCACGAGCTGCATTTCAGTTGCCATCATTCGTGTTTCTGAGCAGTGGGGACAAATTAAAGGCAGGGCATTTCTTGAGAGGTGGGAAACATGAGAGGAAAGCACTTGTTATTGTCTCAGCCTGCCTTGTTGCCAGGGAGATGGTTGGCTCGTTCAAGAAACGCTTGTGATTGCTGGCCAAGATGGCCAATGGATTGGGAATCTTTGTTGCAAAATGAGGGTGTGGGAGAAAGAGGGAGACAGCAAAGGACAAGGGAAACCCCAGAGGAAGCTCTGCCTGCACATGACCCACGTGCCCTGCAGCAAGGCTTCTGGAGTCTCTCTAACCAAAAGCTGCACCTTCCACATCCCAGTAATGTATTTTCCTCCTTTGGAAATCTCTTGAGCCTCTGAAAACACACAGAATCTTTCTCTAATAAACGATCGCAGTAAAGTACCAGCAGAGCCCAAAGCCAGTTTATGGTAACCCTTTGTGCCAGCTGAAACAGCCTGGAATGGTCTCCTTCCATGCCTTTGCTCTGCCTCCTGGGGAGAGTCAAACCCTGTCATCACCAGGACAGATCCCAGCCAAGTCAGCTGAGATCCCTGGCTGGCCCCAGCAGCCCTGGCTTTGCTGCAGCAGCACAGCCTGGCCCTGAGCTCCTGCAGAGCTGAAGGTGTGATGGAGTCATACAGTGATCTTCACACAGCAGAAAAGATCCCCTGCATTCAGTGCCTGGCTTGCTGTAGTCATGCTGCTAATAAAGACAGCCATCAGAAGGCAGAGAGGAGCAGCTGGGGTCATGGCTGTAAACACGTCGGGGCTTGCTCTTGCAGACAGAGTTTGGCCTAGGAGAGCCATCCAGTTAAATAAGCAGGTTGGAGGGCTGGGGGCTGCCAAGTCTTCATGAAGAGTTCTGCTTAGGCTATTCAGGTTGGAAAACCTGGGTAATTCCAGTAGAAAACTGGCAATTCATTTAGGGCTAAAATGCGATCTCAGCCCCGGCACCGCGCAGATTACAGCTATTTACAGGGCTGCATTAGTGATGATGAGCAGCAGTCAGAACCCCAGGCTCCTGCAAATGTGTGACAGTGCTTGTGGGCAGGGACACTTCGGGAGGGAGATGGGATCAGCTCATAGGGAAAGGGGAGAGATGGGGACTCAAACAGAAATAGCCCAGAAAATGTAAGAGTAGTAGAAACAGCTCGAGGCAGGCAGCTGAACTGCACGGGCAGCGCTGCACCCAGAGGCAGTACCAGTAACCTTTCTTTCAGCAGAAAACTGTCAATCACTCACAAGAGCTTCTCAAAACCCAAACTTCCCCAGTTTTGGTTAAGATTCCTGAAGAGTGAAAAGAGGCCTCCTGAAGTGGAGCCAAAGGGAGGCAGGCAGGGTGGGCGGCAGTGGCGTAGCACGTTGGAGCGCGTGTCGTGTGGAAGGCTGCTCGCTGCAAGGTGCCACCCTGCTGAGCTTGGGTGTGCCAGCACGATGTTTTTCACACTGCTCCTGTTTCAGGATGGTATCCGTGGTGTTGGCACAGCAGTGCTTTAACCCTCACTCGAAGGAAACTCTGGGCCTGCTTTTTTGGCTTCTCCCAGCCACTGTGGGTTTGTGAATGGGCAGCAGGCAGGGGATGGAGTGGAATAGAAGTTCATGTGGTCTCTGTGCAGCCATAAATCTGTTCCTAAAAAACACATTTCTAGAGAAAAAAAGTACTGCAAAGCACTTCAGCATGATTTCTAAGTGAGCCAGATGAGAGGAAGAGGTGTGGTCACACCTTAAAATGCTGCTCAGATGTGTTCCTTTGGTGAGCACTTGGCATCAGCCAGGCACTGTAGGTTGGTGATACTTGCTGTGCCATCTTCCCAGCTCTGAGATGAGCTTTATACCTAAACGTCCTGCAAAAGCACTGACCAGAACAGACGCCATCAATTAAAACTAGCCTTTTAATTTTCTTTTGAGGAAAAACAGAAGAGATAAAGAGATGTCTGAGGGGATCATTGATAAGAGAGAGATCCCAGTCACCTCACTCCAACTCCAAGCTCCAGACTGAGTCTAATCACATCTTTCACCACCTAAAGAGGGCTTTAAAGAAGATGGTGCCTGCATCTTCCCAGAGAGACACAGTGAGAGGACAAGGCAGCAGTCACTGGGGCCAGGAAGGGGAATTCCAGTTGGAGATGGGCTTGGGCTCATATCATAGCACTTTTCCTCTCCTTCTCTCCATGGCACTCGAAGGTCTGCTCATCCCTTTGGGAATTAGAAGAGTGGAGGGATAAGAGAGGTCTGAGGATGTTTGTATATGGGAGAATCAGTGAAAATAGGAAATACCCAAAAGGTGATTTTTAAATTACATGTATTGGTTTCCCCTTCAGCCAGCTGCCAGGAGAATGGCTTCTCAGATGAGTTCTCCTGGTGGTGTCTGCTCCCTGGCTGGTGGAAAACACAACCTGCTTGGGTACAAATCCATCTTTAGAGATGCTGTTTTTTTCATGGTGCTTCTGCTGTCAACTGCCATTTCAGGATCCTCACCTCCCCTAGAACTGCCCAGCACGCTGTTCACCTTGGAAATGCACAGCCTGTGCCGAGGGGGTTGGGCTTTCCTGCTCCCTTGTGTGTGAGCTCTCTCTTCACTGGGAGAGGGATGTATTTTTCCTCCACAAGCTTTTCGTGTTCCGTACTGATTTTTTGGATGATGCAGTGAATATTTTTAGTTTGAAAAGAAGAAAAAAACCCCACCCAACCCTGTTCTGTGGAAGAAGGGCTGCCTGCCTTCCCGTGAGGTTTGTTATTGAAGTGCAGCTGCAGCCAGGGCTGCCAGGGTGGGGCTGTGACAGGGAACGCTCAGCACACAGGGGAGAGTGAGGCAGCCACGGGACCGTGACATTGGCGGTGAATTAATGAGGGTGGGCTGCTGTTCCCCATTCCCACGGGACACCCGTGGAACACGGCTTCTCTGGGAGCCCCTGCAGAGCACCAGAGTGGGGCAGCACAAAAGACAAGGTGTTCAAAACAATTTGGCAGAAGAACTCAGCTGGAGCAGAGCCCTGAGGAGGTGAAAACCCCCTTGCTTCGTGCCAAGGGGCTTCCTGGCAGTGCCTGGGTGCAGGGTGGGATGGAGGTCAGGCGAGGGCTGGCTGCACACCCCAACCCACTCCCTCCTGGTGGATGGCACAGCATGGCCAAGGTGGATTTGAGCCCATCCAGCGGGCTCAGCTCAGCTGCTCCCTCAGGGCAGACAGCGTGGCCTTGCCCTGGATGACATCTGGTGTGGGTGAACAGTCAGATAGTGTTTGTCCTTCGCTGGAGCCTTTCTGTCCGTAAAGGGATTGAAGGGGCCTGTAAGCCAAAACAAAAATTACATCTAGTTATTTGATGTGCTGCACAACTGAGGCACTGAGGTTAAACCCTGACATGGCAGAGCTGCTGGGACGCTTGGACGTGTTTCTCACTGTGTGGGTGATCAGGCGCTCCCTCAAGCCCTTCCAGAGAGTCACTACCAGCTTTGAGACTGGAGCTCAGGTTGCATCTGGCTGCAGCCTGGTGCAGGCAGGATTCTGCCTTCAGGTGTGGCTGCAAGTGGGTTCTCCCAGCAGCAATTGCAGATAACTACAAACTACTCAGCACATTTCAAATACATGTCAGTTATTAAGTGGATTTATTTCCATCTCTTCTGGGAGGTGTTGGGAAGCGCTGCTGAGTCATGCTTCTTACTCACCAGTTTTAGGAATGCCATTTAAAATATTTGTTTTCTGCATGCCTTCTGTGATGTTCCTATTATTTGAGTGTCTCCAGACGTCAGATGAAAACATTTGTGTAGGGTATCCCTGGTCTTAAGCAGATCTCTGGTGCATAACTCACAAAAAGGCATGAAACAGGGAAGGGACCTGTCCCTTGGCTCTGTGTATGATGTATTCACAGACTGTAGTGAGGGGTGATGTGTCAGTCATGGGCATGGCAGCAGAATCTGTCACACACGAAGACTTTATTACCTGAATACAGGTTTTGCTGAGGTTGTTAATCAGTGTTGTGTACCTTGGTAATAACTGATTAAAGATACCACAAGGGAACGTATTTAACAGCTGTGGTTACTGCTTTGACCTCAGCCTCACCCACCGAAGGGGATGTGAGGATGCCTCACCCAGGGCTGCAGGAGCCCAGAGATGCCATTCACCCAGGTCAGGACTGCTGTGGGGGGAGACTGGGCAGGAGTTTTTGGTGTTTCGTTAAGAAGAAGGAGAGAATCAAGCTCAAGATTAAGGTCAGAAACAACAAAGCCTCAAGAACTGCCGTTAAACAGCATCACTTTGCACCGTGGCAATGTTTAGCCTTGTGGTCAAAGTCAGAGAGAGAAAATGTGGAGGGAAAAAGCACAGGAGAAGTGAATTAGCCCGTGTCTGGTTGAGGGTTTTGATGGATTGTCGCTGGGGGCCCCAGGACGCCTCATCCCTCCCCAGCAGAGACCCCCATCTGCGTCACATCACCCCAGAGCCGCTCCAGGCAGCACAGCACATCCCTTCCAAGTGTCAAAACCCACTCAGGAGCCACAGAAAATCTCACCCACAGGCTTTGAACAAATTTCTTCCTTTCTGCTGTGCTCTTCTTTTCCAGGGCTATGGGAGTTGCTGGTTTGCAGCATATTGTATCTGTGTTGATGGCATGACTGCCGCTTTTCCCTCGCTAAGAAATGATTCCCCTAGGTTGGCTATTTATAATTAAGTCCTCATTTTCCTATAGATTGGTTTAAGACTACATTAACTCCATTGATTAGACGGGAATTACTCTTGATTTACACCGAGATCATGGGAATGGAGAATCAAGTGACACACAGGAGCAATCCCACAGTAAATGCTCGGGTTGGCTGGATGGTTGTTATCCACCTTTCTGCATTTTAAAGCTCCCTGAGCAGACGTTTGCTCCTTTCTGTGGAGGGGGGTAGTAATTCAGTCTCACCTGCTGGATACACCTTACAGGTGTTCTGTTGGCCACTGGGTCACGTGTTGAATACAAGCAGTTACTCTCTAGTTAGCCTGGTAGTAAAACAGGAGCAAGACTGCCCTCCAGGGAAATGGCTTCCAGTTTGGAGAGGTTTTACAAGTAGGGATGGGAGAGGAATGTATTGCACAGAGGAAAGGAGTGTCCAGTAAATGAGAGAGAAGGTACAAACAGGATTACATCTCCAAAATAACTCTTTAGAGGTCTGGGAAGGAAAAAGGGTCCCATCCTGCTCCCTCCCACTTGCCAGCAGCTGCTGTGCTCCAAAGGAAGAACCTTCCTCCCCAGCCTTCCTCAGGAAGGGTGCAGCAGGACACACCCCTGCCTTTGGATCCCAGCTCAGCCCAGCTGCCATCTGTGACAGGGGCAGAGAAGTGGGGCTGTCTGAGTCCAGGAGAGTGTTTGGCTTTTCCTGAGTTTTCATTTAACACTGTGAGAGCTTTCAGCGCTGGTAGATGATATTGCAGACAACACAAGAACCCTTTTCTGAGAAGGGGATGCCAGTAGCCACCATCCAGTGAGTTTGAATTACTCCTGGAGAGTGATGAATTGGTTCCTTCCAAGGGAGGGTGCCATAATTACAAGGCATGTTTCTAACTGGGGATGTTTGTGCTGTCCTTATTCGAGTCCCTTAGTTTTAACCAGGCTTCTGTCTCAGTGCAGCTGCCCCCAGTGCATGTGGCAGGCAGCCCCCAAGGTGCACCCCTTTTGCTGGTGAGCTCAGTTCTGATCCCTTCCCTGCTCTGGCACACGTGCCTTCCCATGCCAACTTCCACTGTGAGCTCCTGCATCAGGAAATGGCACGGGGTTAAACCTGCTGTCTGCTCTGGGGGTGCCTGCTGCTGCTGCAGCCTCTTTCATTTGCTCCAGAGGCAAAAGAGGCTGAGAAGACCATATTCAGCATTCCAGTGGATCGTGAGCCAAGTTCAGGCACGTCTTGTGACCAGTGAGTAGGCAAAAATCCCTATTTCCTCAGCCTTCTCTCCAAGAACAAAACCTCGGGAAGGCTGTAGGACGATTTGTGGCAGCATGCAGGGCTCTGCAGGGCTGAGCTTCTGGCCCAGATCATCTTTATGTTATTGTGGACTAAGTGAGGAGCATTTCCTATTTCTTGTTGGTGATCCAAGCAAACAATTTACACACCCTAAACAATGCTAAAGCCCTGCACCAGGAAGAGGGAGCCTATGCCCCAGCACGAGGACTCTCAGCAATTTCAGCTTCAAGGCTCCCAGGCCATGAGGTTTCAGAAACCAAGAGGCACCAGACCCAAACCACAGCTCTGCTTACTTCAGTCATGGGTTGCACACACAGATATTTTCCGCACTGAATCAGCTTCAAAGCCACCTCTTAGGGTGACCCTGCCCTTTTCTGGCTCCCCTCTTCCCGTTCCTGAAGGAATGTAGGGTGCAAAGCCTGGCCCTGCTGGGGCAGTGTGTGGACTCCGTGCCCCCAGCAGCCTTTAACCAGGAGCCAGCCTTGCCCTCCACCTTTCAGACCAGCAGAACGCAGGATCAGCTGATGCATTTGTTTGTAAAACGAAGAAAGATGATGAGGAGAGAGCTGCTAAGAGTAATTCACACAGGCAGCAGCTCTGAGCTACCTTTTCACCACTAATCATCTGTCCCTGTCAGCGTGCATTTTCAGCTCCACATCTCCAGGCCAATCCAAGAGCACAAAGGATGGGGAAAGTGAACCAGCTATTGCACCGTGTCCCTTTCTCCTGTGCCATCCACTTTGCAAAGAAAGAGTGGGCAGCAAAGAAACAGTGAAGGCTGATGGGGAGGGGAAGCCTATCAATCTGCACTATCATTATCTGACTTGCCTTGAAATCCTTCAGGAGATCACCAGGAATTAGTTCCAGTGCTAGATTAGAGAGTCTTCAGTGACCCTTTAGGAAGAGAACTGACCTCAGGAGCCAAGTCCATCACAAAGCACCAGCTTTCTGTGAGCTAAATTCCAGATGTAAACAGATGTTCTCCCCAGCAGCCCTTACAAACCCTATTATATGCATCAGGCAGCACCAGCACACCGTGCAGTTATAAGCCCTTTTCCGTAAGAAGCTGGAGGGTATTGCCTGGGATCAGGAAGAATTAGTCCAGCTAGTTCCTCGAGCCAGAAAAATCAGATTTTCCTTCATAGTGATTATGCAGCTCCTGGTTCAGACCAGGAGTTATGATCAGTTTGCTACACTCAACACTGCAAAGGAGGTTTAATGGTGCCAGGACAGTTTCCAGTGAACCATTTGGCCTTAATGCCACCCACCAGCACTGAACTGGGTTCTTCTCTTGGCTCTTCTAACAAAGGGGTGATCATCCATGGGTGATCCCCCCCAGAGTGGGGTCTGCCCAGGTGGGCAGAGGCGATGCTAACTCCACTCTGTTTCTTCCTGGCTGAACCAGACAGCTCCTCTCCTTTGGGGCAGGAGCTGGGGAAGTGCTGGTGCTCAGGTACCCTCTGCAGATGGCAGCCTGAGTGTGGGCACAGCACAGGGAGACAGGGACGGAATTTCTGCTTCACTTGCCCTGGGAGGGGAGGCTGCTCAGGAAAAGTGCCCTTTCTACCTGTGGTGAAGGTGGTAGCTCTGAGAGATGCAATCCTTCCAAAGCACAGAGACCCAGCTGTTGGCCTCTGCTGGGGGTTACCACAGTGCTGGGCTCGAACCAGAGATCAATTAGCTGAAACAATCAGCTGGACCCCCAGCACCTCTGGGCACACACACACAATTACAGCTGTAAATCCAGGGCGTCTGAAGCAGTGCCTGGCACCTAAATCTGGGTGGACATACACTGGGAGTGGTCAGAAATAAAGGGCTTGATGTGTGGAAGGAAAGGAGATCCAATGTCACGTGCAGGACCACCGGCAAAGATTCTTAGGTGGTTGTTTCCAGCTCTCACAGGAAAGGAAGGGGCAGTAGGTTCTTGTTGAATCCTAAATGGAATAGCAGGTAGTGGAGTGATAAACGTAGCATCTCTGTAACTGCAAAAGGTTGTTCTAAAGGTCAGAGCTGCATGTACTCTCCTAGGTCTGTGAATAGCTGTTCCTTTCATCCACAAGTTGAGCTTTTGGCTGGGACAGGCTGGAATAAACAGGGCTGAAGCTGTCCCATCCGTTATCGCTGGGAATGGCTGGGCTCCAGGAGCAGGCTCTGCCTCTGCAGATACGACACACGACATGGCAGAGAGCGATCCAAGGGGGCAGATGGCTCACGTGGACCACCCTCACCACCAGGCCTTCATCCCTGGGCTTCAGAATGCCACAGTGCCCCTCTGCGGAGAGGCAGCGAGGCCGTGGTGCTCCTGCCAGCACGGCACAGATCTGCTGGGCAGCCTCTCTGTGAGCCTTTCCTGCTGTATGCACTGCCCAAGGCTGCTTATCTGCACTCAGGCTTCCTTTTCCACCCCCTAAGGTGGATGTCAGGGAAGAAGCTCTGGCAGCCCTGCCCGGGTGTTTTCTCTCTCCATAGCAAGTCAAAGCAGAAGGGCCCTGCAGCCCTGGTGACACAAATGGACAGATGAGCCTGGGGGTAACACAACCCTGCTCTTCCCATGCCTTTATGGGTGTCCTGCTGCTGTGGTGTCAATGAGGCACTTCAGTTGGCAGCTAAGAAACAAAACTAAAGCCAGATCAGTTAATGAAATGTCAAAGCAAGTCGATGTGTGTCCCAGAAAGGATCCCAGGACACCAAGAGGGGAGTGCAGGGACACTCTGGCTGTTCCTTCAGGAGTAGGGTTCCTGTGGCAGACAGACAGCTGTGCCAGAGGGGAAGGGGATGGTTCCTTTGTGTCTGCACGTGGCCATCATCTCCAAAACAGCTGTCCTGCCTTCTTCACAGGCAGTGCAGGGTGCTGGGGCCAGGCAGCCCTGACATACCTGTCTCAGCAAAGCCCTTCCTGTATTAATGTGCAGCTGGAGGAAGGCAGATGTATCTGCTGGCTATGGTAGATCTTAGCAGCCTACACAGTGAGGTTGTGCTGCTGCCACCATCTCCAGGTGCCCCAGGGGGAAAGTTCTCAAACAGGTGATGGAGCTGTGCCCGTTACGAACAGAGCATCAGGCCCAGGAACCCTCTGCACCAACAACCCTTCATATCTGCCAGGCTGAAAGAGGTGCAATAGGTTTGGAGATGATTCCTCAGTGAAAGCAGTTCATCTTCAACCAAGAACTTTAAAAATGCTTTCGATGACCCCTTAGTCTCTGCCCAGAAGAAAATATAAGCTGAAAGACTTAATATGATCTTGTGGAACTAGAGAAACTAATCTTTGCTATCCTGGGAATCAGCTATCCAGGGCTTGAGCCAGGAAGACCATAAATTGCTCTGGTTTCTGGTGAAAGAGCTCATCCTATAATACTCTTTGGCATCACAGGTTTCAAGAGGCAACTTTTTGTGAGGCTATCCTGCTGTCCTATTTATAACCAGCTTACATATAATAAAAAGTGCATCATTCACAGCGCTTTCTAATTAGATGTTGTAACTACAATCCTATTTCACGCCACTCTAATTTGCTCCATCACAGTATTTTAGAGTTTTGTATTAACCATATCATGCAGGGCAGATTCTTCAAGGCTTTGAAGCCAGCAATTACGTGCCACTCTGATTTGTACATGAAGCTGATGTGAGTTCACATGGCAACATCCCATCGTGACGTCTGAAAAACCAGGATTAAAAGGCACTGTGGAAGCTCTGTCCAAAGTCAGGAGTCACTGAGTGCAAAGCATGGCAACTCAGAGCAAGCTTGCCAGGCTAGGGGATATTTTGCAATCCCAGTCACTTCTGACCTTTCTGAAAGAACTGAATTTTTGAAGAGTCCATATTTGGTAGATCTCCAGAGCAATCTACATCTAAGTTTGTGGCTGACATTCAGATCTCTAAAAATGGAAATGGGCCTTTGTCACTTGGGCTTGGAGATTATTCATTGTAGAGGGAAAGGTCTTGGGAGTAACTGGACTAATGTAGTTAAGCAAACATGACAGGATTAGCACAGGGCAGGATTAGACATTCCCCATTAACACACTGGCATGTGCAAGAGCAGAAGGGGTGTGGGCTGATTCTCCATCTTATTGTAAGTGGCTGTGTGTGTACAGCTGCTCACCTTGTCTGTGCAGATCTGATAACCACTTTGGCTCACTGAGAAACTCCTTGGTAGTTGGGAACACCAAAGATTTGTTAAATGCAGTGGCAAAATTAGCCACTGTTTTTCCATGCATGTTTTGACCTTGGGTTTGCTCTTTTCAAGTGTTTATTTAAAACAAAACAAAACAAAAAACAAAACAAAAACCAACAAACAAACAAAAACCCAAAACAAAAACAAAAACCAAACACATTTTCCTGTTATTCACTGATTGAAAAAACATGGTAAGACTGTAGGGTCCCTGTGATATTTTCAGGAGCTGTACTCAGCTATCTGTTCAGCTTAAGAGTTCCAGCTTGGGAAAAACAACAATTTCTAGAAGTGCTCCATACCTGCCTTTGCCTCCACCTCTCTCTTAAAGACCACAGCCTTTGAGACCCTGCAGATGTGTGTCAACACAGCAGAATTGGTCCTGCCAAGCTTCCATGGTCAAGAGAGCAGCAGCTCTGGGTTAGGGCCTCTCTCAGCTGAACTGCTGGAAGAACACAGCAAGAAGGTGCCAGAGGATTGTCTCTCCCTCTGCCCTACCTCCTCCCAGCCCTCGTGGCCCAGCCATGCCAGGCACGAGCACCCCTGTGCAGAGGGACGAGCCTCAGCCCGAGCTCATCCAGCTCCCTCCAAGTCAGTCTGGCCCCAAGGATTGTTTTGCTGTTTTACAGCAGAACAAATAGAGCAACATTTCATAACGTTCTAATGAGGCACATCACTGAGGAATGCCCAGGAGACAGAGACAATATCAGTGTTCCTTGGCACACTGAGAAAATCAAAGGCATTTGTTTGTTATCTGAAATGTCCGTCTGTGTTCCTTTCAGTGGTGGGCAGGCATTTTTTTAGCGTAGGTTCCTGGAAATACTCAGATGTCACTGTCAGTGTGTTCTGAGAGCATTATTTATTTTCAGATGTACCCATGAAAAATGAGACTGAAGCACGGAAATACTCAAAGCCATTACAGGATTATTAAGTTTTGAGTAGCGTTTTGCACTCTCTATGGCCCCAAAAGACCTAACATTTGTGGGCCTGTTCTTCCCACTGAATGGGAATTTTATCATTGACTTGAGAAAGCCTTAGTGAGAGAGGATTCTACGATCCTGATGGTGCCTTTAGAGGAGCAGAGAATCACAGAGTTGGAAGAGACCCATGAGGATCCTCATGTCCAACACCCTGCTCCCCAGGACAACCTAAAACTAAAGCAGATGACTAAGAATGTGCTGTTCATTCTGTCAGGCTTTTTTTTGAAGTTCAAACATCTTCCACTTCTCTCGCCTTGGTAATCAGAGACACATCCCGAAGGCAAATTAGTGATGTCAAAATACCTTTGGAGTCTGGCTCAGGATCGTGCTGGACCAGGCACTGGGACCAGCACTGGATGCATTTGCCGGGAGGAGCTGACAGCAGGTGACCTCAGATGAGTCACTTCAGGCTCAGCAAGCTCTTGAGATCTGCCCCTCCAGAAAGCAGCAGAGACAGACTGGGCTCCTTCTCCTCGCCCTCACTGCCAGGGGGGTGTTTGCCTGTCTGGTGTGGCTGCTGTTCCAGGGGATAACGGGAGTGTTTGCTGCCATGGGAACCCATGTGCTGCAGGATGGGCACTTCCAGGGAGAGCCAAAGCAGGTGGGCACATCCAGGTCAGCTGATCAGAGGGAAGAATCGAAGCTCAGGGAGGCTGAGCTGAGCTGACCTGTTCTTCAGAACAACTGAAAACATCCTCTTGAAGCCCTTGGAGGGTAAATGCTGCTGCATTACTGAGAAGCCAGATGACTGGAAGGTATTACCCCATTAAGGGAAGTACATCTGCAAAAAGCATTCCTGAGCAAGTAATGCTGTTCTGCTGGGGTTGACCTTGACAGAGATTTCTCCGTTCTCATTTGGATCTGGGAAGCAAAGAATGTTAATAAACTCACTGCTGAGAAACTTAATGTTATTCTGTACACTCTACTCACTCTGGAAGCCCAATTAAGCATAAGAGAACAAGGATTTTTTTGCCTTTTTAAATAACATTTTTTCTGAATGCCACTATATAAGAAAAAATCAGCAGATGAAATAGCCCCTTGCCCCTCACCCCTCCACACCAAAGCCAAAATGATCTCAATTAGGTCAGTTATGCTCATTGTGGTTTCTCCAATTAAAAAGCTATCATCCTTCAGAATTCTAATCATGCATCCATCAGGACTCTATCAGCCATCCAGCTTGTAAAAATGAACACTCTTCTGTTATTTTTGAGGACACACAGGCTGTTCCACAAGATCAGCTCGTGCCCACTATTTCAGAATGCCTCTGCAAGAGATTGAAAAAAAAGGAGAAAAGTGGTTAAAAAAAGCAGTTCAGACATTAACAATGTCATGGCAACAGCAAATTAGAGCCTCAAAAGCAGAGCTCAGCTTGGGAGGGTTTAGGGAGTCACTGCACTGCAGGACTGAATGAAATATTCAGCACATAAAAGAGGTCCCCAAATGTTTTTTGTATTTGGGATAATGACACCAAGCTGACTGCTATTTATGTATGCTTTTGCCTAACCACTGATTTTTTTGTCCTGCAACAGATTTTAAAATAGTATACTTGTCAGGTAACCACGGGTCTGTTTTGATTCTTGGGGAACTTTGGCATTTGGAAGTGTAACCATAAACATCAGCTTTTGCTCCAGCAGAAAGCTACTGTTGTAGGACAAACTGATAGAAGGAAAAATTGAGCATCTGGGGAAAAGTTACAAGCAAGAGGTTTGTGTGTTGAGTGAGATGATGTAGTGTGAGGTGACAGCCTGACCTGTAACCAGCAGTGAGATGGGCAGTCTCAGTTTCTCTGTTTTCACCTAATGCTGTGCTTGGACACAAGCAGACAATGAACCTCATTTGCTGCTTCTTTCCCCTCAATGCCCTATAGCTTCTCTTCTAGGGCTTTCAGGCTTTTTCTTCCCCATGGGGTTACTCCTGTCAGGCTGTCCAAGTATCTGGGGGCCTTTCCCACCTCCCATAAGCTTTGCATGCCTGCTCTTTACTCCAAGTTTCATTCTAGTGCTTGATCTCTTGATTATATTAACCACCCATGGCTGGGACCAGTAGTGGGATGGGATCAGGGGGAAAAAAACTGCGTTGCAAAGAATAGCCTTTAACTTGTGCCAGGATGGCAGGGAGAGAAAAAGCCCTGCAGAGTATGTTCTGTACACTGTAGAAGACTCAGAAGTGAATTTGTCTTGAGTTTGCATCCTTCTTTCTGACTTGTGTCCTCCCCATCTCTTGATTGCCCTTTTCCTTTGCTATACTAGCTTGGGAACTTGAAACAAGGTTTGAAGCACCTCGGGATTTGTCTGTGCAAATGGTATATCTCATGGAACACTCCATGCTGGTGGTCTACAGGGTCACTGCTAACGTTTCCAAACTCCTCTGCCTGGTGCTGGCTGGGAGAGTCTCTGAGCAGCTGAGGCTGTTGCAATATTTGCCCACTCAGTTGCCACATCCTGAGATTCTCCTGCCTCTGAAGATGCTGGGTGTCTTTTAGCTAAATCTCCACTTCCCATTAGCCCTTAAACTCTTTCAAATAGTTTCTCACAGTGCTGGAATCTTCTGGTTTTGAACTTGACCTTGAAGTGAAACTCCATAGAGTGCTTGCACATGTACCCCCTGAGCCGCAGGGGTCAGGGCAGTTTGGAGCTCTGAACTTTCCCATTGTCTTTCAGAGCAGTTCCTGCCTCCCAGTGACTCAGTACCAACAAGTAGCAACCCTCTGACCCTTCACACACAGGCACTGGAAGAGAGCAGCCCAGTAGGCTTTCAAAGGTACAAGCTTTTATGGTTTGCCAGCCGGGCACTCCTGATACCTGGATCCCAATCCACTGTCCCCTGTACCACTGGTGGGGCTGGAAAGCACCCAGAGATTGGATCAGTCAGCTCCAGAGCTGCCACTGAGCGAGGGTGGAAGCTTTTAGTGGTTTGTGCAGTTAAGCTTAGGAGAGATAGGGGGCTTTCAGACCATACAGCACCTTACATTGGGGTGTGGCATTTCCCAACCTGCTGTTTCTCCATTTCTTGCACACTCCCATAGCACTGACTGTGGTTACCACTGGCACCCTGGGCACACCCAGGGGCTTGTGTGATGGAGGGGGTTTGTGGCTGGATCTGACCAGAGGGCTGCTGAACAGCCTTAGGGTGGGAAGTCATCTCCATGTTCCTGGAAGGTGAGCAGGGAAGCGGCACAGACACAGCAGGGTCTGAACAGTGCCAGTGAGAGCAAAAACCAGCTGAGAGAGGATCAAAAGGTGTTCAGGAGTCAGAGAAGTTCCCAAAGCTCCAGCCTCCAGGTTTATGGTGTGCAGTTTGCCATTTTCCACTTCTTTAGGAGCTTCACAAAAAGCAGCACAAGGGCTTGGATTTCACAGCTCGTGGGTTTCCCTCCCCTCCCTGGCTGAGCTCCAGACTGCTCTCAGTTGCAGGAGCCCTACAGCCAGAAGTTCCTCCTACGTTGCTGCAACACCCAAGCATCTGAGCCAGAGCCCAGTAAAGCCTTTGTTGGGAAGGTGATAGAGCTTATTTATCTTCCAAAGAAAAGTGTCTAAATCTTAGTTTCTTAATCTCAAAGCCATGACCTGGGTCCCGCTGTGCTTTGAGAGGGGACACAAAGCTGCCTCTAGACAAACAGGTGGCTGGAGAGGAGCACTCATGTTGCAGACAGAATTGACAGGGGCAGGAAACTCATAAACTGGGCATTCTTGTCCTCTCCAGATTTAGAGAGGTGACTGTTTTGGAGCACCTGTTGCATGCAAGTAGAGGCTAAAAGGGTTGGAAGAGAAGGATGTGGTGAAGGGAAAGAAAAGGCATCCACTGTATCCCTTCAACTTGTAACTTGGTTGCCTATCAACAGCTCCATCTCAAAGGGAATAACTCTGCTGTCAGGAGCTTCAGAGCCCCTCTGTACTCTGCTAATCTCCTGTTATTGCTTGTCAGAAGCCCCTTAAAGCAGAGTATGGATTTTCTAACAGAAGCTCTAATTGCCACATTTGAACATGGTGTGTCCTCTCCAGTACATAGAGCCTGTGAGTTATTTTAGACAGCAGCAGAGAGTGTACCCTGAGCTTTCTCCCACATCTGCTCAGCCCTCCAGCATCCTGCACTCCTCAGTCCCCCAGAGCGAAAGCCCCTCAGCACTCCACTCTCTGCATTTATGTGGCTGTGCTAACCATCATTAGCAGATGAGGAGTACTGGCTGTGTAATCACCTGACAAAGAACTTCCCTACAAGGCCAGGCCCAAAATATTTGTCAGAGCATCTCTGGGCTGAGAGTTGCTGTGGCTGTGGCTGGCTGTGAGCATGGGCTCTGCTCCCCAGCCTGCCTGACTCTGGTGTGCCCACAGCCACGATTCCTGGATCCCACACCTCGCTGGCCAGCTTGCTTCTGCTGCTGCAGGAAACATCTGTTAACGCTTGTTCATCTGCCTCTCCCATTGCTATTCCCTCAGTGAGCCTGCAGGGTTCTGGGAAGGGGGTTCAGTGCTTTGTTTCTGTGTTTGTGTGAGCTCAGGCAGCCCCTGTGCCCCGTGCAGGTGCTCACAGTGGTGCCCTCCTGTGTGAGCTGCCTGGGAACTGAGGGGGCTTCACCCTTATGGGGCTCCCCAGGAACGTGTGAGGAATGAATGCAGCTGAGGCCATCACAGCAGTGTGTTCCCCTGACATTTCCTTGGAGAAGCATGGCTGCTGTGTGAGCTGCATGGGGGCAGAGCTGGCTCAGGGTACAGCACACACCCCTGCTGCTGCCCGGGGTGGATGTTACACGTGTCACTCTGGAGAGCAGCACCCCTTCCCTCCACCACTTCCTCATCAGCACCTCCAACCCACCTACTTCTCTATAACTTTACCTACCTTTCAGAATTCCTCTCAGGCTAGATTTTCATCAGCATCTTTGAGCAGAAGGGGCTGCCAACCTCCCTGTCATCCCATGTGTGTCTCAGAGCTCCATCATCATCTCTTCTTTCCCTCCCACAATGCTTGGCACCAGCAGTGGCCAGGGAATCTGAGCAGCCCAAGAGCTCCCCTGGCCCTGCTCCATGGTTCTCAGCCTTTGAGGGTGCTGTTCTAACCCACTGCAGAGCCCCTCCTCTTTGCCCATCTCACCCTTGAAGTGCAGTAGCTGGAGAAAGCAGGAGGCAAAGGGGATATGCCTCTCTCCCAGTAACATGCAGGTGGCATCACCAGTGCAGTGCTGGAGGATGGAGCTGGGTGTTGCTTCCTGGAGGCAGCTGGTCTCTTGGTCTTGTGTTACTGTTCAAGGATAAACTTTCCTTCATCTCGCTGTCTGACACGAACACGCTCTGAGTGATGGACAGGAAACTGATACTTTTGGACATTTTAATCATCAAAACAAATCAGAGCCATTTTTTCCTGCACATCCAAGTGATTGAATTTAAAAACAACTCCCCTTCACCTGGATGGAAGGAGCTGAGCTAATGCCAGCACATGCACTCTATCCAATTTTTTCTATTTCCCTGAAAGTAATTTTCTGTCTAAAGATGCAGCCTTCTCAAAATCCACAATTTTCGGGAAAAGTGGTTCTGCTGGATTTTTTGACAGTGAAAAACTGAGCAGGGTAGTTTGAATATCTTAATTTTTTCTACCTAGCCATAACAATGCTTACTTGATAAGTGGAAACGAGAGGGATGGGAAAATTAAAATTAAAAAAAAATAAAAGAGAATATTTTGCCATTACTCTAGTGCAAACATTTGGTACTGCTGAAGTGAGAGAACCTAATATTAGCTAAGCAGGGCACAGAGAGAACCACCTGCCAAAATCTGTTGACACATTTGTTTTGCAAAAACCGGTGTAACTTCTTGTCGTGGCACTGAGGAGAAACCCCAGCATCCAGCTGGCTCTGGAGGACATGGGACTGGCAAAGCCCAACAGATACCTCGTGTCAAAAGAGGGAAAAAAAGAAGCCTGAGTTAGCGTGAACATCATCTCTCCCTCCACACCTGGAGCGGAGGAGAGCGAGGAGTGATGCCCTCCTTTGGGAGTGCAGGGCCATGGGGAGGATGGGGGCCACCCACGTGGGCAGGGTGAGAGCAGCCCCTGCTCCCCTCCCCTGCAGGGCAGAGTCCTGGGGGTGCAGTGTGCTTGGCACTGCTTGCTCCTCCCAGGAAAGCAGATCCTTCTCCTGGTCCTGCGGATGGGCACGCTCCAACCTCCACCTCACCCGTTCCTGCTGCCATCACTGCAGGGAAGGAGGGATCACACACACCCAGAGGAGTGAGCTCTGGGCTCTCATCCTTCTCTCCTCTGTTTTAAATGTGAGCAGGAGTGATTTTACCAAAGCCACTGCAGAGAGGAAACAGGCCCTCCATCCATATCCTTTTTGGGGCTGGAGATGTTTACCTTCAACCAGAGAGATGGGCAACTAGAGGGGAAGGTGGAAAGTGTCAGTGAAGAGACAAGAAACATGCTTGGGAGGAAAGCAAGAATAATTAAACAAGGGCTGAGAGCAGGCATCTATTGTACTTCTGGAGAAAAAGCATCTGAAGTACGGGAAGAACTGAGTGTTGCTGTCATGGTCCCAGGAGAGAGGGGCACACTTCTTAAAGTATGTGAGCTTCACAGAAGCACAGGCATCTGTTATGGAGATGAAGCCCTTATTTTATTTTATTTTTAATTAAAAGGATGTTTTGAATTTTTCCCACTAGCTGTTTCATTTCATTCTCCGATCTAGTCAGAAATCAGGACCCGGAGAATAACTCAGTGGGAAAAAAAACACTGCTGAGCCTCTGAAATGAAGCTCTACATTGGAAACATGGGACAGGCACAGCACACAGGGACTCCAGCACACACTCCCAGCAGGGCACAAATCATCTGTGCTGTGGGCATCTTCCTCCCCCTGCCTGCCTGAGCACTGGAAGGTACCCTGGAAGGTCCTGCAGGAGGGAAGAGCCTGGCAATTCCCTTCTCCTGCGACGCCGCCCGGCCGTGGGGCCCGCTGGGAGCAGCATGTGCTGAGACGTCAGTGACTCTGCACGTCAGCTCCGTGAGCACAGCTCCTCTGCACAACTGCCTGAGCATCTCTGCTCTCTGAACATCCCTGCCATTTCAGCTGCTGCCTTGGACGACAGAAATAATGTGCTCTATTCTTAGCTCCACGGCAGTGTATTCAAATCTTTATCTGAATTCTGCAGAATTTTCCATTTCAGACGTTTGGGCTTCCAGAGGCAGACTGCTGCTTATCCCATGCATGCCATTGTTCCTTTGACACGTGACCTGAAAATTCAATTATCGGACCAATTACCGATTTTTCTGAAATTTACAAGGAAAATATTAAAGTTTGATTAAGTGAGAATTCCCACTGGACTGATCAGCAGAGAGACCAGAATTAAATTGTGTTTTTAATAGCTTCTTCCTGTTGCAATGCTTGGGGAGTACATGAATGTGAAAGCCCATTGCCAAAAACCAAAATTCTGAACTCTGGAGCAGTTCAGAGACCATCAGCAGCTCTGAAAGACATCATAAAAACGAGTACATGGTGCTCCAGTGCCAGAGCAGGGCCAGGCCAGGGGTGTCAGAGGTGCCTTTGCAGTAGCAGCACTGGGAGTTAGTGCTCCAAAGAACTGCACGTGCAGCTGAACCTGAGCAGAAACAAGATGGGGTCCTAACCTTTGGTGGTACAAGGTGCTGAGCAGCATCCCGTGGAGGAGCAAAGCAACAGGAAAATAACACTTCTTATCTGGTCAGAGATGTTGATGTGAAGGGAACACATCCTTCAGCAGGCGTGAGGCTCTTTCCATCTGCGCTGTGGCACTCGGTGTCTGGGCACAGGGGCTCTCATTCCCCATCTCCACAATATTGCTCCATCTCCCAGCATGACAATGGGGAGTAAGGAAAAGCACAGAAAAGCCTTTTAACCTTCAGTCTCCATCAAATCAGAATTTCCTGATGATGCATAATGCATGAGCACTTAGTGTGTTCTTCGTGGGGAGGGGTTAATGAGCGAAAGGAATTGTGTCGTGGCAGGGCCTGATTCCTTTGGAAAGCTCCTCTCCCCTTCCAGAGCCTCTGGATTCATCTTTCTTAAATAAACACACTTCAGAAATCTTTTGGAGTGTAAATAAGTCAGGGCAGCAGCAAGAAAGCAATTGCCAGTGAATAATTTGTAGAGCTGCTTGCAGCTGGCCCGTCCTCCTGGGGCCAGACCTGCTGGTTGGCAATGCCCTGTTTATACCTTGATGATCTTGGTGCATAAGCTCTCTCATTTAAAGAGGTTTCCATGATCCCCACTCATTTTTTCCCTCCACCCTCCCTCCCTTTTTGAGCTGTAATCGCCAAGACACCGTTGACTGCGAGTACTTCAGACAATAACCTTCTGAATGATTTAGCAACGCAGCTCCTTCAATAGCAGGTTCTTCTTGGATGAAATACGTTCGTATTTATGTAGGACAGAGCTTTTGGAATGCTATTAAATTTACATGGTGAGCTGGCAGAGCAGCCATCTCCATCTGATACGACCAATAGGCAGAACAGGCTCTTCACAGGGGCAGGGAAATATTTAGGAACACAGGAAGTTCCTGCCAGTGTCTGCTGCCACAGCTGGGGGATGAGGATTGTTCTCAGAAAAATGGAAAAGCTGGTTCAATTGTGAGGCCATCAGGCTGGCCTGGAGGGGTGGGATGGGAAGTTTGGTGGGTTAGGTCATACATGGATGTTTTTCAGTTGTCTGACAAGGCCCTGATGTTGGTGGGGGCTCTGTGCAGCTTCTCACAGAAATGGAAACTTGCTGGGACGCAGTGAGAGTGGGGAGGGATCACACAAACTCTGGTTTGGGTATGGATAGGCAGGTGAAAGTAGCATGGCTAAAGGTGAGGAGAGGGGAATTAATGCTCTCACAGAGCAAGCAAAACTTGTTCCAGTGCACAGATGTCAGACAGAGAAGGGCACCAGCACCTGACACCACAGCCTAGAAGGATGTTCACTGCAGAGCACCATTCCTTAGGAGTTTGTTATCCCTAACCCAGCAACATGCAGAGGTTCCAGGTGGCACTGAGCATCCCCTGTGTTTGCTGTGCCCGGGCTGGGAGCACTGTGCTGCTCACTGCCCTGGCCCCAGGGCCCCATGCCCTGGGTCAGCAGCACTGCCTTGGCCACACCACCAGCCTGGGCTTTTTTGGAATGGCAGTGCTGAGGCTGCCCCTCCTCCAGCGAGTCCAGCCAAGCCAGGCTGAGTGTGCAGCAGGACACATGGCGTGGGCAGGCTGTCCAGCAAGGCAGGAGAGATCAGAGGAGGGATGCAGGGCTTTGAGCACTCTCCCCCTCAGAGCTGGCCTGCTCCTCCCTGGAACAGGATGGGCCCCGTGTTGGCAGGAGAGATGTGACCCCGAGCAGCTGAGTGCCCCTGACCTCTGAAGGGCCTGTGGCACTTCTTTACAAGAGCAGAGAGACATTTACAGCAGCGCCGTGGCCGACCTCCAAAGCGTGCACGTTACTTTTTGCCTCCTTTAAATATTCTTTGCGGCGTCCGTGAGCTCCAGAAATGCCAAAAGCGCTGGAGCAGCTCCAGCTGAAACAGATAACTTGGTGTTATTCATTTGGCAAAGCAGCGTTTTCACCTCCCATCCTAAACTGTCGTGTGTGGTCACCGGGCTGTTCCACAACCACACGTTTAACCCCAGCAGTGGCTGCCCCCCACTCACTGACACTGTGGCAGCTCCCTGGTAAATAAGCAGTTGGAAGTAGTCTGGAAACACACAATACCTTTATAAAACTCACTGGGCTGTAGGTGGCAAATAACTTCAGCAATTCCCAAATGGCCTCAAAACATAGCGGCTGCAGAGGCAAATTAGTCATTTTATGCTCTAAATACCTAATGTCAGTGCTAAAAACGAAGAGGTGGAAGAGTGTCGTGGAGAAGCGGATCAGGACACAGCCAAAAACAAACCCCATCCTCCTCTGGTGTAGCTGGACGTGGAGCAGCAGCAGAACACATGTAGCGATGCTGGTTGACAGCCCCTGCCCAGCCAGTGACATGAGCAGTGCTGTGGGAGAACCACCCATGGTCAGTTCAAATATTGATACTGAAAAACAACCAGTCTCCTCTTGTTTCTGACCAAGCAGAGTTTGAAGCAGAGGCCAAAAAGATGATTTCAAAGGTGCTGCCCACTGACAGAGCAAGGGACGTGAAAAGCACAGCAGGAGGCTTTTCTACTTGTGTGGGAAATGAGGAGGGGAGAGATAGGAAGCTGGCACTGCAGAATGGGATTTAAAAGGAGAAAGGAGTAACAAGTACAGGCTGTGGTGTGCCTGGAGAGGGATGAGGGTGGCTAACTGAGGCAGCAGTAATGCCCACAGCTCCTACCCCGGGACAGCAGAGCAGGAGCCACTCGGAGCCGCTCCGGCCGGCAGGGATTGTATCCGCGGGCTCGGAGCTGGGAACAGAGCCTGGGACTTGGGCTCTTGTCCTTGTTTGATTAGCTCCCTTTCCTTTGGCAGCTGAAAGGACACTTGGCAGCGCCAGGGCTTCACATCTTGTTGAGCTGAATAGGAGGGAGCGGGGTTTTGGCAGGGACAAAAGAACATAGCACCGCTCCATCAATGGCCTCATTACCAGTGCTGCGGCTCACAAGGAGCGGCGAGGAGCGAAGGAGAGCTTGCTTCTGGTAGGCAAACATGGGCTGGAAATGCATTTCCAGCTTGACCTATTACTCTGAAGCTATCAGCTCAAAGGCAAGTTGAAAGCTTGACAGTTTTTATCTGCTAAGGAGATGAGTGCATTGTCTATCCCTGGCTGAGGGTCTGGAAGCCAGCCTGAGTGTGTGTGTGTGTCTGTCGAGGCCGAGCCCGGGAGCTGAGCCATCTGAAACAGAAGGGTGGCAGAGGAAATGAAGGGGCAGACAGGTTTTCAGGAAGGGGTTGGAGTGCCCTGACTGCTCAGGGGGTGCTCATCACCTGGTCATGTTAGGACCATGGGTAACAGCTGTATTGTCTCCTGTTCAGGCCTCTTGAAGAACTGGAACACGAGACAGCTGCCAGCAAATGCTCTGTAGAAGTAGCTGGTCACCCAGCTGGCTGTATTTTAGTTCTAATTTATTCTATAAATTTATTATGGTATAAATCAATACTATTTATTCATTCAGACATAATGACAAGACTGCCCATGCAGATGCCATTAACGACCTGAGCAGATCCATTTTTAAAGACATGTAGGTGAGAATTTTTAACAAGCCAATAATAATGTATCCTGCAAAGCCTATTTTTCTCTATCATTATGTCCAAGCAATGGGATTTTCAGGAACATTCATTGTTCCCTGTTGCTAACAATTTACAGCCAAGCCTGGTGTGAATCAGGTTAGGTCAATACCAACTCCTGTATTAATATTCTCAATTATTCTAAAAGCCAGTTATACAGAGGTGGCACAAACCACACAATGTATGTCATGGTTAAGTGGGGCTGAGCACTCTGAAAATGGTCCAAGAGTATTTGCAAGCGAAAACTTGATGTGGTCTGTAGGAATCATTTGATGTAGAAGTGGAGTTTAGCCATGTAGGGGTGAAAGTTATGGCAGTGGAAGGTGATCCAGGAACACTGCAGAGGGGTTTAGGGCAGAAAGTTAAGAGTTGTACAATGTTCTCGGTGAGTACTTGTAAGAAGGACAAACTGGGGACAAGTAAAATGGCTGTGGTGGTTTGGATGCAAACACCCAAGCTCCATGCTCTCCCAGTTCTTAAAATCCAGTCTCATCCCTGCTGGTCCATCCTCAAGCCTCAGGAGCTCCCTGCCATCTGGGTTTGCCCCTGCTGGGTGTGCTCTGGGAAGAGGGGGAGCAGAGGGACCCGTCGGACTGGCCAGGCAGATTTCGTGTGGCAGCCCTCCAGCTCCGGGCAGGGCTACAGGGACCAAATTCCAGCCTTGCTTCTCCAGGGCAATTTCTGAGGAATTCCCTGGAGTTAAGCTAAATTTAAAATGGTTTCAAGGAGGAGGAGTGAGAAGCAAACCTCATCATCTCCAAACTTGCTCAGATAGAGGCTCTCCTCGGCATACCAAGATGAATAATAAATAGCAGTCATCCATCCATGTGGATGGATTGGCTCTGCCCACAACAGAGGGTGTGAAAAAAAAAGTGTGAGAGGAACAGCTCTCCCTCTGGAAACCTCTTGCTCACATGATATCGATCGAGAGAAAGTACAAAGAAAAGACATTAGTTAAATAAAATGTTTTAACATCAGGCGGGACATCGACGGTTGAGTTGTTCATCATCCCAAAGAGTCTTGGAGGAAAAGTAGAGGCAGGGCTTGAGCTCAAGGGTGGCTCCAGCCCAGGGCAGAGACCAGCACCAACACACCCCGTTGTCCTTCAGCCCTCCTGGCCACACCAGGGAAACGCCAGGGCTCCCTCCTCCTCCCCTTCCCGTGTGGAGAGCCCACCCCTGGCACGATTTTGGAGCTCCCTGTCAGTTGTGCTACTGATGAGGAGCTGCTGACCCAACGCCTGTCACGTTCCCGGGGCATCCATGCCACCTCCTGGGACACAGAGGAAAAGCTGCAGCAGCTCACTTGGCATCGTGATGCTGAGCTTTCAGGCGCTCCCGCGAGACAGGAGGGAGAGGAAAGGCAGGAGCAGCGTGTCTGCAGGCAGGAGCAGCGTGTCTGCAGGCAGGAGCAGCGTGTCTGCAGGCAGGAGCAGCGTGTCTGCAGGCAGGCAGGCGTCTGGAGCCTCTCCCCTCCCCGTCTGATACCAATCCCATGCGTGATCCCAGGGGCTTTTGACTGCGGCACTCACTTACGTAAGGGCCTGGCACGCTGGATGCACCCCAGTGCAGCCCAGACTGCTCACCTGCCCTCCTCCAGGGAGGCTCCTGTCACACAGGGGCCCTGGGTGTCCCTGCTGGCACCTGGAGGGCAGAGGGGTCTGTGCTGTGCCCCTGCCCCACGCTCCAAGTCCACTCTCTGGGCAGCCAGCTCAGAAGGCCATGAGAGCAAAACCTTGCTCTGCAGTTGGATGGCACACAGACATTCACACAGCGCTCTGGAAACGGTGCCAAAGGGTGAAAACACGCTCCTTTCTCACTGGGAAGAGCTGGAGGGGGGCTCTGCTGCTCTGGCACCTCCTGCCTCACCGCCCTGTGCTGTGCAGGGAGGAGGCAGCTCTGGCAGTGGGAATCTGGGGTGGCCAGAATTGACAGGGAGTTGCAGCCCTGGCTGGGGAGCTCCTGGGACCGGGGAAGGCTCTGCCTTGGACAATGGATTATTTTTAACTAGCTCCAATCTTCAAACGCTGTAGCTTAAAAAAGGGGGAAAAGAAAAGAATGGCTGATTTGTGCAAGCTCCCCTGCTCCCATTAAGCCGGTGGAAGTGGTGCTCTGCATTTCAATGGGGGCAGGACTGAGCTTCTCAGGAGATAAATTGCACCCTGTCCCTTTGCATGCTCTGTGCAGCTAGTCCTGGCTTGCTCAGCTTGCTCTTTCCTGGCCCCCCTACGAGCACCCCTCCCTCCCTGAAACGCTCCCCAGCAGATTTTTTGTTGTTGTTGTTGTCATTTAGCTATTCATTTTCCATAGGCTGCCTTCATTCCCGTGGCCTTTTGCAGCTAGGAGACAAGATGTTGCCTTGGAAACAAAGCCCCTTAGATGTTTGGAGTCTCTGGGATTGCTCTGTCTGCTCCCGAGCACTTTTAGGTTATTTTTATTAACCACACAAAGATGCAGCAGGCTCGTAGCCGAGGCAGAAAGTAGCCCTGGGAGGTGAGGGAAGGCGAGCATCTTCCTGGCATCGCTCGCTCCTCTGGGGGGATTTTCTTGCGATGCAGCCCGGGCCGAACGCCTGCGAGAGAAACGGCATCTCCAGAGAGAGCTGCACAGGCAGGGCCGTGCTGGGGCTGCCTGGCTGCACCAGGCAGAGCTGCAGGGGAGTCAGGGACAGAAAAAGCCGAAGTAGGCAAGCTAGAGAGGAGGCAGGAACGTCAGCCATTTGGATTTCCTGGGATTTCTCACGTTCCGCTGTCTGGCCGTGCCACAGAGGGACCCCCCTCACCCCCTGCTGCCAAGATGTACATGGTGCCTGTAGGCCTGGTCTGCTGATTTTAGAGGAAATCACATTTCCAGACCCGTGAGGCAACTGTGAAAGTCTCTGCTCCGAGTTTTATTGGCTCTGTGCCACCGGGCGAGGGAGGGGCAGCACAAACAGACCCCAAGCCTGAGCTTTGGCCCCCTTTGGGCCAGTGGAGCTCACTGCTCCTTCTCCCCTGACCCACAGGCGTCACTGCCTGGCACTGCCAAATCCCAGGCCCTCCATGAAGAACATTTTGGAGTCGGCTTTTACTCCTTCTTCTGCAGAGATGTAAAAAAAGGAACAAACCAAAAGCAGATTTAAAGAAGCTCCCTGATCCCCTGATGGTACTTGAAATATTTCCAGTCCAGCCAAAGTATTCCAGAAAATGTGAATACTTATTATTTTCCAAAAAATAATTAGTCCAGCATCAAGCCTGTGCCTTGCTGCTCATGTGAGCACAGTCCTCCCCTCTGTACAAACACGAGGCAGGGCTCCCACTGCGGTGCCTGCAGAGCCAGGGAGGCTGGCACAGAGAGAGGGGCAGCACAGAGGGAAGGGAGGAGAGCACTGGTGTGGGATGAGCCTGAGAGACAGCAGGAGAGGACTGGCAGCACCCCCTGGGCAAGGACACCCACCGGGATGACCCCCAGGTCACAGCCACAGAGCTTCAGCCATGGTGCCTGGGAAGGTGCAGCCACTTCCACCCCTGACTACAGGCAGGCACTGCTGCCATCCCCACTGTTCAGTGGGCCTTGAGGTGACTTGGAATAGCAGCAAAATGTTCTGGGGGGGATCCACCCTCTGTTCCCTCTGTGTGTCACCTAGGATTGCACACAAGGAAGCAACTCTGCTGTTCCCTGGATTTTCCATCAGAGCTGAGCCTCACAGATGCCCAGGCTAGCAAGATGCTCACAGATTTTCTTACCCCTTCTGGTGCATCCTCAGAGAGCGAGGAAGTCTGCCTCATCCTCACAAGTGTTAAAACGCCGGGCGCTTTTTTGCCACTGTTGCTGATTTTCCTTGTCAATACTACACGATGCCATGGTTACAGGGATGTAGGACTAATCCAGTGACAGCAGGTTATGAGCTTTTTTGGTTTTGACATTCTTTGATGCTATATTTGTGCCAGAAGAATAAATAATAAATACACACAACAGCATCAAAGATTTCTTCCAGGCCCCCAGCCTATTTCTGCCTATCCTTGTTAGGCTGTTAGAAAGATAGTTTTCTGCCAGCCACTTATTTCATGAGCTATCCTGTCATCTAATGATGCACCTGAGGTCCCATTTATCCATTCTCTCTGCAAAGAGCACTTAATAAAAATAAGTTCCTGTTAATATCCCCGAGAACAGCTTCCCCTGGAACAACAGTGCTCACACATGACTGAACAGGTTCCTTCTCCTCCCTTCTCCCTCCCTTTCCCTCTTCTTCCTCTTCCCACCCTCCTGCTACCAAAGGGTTGGAGAACTTTCTTGATGCTCTCATAAGGAAATTATGGAACCTTTTTTCTCTGCAGCAGCCTGAAACAATACATAAACCAATCTGTGAGTGTGTGGCGTTCCTCCACTCTGGTAAGGAGGAACTTGCTGGGGGTTACTCTCTGTAATCCCTGCTGATCAAAGGGAGAGCTCCTTCAAGCCTGTTACAAGCACCCAAGTCTTGATTTTGCTGGAAATACAGCAGCACAGGGAGATTTAACTAAAAAATTGTCTTTCATCTGCTCTGAACTCTGGGGCTCCTTCCAGGCAGGCACAGGCACCTCGACCATTCACTGCTCAGCCTCAGCCCCATCAGAGGCAGCTTCCACTTACAGCAGAACCTCAGTGCAGGCAGGTGTTGGACTTCAAGCACCTCCTTTTGTTCCTGGAAAGTCCAAGTAGAACCTAAGGAAAACCCCTTCCTCTGCCCTCAGCAGTGATCATCTTGTAAGACATTTGGTGAAAGAGTAGAGCACCAAAACCCAGAAAATTTGAGGTGGTGAGAGTTCAAATTAGAACAGCAAATAAGCTGTGAATAAAGGACTCCTGATGAGAAAATTCTTGTTGTGCTTATTAACAGACCTGGACGGAAATGTTTTATGAAATTGCTAAAGAAACCGAAAACGTTTGTAAAATCCAGTCAAAATGTACAAATCCAGCAAAAATCTACAGGTAGTCACGAACAAGAGGAAATTTTACATGAGAATTTTTCCAAAGGATTTTGCATTCCTGAAAAGGGCAAAGTATTTTGCTTTCATTTTTTCCAATTTTTCATTCAGAAACAAAATTTTTGTTTGAAAACTGACATAAATCTAAAATAATAATAATACTGAGCACCCAAATAACTCAAAATACTTTGATAGGGCTTAAGGCAAGTGCTTTGGCTGTATGTGAAATGAAATTTTCCAGAGGCCTCTGAGTCCAATGGAGAATGCAGGGGAACATGTTTCATCTAAGCTGATTTTTCACACCACCTCATTTTTCGGTTCTGCTGCCAAGTGGAAGAATCAGCATCCTTTGGCTGCTGTGGTGCCTGATGTCACAACAGCAGTGAAAGAAATCATTTTGAGACCCCTGGTCAGGCAGAAGGCTCAGGTGTGAACAGCAGACCCACCGAGTGCTGTAGCTGTTCCCGTGGAGAGCAGCAAGAAATCGCTGCCTGGGTATCCCAGAGAAGAGGCAAATAGGGAGCAGAAATTTAACAGGGTGAGGGTGAAGGGAGATCTGGATTCTTCCTCTCCCCCTGCTTATACCCCCTTTAAGTATATATCTTAACACAGATCACCAAGTGAAATAGGACCATGAGCAAAACTGGGCTCTTCCTGACTGAAACACCACTGCTTTCTGCAGGGACAGCTGACTGCAGCCCCCAGACTCAGCCTTCCATCGTAGGAGGCACTGATAAATCAGTGGGATTAATTGTGGAGTGCAGATTAGCACCCCCTGGTCAGCATCTGAGCATTAAACTAATGACTGGGTTCCAGCACTGCCCGCTCCCAGCACTGCCCTGGAATCAGCACACACAAGGGGCACTCACCAGAGATGTGACAAAACTCTGTCCCTCTCCTGGGAATGCACCCCCACCAGAGGGGCTGGTGTCCCTTTCTGTTCCAAGGACAAAGCCTGTCCTCCCCCTCTGTGGTGGGCAAGCTTGGAGTGACAGTGTGTCCCCCCTGCCTGCCACCCTGGGGGATGCTGCTGTGGAAAATCTTGGAGATGTTTGAAGAGCGGGAGATGTGCAGCCCTCGGGAGCTCCCAAACCAGAGCGGGTTCCCAGAGCATCTCCACCAGCCCTGCTCAGCTCGTGCCCAGCCGTGGGCAGGGCAGGGAATGTCAAACAGCCGCTTATTTTACAATGCCAGGAGCCAAGGCAGCCTCCCCACCTGCTCTCCCACTGTGGCATCTCGGGCATTTCCCTGCCTTTCCCGCAGCACAAACGCTCCAGTGCCATTACACTGGGTGGGTTCTGACCCAGCAGAGGGTTTTGCAGGCAGGAGAAGGGCAGTGAGCTGCGAGGATTTTGCTCTGTCTGTCCGTGCTGCCAGCCTGCTCCTCGGCACTGCGGCAGAGCCCTTCCCTGCGGAGCAGGAAGCCATGCGGCTAATGTCCCCATCTGTGACTCTCCCTCTCATCCCCTCCCCGGTGGGCAGCGCTGGCTCTGCCTGCCTGGCCTGGAAGTCGTCACGAGGAGTGACGTTTGGGCTGGCAGGTCCCACTCTCAGCCCCTTTGCTCGGTGCCAGTGGGACAGAGGGCCCATCGAAGCCGCCCTGCCAGGGGTGCTGCTGGAGTTTGCAGTGGCTGGCAGTCCCTCAGGAGTGCCCTCTTCTTGAGTTAGAAGGAACTGGGATGGACAGAGTGTGGTTTTTCTCACATTCCTTTGCAGCCTGTGGGTCAGGACCTGTTTTGAGACCATTTAACACATGCTTTCTGGCTTTCCCATCCTTGCTTGGAAAAATCAGGTCAGCTACGCACCGTGGTTGTGTTGCCCAGTTCAGGAGCTCTTCTGAGCTCCTCAAGGACAGGGGAAGACCCTGAGATTTCCTAGAATAAATGAAACTTGGGAAATGCCTTGTCATCCCTCTTGCAGGTTGAGTTCTGTGTTGTTGGGTGGTGAGTTTTTCCACCTCTCTGGTGAGTGAAGCACTATTTTCTACAGGACACAGAGCTGTAGGAACTCTTATTATGGTGGTGGCCAGCTGGCAGCCCAAGAGCTTAGTCTAGTCATGCATTATCCAGCCCCTGGATTGCCAGATAGTCATTAGTCCAGGCAAACAGGGAATATTATTTTATGTGTGTTGCAGGAGGGGAAGAGAAGGTTATACCCACATCAGGGCTAGCAATTTTCATTTGGTCAGCTGCAGTATCACACAGAATGGGTAGGAATAAAGGTAGTACTGAACACAGAGCAGTTGGCCTGCTGCAAGAGCCATAATAATCTATAATATCAGTCCTGCTCAGTGTCTCCCCAAATAGGAAGCAGCAGACAGAAAAAAAAACCAGCTGTAACAAGGTTTCAGTCTAGAAATCCTAGCCCACATCCCAGACACACAGAGCTGTTTGGCCAAGGCAGTCAGAGGTGATGGTGCCATCCTGGCTCCAGAAGGATATGAAAACCAGGGCTGTACTAATTGATGGGCAGACAGCACAACCTCGGGAGGAGCTCTGGACATCACCCTGGCTGTCAGGCTGTGTTTGCCATAGAATGGTCTGTTTGCTCACAGCCCTTCAGCCTTGTAGCCAGTCAACCAACCTTTTAGTGGGCCATCTACACAGGCAGGGTAGAAGATGGCTGCTGTGACACTGTGGAAAGCCAACCATCTCCAACTTGATTTGCTAGGCTTAGCTTTGCTATGTGATGCAACTTGCTAGAGAGCATAAACCCATTCCCAGAGCACTGGGATCTGTGTCTGGGGCTTTGCAGTCCCACCTCCAACTAATGAGAGTGCAGAAGGCGTGTAGTTTGGGTGCCCACCTCAAGGTAATTCCCAAAGGGATAGAATTTAATAAGCTACTGGATGGATTTTTACCTGCTCAGTGCCTTCCAGGATCTCTCAGCAAGCCAAATGCCAAGCAGAGGTGGGAGGCCTTGCTTAGATGTTCTGAAGGCGGGTGGAAGGGTGGAGGAGGAAGGGAGAAGGTTTTCTCTCCTGCCATGCACAGCAGCTGCTGCTTTGCCAGCCAGATTTCCACAGATGGAGAGGTCAGCTCTGAAACACAGCTGTGTGAGGGAGAGCGAGGGGGAGACTCATACGTGTAGCTATTCAGTGTCTCCAAAAACTCCTCTGGACTTGGAGCTGGGCCCTGGCTGTCTCTGGAAGAGGCATATTCACCAACCCTGCTTTGTTTCCAGGATGTACTCGGGCTGCAAATGTTGAGAAAATCACTGGCTTTTGCTGTGATGCAGCCACACTCGGGCTGGGAAGCAGGTCCAGATTTCTGAGATGCTCTGTAAGGAGGAGGAGGAGGTTTTCAGTTTATGAGACGTGTTCTGCCCCTAAATTATGGGATGTCATTTGTGTGGCAGCAGAGCCGTGTACTGCTGTGCCCCGAGGTCAGGATCTGGGTGCCCCATGAAGGTTTCCTTCCAGGAATGTTCTTTTTGGATGCTGGATGCTCTCAAGACATCAGTGTGATTTCCCCCAGGTCCGTGACTGATGATGGCCGCTGCTTTTTTCACAAGATTGCTCACTGATAACCAGTACCATGCTGATTTGTCTTGCACCACCAGCCAAACTCAATGCTTATCTTTTCCCCCACTGCACAGGTTTTCTGAAACGTTCTGAGATGCAGCTCTGAGTGCAACCAGCCACCAGAGGAAATTGCCCCAGAGTTAACCTTTGAGACAGGCTGAGTGACAAGTATCATTAATCAGAGTAAATAACAGCAAAAAATGATATTTACTGGGATTTAGCTCACCAGAAGGAAAGGACAGCACAATGTGACACACTGGCTCAGCTCTCCTGTGGGTGTAACTCAGTGCAGCTCTGTAG
The DNA here is from genome assembly GCF_022539395.1 of Myiozetetes cayanensis. Lineage (NCBI taxonomy): Eukaryota > Metazoa > Chordata > Aves > Passeriformes > Tyrannidae > Myiozetetes > Myiozetetes cayanensis. The sequence goes on along the minus strand of NW_026087270.1, from coordinate 17,815,185 downwards.
GGTTTAGCAGATTTGTACCACACAAGGCTTTGGCTCTCCCTTAAATTTCCCCTCTTCCAGAAAACTCTTCTTTTTTGAAGAAAGAAAGGGGGAAAAAAAGTCCCCTAGTGAGTGTCCAGGCAACTTCAAAGGACCAGAGCCAGGATTTACCCTGGGATAGTCAGAGATAAGGACCTGGGTCCCACTCCAGTTCAACCCTACAGCAGCCAGGGCAGGAGCAGCTCTGCTGGAACCTTCTTGGGCACTGTTCATGGCTGGTGGTGAGGAACAGATAACCAAGGGTGGTCTGTATTGGTGATGGAAAATAACTTGCTTGCAGAGACAAACAGGCCTGGCAGTAGTGTGGGGCTGACAGGAGGGGCCCCTCTCCCCTCCAGCGAGGTAACACTTTAATGGGGCTGTGTGGCTGCTGCAAGTCCCAGGTTTGCATGCTGAGCACAGGCTGTGTGCCTGGTGACAGTGACATATGGGAGACAATTAAATAACTGCATTTATGGCCAGGTTAGGGAGAGAACAGTGCCCTTACGAGCTGGGTTTGTACCGTGGCTGGTGCACAGGTGGCTGCACAGCCCGGGGTTAGGAGTGAGGCACAATTCCTGCTTGTTTACAGGCTTCTTGTTCACATCTGCCTGGGGATTTCAGAGCCTGCCCTGGAACTACAGAGCCCTCTCCATTCCTCAACCAGTGCACAGATTTGTTCTTGGTCAAAGGCTGAAGTCTGGATATGTGTTTCACCCTCCCAGGGTCTCTGAGCTCAGCTGTCTCCTCGGGCCAAGCCCAGCCAGCTGTAATTCTCCCTCTGGAGGTGGGTGGATTCAGCATTCAGGAGTGACACAGAGTGACAAATCCCTCTCTCTGTGAAGGCAACCTGCTCGGAGGTCAGGGTTTCACCTGCTGTGGAAAATGCAAGCCCTTGGGAAGTGGCAGCAGGACAGGTGGGAATGCTGCAGTGACGGGCTGGGATGCTCCTGCTGAACAAGAACCCGCAGGAAGGAGCCCAGCCTGAGCTCTCACCCTGCTCCCAGACGGCTCACTCCGAGGAGAGGGAGCCAGAGCAGCTGGACAGGCAGGGGCAGCAGTGGTGGGAGCAGCCCTGAACCATCCTGTAGCTCCTTCCAGCAATCCCAGGAGCCAAGGGCTGCCTATTTTTAGCTCCCGAGGTGGCTGAAATACCACGGTGATATTCATTAACGGACACCCTGTGGGATGGGAGCTGCCAGGCCGGGCTGGGGGGCTGGATGGGCTGGTTTGTTTTGCTCTCTTTAATTGCTGGCTGCAGCACAGAGGCCGAGCGTGGCGGGAGGTTCAGCTCCTCTCACCTCGGCACCAGCAGAGCGCCAGACCCGGGGGAGGCGCACAGGGAAAAGTCAATCAGGCAGTATTTAAAAATCTACCTGCTGGGCCCAGGGGGGGCTGGAGATTTTAATGTCATTCCCAGCTTGAGATGCAGCCTGGAGAGTGAGAAAAGAAAGGGATATCTTCTCTTCTTGGATCCGTAATTGCTCGTTAAATCATCTAACAAATGCCTCAGCTCCTGGATGGCCCCATGCTTCTTGACAGAGGGGCTTCATCCTTGGCAGGGGAGTGGAGTATTTTTAAAAACACTCATTTCACCTGCTTTTTCTGGGTCTATAAAGCTAGGAGTTCAACAGTTCACTCTGCAAAATAAAACCAAGTCTGGAATATTTTTATTACCTTTCAACAGGAGCAATAGCCTTTCCTCCAAGCCATTCCCCTGCTCCAGTCTGTTGGCTCTCAGTCTGCCCTGCAGGCAGGTGTCCATGCTGCAGGAGGGCAGCCTCACCTGTCCCCAAAAGGGACCTCCAGTGACCACAGAGGAGCACGTACCAAAATAACCCCCTGCCCTACGTGCTGAGCCCTGCTTGTGGCCCAGGCAGACCTGAGGACCATAGCCTGTCCTGGTCGCTCCCATTCTGCCCTGTCATTCACTGTTCATCTGTATCTTCTGCTCAGACTCCCCTGTGTTGGGTCTCACTCATGGGGAACTGCCACAAGCCTCAGTAATTGAAAAGGTGAGGCAGCTATTTCCCAGCACAGAAAACATGACAACTGTGCCATTCCCTCTGATGCCTCGCAGAAAGCAGCCTGTAGTTAAATCCACAGAGCTCAGAAGCAGCCCAGACCCTGCCCATAACAGCTGGAGAGCTTCAGATGTGCCATTACAGACAGATGGACAGAGGTGTGACTTATACCTATACCCCCCAGTAGTCAGGATAGCATAGAAAGATCTCCTCCTACCTGACTGAAAGCTTGGATGCTTTTCGTGCACCACCCATGCCCAGATAACGGGGCCACGCCAGACCACAGCCATTAGCGGGCTTTATGTGTTTAGAGTCTGTGAAAAGAGCAGAACTGCAGCTCCAGCAGGGCATACAGATGATTTATGAATATTCACTGAGCTCACGAAGCACTCCGGGGCAGAAAACAAGCTTTTGAAATTAACTGAACTCTTCAAGGTTCTTTGTTTGTCTTGGCTTTGAGGTGTGAGTCACCAATACTGTTTTCTCCGAAATGAGCAGAGTCTGTACAGAGGGCTGGGAAGATTCCCGGGCACTAAAATATGAAGTTAAGTACTCTGTGAGACTTTATGTTCATAAAGCCTTCAAAGTGGAGTCCACCCCATTAAGTTTTATGGGATACAGTACTGCTACATGCAGTACTGAGACTTCTTCAGCCCACAAAGGCTGGATGTTCAGGAGCCTTGAGGCTCTTTCCCTGAGCACTGAAATCTCCAGCAGCTCCAGTCTCCAGTGGCAGCACTTTGGTGCCCTGCAGTTTTTCAGCGATTTCGATGCTCAGTGAAGAGGAGTTTTGATCCTGGCTGTGCAGCCCCTGTCACACCTTGTCGTATCCACCCATGCAATTAGTGTGTAGTGCTGCTCTTCAGCACTGGCACTCCTGCACTCCTGACTGTGCCAGCACAGCAGAGCTCTGCCTGCACTGCCCCTGCCAGGCTCGTGTTTCTGGGCTGCCTCTGTCAGTCGGGGTCAAACACCCTGGAAGGTGAGGACTTGCACCTGTGTTTGGCCAGAATGGGCTCCGTTCCTGCCTGACAAGACACAAGGTAATAAAACAAGGAGGGTGTCTTCACACGTTTGCTGCACACACATCAGGAACTAGAGCTCCTCTTTTCCAGTTAGTTACAGAAATAAAAACTGGGTTTCTTTCGGCTTGTAGAAATATGAGACGTTTTTGAAGGAATGAAAGAAAAACTCTGCAGATGCTCCAACGCCCCAAGGGCTTCCTGAGTCTGTGGGGGTGTGGGAGATCCACTTCTTGCAAAGCAAGCAGAGGGGTCGTGAATTTGGGCGTCCTGCTTCTCAAATGAGTCAAGCATCAGCCACTGTGGACTGTGACAGTGGGCTGAACTCAGCTATTCCAAGGCTGTCTAGACATTCCCATCCTAACTCTGAGACATCTTCCGGGCCCAAGTTGTGTCAGAGCACTGTCCTCCAGGAAAAGTTGCTGTTCCAGTGAATCTCATTTTTCTCACCAAAGAAGATTCCATCTGAAAATGGCCAGCTGGCCCTTCCCTCACTGCCATGCTCCTTAACCATGGGAGATTCCTCTCCCTCTGAGTCACAGAGCCCCACAGCCAGCCAAGGTGGTCTGCATTAACGGGAATCAGCCCTCATGGCAGGGGCTCATAGCAAAGAACAAGAATTTGGGAAAAGCAATAAACCAGCATCTGGAAAAAATTGTTCCTGGAGTCTTGCTGCCGTCCTTTCTGGTACAAACCCCTCCTTCAGCAAGGTCCCCCACTTGGTTGAAGCAGGAGTCGTTGCAGGGTGTGTGTCACTTTGCCAACCATTCTAAATAACTTTGTACATATAGGCATTTCTTTCTGTTCCCAAGAAACTCCACACGTGTGCACTGCAGACTGCTTTGTCTGCTGGACAGAAATATTTGTTGACTTGAGGTGGGTTCCACAAACAGCCTTTTTCCTGGTGACTCCCTTACTCCATCCTCCTTTGCCCTTTCTGCTGGATCACACGGTGTGGATGCCAGAGCCCCATCCCAGGAAACACAGCCCCTTCACTCCTGATGGTTTAGTGAACTGTTTCTGAAATCTCTGGCTCCAAATCCTGCCTTGAGCATCCCTGTGACCTCTCCTTTCCTTCCACTGCAGGCTGATGCCAAGATGGTCTGCGATGTCGTAAGTCGGATGGAGGACACAGAGCCCTTCTCTCCAGAGCTGCTGTCAGCTATGATGAGACTCTGGGCAGACTCTGGGATCCAGGAGTGCTTCAACCGGTCCCGGGAATATCAGCTCAACGACTCAGCTCAGTAGTGAGTATCCCTGTCCGTGGTCTGTCACCTTGGGAAGGTGCATTTGGGCTTGCTAAAGGTTTGACTGAAGTTGGTGAGCTCGTAGCAGTGGAACTGAAGGTGTCTCTGCTCACAGACTGGGGTGTGTGCTGTGTCACAGGTTGCTGCATGGCAGAAAGGCTCAGGCAGGACATTCGTGCCCCTTTCTGGTCACTTGGGGGTCAGGTCCGTGACTCCAAGGCCAGGTTCCCAAATTGCCCCCATACAGCTCCAGGTGGGTTTCTGCAGACATGGATGTAGTGAACAGAGGCAGATCAACCCATGGGCATGGCTGATGGCTTCCCTGTCTGTCTGATTGTGAACAGAAGAGTGTGATCACCTGCTTTGTACAGCTCCTGGGTTTGCTTTCCTGATAGCTGTGCAGTGTCCTGATAGATCAGCTGGGTTACAACCAAAGGTGAGGGACCTCTCTGCTTTGCCAGTGGCATTGTGTTACTCCTGTAATACAGTCAGAGGCATCTTTGCCATCAGGGACCACATGCAGATGGTTTTTAGTGACAATTGTCTGGATCCATGGCTTTGGTTCACCCTGTCATGGGGACAGGACATCTGCCCGTAAGTGGCTGCTCTGGCTCTCAAGAGCCACAGATTGTCTCCCCAGTTTCAGTTCATATCCATCTGTAATGATGATTCAGTGGACCTGTTTGCCTCCCAGGTTGTCATCCCATAACTTGCCACATCCAGGGTTTTTGGCTTTCACGGTATCCCACACCAACAAGTTCACCAGCTGTTTCCTGCACTTCTGGAGTTCTTGTTGTGTGTCTGGATGGTTTGGCAACTCTGCTGAGGGTTTTCCTGGGTATCTGTCAAAGCATGAGCCCAGGCAGTGGCCTGGCTGCTGGGTTTGTGCTGTGTGCAGGGCCTGGTGTTCCCAGGCTGTCCCAGCTGCTCCCCTCCAGCTGGCAGGGCAGTTGGGCAGTGCAGCTCTTGAGGTGCTGCAGCAGAAGGTGAGTGATGACACATCCCTTGGCACTGATGGAAAAACGAATGGGAAAACCTGCAGATGTGTGGTTGGTGACACAGCACCCAACCCAACCACCCTCACGCCTCAGGGATGATCCTGGCATTGTGCTGCCTTTTAATCAGTGCGAGGTGGATGTCCGTGTTTAATCTATATTTCATTGCCTGTAATAGCAGAATCAGCCTTCTGTTGACAGCAACCTTTTCTTTTTTCTTTTTTTCCCACAAAAGAAGGGTATGATGGCATAAACATACCTTTGGAGATATAAATTATCTAAAATGCCAGTCCTAATTGCATTACAGCCTTGTGGAAAATTCTTCAATTGTTTTACAGCCAATTACCTTGAGGAAAGTATTTTGATTTTCCTTCCATGCGAGATAGCAGTTGAAAATAATAAGCAGAGCCCTCCCAATGTGACCAGCTGCTGGGCAATTCATCAGCAAGAGCTCTGAAACCACAAGCAGTTCCTACATATCAGCTGGAGAGGCTCTGTGCCGTGGCATCCACAGCAATTGCAGTGCGGGGTTGTGGCCCAGCGAAACGAGTTTCGATGTCTGTGACACAATCACTTGCGTCACAGAGGAGGATGCACGATCCCCCTTGCCAGGGGGGCTGTGGGCTGTGGCTGGACACTTGTTTTCCCTGGGCTAGGTTGGGCAGTGAAGCTGAAGATGGCGAAGTCCTGGTCATTCCCAGCCCTGCTGGTGTTGGGCAGCCTCTGGTGCTCCGTCAGTGGGAGCAGAGATGCTCTCCCAGAGCAGGGCTCCAGAGCAGGTCCTGCTGCACCTCCAGGCCCTGCTGCCACCACACTGGATGGGGATGCAAGTGAGAGCTCAGTTGGCACTTCTTCACACCCAGTGGACTCCCAGTGAAAAGAGGCATATTTTTCATTTAATCCTTCAATGCTTTGAGGTTGTTTTCCTTTGCATGACTGAAAGTTTTCAGACAGTTTTATGGGTTTTTTTCCCCCCACCCTGGGAAAAGGCTTATCTTTGCTGACACTGATAATGGATTTAAAACACTAACAACTACAAAATGTGTTTTCATTAGGGCTAAGAGAAATAAATTCCAGACAAGAACCGAGTCTGAGGTTCCCCAAAGTTTGAAAAGCACTGCCAGGCAGTGAGCTGGACTAGCATGGCTTTGTTCCAGGCCTCTCCTGGTGCTCAGCCCTAGGGACTGGTGTTTTGCTGGCAGGAATTGGGGATGGTGCTCCACAGCTCAGCACATCACAGAGCCCCAGGCACCGAGTGACCGTGGCCAGCACAGGTGGGACCTTCAGCAGTGACACTTCCCTGCACCCCAGAACCCCCTCCACGTGCCCCCCGAGCTTTCCCCAACCTCCCCCTGCCCAGCTGTCTCCTCAGACCCCACCTGGGCTGCTCTGAGCCAGTGCTGCTCTTGTTCTGAATTGCTCTTCCAGTGCTTTACCTTGAGGGTTTTGAATGCCTGGGACAATGGACTTTCTGTCAGGGCCCCTGGGAGAGCCAGTCCCAGGCTCATCAGCAGCCTGCAGGATCAGCAGCACAGCTCTTACCAGTCTGTCATCGATTTCACTGAAAGCAAATTTAATATTTGGCACTGGACTAAACCAGGAGTTGTAGCTCTTCTCTCCCATCAAAGATGGGCAGGAGCACATTGCTTTCTAGTCTCAGATACACACTCCCTTAACACCTTCCTGCAAGGCTTGCTTTATTTTAGGCTCTAAAGTCTGCCTGTCCTCAGCAAGGATTTTATATCTACTGTGAAGGAACAGCAGAAAACAGCAAAGAAAAAACACGACTGAGGAAGAGGGAAGGTTCTGTAATGGACCTCCTGTGCCTTGGACTGCAAACAGTAAAACCATGAGGATGGCAGGAGAAGGGAAGGGAGGAAGATGTAGCAGTTGGTTTCATCTCTTTTTGTTACTGCATTTTTTCGTAGTTCCCTGAGGCAAATTTACGGGTGGGTTGCGTTCCACATTCCTAATATCTTGATTATGTTTTTATTCCTATTTTGTCTCCTCTTCCTTTCTTGTCTCCGTGCCTAGGAGCTAAATCTACCTCTGATCATCAAAGAGTCTGGGCACTGCTGATGTCTTTTTCTTCTCCAGCCAGCTTCTGTCTGTGGAAGCACATCTGTGACCCACATTTTGCTTTCAAAATCAGCAAAACAGAGGTTTCCAGCTGGTTTCCTTAATCTCCTACTTTTGTTCAGGTTTTAAAATTGCCCTGTGTTTCCTAGCCCCGAGTTCCTAACTAGCCTGGTCAGTGGAGTGCAGCACATAGGGCAGGTCTGATCCTGAACAGCCAGGGCTGGGGAGCTGCTTTGAGCAGCCTCCAAACTTCAGGGGGGAAATGGAGCAGACGGAGCAGCCACACGAGCTCCCATCTTCCATGTGCATCTCCAAACAGGCACAGGCCCTGCAAGATGTGTAGGCAGAGACAGTTTGCAAGTACACAGACACAAAAAAGCCAGGATCCATCTCGAGTCATTCTCCTCCTGCTTCCAAGTACTTTGAAAGATCATTTGATAATGCCAGGGCTGTGAAACTACCGTGAAAATGTAAAATATTTTAGGCCTGCGTTCAACCCATCCATCTTCACACATATCAGAGGTGTCAGGGCCAGGAAGCTTGTTGCCTTTGGCTCTCTCAGTCAGGAGCAAAGGGAGGGAGAGATGCCTCCAGAGAGGGGTACAGAGCTCGCTGCTCAGTGGAGAAGGAGAGATGCAGTTGTGCCTGCTGCTCTGCCACAGCTGTCCCCAGCCCTGACATCCCACGCCTGTGCCAAACACCAAGCCCAAACTGGACAGCATTTTGCTTACTCCATCTTCCAGAACTGCTCTGGCAGAGCCTCATAGAAAAGCAGCACCAAACTCAGAATAAAACACTGCAGTGCCTTCCTTCTCACCCCATCTTGTGTGGGACTGTTCTCTGATCTATTTTCCTTGCAAAAGAATTGCCTTTGCACAATGCTATCACCTTCCCTACTGATACTTGCTGCATCCCACGTGCCTGCACACACTTTGCATCAGAAGAGCAGTTAGGAAAGTAGAGCCAGATGTTGTTGTGATGTGGTGAACAGCTTCCAGATTGAGCCCTGACAAGGCAGCATTGAAAAAGCTGCCCAGAGAGGCTGCAAAATCTCTGTCCTTGGAAATGCTCAACACTGAGCCACCTGAACTAACTTTCAAACTGAATTTAACTTTTAAGTTGGCCCTGCTCTGAACAGGGGGATGGGCCAGATGAACTCCAGAGGTCCAACCCACACTGGCACTTCTGGATTTGTTTTGTTCCCATCCCTCTTTCTCTGGTCACTCTGTGTTTAAAGGAGAGAACGGGCGTGCTGCAGTCTCCTGTTCCAGCCATGCAGCCCTGTGATAACGTCCACATCCCTCAAGCCCCACGGTCCAAACGTTTGCCTCGCTGGTGAAGCCAGCAAGGTAAATGTTTAGACCGTTGGACTTGTGGGACGTGGACATTACGCACGACTGTCAGGACATGATCCATTTTAATGAGCTGCAGTTGTTGCTGGCACGCTCAGACCGGAGAAAGAAAAAATTATAGGTCAAGGTTTTGCATTAATATTCCTGTCAGGTGCGTAGATTCCATTTTCCCATCACAGCTTTGGCATTAGAGTGTGGGTTTCTGCACACCCGTCGTACTCGTGCCTGTCACTTGTGCTCCCTTGCATTTAATTGGAGGCAGCAGCGGCAGAAATGGAACAATCCAATTAATTGGGATGGCTTGTTTATTGAACAACCCACCTTTGTGTCTTGGAGCCCAATAAAGCAGAAAGGGAAAATACATCACAAGTGTGGAGGTAGGTACATTTGTCTGAATTTATGGTTTAATTTACCCCAGTAAGTAAATATGCCCACCAGCTCTGAATAATTAAGTTCCCCCTACAATAAGCAAACAAAACAGTCCATAAAGGCCAGAGCTGGTTGAGTGGAATCACCGGCCTTGCTCCATTCCCACAAATGAGATGCAAATGCATTTCCAGGGAGGAGCAGCTCTGCAGTGTCTGCTGGTGTTGGGGCTGGAGTGGGGCTGTTTCTTGTCAGTGGGAGAGATGTGGGCAGCCTGAGCTGCAGCTTGTTATGGTCCAGCAGGGCTTGGTAGAGGTCTCAGATTTCGTTATTATCCTCATAAATGAAGGAGTTGCTATTGTTACATGGCCTCACCTAGGGCTGAGTGTGAGGTGGAGGAAGGGCACAGCAGGTAGGACATTGTCTTTTACATCAGCTGGATGTTTTCTAGCACCTCACCCTCAGTCTTCACCCGCCTGGAACACCCAATTTCACCAAAACTGGGTGCAGTCTCTCCAGAGGCTGCCTCTTCTGGCCCAGAGCAGGGTGGATGGAGACCACATCACAGCATCTTGAGGGTGGGTGCTAAGCAATGCTCACCTTCCCATCCCACCAGACACTGCCAGGAGAGCAGGAGGAATGAGCTTCCTCGGCAAAAAACTTTCTCACAGGCAGAGAAGCTCAGTCCCAGGGCCAGGCTCTTCCCTTTCCCCTTTCCAAGCCACACATGCAGGTCATCAGTGAAAGGGGGGACAGTCTCAAAAGACATTTCCTGCCTGAAGTTCATGCAACTTCTAATGAAGATGAAGGAGAAGGGAAATCAGGACCTTCCATCCCATGTGAGCACCTGGTTTCAGAAGGACTGTATCCCTCTTGGTCCACGGGAGAGTATCTGGGATGCCATCAGCCCCCACCTGGAACAGCAGGGAAGCATTCAGCAGAGCTCCAGTGCTTTGCTCACTGCCTTTCCATGGGAAATGCCAAATTCAGCAGCCAGCTCTGCTAAAAACTCAGCACTGCTGTGGATGTGGATCCTGCAGGCAAAAACTGGTGGTACAGTGTCGTCACTTCCCCTCTTCTAATCCTTCTTTACCCCCAAAATGTCTCTAAAATCTGTCTGAAGAGACCTAGGAGATACAGGCTGCACTGCAGAGAAGCTCCATGGGTAGTTCATTCCTTGGAGACAAAGATGTAGCAGCACCTGCCACCTCCCTGACATTTTTCATTGCTGTGTTGCATCGTAGCAGTGTTGTCTTTGGCCTGGGGATTAGTGAAATCTTGACATCCTGACTAAATAAATTGCTATTTAATGACCCACGATACCAATCAGGGCTGTCCCCATTATGGCAAAGCTCCCACGGGGAGGGAGGGAGCCGGGGTGGTTCACTCTGCCTGGAGGAGGGAGCGCTGCAGGAATTTGGGAACAATCTCTTCTCTTCTCACATTTTGCGAAGTGAGAGGAGCAGCCAGCACCACCCATAAACACAGCACAGGGCATCCTCCCCCCAGGAAACCTGCTGAACCGTCGTCCTGAACCCCGGATAATCTGTTCTCGGCTCCGCCTGACAGACCCAACAGGAATTTCTTCCTGCCTGGCGAAGGGCTGTGGGTGACAGATTCGGCACAGAAAGATTGGACTTTTTTTGGCTGAGTATTTGTGTATTTTTAGGCTGCAATGTCCTTACGAAACCAGCTGGAGCTGGCAGGCTGCCACCAAGGGTTGGGGTTGGGTTTTTCTGCTCGGTTCAGTTTGGTTTTTGGCTGCAGCCCCCAGTGCTGGCTGCCCCCTGCTCTGCTCTTCCAGGCAGCACTCACACCCTGCACTGAGCCCACCACCCCTGCCGTCTCCCCCCTCTCCAGGCTCTCCTGGGAACCTGCAGCCCCCGCTCCTCCTCTCCTGCAGAGCCAAGGAATCCAAGCCTTGTCGTACCCCGCAGCCCCAGCCCTGCCAGACCTGCAGCATCCCTCGCTGGGGTGAGGGCAGGTGCCCTCTGAGAGCTGTGCAGGTTGGCTCTTGGGGCATCCTGTTGCTCTCAGAAGCTCCCTGGGGGACGGGGTCGCTCTGGCAAGGTCAGCCCAGCCCTTGTCCTGCCCCTGCTCAGGACATGTGCAGTTGGGCAGGCCCACAGGGATGTGCAGTTGCTGCCATTCATCCCCCCACCCTCTCTGGGAGCCAGCCAATATACAAACACCCCCCTTCCTGCTAGAAGAGTGCAGCATCCCCGTGCTCAGGGTTTGGAGTTTTATCCAAAATCCAAGTTCAGGGTTAGGAGTTAAATCCAAAGCTTAACTCCTCATTTTTCAATATATATTAAGACAACCACTGACATATTGCTTTTATCTGCTCTTCCTAAACCCTTTGGCTTGTACTTTAAAGCCTTTTGTCTGTGAACAGGACAGCTGGAAAGTCCTTTTCATTTCCTTAAGCAAATAGTCCATCTAATATCCCCCCTTGAGGGGCTGAGGCTTTAGGAGGGAACAAAAATGAAGGGAAAGAAAAAAGGATGTGGTGAACACTGTGACATGCCACACAATCACAGGACTCAGCAATGATGATTTGAGGTGGCAGATTTCATGAAGGGAGGGTGGCACAGCCCTGGCAGGAAGGCAGAGCCCCCAGGCCCCCCCAGAGCCCCTGGTGCCTGCTGGTCAGAGACAAGGCTGAAGCTCCTGGTCTCAGTTGCCAGTGGGGACAGCGGGCACTGTCCTGTTCATGAGCAGGGGCACCTGTTGGGGTGGGTGTGCATGGGTGTCCTGGAGGAGACCGGCACCAGGGGCATTTGGGCACAGCCAGTGTGGGTGGGAAGGGCTGTGCTGTTCCTCGGGGTCCAGCACAGCCCTGTGGAGAGCAGCAGGCACAGCTGTTCCTAGCACCATTCCTGCAGCTCCCCAGGGTCGGCAGGACAGGGGGACACAGGCACTGCCCGGCTGGGGCACAGCCAGGGCTGGGGCAGTGCCAGGGATGGCCCTCCTGCCTCCTCCCTCTCTTGGAAACCTGCCAAGGGGTTGGTTTGTCCCTGTGTTTCCCCTGGGCACACGCAGATGAGAGGAGCATTGATTTGGGCAGGGGAGCCAAGGGCAGGTGAACGTGGTGCTGCTCTCCTGCCGCTCTCCTGGCAGGCTGGGCGTGAGCCAACACGTCTATCAGCCAACCTGATACACTGCAGGCAGATTTTTTACCTCCTCCTACTATTAACGTTTTTTCTTTTTATTTTTGCCCAAACACACTGGTTGGGACTACCCAGTGCTAGGTCCATATCAGTCCATTCATCCACACACTGTTACAGTGAAAATAACACAGAGACTGTCAGCTGACACCAGGCACTGTGATTTCATCTTCCCCAGGCATGTTCCTTGCTTTCAGACCACTGGCATAACACAAACCCACAACTCCTGTTTTGTCAACCCCCTCAGAAGACCCTGTAACTCCCCCCCTGCCTCCCCACCTGCCCCAGCTCAGGTTCCTGGGATAATTCTGCTCTGTGTTTGGTGGTGAGTCCAAGCCTTGCTGGGGATTTACAATGCACTTCACCCTGTTGTAGTGCCTTCCTTCCTGGGCTACGTGTGCACCCCAGCATTGAAAAGAAATTCAGTGCCCTAAAATTGCAAGCCAGGCCATGAAACATCATGTGAGCAGTCACTGGAGCTCTGAGGCTTTGACAGCACTTTTAATAGCATAAATTGGAATTTCTCAATCCCTCAGTACTGCTCTTGGTATATAAGGTTTGGTGATAGTATAAAAACCATTTCCAAATCCTCCTTCAGGAAAATACCAGCCAGTACATCCTACCAAGCAGCATTAATGTCAGTTTAAACATTTTCAGTTAAACAGCTCCACGGTCTTGCAGTCCCAAATATGAGAAATTCTGCACCAGGGAGTGTGCTGAGCAGTGAGGCCAAATCTGCAATGGGCAGGAACGGGAGAAGGAAAGGGAAGGAGGAGGCTGATGCTACCTACAGATGCTGAGAGCTGGGAACCAGTAACAGAGTCCAGGCAAAAACCTCTGCTTAAATTAAACTAACCTTGGAAGCATCAACTTGGCATGGAGAAATCCCCAGAGGACCTTCTCATTGAGCAAAAATGCGTAAATGAAAAAAATGACACAGATACAGAAGCTACAAAAAAAAAGTCAGGAAAAAAGGCTCCACATTTCTGCCCAGGAGCTCAACCACCTGCACCCTGCCCAGGGTGGAAGAGCCTCCTCCCCACATGTGACAAAGAGCTGCCTGTCCTATCCCCTGTCTGCATGCAGTCCCACCTGCACACAGTGTCCAGCACTGGACATTCCTGCGTCTGAGCAGCCTCTCCCCACCTGTGGCTGCTCCCTGGGCAGGGCTGGACGGGTGTCCCCTTTTCCTGTGCTTCCCAGCATCAGTGGAACTCCCTCTGAAGGGGGGCACAGGGGCAGGGCAGCGTGGCTCAGCCCTGCTGCTTTCATTCAAACATCTGCAATCGCTGTGGGAGGCTTCAGAACATCTGCTTGGAATAGCTGGTAGTAAATAGAAAATGTGCTAGATGCAGAGGTCACCCACATGGCCTGTTCATCTTACCAGGGGTTTCTCTGACTGCAGTGCAGGCACCCTGAGTGCCCGAAGGAGCTGCCCAAATCTCTGCTCTGCCGCTCCTGTCTGCTCATCCCACATTTATCTTCCCTTGCCCCAGAGCAGAAGTACCACCGGAGATCTGTCAGCTGTGCTTTGACCCTGCTGACTCTGGTTGATGTGTTGCTGCTTTGCACCAGCTTGACAAGAAATGTGGGTGCAGGATTAGCAGCAGTGTCCTCTCTGCAGTCCCAGCAAAGAGCATCACGGAGCAGGACATCCCACGGTGACAGTGGGGACAAGCAGCTTTGCTCCCTGGGAGGGGAGAGCCCCTCTGAATATATAACTCACATCAACAGGGGAGACCTGAAGGGAAATTGGCCAATATCCAGTCTCTTCCTTTCCACGTGCTACCTCCCATCCCCTGCCAGGTGTTCCCATAACAGCACAGCCACATCACGCACCTCTGTGGCTGCGGCTGCGGTCCCAGCTGCTCCCTCTGTGCCACAGCGTGGCACGTCCTGCTGGCTCCCTGCCCCTGCATGCCAGGCCTGGCCACGTGGCAGATGATCCCAGGAACGCTGGCTGCCTGCTCCCTTTCTCTACAGTGCTTCACCTCCTTCCTTTTCCTCACTCATGCCTTCATCTCCTCAGTCCTCAGCCCCGGGGACGGGTGGGTCATGCAGTGAGGGTGTGAAGATCCCACATGAACAACATTTATGGGGTGCAAAGGGATAACCAACAGTGCAGATAGGACCCAGACCCACCCTGCAGCCCTCCCTGTATGCACCTAAGTGGGCAATCCTGGGATTCAGGGGTTATTTCTATTTTCACTTTGCAGTGGGAGCCAAAAATCTCTTTATTTTGAGAAGCTTCAAACATTGATTGGATACGGCTGATCCTTCCATCAGCTGGTGCAGTGCCACCAGATGAATAAATCTTGCATGCATCTGTAATTACTGCTTAGCTTGTGTTTAAATGCAGTGTCATTGATCTGCAGAACTCATCAAAATCCGTATGGGGATGCATGAAATTATATTGGATGAAGCAGAAAAGTACATGACAACATCCATTTTCAGCCTTGTTTGTTCGTCAGAAGAAAAAGAAAGCATTTATTTATCTCTATTCAAATTCTTGCGTTAAATTGTGATTTAATCATCAATTATAACACCATTTTATGGGCTGCTCTTTATGTAGGGAATATATTTCTTTCTTATAATAGGCCCTAATATAATACCTTAAATTTCTACCAGCCTTTCAGTATCTGCCCCTACATGGGCAAAATCCCTATGAAAAGCATGGAAGAATATTGCTTAAGGGTTGTAAAACTCAATTATGGAAAGGCCTTGTGGTCAAAGCTCCTGACTGCAGTTTAGGGAACCCAGAGTGACTTCCAAGTGCCACCACAGACTTCCCATCGTGTCCTCAGGCAAGTCCTCCATCCCTTCAGTGCTTTTATTGCTCCCAAAGCAAGGGTGATGAACAGCATTTCCCTGCTCCAGGGGGAGGCTGGGAGCACACATCAATCCTGAGGAGCTCCAGCAGCAGGGAGCAAGGACAAGCTCGTGCTGAGCAGCCATCTGCTCGAGGTGCCCTCCTCCCCTCCTGCAGGCAAGAGGAAGCTCACCAAAAGCATTTACTGGCAATAAAGCCCACGTTGTCTGGAAGAACTCCTGATGTTTTCCAGACCTAAGGCTGCTCTGGCCCAGCTCCATCCTCCCACTGCAGGGGGAGTGCTCCTGGGTCCATTCAGCGTTCTCCCACGAGCAGGCAGGACCCACCTGGGTCACTGCAGCACCTCAGCCCGCAGCTCCCGGGAGATGTGGCCACTGACAGGTCCACAGGCAGGCAGCACAGGCTGCCTCTGGCAGGGACATGTCCCCAGGGCACAGGGAAAGGCTGCACAATCTCAGGTGCAGAGACAGCTGTCCCCAGCCCTGGTGGAGGGACATTCCTCCGAGGGGCATCCTCAGCTCATTTCCCACAGAGCCACCCCAGCTCTGGGGCTGTCCTGTCCCATAAGGAGTATCCCAAAGGGGTTTTATCATGCTCATGTCCCAAGGATCAGCCCACTCCTGCAGAGACCTGGCAGCAACCTGAACCACTGTCTGGAGGATTGCAGGAGCCTAATCCCAGGAGTGGGTGTGTGGTGACAGACTAGGATTGCAGACCTCTGAGGTTGCTTCTGCCAATAAAAGGGACAAAGGAAGGGTGGGGGGTCAGCAGGACCTCCCTGTCAGTGCAGCCTGGCCCAGCTGACAGGTTTTCCTGGTGGGAACAATCGAGCTATTTTGATACATGACAAACAAATCTTCCCCTAACAATGATTCAGCTGAACATCTCCTAAAGGGATGAGAAGCTCCATGAATTTTCCCTTATGTGTCTCTGCTTCTGGATCCAGCCTGGACCGAAATCAGAGTGCTGCAACACCACAGGCAGGGCTGTTCTTGGAGGAGCCTCAGCCTGACAGGTGCTGAGAAGGACCAGAAAGCCCATTTGGGTGGCACAGGTTTTGCATGCCCGAGAGATCCACCTGTGTCTGCCATAACCGAGATATTTTGAACGTGCAGCCAAGGGTAAAATTTCCAGGTCTTGCTTTTGCTACCTGTGGGTCACATCTGTCCATGGCAGAGCACCAGCTAACTTTGGTCCCCATGTTTTGTGGCAGGGATGCCACAAAAGTGGGATTTGAAAGCAGAAATCCCCATAGCTTGCTAATAGATCAGGAAAATGGACAGATGAGAAGATCCAGAGATATGATTCCCTCTCCATCGCTAGCAACACGTCTCCCTCAGCAGGGTGAGTGGATAAATGAGGCCCCTGAATGCAGCCAGCTCCTGACAGACCCACCCCACTCCTCATAATTGCACCATGGTCCAGCCATGGACATCCTCCAGCTTCTGGATGGGAGGGCACAGATCTCATTAACTGGGGTTTTCCTGCACAGCATTACATCTGAATCCCTCAGCGGTGCTGTCCCTGCTGCAGACAGACACCTAGCACTACAAAACTGCAGCTGTAGCTGATTTTTTCCTTCCAGCTTAGAAAAGGAGATGTTAATGCTACTTCCCCAACTGCCACAAGTGTGTAAATACACTCCCAGGCCTTTGTGCACACCCTGATGAATATCTCTGGCCAGCGGGCTGATTAAAAGGTTAAAGTCTGTGGGACTGGTTTCATCTGCGGTCCCAGCTGTCTGCTTTCCAGGATTGAAGTAATTCTGAACAATTAGCTCATTTGGCCTTGGGGCCAAATGTAACCAAATGTAATGGGCTGCCCTGTGCTGTGAGAGCACTGGGGCGAGCGATGCTCCTGCTCTGTGTCCTGTTGGGAGCTGTGGCACGGCAAGCTGGGTGTGTTGATGTCTCTCCCCTGGTGGGGCTGAGCAGATGCCTGTGAATGCACCAGGAGCCCTGCTGCAGCACAGGGC
The DNA here is from genome assembly GCF_022539395.1 of Myiozetetes cayanensis. Lineage (NCBI taxonomy): Eukaryota > Metazoa > Chordata > Aves > Passeriformes > Tyrannidae > Myiozetetes > Myiozetetes cayanensis. The sequence goes on along the minus strand of NW_026087270.1, from coordinate 17,798,110 downwards.
CTGCATGCTCTGAGCAGGGGCTCCATCCCATAACAAGCCCTTCATTTTCCCGAACTCCCCGGGGCTTATTTTTAGGCCCTCCTTTTCTTTCCTTCCTTTCTTCTTTTTACAGTACAGAAAAATCATCAGCTCCACTGTCAGCAGGTTTGTAACAGCAGTCCTGGAGCGAAGGAAAAAAAAAGCTTCAAACCTACTGACTGTTGCATAAAGGTTTTGGCACGGATCCTGTCACTCCCAGGGTTCTGAGTCCCACCATTCCCATCCCTTCTCTGTCCTTCGGAGCTGGGTGCCAGAGGGCAGCAGGGCTCCCTCCTTTCCCCACCCCAGACAGGATTCAGGACGTGAGGAAAACCCTCTCCTCTGTGGTGGAAGGCTCCAAAGTGCTTCCACGCAGGTTAAGATGCTTCCCAGGGGATGTGCAGAGGTCTACAGAGATGTCTACATAGAAATAAGTGGGGGATAGGAAGAAAGAGAGAGGACAGCTGTTCCCATTCAAAAATTAACAAAGTTAAACTCCGACATGGCAGTTTAAAAACCAGAAAGAGGCAGGTTTTTACAGACAGGGTAGCTGAGCTGGGAAATTCCTTGCTGCAGATGTGGCTGTTGGAAGTTTAAATTGCTGTTAAAAGGCAAATTTCTGGAAGCAGAATCACTGAGGGGTAATAAATATAAAGATATAACGGTTCTCTTTGAAACTCTGTTATCCATATGAAGCACTGGAGGCTGGGAAAGCTGAGTGCTGCATACTTGCCCTGTGTTTGTACTCCTCTCAACATCTACTCTTGGACACTGGCTAAGCTAGGTGAGTCACTGATCTCATCCAGACACATTCTTTTCCTCCTTTGTAAGGGTTTCAGTATGTAAAATTAACAAAATCTTTATCATCCCCTCTTACATCCCATCCAATTTTCAGACTTCACTTCATCAGAAAGATGAGCCCACATCTGCTTTCCCAGGGCCCCTCCAAACCCCTGTCTGAGTGGGTTGTTAGTGCTGGATTTTCCTCCAAAGGCCATCTCTGCCCCCACCAGAGCTCTCTGGTCACAACCTCAAACCATAACACAGTGGTCTTTTATTCCAGCAGTGAGGGGACCATCATACATTGCTGACCAAACCAGCACCCATGAGCAAAGCCAGCAGCTCACACCTGGAGACCCCTCATGCCCTGAAGAATCTTTGTTAAGTGGTTGCTATTTAGTAACTGTGCTCATCCAAATGTGATGCTAAAAATTATTCTGGATCCAGTCATGCCTTGGAAAATTGCAAGTCTAACTAGGACAGCTAAACTCCAACCCCCTTTTGTTCATTCCTTCTGCCTATCATTAGTATTAATATCAACTTGTCAAGTTGATGTACAAGTCCTGTACAGCCCTGCTTCAGTGCAGGGCAAAAATAAAGGCATCAAAAAGCAGCATCCCTTCTGTCACCTTCTTTAATAGCAGGGACCATCCTCCTCATTTCCCAAGGGAGAGTAGTGAAAACCCATGGCATCCAGCAAGGTTCTTTCAGGAAAGCAACCCCAGTAATCCCTGAGCCTGGTGACTGTCACTGTCAGCAGCCTGCAAGAAGCAGGCACAGAACTGACGTGTCCACGGGTTGGATTTAGCTGGGGCAGGGGAGCTGGGGAGTGTCCATGCTGGTGTCTCATCTGCTTGGGTATGAGATGAGATTTTCATTAGGAGTAGAGGCAGGACAGCAGAACCTGCCATGTAATTCATGGGATTCCCATCAAGGCAGGACTGGCTGATCAGGGAATACTGCCAGAAACACAAAACATGTTGCCCAAAGTCCAGGAGCAAATTCCCAAGACCACCCTTCCCTGGGCTGGGCTGAGAAAACACCAGACAATGTTCTTGCTCTCTCAGCTGAGTTCCTTATCCCCTGTGATCTTTTCCCTGCCTGCCATAACCCACCTGGAGCACCAAGGAACAGGATGTTCCACCTTTGTCAGGGGGACAGGAGGGCTCTGCCCAGGTGTGTGTGCTCATCACAGTCCCTACCCTTAGGTAGGATTGATCCTGAAGGGACACAGTGCCACTGCTTGGCCACATTTCAAGCCTTTGGTAACTGAGGATTATTTCAGTGACATCGCTGCTGTGTGTGCTGGATAGCTGCTGGATTCTGAGGATGGGCTGGGCTTGATTTTCCCCCTTCCCCTAAAATATTGCAGCAGATGTGGCTGGAAAAACACTGTGGTGCCATGACCTCTGGGTGCTTGGCCAGCACCAGCTGCCCTGGGCAGCCAAACCAACCTGGATCACAGCTGCAGTGCCCACAGTTTTTTCCTCCAGTAGGAGATACTGGCAGAGTTCACTGTGCTGATGTAGAGGCACTCCTGACACTCCCTAAACCCAGTGCTAGCCCTCTGAATCCTTCCTTTATGGTCACTAAATATGAAATGGTTTTGATGCTAAATGTACATGGATTTGTGTGTTCATTGGTGGAAGAAAGGAGGAAGGGAAGGTGGAAGCTAAGATCACAGACAGGTGGCCTTCCAGTCATGAGTGAGGAAGGAGTGCTCCAGTGGAGACATCTTTACATAAGCATCCAGATTTGGATGAGATGGATCCTGCTTGTGACAACCTTGATTAAAAACTCAGCATTTGCCAGGACACAGTGTTGGAGCTGCCCCTTGAGTGCCTCAGTACACAGAGTCCAAAATAACTGCAGTGACTCAGCTGTGTGTTGACAAGTGGGGATCTGCTTCCTCAGTCAAATCCAAGGCAAGCCATGGAGCTGGGGCTGGGGTATCCCGTGCACACAGGGCCTTTCCTTCACGGAGGAGACGTGCCAGAGGTCAGGACCGCCGGGATGGAGGAGCTGCTGGGAAGGTGGCACTGTCTCCAGGCTTGCTGTCCTGAAATCCCATCCCTGCTCCCTGCAGACCTGCCCCAGACCAGGACCCAGCTGTGGCTGCTGCTGCAGCGCAGCTTGTCGAGCGCTGAGGACGTGAGCTCAGCACTGGCAGTGTGAGCACCTCAGGTGTGCGCAGGGAGAGCTGGATGCTGCCTGCAAAGAGACTGCCACAGTGTCACCCTGGAGGCAAGAAAAGCCCAGCAGATGTGCACCCATCTCATGGCCATTAACCTCAGCAGATGTGAACGTGCTTCTGTGTGAGCTCTGCCGCAGGTATCCAGCCTTGACCACAGCCTGCAGCCCCAGCTGCGCTTCTTCAGCCAGGAAGGCAGCCAGTGGAGCCTTTGGCATGGGCAGCACAGGCCTGGGAGAAGTTCCTGTGGTGGCAGAGAGCCTGGGGAGGGGTCCCTGAGCACACACTGCACGTAGGCTGCTGCCACCAGGCTCTTCCCGTGGGACAACTTGGACTAAAGTCCTTTTTCCATGCGGTGTCTCTGGCGTCAACAGTGCTGCTCCCACATGCTGTGGTAGTGAAGGAAGGTGCAGTGACTGTGGAGATATTCACTATCAGCTAGTCTGTGTAGAGCTCCTGCACTTCCTAGCCTCCCTTCAATGAGCTCCTCTCCCTGGAATTGGGAATTGCCATTTCTTCTGCGTTTTGCTTTTAGCAGCATAATAAAGTTGGGCTTCACCTCCCTGAGCCCGATGAACTGAGTGACTCAGAAACCTGCAATCTGCTTCAAAACAAAGCATTTAAGATAAAAGATGTAAGTAGTAATGGAGCTACTCAGCTCGGGAGCAGAAATGCTGGAGGGTTACTCATGTGCTCTCTTCTAACCTTCATTTTAACCCTTGCAAACCCTGGGCAGGGCAGGCTGCTGTGTCATTTCAGAGATGCCTCCAGCCCAGCGTGCAATCCCTGGAGCTGGGCAGCAGAAGTGCTCTGATGCCAACCCCGATGATGTGGAGGAGGAAGAGCTGAGCTCTCTCTCCACGGCCCCCAAAGTGCTCTTCTTTGTGCTGGTTAAACAGATGCCAGCTTCTGAGGGGATTATGTGTCACCCAGCCTGTTGGCTGTGACAACCAATTATCATCTCCTGCAGCAGTTTGGCCTCGAGATTTGCGGTTCAGAGGGCACACCCACGAGCACTGCCATCCAGTGCCACGTGTAGCGATTTGTCCCCACTTGGGGACACCAAAGAGGTGGCACCCCCGGGGCACCCTGTGCTCCCCTGGCTCAGGCTCACACCAGCAAACCAGCAGGTCCTTCCGAGCACCAGTGAAACCTCAGAGGCACCTCCAGCAGGAGCCAAGGAGAAGAAGCAGCAGCCAAAATCAGCTCACCATCCAAACAGCAGCCTGCCTGAGCTCCCCGTTCCTGCAGCTGGGTGTCAGCATGGCAGCCAGGCCAGGCTCCTGCAGCTGAGCCTCACAGGGCACACACCAGCAGGGTCCAGTTCAGCTGCAGCCAAATCCAGGGGAAAGAATATCTGCTGCAGCTTGAGGTGGGAGACATTCCAGGGGAGAGCAGCCAGAGGAGCAAAACCAGTTACGGAATGCAGCCTCAAAACCAACACTGAAAATATTGTATAACTTCATATAAATTGATGGCTGACCCTCGTCAAGACTCCCAGGAACAGATGAAAAGCAGATCCAGGCAACTGAAAGAATTTAAGTCCTTGAGAAACACGCAGAGAGTGGTGGAAAAGATGGGAGATGAGGGAAGAGATGAAGAGGGAAGTTAAAAGAAAAGGCAGAGGGTGTGTTGACAGACAAGTATCCACTTTTTAGCATCACCTTGCAGTGTTTGGATGGTGAGGACAGAGGAGAGCCTGTATCTCCAAGCCCCAGCACTGCAGGGCTGCCTCGGTCCGCGGGGCCATGTGAAGAGATGCAGCTGCCTCTTAAATAACAGCAGTGACACCAGTTGTGAATAGATGAGTGATCGTGGCTTCAGCCGTCACAGCAGAGGATCTGATTTCAAATGAAGCCCCATTCATCCACCCAGGGCCCATCATAAGGTTATTAAGGGAGCATCTGTCACAAAACCACAATGCCTTTAAATGCTTGGAAAAGGGCACAGCAAAAATCAGCCTGCTCAGCTTATATACTTTTTTCTCTGGGTGATGTGATTCTTGGAATTCCGTAGCAAAAATAAATTATAAATAAGATGGGTAAGGAAAATACATGATGTGAGCAGGGGGAGGTTTGGTTTTGACCTTAGCATAGAGTTTGGCTGTGTGTTTGTTGTTCCAGCCTAGTGGGGTAGGCGGGAAAGACAGGGCCAGGGAGTTTTCTTGGGTAGCAGAGTGCACAGCCCCAGCACAGCAGGTTCTGCTCTGGAGCCCTGGCTCAGAGCACTCCCTCCAGGACGCAAATGGAAAGCCATTCCCTGGTTTTGGGTGCAGAAGGGAAAGCATCTCCAGCAGCAGGACAGGGCCAAGTTCAGGCCAAGCAGGATATGCTGTGGCAAGACACAGGAGGCTGGGGAGGTGATTTCATTTTTCATCACGACTAAATCCACACTCTGTGTTTTAAACAAATCACATTTAAGAGAAATTGGAGTGTCTGTGTGCAGCCTTAGCAGTGGTGAGAGAGATGTCACTGTGTGATGCAGCTCCCTGTTTATAATTCATATTAAAGTGTAATCCAAATTCCTCTTTTCTTTATAAATTGTTTTGGAAAATTGTCTTGAATGTGGATGGGAAAATGAATTGTGGTCATATGTGTGAATCTGTTGGGTTCCTCTACAGAAATATTTCATGCCCAAAACCAGGACTTCCTACCCCAAGTTTCAGCCTAGGGGGGCATTACCTGTGTTCATAGATTTTAAGCCTAGAGCAGAATAAAGTTTCATGTTTTAAAACTGTCCAAGTGCTCTAGAAAGCTAAATCTCCCCTGTACCCCCCTACAAAGCCCAGGTTGTACTCCCAGATTATCGCCATCTGAGTGGGGCCCTGGTTTCTGTCCAAGTGCTGCATCTCCCGCAGCCCCAGCCCTGGGCTGGCTTTCAGACTGAGGCAGTGACTCACTTGGGCAGCTTCATCTCCCTCCATCTGAGCTGACTGAAAGCAAGGCATCCCACTGGGCATGGCATCTCCCTCCCTTCCCAGCACAGACAGAGCCATCTCCCCAGGGGGACTCGACCTGTGTGTTCTGGGAGCAAGACCTGTGTGCTCCAGCCTCTTCTCTGAATAAACCCTGGCAGAAAAGCGTGTGTGTGTACAGAGTCCAGCACAATGGACCAACTGGGACCTTTGTCCCCCAGGGAATAAAAATAGCAAGTAATATTAAAACTGTGTATTTTCACAGATTGCAATCAGGACTCACAACACAACCCACTTAATTTCCTGCTTTCAGTTCACTATCAGATTTTATGCTTAGGTTAGTGGGGTTTGTTTTTCCCCAGAATAGGATTTTTTTTTTCCCCTGTAACTACAATATATTCAGCCATGAAAAATGAGATTGAAAAAGATTAATAGGAAGCCGAAGGATTCATCTGAGATATTGACAAAGATTACTGTGTGCCTTATTCTTATCTGTTTTCTTTTCCTTTTCCCTTTTTCTCTCAGCTACCTAGACAGCTTAGATCGAATCGGAGCTGCAGACTACCAGCCCACGGAGCAGGACATCCTCCGGACCAGGGTCAAGACAACTGGCATCGTAGAAACCCATTTCACATTCAAAAACCTCCACTTCAGGTTAGTCTAAAACTGCACAGTGAGTTTTCAGAACTATTTATCGCAGGGTTTCACCGCAGTACCTAAAGGAGAAGTTGTTGAGTTGCTGGTCAGTGCATGGACAGCTCTGACTGCAGAGGACATGGAGTTTTGGAGGGTCAACAATATGAAATGTTTGGTCTTGAAAGTCACTGCCTGTAAGGCAGAAGCTCATGGCAGCTTCTTCTAAGCCAAGCAACACCTCTTTGTTGAAAAGTGTCATGTGAGATTGACCCCCAAGTCCAATCAAGCTTCATAAATGTGAAACTGTTTGGCCAGATCTTTCCCTGAGTTGGCTCCGTCCCGTGCAGTTACTGCTGTGCATTGACCCGCAAGATCCCAGCCAGCAGAGAGAAGGGGGCATGAGGACAGAGGGCCATGCACAGAGAGTGTTTAGAGCATATAAACTCCAGAGCATAAGGTCTGCACCCCCACAGACCCTTTGGGACCCAGCTGCTGCTGAGGCTATCCCAAAAATCCCCACATCCCGATCTGTCACTGCTCCTCCCGGTCCTCCTCGCACCCATTGCTTTGCATTCGGAGCCTTCCAGGGCCCCCGTGGCCGGAAAATGCCAAGAAAGCCAAAGTTTCCTGGTGCCTGAGAGCGAGTGGGTGCTGATGGCCCTCTCCTGTGCCGCAGGCTCTTCGACGTGGGGGGCCAGCGGTCAGAGCGCAAGAAGTGGATCCACTGCTTCGAGGATGTCACAGCCATCATTTTCTGCGTTGCGCTGAGCGGCTACGACCAGGTGCTCCACGAAGATGAAACCACGGTGAGTCTGAGCGGGTCCTGGAGGCCCCAGCACCTGTGTGTGGGATACTGCACAGCCAGCAACTCCTTGGAGACCGCCGAGCGCTCCCTGGGGTGCCACAGCTCTGGCTTTTGTCCGTCACTCCCCCTTGACTCTGAAGTCCTGGGGAGATTTGTCCTCCTCCATGCTCTCTGAAATGAAGTCTGCGTGCCCAGGTAATGCCTTCTTGCCCCGGTGAAGTCCCAGTGTTTTATTTCTGCTCTGTAGCCGACCTGTGTGTTTTCAAAATGCCTTACAAGAACCTGTGTGAGCACGAGGAGGTGCAGCACAGTGGGTGTTGAGGCAGATGTTAGGGAAGTGGTCAGGCCGTGATGCAGAGGGGCAGGGTGGCCATGCACACCCAGGGCTTGGCCTGGGAGTAGAACCCATTTCTTCAGGCTGCAGAGATTCATTTTCCTTAGCGAGAATGGAACTGTTTGATTCCTCAGGTAATTTGCTCTAGGAGGGATTTTTATGACTTCCCACTGTGACATTAGACTCAAAATACCATCTGGAAATAAAGCTGGCGAGGACCTGTGTGCTCCCTGGTATTAGAGTGCAATTAATAGGAGTGAATTGAGTACACAGAGAGGATGCAGTGGGACTCATTCCTGTACTGTGGCCGTTCATTCAGTGTAAGGGGGATGCGTGGTTTTAATGACAACTGCTGTGGGCACCCAGCTACATTTGTCTAATGAGAAGGAACTGGAGGCCATATGAGACTGAGGAAGGATTTCACTGGTGCCCAGTCTGTGGCAGTACGAGGGGTCGCTCCTGCCAGCTCTGAGGGGTTCTGTTCTGCTGGTAAAGATGTCAGGCTTACGGAAAGCTGTGGATGAGGAAGGAACCCCGCGAAAGATTGCTGTTGGGTAACGGTTGTCTTGTCCCCAAAAGACTACAGGTACTGTGGTTTCTAGCCTCTGAACCAGGTTTATGAGCTCTAGCAAACTCTTTGGTGAAGTCACCTGGTTGTTTGGATGGTGCTGAAGTCACCTGGTTGTTTGGATGGTGCTGATGCTGGAATTCAGGGTGATATTAACATCATCAGTCACAGGTTCCAAGGGAATAGCATGAAGCTGTGTCAAGGAGAGCTTTAGGCTGGAAATTAGGAAAAGGTTCTTCATTGAGAGTGTGATTGGGCAGGGGAACAGGCGCCCAGGGAAATGATCACAGCACCAAGCCTGCCAGAGTGCAGGAAGTGTTGGGACAGCACTCTCGGGCACACGGTGTGATTCTTGGGGTTGTCTTATGCAGGGCCAAGAGTTGGAGTCAATGATCCTTGTGGGTCTCTTCCAATCCAGGATATTTTATGACTCTATGATTCTGTGATCATGACTGCCTCCCTCCAGATGGGACACCCTACATCCTCTCATGTCCACTTATTTATACCCTCCACTTGTCACCTCCCTCTGACCCTGGCCCTGTAACACTGACTGGGAATGAACCAAAATCTTCTGATATGATTTGAAAAATCCAGCCATTATCTGAATACCACAGAGCTCTGCAGCCAGGCAGTGAAAACAGCCAGGAGGTACAGAACACACAGGGAGAGGGCAGGTGCAGGTGACAGGGAGCAAAGTTGTTACCTGAGCAGAGAGCAAGGTGCTCTGTAGGTGTAACTTGGACTGTGACACCTGAAGGCAGCTTTTAATACAGGTCACCTTTGGGTGCTCATCTACACAAGCCAGAGCCTGTGATTCAAAGCCACAGAGCACAAAATGGAAGGGAAGCCTGAATGCCAATGCCATTTTATAAATGTCAGGCTTAACTCCGCTCCTCTGAACCGGAGGTTAGAGCATCTCTCCTGGGGAGAGCACTGCCAGTGACTTTCCCTCACCCAGCACCACCCTGGAGACAAGCAGGGTGCCAGCTCAGCCTCCCTCCTCGAGTGCCCTGCTGCAGAAACTGGGATTTGTGCATCTCCAACCTTCCTTTTGCAGCAGGAGAGCGGGCTGGTGCAGCTCTGGCACAGTGCTGACATTTGCTTGCTATTTCAGTCCCTTTTCACAACACATTTTGGGGGATGCTGAGCAATAGGAGGGCAGAGGCAGCTGCTGCTCATTTACACATTCGGCGCAAACGGGGAAAGGATTCGGCACCACCGCGGGCAGGACGCCCCTGCCTAACCCAGATAAACAGCCCTGGGCGAGGCCAGGGTGAATGGCAAGAAACACTGGTGGTGGAGATTGCCTGCCCTGTTACATCCCCTTCACAAATGGCAGGGGGGAAACGTGGCACCCACAGACCCCGACCCCTCCCAGCCGAACCCCCCAGGGCTCCTCCTGCTCGTGGTGGCTCTCCCAGAGCCCAGCAGTGAAGCAGCATCTCCTCACTGTCCCAGAGCCCAGCAGTGAAGCAGCATCTCCTCACTGTCCCAGAGCCCAGCAGTGAAGCAGCATCTCCTCACTGTCCCAGAGCCCAGCAGTGAAGCAGCATCTCCTCACTCAGCTGACTCGCCGCCTGCATCCGTCACATCTGCCGTCTCTAATGACGTCAGTCAGTTTTTATTGCTTCTCACTTGGAAAACACAAAGAGCAGGCAGCTGAGACGTTGAGCTGGAAGCTGCTCCTCCAGCCTCATTTTCTAGAGGTGCTCCCTGCAGTCCAGGCCCTTCCAGCTGTACCGAGCTGGAAGCCTGGGGGCTGTACAGATGTCTCCGTGAGTACGGAAAGACTTGCAAAGAGCTTTCATTGCTGGCAGGGAGCCAGGAGAGGGAAAGAACCCTACTGCATCTCAGCACCCAAAAAAAACCCCTTCCAAAGTCGGGTGCACAGGGAGAATGGCTTTTCCTCCAGTGCTCACCACCCAGTTGTCAATGATCACAGGATTTCACAGGAGCTTTTTGCACTTCTCTAAGTCAAACCACACTTCAGGTGGAGAAAACTGCAGTTCAGATGCAGTCAGCCAAGCACAGAGAAGGGAGGGGCTGGTCTGGCTGAACCTCAGCTGGGACAAGTGCAGGGTCAGCTCGATTCACAGAATAAAGCTCACAGACAACAGGTTTCCTGTGAATCCTTTCTGAAGAGCTGGTTAAGCAAGGCTGGGTGAAACACCCCCTGCCCTGTCCCTGCCCTGACAATTCAAACACAGCGCTGTGCTTGTAAAGGGTTTTTGTGGTTTACTGTGCTCTTTGTTTTAAAAGACTGAGCACCCACCCTCCTGCAGCAGCTAAAACAGGGCTGCTGTGTGTGAGGCCATCCCTGCTCCCTGAGAGCAGGCAGTCTTGTGTAAGGGATGTATTTTCTCTCCAATTCGCTGCCACAAAGAGCTGCACAGCATGAGTCAAGAAAAGCAAGTACTTCCCTATGTCCACATCAGAAAGACATAAAGAAAACTTTCTGCATCTGTGATTTTTAGGCCCATATACACATAAAGATCACATTTTGCCTTTACCAAGTCTGTGACAAGGAGCTGCTAGGATCTCTGCCATATTTGTACACACTGGGAATGTCCTGGTTTTAACTGACAGAACATCTTCAAGGATTATGTCTTTGCATAACAAGGCTATTTTGTCTCATTTCTGTATTATCTTCATGTTTCATAAATTGAGGTTACAGGAGGAAAAGGCTCAGCCCCGTAATCTGGGAGGAGAGAGGGACAGCAGTCATATCACTTAGTAAAATTGGAGAAAACAATTAAGGTAGATTTCTGTTGTTCCTTTTAAGTGGAATTCCTAATGGAATTTTGAAAAAGCAATGGCATGGAACCTGTCATGGGAACTGAGACTATGCCCTGGTTTTTCCCTTGCAAATTCAAAGGAGTCGTGGCAAGAGAGGGAGATGTTCATGCTGTACATTGCTGCCTTTGAAACTAAGATATTTAGGTCAACCATATCTAGCCAGGACATGCAAGTATTGCTGGTGTCCCCATTGCTGGGGCTGGGGTGGGCTGGGGGGCTGTGCTGGGGACCCTTGGTGTGCATTAGTGTTGGCCTGTTGGTTCCATTGCACTGCATGACCTGGTTAGCGTGCTCTCCCTGCTGTCATTGGGCAAGGAAAATGGAATTGCAGCGCTCAGAAATTGCCTTAGGAGTGACAAAGCAAGAGAAAGCGGCTTGGACATCTTAGGAAATGTAAGCAGGAGGGGGAATATGGAGTCTGTGTGCTCTGGATAACCATCAGTGTCCTTACAGCTCGTGTGACAGCCAGTGCTTAATGACCAAGGAAAACAGAGACCATGCAATCAACTGTGTGCTGCAGAAATCACCAGCTCTCCTCCCATGCTCCAGTGAAAAAAAAGATGGGTTTTATGAGTGTGTTTCTGCCTGGGCAGAGTCTTGACCGCAGCATCCTTTCTCCCTCGTGCTCAGGGGAAAGCTGCCTGCCCTTCACATCAGAGCCTGCTTGTGCAGTGACACCTGAACTCAGCTCTGAGCAATTCTCTCTCTTGTCCTGTGCAGGAAAAGTTAACTGGACTTTGAGTATGTGTGAGCAAGTGGTTACTCCTCTGCAGCGTGGCTGGGGGGGCTGCTTTGCTTGTTGGGGTGTGTATTTGCAGGCACAAGGATTTAAAATAGCAGTTTTGAAGGATAAGTGACATTTAGATGTCAGTGTTTGAGGAGCCCTTCCCTTGATGACAGACCCAACCATGAAGTGAGAAAAAGCAGCACGATGGATCCAAAAGCAGGTGAAGTGATTTATATCACTTCATCTAAAAATATGAGGGGTGTAACCTTCAGTGGCTCCCAGCAGAGCAGGCACGACTGCCCCATCACAGCAGCTCAGGTGCTCCTGAGAGGGGCCCAAGGCAAGCTCTAAGGGACTACAAGGCCTTCCACTGTGGATTTACTGGGAGGAGGGGAATTATTTGAGGGCTTTAACTTCTCACTCAGCCTTTAGCAGCAGCCTGTCCTTTTACATTTGGTACCCAGACACTGCCCCTCCATCCTCACCTCTCAGCTGGGTTTGCCACAGCTGTTCGAGGGCTGCTACAAACATCTGCTGAACTAGTAACAGTTGGAAGGGAAGGGAGAGGGAGACAGTGAGGCATTCCCAGTGTTAGCCAGCACCTGGACAGGCTTGCACCCATGCCTGGGCTCCCACAAGCCTTCCCAGGATGCGACATTGCCCACGTGGCATCCCGGGATGACAACAGAAGCATCCGTGCCTGCTCATCGGGATATTGCTCTGCACCTCTGCCACACACAGAAAGCAATTCCTGGCTTGTGAATAATGTCATCTCCTCTTTGGTGGTGGGGAAGGAAAAGGTGGATTTGAGACCAAAACATTGCCCATGTAAATAAGCATGAGTGGGCAGAACAGCTGGTTATGTTTACTCAGCTAACTGGCAGAGCTGAGGGAAAAATCAACATGTGGAGATCAGAAAGCCAGGTCAGACAGCCTTGGGAAGCTTTCAAACTGGAATCTAAAAGGAACAGAGGACATTAGTGTAACTGTGGTGTTCTGCAGGGCTGTTGGTTTGTGCTGTGTGTGTGTATGATTCTGGGGACAGCTGAACACTAAGAGCCTCTATTTCTTGGGAAAACACTCTCATTTCCTAACATGTATTAACACAAATTAATCAAACTTTATAAGAGGAGTAGAAGCATTTCTGTAGGATCCTTACATAGTCTTGCTCTTAAAGAATAGTTGGCTTCACCTAAACACAAAGCCCAGCTGAGCAGTCCTCAGTTTCTTGGAAAAACCAATGTTGCCCATGGTGCTCCCTGTGCCACAAGGAGCAGTTTCAGCCCACTGTTCCCACCAGGGCTGTGCAGGGTGGCAGGGGCTGTGCAGGGTGGTACAGGGGCCATGTAGGGTGTCACAGGGGCTGTGTAGGGTGGTACAGGGGCTGTGTAGGGTGTCACAGGGCTGTGCAGGGTGGTACAGGGGCTGTGCAGGGTGGCAGGGGCTGTGCAGGGTGTCACAGGGCTGTGTAGGGTGTCAGAGGGGCTGTACAGGGTGTCACAGGGCTGTGTAGAGTGTCAGAGGGGCTGTGCAGGGTGGCAGGGAGCAGCAGGGTTCGTACAGTGACCGCAGGCTGACTGGTGCTGTGAAGGAGCTGTAGGTTTAACCCACGAGCAGCATTCACGTGTTTCTCCATGCTTGTATTTTGAATCAGCAAGGATGATAAAAACGTCATTCAGAATGTTCTGTGAGGGACCCTGCTTTAAAAGAATGGTTAATTATATTTGCTTTCTGTTCCCCCAACCACCCTCCACTTCACTGTCTCCTCCGAAAGGCTCTGGGTAGCCAAGGACCTCCTGTACCAAACCTTTGTACCCCAGGTTTCTGCACGGTTACAATTCTGGCACCACAAGTAGCAAAGAGGAGCTCTGCTCCAGGGCTCCCACACCAGCCAGTACCAAGTGGGTTAGCAAATCCAGATGAGCAACACGATGCGAGTGAGCCCTGAAGGGGAAATGCACTGTTACACTCTGGCGCCGTCCCCCCGTGGGTACAACGCACACGGGGAAACGCTCGGTCACTCAGCACAGGGGACAGCAGATCTCGCGTGTCCTGTCTCACTCTGGGTTGGGTCGGATGTTTCCTTCATCCACGGAGCCACTGTTACCCGTATCAAACGTTCAGCAGCAGCTGAAGGATATGAAATGCAAAGGGAAGTGTTACTCGGTAAAGTGCTGGGCTCGGCTGCGCTGCCAGCGTGGGTGTGCAATGAGTGGGAGCGGGGCAAAGGCCCCCAGCTGACTCCTGTACGACTCCAAATTCCCAAATCCAGAGATGGGTGGGCAGGACATGCTGCACCCACTCCACAAAGCCCGTGCAGCCCTGTCCTCCGCGGTGTCTCGGTGGTGGTGGCCGTAAGCAGCTTCTTACGTGCACTGGCGGGGTTTGGGGAGCGCTGTCCCAAGGAGACCCCGCTGGGAAAAGCCGAGGAGCCGGTCTGGTCTGTGCTTTGCCTCTGATAACCCCCTGACTCTTGGGTGTGCTTCGTCCTCGCCGCGCCTGCTCTCTCCGCTCCCCGGCTCCCGGCTGAGAGACGGCCCCGCGACCGGCGGGCCTCGCGCCAAACATCGCCAGCCTCGGCACCGCCACAGCTTTGCCTCGGCCGACTGACCTTATCTAGCCAAACAAAGGCCAAAAAATGAGCATTTCAGAGAGACCAACCAAATTTGGCAGGTATGAAGCTTCTCTTGAACTGAGAAAAAAAAAAAAAAAAAGCAAAAAGCGAGTTGAGAGTTGAAAGCAGCAGGGAACATGACACTTGGGTGACTTTGCCGTGAGCTCTTCCCACCACCATAAAACCATGTGGCGGACTTGGCAACTCTCTAACTGGTCTGGTTTTTTTCATTCCTCTTACCCCTCTGCTTTTCTGTGTCCTTTTTTGCATGACCTGTAACCAAAACGCTGACCTCTCGCTGTGTGTGCATCTGAACTTACGGCTCTTCTGCTGGCGAGTAGCTAAATCTTCTAGAGGCATGAGCTAACAACACTGGTAGCTGCCTGACTTCTAGTCTGGTTGTTCTTAGATGCTCTCTGTTTTTCCTTTTTATACTGTTCCCTCTTCCTTCTTCACTTGTTCTGCTCTCTGCAAGACACTTTCTGTTGAGCCATCTTCCAAGAGAACTCCAAAAAAAAAAACCCTCAAAAATTAAAAGCCCAACAACAGACGACACTAAACAAAGTAACAAAACCAGGCAAAGGTCACGGCAAGGTCATTTCCAAAATTATGTTACCTTGATGTCTGCTTCCAACTCTAGATTAATTCAAGGATCTACCAGTCCTTGGTTAATGTATCCAGCCAGTTGTGTGCGGCACACATTCGAGAAAGTGGAAAAAAAAAAATTAAAAAATGATTGAAAACGTTGTAGAAAATCTGCATGAGCTACACCGACACAAAAATCTGATCAAAGGGCAAAAGTAACTCTCCATCCATGCATGGTGCATGATGATTTCTATGAGCTGGGATCCTGTAAATTAATGTTATGCAAAATCAAAACAGCTCTGTATCGTTAAATGCCCTTCAGTTACTAACTGTGTCAAACGTTCTAGGGATTGCATCTGTGTACGTATATGTTCAGCTGTATATGTATACATAAATTGATTATGTATATTGTAGCTTTTCTTTTTTGTTGTTTTCCTCCTTAATTTAGTTGTTTTAGATTTCCCTACATGTTGAACATCCCTGGGTCCCTGCCTCTGGCCTGATGCGATCTCTCCTTTCTGTTGCAGAACCGCATGCACGAATCTCTGAAGCTTTTTGACAGCATCTGCAACAACAAATGGTTCACAGATACATCTATCATCCTCTTTTTAAACAAGAAGGACATATTTGAGGAGAAAATTAAGAAATCTCCACTGGCTATCTGCTTTCCTGAGTATACAGGTAATGAGACAGGTGGCTGCAGAGGAGGGCACATCCAAGGGAGCACAGGGCACTTCCCAGCAGGGCTGATGCTGTCATGCTTTGCAGGCAACGAGGCTAAAGGTGCAGAGCCAGAGCTCCCATGGGCTTCACTGCAGGTTTCATTTCAGGAAGTGCCATAGGATCATCCTCACCATCTTTACTGGTCCACTTAGAGCAGGAGGATGACTTAAACCAAGTTCTTTGCTGGCAAAGGGCCACCACCACTGGGCAGTGTTTGATCTCTGCCTCACGGGTGGTTTGGTGCCGAGCCAGCACGTGCAGCTGTGGGGCTGCAGTGCACTCCCAAACCCCAGTGGCCTGGTTCTCTGTGTCACACAGGAGCATGAACCTTCCTGCAGATCTCTCAGAAAGGTGCAGTGAGCTTAACCATTCAAACGGGTCTCTGGGAGACCAACACACAGGGTTTGTCAGGCTGTCCTCAGCTGGAGTCCAGCTTTGCTCTTTCAAAACCCACCACGTTCCCTTGTAGGTCCTGGCTGGCCACAACAAGAATCCCTCAGCAGTTCCTGGCCACCACTCCCCCACTGCCAGGCACCCCGGGGCTGCAGAGTCATCATCACCCTGGCAACATTTATGGCCAGGCCCGATGGGTCTCTGAGCAGCCTGATCTGGCTGAAGATGTCCCTGCTCACTGCAGGGCAGTTGGACCAGGTGACCTTTAAAGGTCCCTTCTAACCCAACCCATTGTACATTCCATGATCAGCCCCACAGTGTGCAGGCAGCAGCTCTCACAGCTCGGCTGCTTCAGCTCAGGGTACACATTTTCATCAGGTTAGTTGAGGAGGTCCCCACTCTTACTCTCAGGTTCACTGAAATCAAGCACAGACGTAGCAGCACTTCCAGTTAAATGCAGGTAGAAAGCAAGGTGTTTGATTTTCTACTCTGCTGGCCACCCACACCCCTTCACCCACAGTGCAGGCAGAGGCCACAGTGAGCTTGGCAGGGAGAAGGAGGCCTCAGTGATTGAGGAGTGAGAGCAGGGGCTGTGCAGCAGGCAGGGAGCCCCCACCTCAGCCTGGCAGCTGATCCGCTAGTGCCGGGCATGCAGCACCCCTGCAAAGGCTGCAGCTGCACCCCACTGCTCCCTCTGCATCTCCCCAGCTTCCACAGTCCCTCATTACCATCCCGAGACAGCACAAAAATAAACTTTTACCATCATGAATTATTTAAGCTCACCAGAGACACCCAGATGAATCGAGCCGACAGACAGGGGAGCAGATCTCTTTGTCAGGAAACGTGGTTGTGAACCAGGAGCACCAAGGGTGTCACATTTCTGGGCAGGCCAACAAATTATTAACCAGAGCTTCTTATCTCTGAACACTTGATTTTTCACTGTGAACAGACAAAGGCTATCCCTCATTGCTGCTTTGAGACCACGGAGCAGAACAACTCCAGCTGAATTCAGAAGAACATCTGCAGGCTTCCTCTCTGGGGAAGGGTTGGGTGTTTGTCACTACCAGCACATTTCAGCCATCTACTCATCTGCTCGGTCCAGACAGAACCAACATATTCCCGACACGTTTGTCTGGAAAGATCTAATCATGGAAATTTCAGTCTTTACAGTTGAAAGCTCATAATAATGCCTACCCGAAATTTTCCCGGTTGCAAATTAGATTGCTGCTTTTGGATGGCTTGTAGAGCAGCTCATCACTGTCTTCTTTATAGCAGCACTTCTATGTCCTGGATGGTTTCCATCATGCCCTCTTCCTTTTCCCTTTTCTCAGTGAAGCAAATCTGCACTTCTCACTCCTTCCTGGTCATATTTTGTGCACCTGGTTTTGTGGCTCTTCACTGAAGTCTCCCAGAAACCCCACTCCAAAATAATATTCTTACAGACCCCTGATGGCAGGGGGACTAGAAGTAGAAGGAGCTATTCCTTCCCAAGCAATCCCAGCCCAAGAGAGGAGTTCAGTGGGGGAGGCAGACCCTCAGACACACGTGAAAACAAGTACAGCTTCTTTCTGGAGCACTTCAGCCCCAAGTGAACCAAACCAGTCTTCCCCAAGTTTCAGAGGACCCCAGAGATGCTCTGAACTCCTTCAGGGTGCTGTTCTGGAAGCTGGGAGTTCTCATAATGCCAGGGACCCTCCACAGACCTCCTGTCTCTCTTGTGCCATCAGAGAGGGCTGAAAGTGTGATGGCTGAAAGTCCTTTTACTGATCCAACAGTCATCTGAGTCAGAGGTGAGGAATATCCCCCCCTCCAGGCACTCAGCAGTGCCAGTACAAGTTAGCTCATGCTAAATCCAGCCTGGACTCCAGACCCAAGCACACACTTCAGCCCCTGCTTTGCTGACCACAGCTCAGAGGATGAAGCCCTCGTGGTCGTGTGGGAAAGCAGCATTATTAGAATGTTGCCCTGGAGTTAAAAAGAATTATTTGATGAAAGCCTATAAATTGAACAAGCGGACTTTCAACATCACAAGTAGGTTCCACAAAATGCTTTTAATGAAATGAAGTTTGTGATGTCCATTAGTTCTGCTGACAGGGAATTACTGGAAGACTGCATCCACAAATTTGCCGGCTGCTTGCTGGAGCACTGACTGTTTCCATCCCCTTAATTCACCCATGCTTTTAACTAATCCACAATACTTAGCAAAGCAGCAGCAGAATCCCTGGTGTGCTTTAAACCAAGCTGGCATTAGTGATTCCTTGCTCTCCTGGACAGAATACAGCATCTAAATCCTCGTGCCTTTGAACAGCCAAGTTCCCGTTCATAAAATACCCTCCTCTTTGTGCCCAGCCTGTGGAACTGTTCACAGATTCTTTACACATCTGCTCATGCAAGAACCTGCTCCCAGAAAACAGTTTGCTTCTCTTACTTCAAGCATATCCTCAAGTCCCGTGGTCTTCCTGTGCTTGTGTCTTCAAGTGGCAATATGTGTGTGTGCAAGTGTGATTTCCCAGGTCACCACAGCACGCCTCAAGCCCCAGTGAGCTGCTCTCTAGCAGATAACAGCATTTCCCATCAGCAAAGCATCGTGGAGGGAGAGGGACCCAAAAGCAGGAGCAGTGTTACTGCTGAGGAGCCTTTTGGGGGTCAGGCAGTGCCCGGCAGTGCCGCGGGGCTGCACTCCAGGCCAGCCAGAGAAAACACCTTCATCAGCCCTGAGCAGCTCCAAGGGGAGCTCTGTGTGTGAGCAGGACCAGGGCTGGCCAGGGCAGAAAGGATCTGCTCATTTGCATGGCTCCTCCTAGGCATTTTTAACGGAAAACTCGATGTTTAATAAGGTGTGGCACAGACATCTCTAACTACATCTCTCAAACCAAGAAACCCCTCGTGGTGTGATTTTAGCCATGGTTCTAGAGGAGAGTACTGTGATCCTAATTCCTCAAAAAGAGGGACATTTTGTATTAGGCTTTTTGTTGCTTTTTTTTTGAGAAAACCCCACTTTGTTCTGCAACAGAGGCTGGATCTTTTCATGTCCTTTTCTCTTAGTCATTCAGGGAAAGGAGAGCACAGCTACCAATACTGCCCTCAACTCATGGAACATGTTAGCTCTTCTTTTCCATCCAAAACTGAAACTTTAATCAAAAAAAAAATCTAAAAAAGGAAAAAAGCTGAGCCTTTTCCCCAGGTCAAGCACTTACAGCATTCCTGGCAGATTTCTTCTCTTTTTTGTCACCACGATGTGGAATTTGTTCTGGTTTTCCCAACATAGCCTGTTTAACACTCAGCTCTTCAGTCTATAAACAGCAACTCAGAATAAAAATACAGCTGAGTTGACAGTCAGAGAGCATCTCCTGGCTGGCAGCAATCCTGGCTGGGGACAGTGCCCATCCCTGAGGTGGAGATGGGGCTGTGCTCAGTGGCCCTGCACAGCCTCCCGTGCCCCTGTGAGAGGGTGTCTGCAGGCACCCTGCAGGTTCAGGCTGACAGGACAGCTCTAACCCATCCTTCTCCTCCCCTCCCGGCTCTCCTGCAGGCCCCAACGCGTTCACGGAGGCCGTGGCCTACATCCAGACCCAGTATGAGAGCAAGAACAAGTCCCCCAACAAGGAGATCTACACCCACATCACCTGCGCCACCGACACCAACAACATCCAGTTCGTCTTCGACGCCGTCACGGATGTCATCATCGCCAACAACCTGCGGGGCTGTGGACTCTACTAACGCCTCTGCTCCCCGCCTGCCCGGCCCTGCCGGGAGCACCCTCCGGTCCCGCGGACAGGTCCTCTCTTTCCTTGTTTTTTCCTCCTCAGAACACGACGAGGAAGAAATCCGTAAATCCCCCCCCTCCCATCCCAGAAAACTCTGCAGCAAGTTCTGCTTCCCCCAGCCCTGTTTCACTTCCTTTGGTTCATTTTTGGTTCGTTCCCTCGCTGCCTCGTCCCCTCCTCCGTTCCAGGTCACAGCGCTGCGCAGGGAGCTAACGCGCTTCCCACAAAGTGCCCTTCAACTGCCAAAAGACAAAAATACTTCACTTTTAAAAAGAGGGGGAAAAAAAATCAAAGCCTTAAAATACTGGTCAGGAACAGTGTAGTTTGGAACCAAAACTTTTTTTTTTCTTTTTTTTTTTTTTGCCTTGAAATTAAGGGATATTGTTTATTCTCCTGGTTGTCTTTTTTGTTAAAGCGCTATTCCTTTGGGAAGTGCTGGATACAACCTGATCGTTTTGAGGGTACCTTATGGCTCCAGTTCTGACCCCAAAGCCAGAGGGGTCAGTGTTGAATGCAGCTGCCATAGCTTGGATTTGTATAGCCTCCTTTTTTCCAGACAGCTATCTGAACAACTAAAACAGCCATATGGAGTTCTGCTGGTGTCTGAGTAACAGGGACACAGTAACAAAACCTACTAAGCCTTGTCTAAAAGCATTCATTACTGGTAGCAGTTTTACCTCAAGTTCTTCAGGATTAATATTAAAACATATCTAGAGGTTGCAGTAACCCATTTCTGAGGCACTTTGCTGGAGGCCACAGAGCCACTGGGCTGGGACCCCTGGGGGCTGGCAGTGAGGATCCCACCCTGGGGGCATCCGAGGAAGCTGGCCTGGGTGCCTGGTGGCCTTTCCCAAAGCACCTCCCAGCCTAAGTGATTGATTTCAGCACAAGCAGCGCTCCTGCAAACAGCATCTCCTTCCAAACTTCAGCCCTGACATGCTGGAGTGCACCAAAAATCTTTAGTCTTGGTTTCTTGCAGGCAGAGTTTGACCTTCGAGTACCCGAGATGTGAGGAGGTGCTTTGGGAAACCTCCCCGTGGCTCTTCATCAGCCCTCAGGCATCTGAACACCCTTGAGAAGCCCAGCCTTGTGCTCTGGGCCTCCTGGGCTCCAGGCAGGCATCTCTTCCCCAGTGTCTGAAGAGAGAAGGATGTTCCATACTGGCCAGGTAGTGGCAATGAGGGCACAGGGAGCTGATTTGAGCCAAGTGATGCAGTAGAAAGGAAAAGTGCAAGGAAAGGAGGAAGGAAGGGCAGGGGGAGAGGTGTGGAAAGGACAAGGGTAGTGCCCAGCACAGCAAAAGCAGGGGCTGAGAGGGGAGGAGAAATGCAGGTGGGCTGAGTTACACGTGGCCACCCCCTTGCCATCACCAAGAGTCCTGGGTGTCCTTAGGTCGAAGGTGGAGGGGAAGGTGAGAGGTGGGTGTCACCTCTGGGGTCCCACCCAGGGCCCACCTCACCTGGGGGCAGGTAGGCAGTGCTGATCCCTGCCTCTTCTCTGCCTCCCTTAAAATTCCATCATCTTGGACAACATGAGTTCTTTCCAGGCCGGCCACAAGTTCAGCTGTCCTCTCTTGGCAGCCTGATCTAGGGGTGGCTTTCAGGTCTCAGGAGCTCTGAGTTCTCTCCAGGGCCACTCCTGAGAGGGACAGTCCCTCTTCTCTTGCTGTGCCCGTTCAGGAGAGACGGTGTGAGCAGCCCAGAGCAGCACAGCCCAAAGAGCAGGGCCAGGTGAGCACCAGTGTGCAGGAGGCAGGGACAGGAGCAGGTGTGGTGGCACAGGAGGGAGAGGAGCAGTGGGAGAGGTTTAGGGAACGGTTTGGGAGAGAAGGTGCAGAAGGGAGAGGAGACAGACAGAGAGAGGCAGCAGGGGGGCGGGAGCAGAGTCCCCACCAGTCTGTGCTCTGCCAGGACAGTGCTCCTGGACACCCATGACAAACCCCAGCCAGGAGCGTGAGCAGGAGCACCCCAGAGCAAGCAGGGGAGGAAAGCAGGGTGGTGTCACCCATCCAACCAGCTCACAGCCCAGCATGGCTGGGAACTGTCAGTAACCCCCTAAACACCATTACACGATGCAACTGCATCTACTATTGTGCCCCAGGACCCACTGCTGCTCTGCTGGGCACTAACAGCAATAACCCCAGGGCTCTGCCTCCCCTGCTCTGGCACAAGTGCCACCTTTCTCTTCACCATCCCAGAATGCCTCTGGTGACACCAGCCAGCCAAGCCAGGAGCCTTCTCTGCTCCTCAGGCCCACCCACACTCTTTGTTTCCCCAGCTCCCAGCCCCATTTGCTGCCAGCACGCTCTGCTGTAAAGCTGTGAACCAAAGGAAAGGTCTGCACGTGTCTCTTTGGTTTAGCTTAGGATTGCAGGAGTTGGTGGAAAGGTTTTTCAAAGAAAGGATTCCCAGTGGGAAGCACCTGCCCAGTTCCTGGTTCCTTGGAAGGGACCAGACGATGGCAGGGGGGTGGTGCTTGTGTTGCAGGAGGGGCAGGGAATTAGCTGGAGGGATGTGGAGGGACTGGGATGGTGCTGGAGCTTGTCCCATGTGGGGGCTGTGCCCCACCAGTAGCCCCCAGCATTCACATGTGCATTAAGTGTCAAAGCAAGGGCTGAAAAGCCTCCTGTTAGTTATGTTTGGTACATAAAGTGTGTGTAACCACTGGACCCAGTGCAGGGCCAGCCCTCTGAGTGCTGATGGCTGGCACTGGCAGGGAGACAGGTCTGTCAGAAGAGTTTGATCAGCAGTGCTAGTTATGGAGATTTTCTGTTCCCACCCCTTGCTGTGGATGACATTTTATCCAAGTAAATAAATGACAGAAGTTGTTCCCAGGGAAGGCAGCACCACGCCAAGGCTTTGTGAGCTCCCAGCTTAAAGCACACAGGAATATTTTGGTAAAGACAATGGAAATTAGCTCAGCTCCAGACTCTGCCAAATGCAGCCAAGTGGCCGGTTCTGGCTCACCGTGCTCTGGCTGCTCTCCAGGCTGGATTCAGGTGACCCATGCTGGGAGAGGACCTGGCTGGGAGGTCCAAACCCCCCCTGCAGCTTCAGCGGGCTCCCAGCACGTTGGTGACAACCAACAGCTGGTGCTCCATGAGGAGAAATGAGAGAAAAAGCAGAGGAAATGTTGCCACACAGAGCCTCTTCTTTCATTTTCTTTGTCATGTGGTGTGTCCAAAGCCTCATCTCAGCTGCTGCTGCTGACGTTCTGCCCCTCACACGAGCGTCAGGAGGATTCACTGACAAATGCTGGAAACAGCATTTGGAAGATGAAATGCTTCCAGTGTTAAACACTACTGTTTCTCCCACTTGATGGCTGTGTATAGATTTTTGTCTGCAGAACGCCTGCCAAATCATTACTCACTGCTGGCTCCTGCATCCTCCGGAGCCTCTCGTGGCAGATGTGCCTTCCGCAGGCGATCTCTCGCCCCGTGCTTTTCCTGAACACCAGCACTTCTTGCAGCACTTGCCTAGAAAGACCTTGAAATGCATTGCCTGCCTTCAAAAGCCTCTTCTTAACAGCCCCCTGTGCTGTGCAACTGCCATGCTCCAAATCCAGACCCTTGGAGACCCCGAGCTGTGTTTGATTTGCAGCCTCCACGTAGCAGGGATGCTGCAACCGGTACAGCTGCATCAGAAACTGTACCAGGGCATGGGGGATAGATTTTAAAAGCACACAGTTGAAACAGCTAGGTAGACACCCTCCTGCCCTTCAAAACTAACGTGGGAGTTTGCAAAAAGAAGCTCTTCTGGGGATGCAGGAGGTTTTTCATGGCTCAGGTCACTTGTCCAGCAGCAGCATCGGAGGGGTGTCAGCACTGAAAGCAGCATTAGCAACTTATGGTGAGCTTCAGACAGTAGCCAAAGGAAAGAAGGAAGCCCCTCTCCAGCTTGGTTCATAGCCAATGAGGGTGTGGAGCCGTGAGAGCACAAAAATGCAAATAGCCCCTTTACTTAAACAACAATGTCAATGAAATAGAGAAACCCGTAGGAGGAAGCCTTGCAGGGCCGAGCTGCAGAGCGCTGTGCTCCTCGGAGGACGCAGCAGCTGGGCTGGTTAGAACTAGCAATAACCTGGCACTGGGAAAGCACACGCTGAACACAGCCCGGGGTGCCCAGGGCAGTGTTAATGCAGCACCAGAGCCCTCACCCCTGGCTGTGACCCGGCCCCGAGCGCTCCGAGGGCCATCGGGCTCCACCTGCCATCGCCCAGCATCCCTGCAGCCCCGGCCCTCCCAACAAACACCTCCCACTCCATCCCTCTCGGGAGCTTCCTATCGGAATTAGCTGCTTGCCTTCCGCCAGCTTTCCTGGCTGGCCAGCCAGCCTGTCCTCCACGGGACAAAGCACCCTCAGGAGGAGCCTCCTTCATAGATGGGATTTTGTTTTACAGGACACTAAAAGTATTAATGAGGGCAGTCCATTAAGGTGTGTCTGGAGGGTTTAATCCATCATGGCATGAGCCCTGTGCTGGCCTGCAAGGGAACAGACCTTGTTCTCAGGCCAGGAGAGCAAAACCTCCAGGAGGTCAGGGTGGGACACAGCAGATGTCCTTGTGCCAGAAGGTCCCCACGTGCCCAGCTGCTGCTGTGCAAAGCATCAGGCAGCCCCTCACTGCTGGGCTCAGCAAGGCAGACATCACCCAGGAGGGATTGTGCAGGCAAGGCTGGGAGAGGGACCAACCTGCACTGTTAGGCTGTGGCCAGAATGTCTCCTGGAGCCAGGGAGAGTTGCTGGGTTCCTGGGAGCAAGGCTGACTGTCTGTCAAGTCAGTTAGAGAAGCTTAGTGCTAATGTGCTCGAGTGTTTGTCGTGGGCCAGGTTTGTCTTAAGCCTTGCCACCAAAAACTCCACAACTGTTTCCATTTGGGAGACCAAAACACTCATTTAGTGATCTGACACTGGGAGCATCGAGGTCAGCAGAGATGGTGCTACTGAGCATCACCCTAAAGCCCCCAGAGCCGTCACCCACCTGCATCCCCCAGGCACACACAAGAAAGCAGAGACATGGCACAAAATCACAGACCGTGGTCTTGCCTCCTCCTCCCCAGGGCAGGCAAATCCACTCCTGAGGCTCCCCAGGCCTCGAGGGTTCTGTGTCATTTCTGAGCTCCAGCACTGACACAAGGTAATTGATGCTGACAGATAGAGGTACATGACCTGTATAAAGAACTATGCTGAGAACGTGGCTATGGAAAGGGACCTTTCACAGGACCACTCGTGCCCCAGCCAGAGCCTGTGAGATCTTTGCTTGTGTGCAGAGACCAGGAAGTGAACACAAGTGCAACCCTTAAACACCAACGCCTTACTGAGAGGAGGAGCAGGAGCAAAGCTGGCACCCTGCAGGCAGAGGGAGCTGGACTGAAGAAACCTCTCCATCTCCCAGAGAGGGCAGCTCTGTTCTGCAAGGACACCAGGTGCAGTAGACACAGGGAGGAGAGACCTGGAGAAGAGGCAGAGGGCTGGGAGTTGACCGGACACCCCAGGCCCTCTCCTAGCCACTGCCATGGAAATTAATGTTGAGAGCAAATCCTGACTGCCCTGTAGTGCAGGCAAGCAGCTCCAGAGCTAAACCCCCTGCTCCAGGTGGGGAGAGGAGATTCACAGCAGGTAAAACACCCTTTTCAGCAGTGCCTGAGTCTCACCAGCTTTTCCAGTGCTGGAGCAACCCAGTGGCACCGGGCAAGCAACTAGGGTTGTTAAACACCAGCCACTGCCCCGTGAAAGTGCCCAGTCCCTCATTTGCAATCCTCAGCCCCATTCCCCCACCTCCCTTTTCCCCCTTCAGCTCAACAAGGGAACAGTGACCATCACTCTGCCTCTGGGCTCCCCTCCGTGCCCGAAGGATCTCTGGAGGCCACCACGCTTTTCCTTTTGCTGATCTCCCACTGAATCATTTTCCTGCATGTTTGATGGCCCAAACTGTATTAACTGTAATTTTGTATGAAGAGTGACTGTCCATTGGTTTAATAGAGCATTAGTTACTGTAATAATTTATTGGCTGTCGGTAATGTATTTATTAGTTACAAAATGTTAATAAAGTGCCAGCTCTTTTCTAGTGTGAGAGTGGTTTTATTGTGTCTCCCTTGAGCGTGTCCAGCTTCTCAAACTCATTTTTTAACCCTTTGGCTGCTCCACAAATGCACAACACACACCTGCAGTGTCAGTTGTCTGCCACAGCCTCCTCTGCCTGGAAACAAGGAACTTGCAGGGATTTAACCAAAAGGTATCTCATTTTATGTAAGTATTTGGTGGGAATTTCTTTTCCCTCTGCTCAGCCCAGGCACCAGGGGGGCAGATCATCCCTCCTTCCCCATTGCATCCTCCAACACCTCGACTGCAAAACCTTCACAAGCTTTGCTTTGCTTTTCCACTGTTTCTTTGTGCAAGCACAGAGGCAGAAGAGCTATTTCTGGTTTGACTGAGATGTGTTTTGCTCCTTGCAGTAGCACCAAATGTGGAGCATCTCTCCCTCCCTCCCTCCCTCCCTTTAAAATAACCCTTGGGCCAGTTTGTTCTTTTATGTTAAAACCAAAGATCTTCCATTATTTGGGGCATGAAACACAAGTAAAGAACTTGAAGAAACCAAGAGAAAATTTTCCATAAACCTCAGCAAAGTGAACCTTTATTTCTGTTGACTTGACCACATTCCAGTGATGTATCTGGACCCATCCTCAGACAAAAACCCCCCCACAGCCCATCCTGCAGATGAGACAGAAGAACAGACCAGCCCTGAGAAAAGGAAACAGCTGAGAGGGAAAGGGTTTTGCTTTGCATATCGTTACTGGGCATTTTTTAGAACATCCTCCAGGACTCCATCCCGCTCAGATCATCTGCGTGGCTGTCCAGGGCTCTGAAGTCACCAGGGTTATTTCCTCTGACTGGGGATTTTCCTTGCCTTGGGCACCGGCTTTATTTCAGCTGCTCTTCCACCATCGTCATCGCTCCTTTATTTAGATATGTAGGGGACAACACCAGGGACAAACAAGGAGAAGCCTCCCCAGATACTCTCCATGAAAATCTTGAGTGATTTTGCAACAACCCCAAGCCAAGAGGAACCACATCCTTCTGCAGCAGTTTCTGGTTTCCCTGTGAACAAGGCTTTTTTTTTTACATTTCAAGATAAGGATCAGTTTGAAGTCCCAAAGCTTTGGAAAGCGCCTGCTTGGCATCCCTTGCCACTCTTTGTCAAGGAACCGACAGTGCAATCGCGGAGCCTTTCAAGATGAAATCAGACAGCTGCTAAATTTTGCACGCAAAAGCTGCCGCTGAAGTGGAGCTAATAAAATGAGTCACTAATAAAACATTCATGGAAAACTCCAAAATGTGTAATTGGGTCATCATTTCGTTGGGAAACGCGCGCGTTCTCGCGAAGCTTCGGCGAGCCCAGGTCCCCCTTGCTGCGCCTCCCAAAAATGGGGCTGGGGGTTCCCCACTGGCTGCCAAGCCCCTGAGCCACCCCAGAGCGGGGCTTCACACGAGGTTACAAGAGGCTTTCGTAAGCAGCTCAGCCAGAACGGGGGGGCTCAGCCCTAGGAGGGGCTTTCTGGTGATAATGGTGGAGGAAATTTTGGGGAGCTCCTGGAGAGCCAGATCCGTCCTGTCCAGTTGCACCTTCACACTAACAGTGAGTGCATGTGCCTGCATGAGAATCCCCTGTCCTGTGGCAGCTGGTTCTGCCCAGGACAGCCTCTCCTCCTCCTCCTGTTCTGCTGTCTGCTCTCCACCCCTTCCTGGTAAGAACTTCTGTAGCACAGGGAAAAATGGCTTGGTATGGCTTTTGTCCACATGTGAAAGGACAATTTAAAATTAATTAATTAAAAACCCCTACTTTTAGAAATTTGCCTCTAGTTATGCTCCTACCAAAAATTTTCCAAGCTCAAAGACTCCCTGGATCTGCCCACAAGCCCAGCACACTCAGGAGAGCTCGGAGGGCTGGCAGAGGCACCTCCACTGGTTACTTCCATGTAGCAGCACTGGGTTTTCCTGGGGGTAACCTGGCCACCACTGTGGTGTTTTCTAAGATGGGCTGAAAACTTTTCCAGGGGCAGAAAGGTCTCAGTGGGACAGGACCTACCCCAACCTCTGGGCAATCCCTTGGCATTGGTCTTGCCACGATGGCACTGCTCAGCACCAAATACCCCTCCAGGCCAGGCCATAGGACCACCCTGGGATGGCCAAAGCCCCCTCCATCCCAGTCCCAATGCCCAATGTATCCTGGCCACTGGCTGCTGCTCTGCCCATGCTTCATTTGAGCTCTGCAAAGGATGCTTCAGGGTTGCCCACTCTGAGGAGACACAGGGCCCCTTCCCCACTCCTCTGGTGAGGCAGGAGAGGAGCAGATGATTTTTTTCCCTGCTCTTCCTTGAGGCTTCAGGTGTCTGCCCTGGCACAGTGGCCTCACAGGGACATGGGGGAGGATCAGCTGCAGCCTCCACATGTGCCTTGGCCTTCAGCCCAAGAGCAGGGCAATATCCCACCTCCTCCACCTTTGTAACCAGCTCACATTTACCGCTGTCTTATTTTAGAGATTTTTTGCTTTCTAACCATTTCAACTCAGAAAAAACAAAAAATGTTCTCCTCTCCTCTAACTCTGTCTTTGCCTTTCTCTCTCCCCTCTCCTCCCTCCTTGCTCCCTGTTGCAGAACCGCATGCACGAATCTCTCATGCTCTTCGACTCCATCTGTAACAACAAATTCTTCATCGATACCTCCATCATTCTCTTCCTCAACAAGAAAGACCTATTTGCTGAGAAGATCAAGAAGTCTCCTCTGACCATCTGCTTCCCTGAATACACAGGTAGGTGCTGGGGCCCACAGGGCACAGCCCAGTGACACCCCCACCCTGCGCCCGCTGGATGGGGGGCCCAGGGGGGACAGAAGGGCACCTTTGGGGGGGTAGAAGCACTGCCCACCTTCAGGAGCAGGGATGCAGCTGCAGCACCCACTGGTGGGTAGGGCTGTGTCCCGCCTGGGTCAGCTCTTGTGGCAGAGATGGGACAGAGAGAGAGAGGAGCTGTGGGAAGGAGAAGCCTTGGTGGGAGCCGAGTGCCCACTGCTCCAGCCATCCTGCTTGCTGGTGGATCCTGAGAAGCTCCTGCAAGAGGAACCAAGACATGTGGTCCTCCTCCAAGCTGCATCCTCCCGGAGTGCCTTCTCACAGGAAACAGCTGGGCAAGGAATGAGCCCCTTTACAGCAGAAACCTGTGGAACCACAAGAGAATCATCCATTTCCTAGTGAAACCAGCATGGTTTGAGGAAGAGAACAAATAACCAAGAAGATGGGTAAGAACAGAGGCTTTGAGATTTCTAAGAGGAAAAAAAAGTCAGTTCAGATCAGACTCCAGCTACCCTTACTGAGATACCTCTGAACTGTTCCTCCCAGAGCACACCCACCCTGGATGCCAAACCCTGAGGACAAGGGGGCCCCCAGCAAGATGCCATCCCTTCCCCTGTGGCATAAGTGCACTGGCATTCCCACCAGAGGCATTTAGGCTTCTGCATCATAAAGGCAGCAGTACTTCCTTCACAGCCACCTGGCTGAATAAACCAAACTATGCCACTGCAGCTGCACGGCACATCCTGGCACATGGAGGGGGACAGCCCGGCGTCACCGACCCACCCCCCTGTCCTTCGGCCACTCACCGCATCAGGAACAGGGGAACCAGCGAGCTGGAAAAGGAAAATAAATCTCCAGATAATAGCAGCTCTCGCAAAGGCGATTTCAGGGGCGTAACTCAGCTTTGTGGCTTCCCCCGAGGGGCCAGGCGCAGCCTCTCCCGCTGCCCTAAGCGGCTTAATGCAAAAATGCACATTTTTCGGCTCAAACATCTGGCGCCTCTCCAGCCTACCTTACAAAAGCAAACCTTGCAGTTACTAAGCCAACAGCAGCGCGTCCCCGAACGGCTCCTGCCCCGCCACCATCCACTCCGGAGCGCAGGGTGAGACCCTCAGCCTGCCCAGCATCCGAGACGGGGCGCGGGGGGCTCAGCTCCCCCGAGGAAGATGTGGTAGCCACCGACCCTCCTGGCCATCCCTCCCCCTGCCTACCTGGCTGGGGGGCCACCAGGCCCCCCAGCCTTTCTCCCCCCCCCAATGGGGTGCGCCATGGGGACTCACCAGCAGCGATGCCGCGGAGCTCCCTCGGGATTTCCTCCGGCTCTGCCCGGCGGGCGCAGTTGGAGGGGGCTCCTCCTGCGGGGCTCAAAAAGGGGGAGGCAAAGTGGCAACACCTGGGGAGGGAGGAGACCCCAACAGGGCCCGCGTGGGCCGCAATTAGGGGAAAATGGGGCAGAATGGGGTGGGAAAGGGCAGGGGAGGGAAGTGGAAGGGGTTAAACGGATCCTGCTGAGGGCTGGGTGGGGGACACACGGGGTGCAAATAACTGAGTTTGGCCGTTTCTGCTGGAATTAACGCACTTTGCGAGCCCCGAGGGGCCGGGTGTGCGGGGGGAGGGCGGTGCCCTCGGCCCTGACCCCCCCGCTCTGCCCCCACCTGTGCCCGCAGGTCCCAACACCTACGAGGACGCGGCCGCCTACATCCAAGCACAGTTCGAGAGCAAAAACCGCTCCCCCAACAAGGAGATTTACTGCCACATGACGTGCGCCACAGACACGAACAACATCCAGGTGGTATTTGACGCCGTCACCGACATCATCATTGCCAACAACCTGCGGGGCTGCGGCTTGTACTGACCCCCCCCGGCGCACAGCGACTGCTTGGGTGGCGATCCCGGCGCCAGGAGAGAAAAGAAACGTAAAAATAAAAAAATAACAAAAAAAAAAAAAACCCAACCAACGCAACCACACACAGACACACACACACGCACGGGAAAAAAAAAAAAAAAAAAAAAAAAAAAAAAAAAAACAGAGTGAAGGAGAGAAAAAAAAATTGTCATCATAATCATGCAAGTTGGTAAATAAAAAGGCATAAGGAAAAATTATATATATACGTATATATATATATAAAAATATCCACACCCACCTTTTTAGTTCGTTTTTTTTAAATCCCTTCCCACCCCACCCCGTCAGGCTCCGGCCCCCAAAATCCCAGCCCGGGGCCACCCCGGGGGCTGGGGGGGCTCTGTCCAGACCCAGCACCCCAACAGCTCCCGGGGCTCCCCCCCGCTGGTGGCAGGCAGGGAGAGGGGACAAAGGGGTCACCCTGGACAGGGGCTTCTCCCAGCACTTATTTGACCACGGGATCTTATTTTTTAATTATTACTCTTATAATTGATCGTTGTGGGTTGGCTTTTTAGTGATGATGATGTTGATGATGATGTTGTTGATGATGATGAATTATTTTTATTCCCCGTGTGGGCAAGGCTGGGCTGCCCCTGCCTGGCCCTGATCCTGCTGCCCAGGTGAGCTGCTGCCTCCAGAAACAAAGAGATTTTTTTGTTTGTATTTTAAGAAGGAGGGGGGGAAACTGAAAACTGCCCCTGGCTCCGCGTCACAGCTAGAAAGGAAACAGCAGCAAGATCTTCTCCCATT
Source organism: Myiozetetes cayanensis (assembly GCF_022539395.1). NCBI lineage: Eukaryota > Metazoa > Chordata > Aves > Passeriformes > Tyrannidae > Myiozetetes > Myiozetetes cayanensis. The sequence goes on along the minus strand of NW_026087270.1, from coordinate 17,766,764 downwards.
TCCCACCCTGGCTGTTCGGGGGGAAGCTGCGGTGGGAGCATCCTCTCCTCCTGCTCCCGTGCCAGGGGTCGGGGGTTTTTAGGTCAGTTTTTGACTCCTCGCCCCGTTTCAGGCCAAAGTCGCCGCCAGCCGGAGCCGGCGGGTTTCCCATTTCCCATTTCCCATTTCCCTCCATCCCTCTCACCCTCCAGGTCCGGATCCAAAAGCACAGCTCGGCCCCCCCAGCCAGGCTCCCCTCACCCTCCTGCAGGGCCGACCAGGGGCATCAGGGAGGGCTATACAGATATATATATATATTATTTTATTTTTTGTTTAGAGTATTTTTTTGGTTTTGTTTGGTTTTTATTCATTTTTAACTCTTTCCAGTGAATGCTTTTTTGTGCTGCTTTTCTCTCCCCCCCATCCCACCCTGGTCCTCTCTCCCTTTTAGTGAATGGTGTTTTTTCTCTCTCATGTGGGGATGTTTGTGCTGCAAAATAAGAAAAAAAGGAAAAAAAAAAGAAAAAAAAAACTTTAAAAAAACCAAGCTTAAAAAAAAAAAAAAGCAAGAATGAAAATAATTTAAAAATTTTAAAAAACACACACAAAACCACAAAAAATAATTAAAAAAGAATAAAAAAAAAACAACAAAAATCGAATGTAGTGTTTACATTGAAGCCACCGTTTTCATGACCAATCCCTCGTCATTTCTACTTTGATTAGTAACCAGACGTCTTCACAGTTTCACTTTTACGAGTTACCTTTGCTGAAGAAGAGCAGTCACACCTGTTCAAAAGAAAATGAATAAATAAAGAGGAAACTTAAAAAAAAAATATTATATATATATATATATAAAAAGCGCCAGGTCTTTCTAAGCCTTTCTATTACCAATCAGTGAGGTTTCTGTGATATATTACACACTGCCAATCTCTTTCTCTGACTAATGGAAAAATTCATGTGTAGCTCAATAAAGAGAATGTTTGTCTGTACCCTGCGCTCTCCCTTCCTGTGCCTCTGCCTCCTTCTTTCCACTGCCTGCCTATCTCCTTCCAAAGGGAGGAAGAAAAGGTGCTAAAAATCACATTTTGGGGGGGATAGCCCAGGGAGAAGGGGATGAGCTATGGATTGGGTGTAAATCCTGGGATAGTGGTGCATGGAAGCCACTATATCCACTTTATCCACTGTATCTGTGCTTCAGAACATCACCAGGAGCAAGAATTCCTCCCCAAAAACCATCTCCAAGCAAGCAAATATTTTTATTTCTTTGAGGAAAGCAAAGAAAATCACGAGGGCAAGTCCTTTGTCGGTGGCAACATCAGAAATCCCCCGATATTTGAGTTTTCTCCCCTAAGAAACTGAAGAAGGTTCTCAGCTCCCGACCCACGCGGCCTCTCCGAGGGTCCTGCTGTTTCCAGCCACCAGGAGCACTGGGAGAGTCCATCAGGCTTCTCCTCAGATGACCTCCCTTTCCAGGGAGGCAGAGCTGGCCAGGAGGCCACCACTGGTCCCTGTGCTCTCCTGCCAAGCCAGCCTTTCATGGCTGAGGTGGATCATTTGCAGCGGTGCCACAGGCAAAGATGCCATCCAGTGGCTGGCCAGGGCCTGCTCCTCAGGGAGCAGAGGGAAGAGCCACCAGGAAAAGGTCAGGAGCCCAACAGGAGCAGCCCAGGAAGAACAGCCTGAATTTCTGAAACACCCCCACCCGCCCTGGTGCAGCTCCACAAACCTTCCTCTTCCCACAAACCTTCCTCTTCCCACACACACCAGGCAGCCCCTCCACTCCTCGGGCAGGAGAGGTTTATCCAGGACAGGCTCCTGACATCCTCCCCTTCCCCATGGATCTGCTGCTGGCAGGGCTGGATTCCACAGCAGGGTCCTGCAGCGGGCAGAGGGGGCTGGGGGAGGACAGGCCAAGGTGGGGGATCCACAGGTCCAGCGAGCCCAGGGCCGGGTCAGAGCCTGTCCCCTGCAGGCAGCCCCTCTGCAGCTGGGGGGTTTGCACCATCGCGTACAAAAGGCATCACAGGTACAACATCCCCAGAAATGCAGCAAGGGGAGCTCATGGAGACACAGAGCCCACCAGAAGGGTTTCTGTGCTCTGTTCTCCCCTCCCTTCTGCAGTGCCAGGGGAATGTCAACTCTGCTGCTTGGACCAGGACCCAAACCCTGCACTGCTCACAGACAGCAGCTCTCCTCCCTTCCATACGCTGCCAGACAGCTCAAAGCCCCACTCGATCTTCAGTCCCTTGAGACACTGTTTTCCATTTCCATGTTCACAGCACAGCCAAATTCCAGCAGCAATTCCTGCCGTGCAGCCCAAGGCTTGGGAGAATGTTCCCAAGCCCAGTGTTAGGAGGCTGTGCTCCCTCTCATCAGATGGAAAGGGGGAACCAAAGTGCAGGTGCCCCATTTAGAGACCGAACACACGCCAGGAACACGAGAAACCAGACTACAAAAATTTCCAAACAATTTCCAACACTGATCAAGGTTTTATTTTTGGTTGGTTGGTTTTTTTAACAATAAAAACAAACAGCTGTGTTCTAGGCAAAACCAAAGATCTCAAAAAAATTTTTGAGGTTTACTAATAGCATTGCAAGGTAAGGCTTCCCAAAGAGTTTTATTGAAATAAATTATTTTCACCTAAACATCGATGCAATTCCTCTCATTAAATTCACCTTCACCTAAAAACCAACAGTAAAAAAAGTTACCAACACTTCTAGGTAATACTGGGCTCCTTCTAAAGGACGGTGAAACTAGAACTCACTCTTCAGAAGTTTAAAAATTAAGTCATTGCCATGTAAAATTCAACTATGTAAGCGAGCGGTGGCGGCGCCAAGGGGATCTCCAAAGTTCTTAAAAAAATCCAGGTTAGCAGGTTGGGTGCAGCCAGCGAAGGTCCAGCTGTCCCCGTTCCTCCAGTCTTCCTGAATAAACTCACAGTGAGCTTGGGGGGTTAAAAACAAAGTAAAAAAGCAAGACATGGGAGCGAGCTCCGCGCGTTCCGCCCGTGGGTTTTACCTTCGGCTCCCCTGGCTCACGGTAACACTGAACTGCAAGGGCTGTGACCTCTTCACTCCATCCCCCTCTGGCCTTTGCTCGTCTCTGGACACGAAGGAAAGGTGCAGCCCTGGGGGGGAACAGAGCCAGACCTGTGCCAGAGAGGAGAGCCCAGCAGAGCAAACTGCCTGCCTGACGCTGGAAGCGACGGGAGCCGGCGCTCGGCTGCACCGCTCATGGGCTGGGGGTTCTGCCTCGCACAGCCAGACAGCGTCATCCAGTGCAACAACTTCCCAGCGACGCTCCCCCAGCCCTTCAAGCCACCCTGCGAGGCACCTTGGCTGCCGACAGCAACAGGGACTGAGGAGCCTGCTTACCTAGCACAGGACTGCTGCAAGCTTCTAACCCTCCTTACCCTCGGAGTAACTCTCCCTGATCTCGAGCAGAACGTGCCCGTGTGCTCTGTGACCTGCACCCACAGCTAACTCAGAACACACCTTCCCCAGCCTCTGCAGTGCAGACAGCCCCACAGCTCCTGCCAGCTGCAGAAATCATGCCCATGGTTAAGAAATTGCCTTTTGTTTGTGGAGGGGAATCGACGTCACATAGAAAATATTACAAAAAAGGTTAATTTGTCAGCTGTCCGAACATTATTAGACCACATGCTTTGTACAGCAGAGAGGCAGCCAGCTCACTCGGCAGCACAGCCAGCTGAGCTCTGAAGAGACGCTTTCCTGCTGGCCCAGAAAGCGCAGGGGGTTCGTGTTTGATTTGTTTATTGAAGGTTGCTCACGAGGAGGAGGGAGCAGGGGCGCTAGGAGTTCTGCTGCATCTGCAGTCTGCGCTCGGCGGCGGCAGCGAGGGTCCTGCGGCGCAGCGTCACCGCGTCGGCCGCGCCCTCGGGACAAGGCTTCTCGGGGGGCAGCTCCTCCTCCGAGGTTTTGTTCAAGTAACGCCTGGGGAAAGAAAAGGAGAAGGTGGGTGAGCAGAGCCCACCTCGTTGTGGCTCTGGAAAATACCCTCCCAGAGTCAGGGAGGGCTGGGAAGCAGGAAAACGCCTCAGTGAGAGCGTGCAGGAGATGGGTACTCCAGAAAAAGCCCTCGTCACCTACGAAGGGCTCCGCAGAGCTGGCAGTAGCCCTTGGGTTTTGTGCAAGATCCCTGTGCCTGTGGGAAGGAGCCAGTTCTAAAGGTCAGGGCTCTGCTCTGCACTCAGAGCAATGCACTGAGACTGCAGGTGAGTCCCTGACTCCCCCTGCTCCCCTCACTGGCACTGCCTGCTGATGCCAAGGAGCTCTGTGGCAAAGGGGCACAGAGCGTCAGGTGAGGCCAGAGGACAAGAAATCTGCAGCCAGAGTTAACATCCCCATCAATTTTTACATTTAGTGGCAAAATACAATAGCTTGAAATTCAACAGCTCTTCAGTAAACCAGAAAGTCAAAAATACTTAATCTCCCTAAAAGACATTTTTTTCAAAGATCAAGGGAAAATAAGGTCTAGGAGCAAGTGAATTTATAGACTTGTAAAAGGTGTCACACCCACAGGTACTTATAAGGCATGTCAGTGTGGAAAACAAAAAGAGCAGCAGTACCCTGAGACCACCAAAGGACCCAGAACTCTGGATTGTTGCAGACCCTCTCAGCGTGTCCCTGAGATACAAAGGAAGGGACAACACTTGTTAAAAACACTAAGAAGTTTTTCCTACATCACTGAAATGCTTTTCCTTCTCTCTTTAATCAGCAACTGGATGCTAGTAAAGTTCACCAAAATGACTGGGATGCATGTAAAAAAGTTGAATTCTACCTATACCACCTCTTACTGGCTGGGTTAAAAGAAACAGTTCAGGTCAGCCCCTCTCTCTCCAGTGGTGATGACTGCTGGTCCTGAGCTCCTCTGGACAGCTCTGGTAAGGGTCATCTCTCAGACCTGTGCTGCTCTGTACAGCTCTGTATTTGGAAAGAGTGGTGCCTGACAGGAACTCCACCTGTAACAGCACAGGCAGTGAGGGCTGACACCTGTGCCAGGAGCCAACCTAAAGATTAGGAGAGGACTCGGCACAGGTAACCCATTTTCACTTATTGCAGGTTCAGACTGAAGTCCATTGAAGCTGGAAAAATCAGCCTCTGACTTCAAAGAGCTTTGGATCAAGCATGTAAAAGCCGTGTCCATGGTGGGACACACGATGCTATTTCAGAGCTGGGTCTGGCAGAAACAGTTGTGTTAAACAGCATCCTGAGCCTGCCACGGGAGATGTAGGCATTCCTCTTTCTGCTTTCTGCATCCAACCCAGGCTCTCAGTGGTCATAATCCATTTGAAACCCCTTCTGGGGGACTCTGAACTGAGTGGCCAGGCTGGAGTTTTCCGAAGGAACGTACTTTCGAGCTTGTTGCAACAAGTCCTCCTTCCGCTGAACCAACATGCGCTGCCTTTCGTCAGCTGACTTTGAAAAGCGACTTCCCCTGGCCTCAAAATCTTCTGCTTCACTGGGCTCTGCTTCCATTTCGCTGAATTCCACCATCTCTTCCAGCCTGGAGTTGAGTTCAAGTGGCACTCTCTCGGTCTAAGAGAAAAGGAAATAAGGCGTAAGTCTTTGCAAAATTTAGGCTTCTTTGCATCAAAACAAGGAGCTACAAAGAACTGTCATTTTCTGAGGCACTGGAAGAAACCAGACTCTCACCTGCTGTACCCAGTTCCCTTGGGCTCCTTTGAAAAGCCCAGCCAAAAAACAGAACAAAGCTATTTCAAACCACGTTCAAAGAGCCTGTATCCTATAATGCTGTATCTTTTATGCCATGTTTGAAAGTAGTGTCAAAGACAAACATTAATTACTCATAATTAATGCTCTCTGAAAATGGGGCATTTGAAAGTCAGATTCTGCAGCTGACTTGACAAGTGATGCAACAGTAAAGAGAGGAAAAAGCAGAAATCCACATACTAAGGAAAGAACAGCGAATGAATTTGCAGAGATGATTTGTGCTCAAGAAGGGAATTCATGAGGCTTCGCTTCACTGGGTTCTGCAGCACCCAAATGTTTGGGACTGGCAGAGCAAGGCTGGCAACTGTGCCAAGCACCGTGTGCCAGCAAGAGGAGCTGGCAGCCCCACCCGTGGCAGCTCTCCCCCCTGACACGTGGCTGACAGCCCCAGCACGAGGGCTGACCTGCCACGAGGACGTGGGTGCAGCAGCACGGGTGACACAGCACGTCCTGATCCCCGTCACGGCCATCCGAGCGGGCTGCGAGGCACCGAGCACGGCAGCGTCAACAAACACACCAGTGAAGGGCTGGAGGTGATCATTTGGTATCCACAGGGCTGCTCAGGCAGGTGGGGTGGTGCAGGGAGATGTCAGCCCAGTCAGCTCACTTGGGGCAGCCTGGTTGTCCGTGGCCAGCGCTCGAGTCCCGACCACCCCGGCTCGGCTGCACTGCGGCCACGCAGGCTTAGGCAGCTGATGGGCACAACGAGCTGAGTCATCCCAAAGCCCCAGAGACAGGCCAGGAACGCCAGCTCCCCAGTGCAACGCCTTCAGAGAGCAAACACCAAGACAAATGTCACTCCCCATTAGGTTGGTGAGCCAAGCAGGAGTGCCAGAGCCCAAGGCAGTGTGTATGGACACTGCAGCCCCAAACACGACTACATGTGCTCAGCCCCTCTCAGCACAAACCCCAGCACGCTGCAATTTAGGGAGGGGGTCCTGTACCATGCACACTAACGTGCTGGGATAACCTGGGGGCACCATGGACTGCCCCAAAGCAGTGCCACATCCCTGAGGATGAAGGCAGAGCCCCACAGAACAGTCATGGATTGTACTCGGGGCCAAGACGACCTCGGCAGACCCAGTGGAACGGGAACAGAGCAACCTGAGGAGCACACAGGCAGACTAGGGAACAGGGAAGCAGTGGGGGAAGCAGTGAGGAGGCCACTCATTGTGGCTGGTGTTCAGACAAGATCTCTCGTTCTTCCCCCTGGGCCATTGGTATCAGAAGATGCGAGTTGGCTCATCTGAGATTTGGGGGGGGGGTTTCATAAATTTACAAAGAATTAAAAATCAATACCCAGAGTCATCTGAGCACAAGAACAGTTACTGAGGAGGTTTTAGAGACAAAGCCATCCCAACTCATTGCAGTAAAGGTTATGACAAGCCTCAGTAAGGCAGCAGATCACAGATGCAAAAGCCTGTATGCTACAGAAACCACTCCTCCTTCAGGCTCCAAGAGAACAAGTTTGTTTCATGAAAGCCATGTGGGATGCCTTGGAAGACTCTCTCAATAGTCACCAGGTACTTAAGCAATGACAACAAACTGGACTCCCAAGGAGAGGGGCAAGAGCTGCACCAGGCAAGCTTCAGGTTTGCAACAACAGCCTTGCCAGTCAGGTCTGAGCAGTCCTACCCAACCTCAGCCCAGGACCAGAGAAACAGATAAACAAACACACACACACACACACAAATAATCAAAGGACAATCTTTAAATACATTTTAGTACATCAGAATAGAAGCTTGGAGAAAGTAGCTCGAGCTGCTCCACAATCTGTTCTTGTGGGAGCAACAGTGGAGTCAGAAAAGAGGGGAGGGGGGCAAATGGGACAGGGATGGAGAGGAGGTGCAGAGCATTATGCACATGGCTGGAAGCATCAGCATTCCAGTGCTGATGGAGAGAAGCACTTTTCAGGCCAGGACTGATAGAGGCTGTCAGTGCTTAGAGCACCATCTCACAAACCTCTAACGCGATTTACACCACGATGGTGCTCAGAGATGCCTCTCAGTTACCATTACATTATATCAGCACTGACTCCTCAAAACCACAAGCGAGGGATAAAAAAAGAGTCATTATCTTAAGACAGTCATTATCCCTATCTTAAGACCTTTGAACTTTAGGTACAATTAAGTCATCATACAACATATGACACTAGGAAAACAAACACTGCTCATGAAGAAGAGTGTTTTTATTTGAGCACCTCAGCTGCCTGAAGAAGTGTTATTTCCAAGAAGCAGAACTCCAATGGGTCTGGCACTTGCTGTACTACAAAGGTTCTCGCTGGGTATGTTGATTTAAAAAAAAAAAAAGGATGTTACTACTACAGTCAGGGAAAACAAAAGTGGAAAGAGACCTTAGTCTACTCACAGGGTAATTTTTTTCTCTTTCATTTGAGCAAGCACATGCTGCTTAATAAAGCATTTAGTGAGGAACAGCAAAACCCCTTATTGTGCTTTATATGGAAAAGGGATGTTACATCTTGATCCTGTTCCTGTATCTCACTCCATTCCTACCAAAGCTTCCCATGTCTTAAAGCACTTCCTCCAGAATAATTCTTACACCCAGAGGAGGAATACTTTTCATTTTAATGGAAGTGTCTGGAGGTGTACAGAATGGGAAGAGGAAGGGGAAGAGCAAAGCATCCTGCTCTGTGTGCTCCACAGATGGGCACGGGCTGAGCAGATGTGAACAGAGACATGATCTCCTTCTGTTCTTTGTATCACTGGAGAGCCCTTTCCCTCAAGGAGGAAAAGAAAAGCAGGCAGATAATCCTTCAGAGGGGCACCCTGCTCCACTCTGGCTTACTTGCCCAACCTGACCCTTACTTGCCCTGGGGTGAAATGCAAGGAAGGGCTGCCACCAACCCGACCTCGTGTGGAGCCAAAGGCACCTACGAGTCCATGCAGCTTCTAATGGTGCCTTTTACCCATTTTCCTGCCGAATTACCTGTGTGGCAGTTCCAGCATCCTCCTGGTCAGCACTGTGCCGCTCCACGGGGTTGTTCAAGGCAGGCCTAATGCTGTCTGCACGCTGAAATGCAAAGTCATGGCTTTAACACAGTGTGTGAAATGGCAAACAAAGCCCAGTCCTTTGAACACGTTCAAACTTTGCCCTCTGCAGCGTCAGGCGCCGCGGTCAATTCAGAAGCAGAGAAGTTCGCAGTAAACAGAATGCTCTGTGTTGAAAGAGAATTCTCTCTGCTTCCCCACAGGCAGACACCAGATAACAGCACTATCTGATGTGCCCAGAACCAGAATTCAATATTCTTATTAACAGAAACATTGTCCCCAGACTGCTTTACTGAAATCTGCTAGCACTAATTAAGGACAAGGCATCATTTTGCCGACTCCTTTCTTTGCAGAAAACCTTCCTAAGTGGTACAATTCAATTATCTGTCAGCAGAGAAATCAGCTGGAAACGTTCTAAAGGCTCTGCACAGGAGAGACCAGGAAGAGCTGCTTTAACTGAGCAAATATTTGTCTCTAGTCCAGCTAGGACATTTTCAATGTGTTTTTGGCACATGACTGAATATACTGCATTTACAGAGATTTAAACAAAGGGACAAAGAAATCCTGGATTCACCAGTGCTGCACCTTACATCATTCCCCTCACTCATCATTAACAGGCTCAGTGCTGTGGTGGGTAAGAAAGTCAGTATTTTAAGTGCACAGTCCCCTGAGTTACCTGTGTAGGGAAAGGCACCTGGATGCGCCCTTCCAGGATGTTGTCAGTGGTGATCTCTACAGACCGAGTCAACTGCAGGTCCTGCAGAACTAAGTGATAAGGAACCTGAGGGAACATCTCCTGGATCTGATGGGCCTGGAGAAAGCAAGGTTTATGCAGTCAACATCAACAGTAAATACAAGTTGATAAATGTGTCAAAAGAAAGAGATTAAAAATGTTATCATCTCAAAGATGCAGCTCATGATGTGCTAACCCAAACGCAGGAAGGAAAGAGAAAGAAAATGCAACTCCTATGGAGGCACCACATGGCCCTGAAAATTTAAGTTCCTGAACAGTGTTTGTAGATGCACAAAAGCCTCACAACCCTTTTTTTAATGACAGCCTTTCTAATAAATATCTGTATAACAGTCAGAAGAGACTGAAAGTTAAAACAACACTGGGAAGCATTTTTTCTTTGTGCCAGACAGGTTCCAAAATGGTACTGGTAAGGACAAGGGGAATAAGTTTTAATAACCCACTCTCTCCAGCCACCCTGCCTACCAACCAGTTTAATAGTATCTGAAGCTCAAGTAAATTAAACCAAGTTGTCAGGAAACTGTTATTATTGAATTCCAACTTAGTTAAATAATATCCAAATTAAATAGATAAAAGTAAGAGGGCAGACAAACAAAATGTTTTTAGAGTCTAACAGCTAGATTTCATTAAATATTAAAATCTCTATTTTCACATGAGGCAGGGAGAAATGAGAACAACAATAAGAAAAGAAGGGTGGAAGCAGTTTTAAGAGCAAAGCAAAACCTATGCATCAGCTGACAGTGAGTTCCAACATGAGCAACTACTGCAAACCTAACTCTCCATTGTACTAACTTGTGACCAAAACAGTTGATTTAGCATTTCAGCCTCTGGCCTTCCCCTCAAAACTCTCCTAGATTTTTGTTCAGAAACACAAAGGAGAATTTGCTAACCTGAGCCTTTCCATTAAAGCAGCCATTTTAATATAATTTGTTCCTGTACTTCTCATAATACACAATCCCAAGAAATCATTACTCATCCTTAACAAAAGCCCATTTGTGTCACTGTGTCCAGAAAAACCAAGCTGACCTCAGATGGAGAGTTCCTGCATATTTAACTAATATGCCATCTGTCAACACCTTAATGCTCCCTGCCTGCCCTGCCTCAAACCCCCCAAAAAGCATGGCCTTACCCTGTTGAGGCTTAACCAATAGTGAAGGCTATGGGAGAGACCTCATGTTCAGACAATTCCACCCCTGTCCTGAACATTTATTAGCATGTTATAGCACACAGCTACAGCTTGAACAACTCAGAGGAAACAGCACTGCTCAAAGGAAGTGAAGGAACTGTTTCAAGAGGCCACATCCTTCTCTTTCTGTGCTACATCAGTGTTTATGGATGAATTGAACAGAGCTGGGATTTCATCCTCTACACTTCTATCATCATGAATCAGTGAGGGCTGAGGGTGCTGGAGAGCCCCACCTCACACTGACAGGACACTCAGAGAAACAGCTGTCTGGGAGCTCAGTGCTACTAAAGATTAGGGGAAAAAAAACCCCAAAGCTATAGAATGAGTTGGGTCAGTTACTACATGACCAACAGCTACATTCTCTGGTTACAGACTCACACTTTTTGGCACTGCAAGTTATGAGTGAAGTGCTGAGAAGGAGTTAAAGAAGTTGCAGTAAGCAAGCTGAAAAAAGTCTGCCCAACTATACAGGAATATGTCACTTTTCTCCCTCATTCACCCACCTCCAGACCTGTTCTTTTATGCTGCCACATTTGAACCCCAATCTAGCCCTAACTTCACTAAAATAAAGCTTCTCTCAGAAAAACACCTTTCCTGTACTGTCTAACCCCTGGTTTGACTTCCTTCCCCTTTGTTCTCTATCTCCATGTGACCCTGTCCCCAAAACCACACAAACAGGAAGGCTGAGGTGCAAGCTATTAAAGCAGTCTTACCATAACATTGAGCTGGGAGTTGCTGGCCTGTGCAATTCCAAGGATGTTTGTGGTGTGCATCACTTCTACGGAAAAACTGGGCAGCCAGCTGGCAATTCGGGAGCCTGAGGGTAAAAAAAACACCAAGAAAGTCAAAAAAGAACATGAGACTCTCAGAAGGTGAAGTCCTTCTACGTGTATTTAACATAACTCTTCGTATTCTACAAGGTACACACAGGGAGTTCTGCAGTAGAGCCCATCCCTAAGGTCTCCAAACATGGGAGATGGCTGGAATAAATCAGTGACTGCCAATACTCTCCTCAGACAACTGTCAGAGTGGTTTAACAATCTGAGGGCTGGAAAAGTACCAAGAAAACACATCCTTGTTTTCTTCTTCTAATGTTCCCATTATGGTGAAAATTAAAATAATCCAGAGTCAAATTCAGTTCTGGAATACATGAATAACTCCAGTAAATTTACTTAAAGCAGGACACCTTCTAAACAATCTGAATCTGGTCCCAAAATGGGTCATCACTGAGCAAATATTACTTCAAAGGGACCCAGAGTAACTGAACAAAGTGACTGCTGGGAAACAAGCACACACTGACACCAACACTGCAACAAACCTGGAAGACAAGCAAGGGAAACTGTCTTCTTCAAAACAAGTTGTCTGCCCACACAGAACTTACCATGGTCTGAAATCACATCTGCTTTGTGAGTTCTTAAAACAGACCACTAAAAAACCAAACATGTAAAACTGTTGTAGTTACAAGATTGCTTCCAAGACTAACCTTCTGCATCCTACCCAAGCACTGCAAGTGTCTCGTTAATCAAGTGGCAAATGGATTTCTGACAACCACACATTAGCTGGGGGACAGGGGAAAGACCAGCTGTTAGACTGTACCCCAGAAGGCTTTTTTCCCCTCTTTGACTGCCACTGATTACCTACCACATGGGAACAAAAAAAGACACACTAATTTCCCATTCTGCTTGTCAACAATGAATAAATGCCAGTATTGAAGATGTTAACCACAACAAATCCTGAAAAGGGGAGTGCTTGTACTAAATCTTTCAAGAAATCTCCATAGCTCTGGACAATCTCAGAGACACTTATCTGAGCTCTTGAAAAGAGCTGCAAGAAGCACACAGGCATTGGACAAACACAAGCAGAGCATGCTCTGAGTTTCAGCTGAAGCACGTGGAGAATTCCTGTCCACAGAAGGCTGTTTGTTCATTTGGGAAAAGCAGAGGATGCCAGAGGTGCTCAGCTCACCATCAAAGTGGAAGAAGTGATTGTGCTGGTTCAGGCGTGGTCTGCCTTCCGCTGCTGCCACGGGCACCAGGTTCTCATCCAGATTCTCCCTCTGGTGATCCTCCCTCACGTGATGGCTGTCAGTGATATTCAGAGACATTCTGCAGGTGGGGCAAGATGTGTCTTGTTCCAGCCAGGACCGCAGGCACGAGCTGACAGGAGAACAGGAATATGAGGGTGAGCTGGCAGCGTTTTTCCAAGACACCACTATCATGAGTACATCAAGCAGCTGTGGCACGTTCTGTACACAACATCCACACATGGATTGCTCAGAGATACCCTTGATGACTCTGGCATAGGTGTCTTATTTCTTTCAGTTGAAAATGCTCAAGTGTTCACTTTTTATAAAAATGTATGCAGATTTATCACAAACTTAAAACACTCTCCAAGTTTGTTGTCCCTCTAGCTCAGAACAAGCAAGTTTAGTCTGGAAGGGAAAACAAAGCATTTATCTTTTGAAAGTGACTGCTTCCTAAAAGAAAGAAAAAGGAGAGAGCTTCTACAGAACCTAAAAGATTCAGACACCTACTCCCATTAAATTTCTTTTATATTTAGGCACAGGGTTGATCTCAGCAATGTGAATCTTCCCTGCCACTTTCTCTTCCACTCCAAATAAATGATGAAAAAAAAGATCCCACATGACTGAGAATGGACATGATGTTCAGCCTGTTTGCAAAATCATCAGGCTTTTATGAGAAGAGAAACCACTCTCAGGTTGTAAATAGGGTTATTAGTTACATCTGGTTTTATATGCAAGCATAAGTCATCCACTGTAATGTGTTCCCTCCCTAAAAGCACCAAGGAGTGTAACTTGCTTCAGAAAAAACTGCTTCAGAGCTGTAAATGCTTCAGAAAAAAACACAAAAGGATCCTTTTAAATACAGAAAAAGTGACTTTCTGAAGAGAAGACCCTGGGCTTCTCAAGTGCTCAGCAGGTGATTAAATATTCACATGATTCAGTAGCACTGGAAGAGGAGTTTCTGCTACGGCAGCACATTATCTCATTAGAGACTTCTTGGAACACAGATAAATATTTATGGCAAGGTTTGTCATAAATGACAACAAATTAGCATGAAGATTACAACCTCTGGTTTGACAGTTACCAGAAAAGTAAAAAGCTATTTGCAGAAAGTAACGCCACAGGGACAATTTAACTGACCGCGCACATTCATCACACGGCACTTCAGAAACGCCAGATTCAATCCCTGCATCTCCTTTCATTTTTAAGCACAAGAAAGAAAGTGCAAGCACTGCTACAAAGGATCCAAGAAACATCACATTTAGCTCAGCACACTGTCTCCACAAGCATCTGCTACAATTCACAACTGAATGAGTGTAAGAAGCAGTTTACAGAGAGATCCTTTGGCCAAGAGCTCCCCAGTTCCAAACACCAGGTGCTCAGGGACCACTTCAGCTGATATGGTTAACCTCATTCACAGCCCTGATGGACTCATCTCCCCATGAAACCACAGAACCAGACCTGGCCTCCACAGCTGTCCCTGGGGACTCACCACCGTGCAAGGATGCACTAGATAAAAATATTCCCCATTTTCTCTTCAAAGCTGATATCTTAAAGGTACTTCAGGATTTAACTCAACGTTTTCTTCTTCACCTGAGAATCAACACACCCTCATGGACAACAAACCTACTGACTTGCCATCGAGAAACTCCCCATTACCCACCCGTCAGCTGGCAAGGTGCACGCTCAGGTTTGGTGGAAATAACGCAGCAGGTGAAGCAACTCAAACACGAGCATGACTGGTGTGAGCAGGGCCTGCATTTTGTTCTTAGCAGCAGAGCCATAGGGCCCAGGCAGCAAACAGCCCCAGCTGTGCTGGTACACACTGTAACTGCAGCCATGCCCTCCTCTCCAGCCCCACACACGTACTTGTGGAAGAGGTGCCCGCACGGCAGTTTACGCGCGGACTGCATGGAGTCCCAGCAGATGGCACAGTCGTCGTTGTTCACCGCCAGCTCCTCCGGGGTTGCAACTGCAAACCTGCATGGAAGAGAAAAGGAAGAGACCTGAGTAATGGCTACACCAGCTCAGCACGGCCTGCCCTCTGGAGAATCCAGCCCTGAGAAAACCTTACCCCCCGTGGTAACTTCTCCCTGGAAGAGCTGTGCCAGCAGGTTTGCTGGGTTCTTTGGTAACTCAGGGGCACACTGCAAAGGGACACACACACAACACACATCCCTTCCATGCCTTTTGCAAGCACATTTTTTTGCACATCTCCTCATACATCCTAAGTGCAAAAAGCTTTGACTTAGTACTTTCCATGAGATAATTATATGATCATTAGGTTGAGATCCTCAAGTTATAATCTGTATAGGTTTGGCTTATGTCATTTTTCTAAATGAGTTTTAATAGCTGTACCCATTAAGATGTCTCCTTGGGATCATAAGCATTTACAGTCTGACTAATTTTGGCCTCAGATTTTGCCACCCCCATTTGTCTTGGTTTTTCTTCCTTTTCTTTTAAGCTACAGTGCCATGTAAGCAGTTACTACACAGCAGCCAAACACAGACCATATAGAAATGAGTGTGTAACAACATTTCACAGTGCTGCTGGTGGGGAATACACCCAAAGAACAACCACACAAAGGCAGGGAGCTCGCTGCCATTGGCAGCTGCAGAAGGAAGCTGGAATGTGGCTCTCCCAGCACAGTCAGAATGACCAAAACACACCAAGTCGCTCAGAGAAGAAGTCTGGGACACGAGCAACTTAAACAGCTCTGTGAGCAGCTCAAAGGAGTTTAGTGGCTGCATCTTGCTGAAAAGAACCAATGCATTGTGGATGAGCTTTATTATGCAACTCTAAACCTGATATCACAGCCACTAAATGACTATTCACAAAGGAAACTGCAGGAATTTTTAGGCAAGCCATCCTTCTCCATCTGGACTACAGCAGCAGGCATCAGAGTTACCCAAACCCACGGAGGTCCAAAATGAGAACAGTACAGTGATGTACACAAAGAGTAAAACTCCCTGTTGCTCTTAAAATTTTTAAGGGCATAGCCAAATTATGAAAACACTGGATCAGACATGCAGTAGTATCTGGCACAATCCTAGGTTTTAGCAGGCCTCCCAGTTTCCCCACATTGCCTCACTACAGGGGATGGACTAAAGTAATGCCAAGGTGCTCTCAGCCCCACCACAGGTACAGAGCCTGTTTAGAGTTGGCTTCAGGTTTAACAAATATGTAGGTGAAGCTAGGCAAGTTTCAATTAACATTTTTATTTCATTTCAGGCAGTAACTGAATAGCATGGCCTAATGAAATTAAGAGCATTGATTTCTAACACAGCCAAAGCCAAGCTCTGACACCAGAAACAGGCAGAGCTCTGCAGAGCTGCTGTCCCCTCACCAGGGTAGTATACAGGGGAATACAGGAGAAGAAATACTGGACAGTTGCCAGTTCATACATTACCAGTAATACTGACATTATAAAAGACAATCCTACATATCTGCTAAAACCAGAAAGAGGGCCCCTGTAACAAATAAAGTGGGTAAAAACACACTCTAAGTGTAAAGACTCAAGACTGCACCTCTCCAGCTCACACCACACCGTTGTGTGGCAAGGGACAGTGAAAGAATCCCAACTTCTTTGTCAGGATCCTCTCTCCTACATCTACGGGAGGACTTGAGGAGCAAGGCAGAGGCTCACCTCGCTTCCATGTTCCCAACCACCCGCAGGTAGTTCTTGTGCCGCCGGATCCTCCGCTGCACCTCGTGGAACAGGTAGCGCAGCTGCATGAAGATCACCAGGCTCGCCATGGACAGCCAGATGTTGCCAAACAGCTTGGGGGGAAAAACAGCAGTGGTGAGAAACAAACACCAGCAGAGACAACAGGCTGCATCAGGTCTTGTTGTTAAAAGCAGCACTGAAGGGTTGATTTGACGTCTCTGACTGCAGTCGGACTAACCCACACGTTCCCAGGTGTTCCTGCTCATCACCTCTTCAGATACAGCTCTGGCAGCACAGCATTTACAATGAGGATAAACCATATTCAGTCCTGTCCAGCTTAGCACCCCCTGCTGCCAATGAAGATAACTCAGTCTGATACTACTCAATAAAAAAAAAATCTAATTAAACACCTGTTAAACAGATAATTACACAGTAGTTAATACTCCATAACAAAGTTATTTGTGATGACTCCAATTACACAGGAGGAAAGAATGCCAGAATCTCCCCCATATACTTGCATTTCTATTTAAGTAACTTTTCTGCAATATCTGGTTTCTAAAACAAGCTAAGCAAAAAAAATAAGCAAAATAAGTACACCAAATACCCTTTATTTTAAGTATTTCATACCAGCATATGAATATGATGCATCAGGTCCAGGGAAAGCAAGGTTAGCTCCATGACAAAATCTGTGTAGTAGACATAAGTGCCTTTCCCCTCCCATGTTCCTTCATGGTTGAGATCCCAGAGATGAACCACATATCTGCAAGAGTGGGGAAATTACCATTATCTCCTTTGTTAAATAGCATCTCTATAATTTAAACTATTTTACCCATTTTTCAAACAAGTTCTGGATATGGATTCTTTGCCCATCTCATAGAATCCCACAATGGTTTGGGTTGGAAGGGATCTTGAAACTCATCTTGTTCCCAATCCCCTGCCACGGGCAGGGACACCTTCCACTAGACCAGGCTGCTCAAAGCCCCAGCCAGCCTGGACTCGAGCACCTCCAGGGATGGGACAGTCACAGCTTCTCTGGGCAACCTGTGCCAGTGACTCATCCAACTCCTAATCTCTAATCTAACCCTGCCCTCTGTCAGTTTAAAGCCATTCCCCCTTGTCCTGCTGCTCCATGCCCTTGTCCAAAGTCCCTCTCCAGCTCCCTTGGAGCCCCTTTGGGTACCAGAGGGGGCTCTAAAGTCTCCCCAGAGCCTTCTCTTCCCCAGGCTGAACAAGGCCAAGTCTCCCAGCCTGTCTCCATGGCAGAGGTGCTCCAGCCCCCTGAGAACCTTTATGGCCTCCTCTGGACTCGTTCCAACAGCTCCACACCCTTCTCACGTTGGGGACCCCAGAGCTGGAGGCAGCACTGCAGGTGGGGTCTCACAAGGGGAGCAGGGGGGCAGAATCCTTTCCCTTGCCCTGCTGCCCACACAGCTGGGGATGCACCCCAGGACACCGGGGAGCTTTCTGGGCTGCAGACACACAACCCTGGGTCACCACAAGCTTCTCATCCACCAACACCCTCAAGTCTTTCTTCTCAGGGCTGCTCTCAATCTCCAAACACGCGTTTGCAATTCAACAGGGTGGTTACATACAGCTCTTACATCAACAGGCCACACACAGAGCCACCCTGTAAAACAGAAGCTACTCACCGTAAAATCACGTGAGCAGTTCTGACTGTCACAAGCAGAGACTGCAAAATGGGAAGAAAAAAAGCCACACATGTTAACAATATCCTGGCAGGGACAGTGGTTCAGATGCAGGAGCTCGAGGGCTAAAACATGAAATGCATTTATTGCAGCTGAACAAGCTCCTGTGAACCAATGAGGTGACTGTGTGCACAATATACCTGTGACAAACATGAAGCTTATAAATAAATATGGAAGACATTGTTCCCAATCACACAATGTTGTTAGAGCAGTTTTCCCCCACTACACAGGACACACTCCCTTTGTCAATTATTATCACGCAGGAAGTGCTGAGATCACAATTCCACCAACTACCTCTACTCACCCCACTTCTAAAAAAAACCCTGAAACTGAATAATACCAGGAATTTGAGGAAGACCATGGAAGAACTTTCAAATAATTGCCCCCCTTTGCTGAGATGTAAACGCTGCTAAAGTAACTTCTCTCTTTAATCATACTTACCCCTCTAGGCTCAGTACAGAGGAAAAACCCCGAGTATATCAGAAAGGGTAAGATCAGGGGTGCAAAGACAAGTCATCAGAAAGAACTGTTTCCAGAATACCTAACCACATTTCCCTGGGCTCTTACGATTCAAGAAACATGGCCCCATCACCTCTCTCTAACCCATCAAGCCCACAGTGCTCTGTCCCTTCATTCTATCCTCAGTGCCCACACCACTTTGTAGTTCACAGGGGCCAACTGGCACTGAGATGCAGGGGATTTACAATGAGCAACTGAAGCCACTTCTGTAGAACTGGTCTGATGGCATGCCTTCAGCATAAGCACTACAAACAGTGCAGAAGAATTATTAAACCCACTGACTTCCCAACACAGCAATAAGCCAGTTGGTTTGAATAATTTTTTCCATCTGTAAAAAGCGTTCTTTAAATCCTACTATGCATATTTAACCCTTTGTAAAACCCAACATGTCCAACCCTGTAAGTGGTGAAACACAATGACTACCTGAGCTGCTGGATGGATATGCCATTGAGCACAAACTTGTGTCAAAACCAGTGCAGGGTCTAGTCTTGGTAATTTTTAAGATGTTAAATTTTTAAGATGTTAATGTTGCCAAGACATGATTGGTAGTGGTCAGTGCTGAGGCAGCAGAAGCATCAGAACTGAAAAGACAAGCCAGGGCAGATTTGGTGAAGGCACTGGCCTCCAGCTCCTCTGCTGTTTCCAGAAATGCATTCCAGCGTTCCAACACGACAAGCACTTTGCAGAAAGTACAGCACTGCATCACCAGTCACACAGCTCTGTGACCTGAGGTTCCAAGTGTACAGCAGGCCATTTTCAGTTCCAACACCTTCAGGGCTCTTGCTCTGCCCAAAATGAACAGCTCATCCCCCGGGGACTCCATGGCAGATGCTAATCATGCACATCAGGCTGCAGACACTCCGACCCAGCGGGAATGGATGTGGAGTGAGAAGCTATACAGGAAAATACACTATTGTCCATAAGGTACAGCCCTAAGACTGGAGTATCACTGTCATCAGACAGCCTTAACTGAGATGTATCAAACAGGAGCACAGGATGGCTGCTATAGGAATGGAGTAATTCTTTCTTACAACAAATAAGGTGCAAAGATAGGCTGACTGGACATTGCTTGCTATGCTGTAATTCTCAATCACCGTATATCAAGGCAAAAAGAGATAAATGTTTACTCAAAAATACAGACTTTCTCTGGGCATTTGCACGTTCCACATCCAGCCTTTGCAGTAAAGAAAATGCTGACAAACAACAGAGAACAAGGGGAAGTCTACCTGAAACACAAGAAAAACATCTATACTGCTTTACTGAAAACCCTGAGGCAAAAAGCAAAATTGATGTTTGCAGAGTCAGAAAAGAGATTAATAGCTTAATGTAAGTTAATGTAATTCATTCACACTAATGGAATACGCTTGGCAGGGTCCCTCTGGAGCAGCATCACACGAGCCACCACCAGGAAAACATTTCAGTGTGCAAGATTTAATGCTTTTTGCTGAGAGCTTGAGGGCTGCCATGAGTGTCCCTGCCAGTACCTGTACAGAAAGAAACCTAAAATGTATTATTCCACTCACGTGAGTGCTGGGTATTAAAATCAAGGAAACCACTCATGGTCACCAAATCCATATAGGGAATATTTAAAATGTTCAAAAAAGGGCAAGATAGTAGACAATTTCTTATGAGGAAAGATTAAACAGACTAGAATTCTTTTGCTTAGAAAGTCAGGAGGGGAACAGGAGAAAGGAAAATAAAATCACAAATAGTGTTAAGAAGAGTAACCAGGGAACAATTCTTTGCAGATTTTCACCACAGATGTATTAGATGATAGCTAGGGGACATTATTCCCTGCCCATGGCAAGAGGCTTGGAAGTAGATGATCCTGAAGGTCCCTTCCAACCCAAACCATTCTGTGGTTATCAGACAGAAGATTCAGAACTAAAAGAGCTCTTTTGTGTACACAAAGCCAAGTAAACGTGGAACTTGGTGCCTTTGGATATTACAGAGGGTGAAGTATAAATGAGTGCAAAAAAGGATCAGACAACTTTTCAGAGTGTGTCTGGGACTATCAGACTCAATGGGCTTGTGCAGCTCTCAGCTCAGGAACGTGCTCAAACACCAGTGGCTGCCAGCAGGGCTAGGAGACCCATTCCCCACATCACTGCCCACTGGCAGCACTGCAGGGATTCCTGGCTTGGCTGACACTGCCTGGGCCACTCCTTCACCAGGCAGCACACAGAACAGCTCCCACTGACAGAACAGCTGGGCCCCATCCTGCTACCCAAAACACTTCACCAGCACACGGCGCAGCGCTCAGGAGGCAACACTCAGGCACCAGAACACTCCCTGATAAACCCAGCCCGTGCTGGGGCGAGGCTGATACATCCTCCTGCCAGACCAAGATAAGAGACACGACACCAACAAGACCCCACCTGTGACAGACACTGGCAAATCTTCAGCACCTTTCCTCTGCGTGGTTACAAATCTGGTCTTGCACATTCTCATATTCAGGGAAAAATGAAGTGACATATTAAATAACTGAACTGTGCTGTGATCAGCATCATATTCTCCTACTGTCAGCAAACTGTTTTCTTTCCTCCTCCCTAACTCCAAGTATGAATTCAAAACAGGAGAAGAAAAATAAATCATTCATTCTACTTGTTATCTGAACTAAGGACGTGCTAGCACAATATACTTGCAATTATACTGGATTCATCTCCTTTGTTTGAGATTATCACTTCCTCAGGCAGGGTGCAACAATCCACCACAACATCAGACCCATACTAATGTTCAATCCACACACATACTGATGTTTACTCCGCAGTGCAAAGGGTTCAGGAGTGCTCAAACATGCTCGTTCATCTCAGCTGAGACACAACTCGTTACACAAACGGAAGCAAATCCCAAGTGTGTGTGCTTCATCCCTTCTGGGGAGAAATGAAATAGAAAATGCAGCCTCAGAGAAAGAGGCTGAAGTGCACATTCCACTTTCCTGCACACTCTCTGCCTCTCTCTGGTGCCGTTTCAACAAACGGTTCTTGCAGCGCTCACGAAGCACAACCATTATTTTTTCATAGGCTGTCACTTGATTTCAGCATCATCTTGCAGGTTTATCCTCTCATTCTCTTTTTCAGACAAGGATTTCTTTTCAGGCTTAAAGGCTAAAGAGAGAAAGTACACCAATCTGGCAACTGCTGCAAACAGGGGAGGGCTTGTTTGTGTCCTCCAAGTTTCTTCCTTACGGGAACTAAAAGATGTCCCAGGACAGCCCTGAGTGAGGGGTGAAAGGCCAGGCAGACACCACAACAGGTACGCAGGAAGTCTCACCTCTGCTGCCATGAAAGCCAACGTGTGCATGCCATGGGTGTAGCCAACAACTCCACAGACAACTGCCAATCCACAGCAGGACAGGAGCATGGCTATGAGCAGGGCCAGCACTCTGATGTGGCTGCTCATGGGCGTGGTAGGAGAAAAGGAAAGCTGCAACACAAACAAATACATCACAGGTTTAAAGGAGTACTTCTGTTCACCCTGCCTTCTGTAGTCACCTCGCCAAACAAGTCCTCATTTAGGAAGATATTTTGCTTTCTAGAATAAAACCCATTTCACAACCTCGACCGTGCAATTCAGTAATAAATGATGCAGAATAAAGCTAAACCCACACACCAACCCAAAGTCTCAGTCACCTGCCATTTACATTCACCAGAACTTTAAACAATCATTTCCAATTTTATTTACAGTTATTATGATTATTTGATTTAATGTTTGAATCACCTGTGCAAGAAAACCACAGACACTGTAGGTTCTGCATCAAATCCACAGCATCTGCTTAGGATGAACACGCATTTTTAGAAAGACAACTAACCTAATATATAGTCTTTGAGCAACGTTCTGCCAACTTTTCACCCAACAGCTGATCTGAATTTGCCCAGCTTGATCTTCCATGCCCTAGTTCTTCCAGTGTCATTCTCCCCTGGAAGAAAGGGACATCTCCCCCCAAAAAATTTAAACTGCAGCTAAAGACTGCTGGGCAGACCCTAATGAAAAATCGTTGTTTCATTCAATAGCATGCAAAGCATATTAAAGCTCTAAACCACCCTAACAGCAGGCTACACCCAGGCTGTCTAAATCAAAGGCAACCCAAGGGGCCGAGCCTTTAGCTGGTCCACCCCTTTACTTTCAGGGCAGGACAGGGCAGAACAGGACAAGGAAAGAAGCAGCTGTCCAAAGCTTCACCCTGCTCTGACTTACAGAGTTGACTCCCATGTTTTGTTTTTAAATGGGTTCTTTCTTTCTTCTTTGTATCTACCTGGTTGAGGTCCACATGGCCCTGCCTTTGCAAGGCAGATCACACAAGTGTCATTTGTTCAAGCAAAAAATTATGATACATGCTTTGAATACAACAGGAATATAATAAGGATTTCTTTATTCTTTCAAAGCTTTCTGAACAACACTAAAAATACCAGATGACTGCCTTGGTCACTGCTATCTCAATCTTCCTAACCCCAGCCAATCTAGTTGCAAGTATAGTGCTTAGCTACCTATAAATTAACAGGCCTTGCTGGACATTAACTTAAAGAAATCTGCAAAGCACAGAGCTAGCAAAAAAATTCACAGGTTCAATTTAGGTCAAACTTCTATTCCAGGAGAGAGGAGCCTAGGAAAATGCATGCCCGTTATAGATGCTTAAAGGTCAAGATTTACTGTTTATATTTCAGTTCCTTCTTCCTTGCCCTTCAATTTCTGCATTCTACTAAATTTATTCTTGGTATTATTAACAGAAAGTGGAAGGTAGCTTAAGGAGAAAGTTGCACTGTATATTGTAAAGACACCAGTCAAAATTCAGTAGGTCTGAGTGTGAAACCTGAGCCCAGAACTGCAGAAACAGGGTCCTCAGGCCCATCCCAAAGGGCACCAACCTAAGGGATGTTCCGCTGTCAAGATGTCTTCACTAAGGAGAGCTATAAAGACATCTCCTGCAGTTATGTAATAGTAATTACAGGGCACGTATAAGGAGCAATTTATCAAAGAAAATAAGTATCTTCAGCTCCATTTGTCTCCTGGGAAAACTGAAGGAGTAAGATTGACACTGCACTTGAAAGCAAGTGTTTGAAGTTACTGGGAGGTGCACGTGCTCAGTGCCACAGGGGAAAAAAGGTCTAAATGATCTGTTTGTAACCACTCCTGAGCCAGTGCCCCAACCAGAAACACAATCTGCATGTCCCAAAAGACAGCCCCGAATCAAAACTTACGTATTCAAAGCGATCCTTGCAGAGCTGGACCATCAGGTGGAGAAACACGAGTCCAGAGAACCAGAGGCACCACATCACCACTTCTTCCACTGTCTGAACATTCAGCACGCCAAAAATGAAGATGAACTTGTAGAAAATGAAATTCCAGAACTTATCTTTGAGGTGCTGTAATGGAATACACTTGGTTACTGCAGTGAAAGCACTGACAATGCACACACAATGGGAAGAAGGAGGGGAAAAGAGAAAGGGAAAAGAAAAAAAGAGATGAAAGTAGAAATGCAACAATACATTAGCATACACACCTTGAATAGTATTTGTTACCTTTACTGAATTAAAAAAACATTAGCAGTCCTTAGTATTTGGATAGCCTTTTGTACCATGGCACCATAACTGAGCCACAGTTTCCAGCCATACTTCTAAAACAGTGCTCAGCACAAACCAAGTCTGGTCTCAGTTTGACTCTCCACACCCAAGCAACACAGCTGCCAGGCTGCAAGCACAAAGTCCCCTTTGCTACAAGAAGTGCCACAGTCAGTTATTCAAGATGCCCAAACCACCTAGCACCTTGCCTCAAAAACCTGCCAAAAAGTACAGATGATTAAGGAATGACAGAGTCTGTCCCTAGGAATCACAATGCCTACAGTGGAGAATGAGATGCATGAGCAATGAAAAAAAATGATGAAAAAAATGATTCCCACGCATATGCAGCATGAAAGGAGCAATATGATGCTCTCAAGCAGCAGACACAAGTCAGCTTGGTAGGGATTAAAAAAATTTACGAAACAAAATGTTTTGTTAAAGAGCACAATGAAATCACCGGGAGTTTCGTTGACAGGCCCAGAATTCCTTCATGCTGCTGCTGTTTTGGGCTCGCCAGTATTAACAACCACCTTTCCTTTACATGGGAACTGAAACGTACTCCCACTGCCCAAACACAAATGGATCCACACTGCCACTGCTTTTCACTTCAGTTTTCAACAGGGTAGAGAACATCCTGGGAGCTATCTCTGGTTAAAATTCCACATCCTTACAGGTAACATGGGCTAGAAAGAAAATGTGACTCAGCGCAGTCTGATAGCGCTTTGGCTTTATAACACACTCCTCAGAGACTCTGCAGGGTGTGAATTACAAACACAATAGGCTTGGAGAGATCCACAGTTATTAATGAGGCCTGATGTGCCTCAGTTCTGCATGTCAAAAATCACCATGGCCTGATTCCTCCTAAAGAACTGCATTTATAGACTTCTTTTTAACATGTGACCACACTTCAAACCTCTGCTGCTGCATTTACACAGAGCGACTTACACATCTGCCTTTTTTTTTTTTAAATATATGGATACTATTCAAACTCCTGCTGCTGCTTTGAGCTTCTGCAGGATCCTGCCTTTAAAAGCCCTGGGCTTTCATGGTTCCCTTGCTGCATTTTTAAAAACATTCTCACTTAGCCCAAGAGCAGGATTAAACAGGTTTTCAGCCCTGCTCACCTCCTTTTTCTCTGGAAAGTTTCACTTCTCGTTTTATTCCCTACTCCCCCCTAAATCTGAGGGCTGATAAACTACCCTCTCAGCGTATGAGGGTGGGCAGCACTTCTCCAGCAGTCAAGGCACCAAGAGGAGGGACCTCAGAGTGCCAGTGCTGACAAAACGCAGTGGAGAAATGCTGCCAGGTGCAGCCTGGGGAGAGGAGAACCTGTTACAAGTGTTCTGAAGTGAGGTAAGAAATCTGACAAAGCTTGTTGAGGAAACAGGGTGTTCAAGCTGACCATGGGTTTATAAAATACAACAGGAAAAGTTCCCTTAGAAATAAAGTGGAAGCTTGTGGTTGTGGACACACTAGCAAACCAAATGGTTAGACTGATGCTGCTCTAAAATTTCCTTTTCTTGTGCACTTTCAGCAATTCCATTGAGAAAACCACCCCAGCTGTCAGAGTTTCCCAGTGTACAACATCCAAGGCACTGTGCTGCTGTCTCACCTGCCTCTCGCTGACACGAAGAGGACCAAACACCATACACTGGATCACCTTAGCAACCAGCATCAGAAAACAGCAGGCAGTGTTCACTAGCACCTGGAAAGAAATAATGCAGTCAGTGACTAATACTTTTGCCCTATTTAGAAGGAGGGAGAGAGAGAGGGGAATGAACAAGTCTAACAAACCTGCCATTGTTCACAGAACAGTATAAGTTGCCTTTTTTTTTTTTTTTTTGGTGAAATTTAAGCCCAGCCTCTTCCAAGACCCATGGAGCAACTGATAAGTCACTTAACTTATTTTTTATCTAGGAATACTACCACAGTCAGACTCAGCAGCACAGCCAACAAACTGAGCTGCCTCTTCACAATAAATTATTTTATACAGATCAGCAAACTTCAGCGTGAAGGAACATGGGGACGGAACTTAAGAGATCACCAAGGTGCTCATTTTGTTTAACATAACAGCAGGTGAGAAAACTCCACTTTGAATCTGTGGTGACAGTAACAAGACTCAGAGGCTGCCTCAAAACGTGCTGAGTAGCACACACCCCTTCAGTAAGGACACCTGCTTAAAGCCTTCTTGGGAAACTGCTCTAAAGCAAAGCAGCAAGCAGTAGAACACATGGGCCTGGGAAAACTGGCTTCTCACATTTGACAAAGACACGTGTAATGAGCTTCTGACCTGTGCAGGACACTAAAAAAGTGAGAAGAGGGATGATTGAAGCAGCCTCAACCTGTCATTTCTACAGGACATACAATAAACTTTTCCAGGACTCTTAATTTAATGTCCTGAGACCAGGTTTCGACACAGATGAATGCATTTGTTGTATTACAAAATCAGCACTTCAGTCAAGCAAGCACGTTGTGAAGCAAACGTCCAACTCCTGCCACCTTTGACTGACAGACACATGGAAAGTTCACTGGCAACAACTCAGCAAGGTTTCTGATATCCCCTTGTTCAGTCCTTATTTCAACTACAAATCAGTGAGCCAAGATTCATATACTATCGCCAGGTTTGGGTTTAAAGAGATACAGAATTAATTTTTTTCCTTAAATGATGAGAATGTTTCCTCTTACCTACATGACTTAAATTTAAAAAAAAAAAAAGGCAAACAAAGCAAAAGCCTTGGGCTCGAACCCCTGACGGTCCCTTGCTCAGGCTGCGGGCAGAGCAGGTGTTCGGCGGAGCCCAAGCAAAGCACCCGCCCGGGACCCCCGCAAACACCCGACAGCTTCACCCCGGCCGGGCCGAGCGGGGCCGCCGGGAGCGGGCACAAAGCCGGGCTGGGCGCTCGGCCCCGCCGCTGCCCCGAACGTGGGGCCCCGCCGAGCCCCCCCCGGCTCCGCCAGCAGCTCCGAACAATAAGGGAGAGCCGCGAGTCCGCCCCGCCGCGGGCAGCGCCGGCACAGGCCGACAGAGCCAGCGCCCGGCCCGGCCCCGCCGCAGGCCGCGGAGGCCCCGCCGCCGCCCCGGCTCACCCAGACGCAGAGGCTGTCGGACAGCAGGTAGTAGGCGACGTCCAGGGCCCGCGGGCCGGCGGGCGCCTGGCTGAGGGCGCGGTAGGCGCTGAGGCCGGCGCCCAGCAGCGCCAGGGCGCTGAGCGCCGTGTAGGTGCGGAGGCTGGGCCAGGGGAAGCGCTCCAGGAACAGCAGCGGCATCGCGGAGCACTCGCCGCCGGCCCGGCCCCGCTCCCGGCCCGCCGCGCTCCCCCCGCTCCGCCGCCGCGGCCCAACGCCCGCCCCGCCGCCCCTCCCCGGGGCCGGGCGAGCCGGCCCCGCCGCGCAAGGCAGACAAGAGCGGCCCCGAGCCCCCCGCCCCGGCCCGGGCGCCGCGTCCGCCCGTCACCCGCGCGCTGAGTCACGGCCGGGGCGGCGCCTGCACCGGGCCGGCCCTGCCCGCACACCCCGCCCGCGCCCGGGACGGCCGGGGGACCCGCCGGAGCCCAGAGCACAGCCACGGAGTCAGGGCAGAACGCGGAGACACCGCACCTGCCCCTCGCACGGGCAGCCTGCAGCAAGAATTGGTCTCTCCAACTACCGTGTGCAGCGCAAGGTGAGGGGTGCTGTCAAACGCGAGGGAGCAAAAGCTGCACTCTGCTCCTTGATCGTGTAGGAACTGACTTCCAAGCCTCCACCTGCCCTTCCTCGCTTCCACGGGCAAAATGGTTCTGTTCTACGGTCCCCTGCTAGCTTTATTTCCCCACCTGGCAGTGAAGAAACCATACCCTCTGCTCAGCAGCTGCCTAGGCCTTCCATCCATAGGACCAAAGAGCACAGACCTACCACTACCTTTCCCAGCATCTGTCAGTGCCCTTCCCATATGGCACAGCTTCCATATGACCACGGCACCGAGCTGTCAGGATTGTTCTGTACATTGCTTACCAGTGCAGATGGCAGCAGAGCCAAGCACTTTGGCAAGACTCAGTTCTCTTGGCAGCTGGCACTTCCCAACCCCGCCTTCGTGAAAGAGGACAGTGCACAAGCAACAGTGCATCTCCGGATCAGAGGCAGAACATAGACACAGATGTTTTAAAGACTCATCAAGTAAAATTACGGAAGGCTAAAGGCACTGGGACATGTCACATCCAACTGGAATTTACGTTTAGCCAAGCATGTAAAAACCCCAAAGTCAGTAAGGTTGATTTTTACTACCTGCAAGAGACTGAAATATTGAGAAGAAAAAGCAGAAGCATGGATATCCCTTGCAGGATGACACAGCACAGCTCGGCATAACATGGAACCACTTGCACATGGCATTAGCAAAGCATTTCAACATGACCCTAATTCTGTTCAGTAGCTAAGGAAAAATATACAAAATTACCTTTGCTTTCCAGAAGGAATATGTTGCATCTCCTCTGAGCCCCGTACAAACAGGTCAATTCTGGTAACAGATAAAGGCTACAGTTGCCCTTAAGTTCTCATACTCCCTCAAAACACCAGTTCTGTTCTCCAGGTTAAGACTCGAAATTATTATACTGTTTAAATTTCTCCCTGATCTTAATTCCCTGCTCGGGGGTGCAGATCGGAGCATCTGACTGGGCCCTGAATGGCTTCGCTCCTCCTCTGGTTTCCAAGAGCTTCTGTATTCCTGAAGTATTAAAAGTTTAAAATATGTCCCTAAAAGTAGGAGACAACTAAATAAAAATAAATAAAACACCCCAACCAACCAACCAACCAAACCCCAAACCAAACCCAAGACACAAACAGAATCTTAACCATTTTGTTTAATGTTGTACAAAACAAAAAACTGGTGAGTATTACAGTGAAAAGGGAATAAAACACTGGTATCACATTGCCATCTCTCTACCTAAACAATTGAGATTCACTTCTCTGTTCATACCATAGAAACTTCAGTGGCCTCCAGGAACAGAATGACTTAAAAAAAATCCTTGAGTCACACGTACTCTTCACTCTACACTTTAAAGCTGTGCTCACAGAGACGGCTTCTTCTGTTGGAGTCTTCAGGTAAACAGGAGTTCAGTTGTAAATAAAGTTGAATCTGAAATTTAAAAGGATTATACCAAGTGAGGAATTTTCGTTCTTTCTATTTAAGGGCGTTTTTGAATTGTTATGCAAATGATTTGTTTCTGCTCTGGATAAGCCTCCACCTGACAGGACAAAAGTGCATTTTTCAGTAAGACAGCTTTACAGTACAGCATCATTTTTTAACAGCCATTCCTTCTCTAACATTGCACAACTGTCTCTTAGGGTTGCAGAAGAGCTAATTATTAACGTTTCATCTCCTAAGACAGTTTCATAGATATGAAAATCCCAGTGAGAGTTATGTTCCTCCACCAGCAACTCCTGCACAGTATTTCTGCTGTCAGGCAACCCTTACATTTTCCAAAGGTAACATACATGGACATACTCAACAGCAGAATTCTCAACTAAGTTTCACAAATACCAGTGGAAACAACCATCCCTCTCAGCTTCCAGATGCCCAGCCTTCAGATGCCTCTGTTGCACTGCTGCCCAACCAGCACCTGTCTGCACAACAGCCAGTGTTCTGCTGGTACTCAGAAGTACCTGCAGTTTTTAGAAGGGGGAAGCCAAAAGCTGGGGCTGGATAGACAAAAAAAGCCCAGCTGGAAACAAGCCCATTATGGGCAACACCAGTGCTGACATTCTGCTAGCAGGCTTTCTTCATCAGAGGAAGAGGAGGACAGAACTTTCCTGAAGAGCAGCTGGCAGGCTGTGGGATGTCTGGCATGCCTGAATGACCATCCACTGAAATAAGAAACCAGTGAGCTCTGGAGACCTGAGGCACAAGCCATGTCCAGGTAAGAAACCTGAAGAGTGTGTACATTGGGAAGAGGAAGGCAAAAATACAGCTGTCCCTACAGATATTTGTGTCATAAAAATGCTCCACGCTATAAACTGTAGCAGGGAGTCTAAAACCCCACCACATTTGATCAGCACAAAGCTGTGATAACGTGCACACCTAACTCAGTGCTTCACTCACATCTTGGCCTTTACTCTCACGCTGTCCTCACAGCACCTACAAGAAGCTGTTCCTTGGGCTTGCACAGCCCCATCCTCACTTTCACATTTCCTTAGCTACAGTGCTTGTAGGGCTTTGGTGCCAGCCAGCTGTGATCAGTGCCTCTAAACTGCCCACCACACCTTGTCTGAGGGACATTCTTTGGGACAACTACAACTTTTTCAAGTTGGTTTCTATAGTGCCTCACGCTGCTCTGCTGTCCCACAGCAAACATATTGCCAAGAACCATCACACAAACACAATGTACCTGCTCAAAAGTTGAGGAAGGCTGGAAATAATTGGTCCATATCCTGGTGCATTGTCATAGAGCTCAAACAAGGGTGCAGCCACCAGCTTGTAATTTTTGGGGACTGCGAACAAAGCTAAAAACAAATACAAGTTGATAAATAAGACAAACCAGAACACATTCAGCCAGGGTATCATTGTCCCACACAGCCCTCAAAACAAGGTCACCACACAGAGCACTCAAGCAGGTTTGTTCCTTTTCTACTTAAACATGGGGTTCACATGCTGAACAGGAGCAGGAATGAGAATTTACTAGGAATTCATGTTCAAAGGATCATCTACCTTCAGAACCAACACCAGCATTTAATTTCGTTAGTGACCAACTACAAACAGCTGCAAGCATACGAACACAAACTTGCTACCTCTCCCTGTAGGAAATGCAAGCATTTAGACATTGGTATAAATACAACCCTTTGCTGCAAACAAATACCTACCCTTTTCTTGAAGCTGGACCAAAAAAAGTTTTTTGTGCTCTTTTGGCTTTGTAATATGAGCTGGGATATAGGGATACTAGAAGAAAAATGACAAAAATTAGTTGTACAGAGCTTTGGAAATACTGTGCAAAACTTTTATAAATTATCAAGCACTGAGCAAGCTTTCAATGTGTCATATATTCTTCTTTCTTGGCATCAAATAAAAAAAAAATTATAAGAAAGTACTTAAGAAAGGAATGCTGTTGCTGCCACAACTGGTGACAGGATCTAAATGGGCCCCAATACTCACAAGCAATTAAAACAACCCAGTAAGACAGAAATGCATAGCAGTAAAATGAGCAAAGATTTTCAGTATAAAAGCCTTTGGAAACAGGGCAGTGAGACTAATTTATTCACAGGGCATCTGTTCCATAAGCACCAGTGCCAGGGTTTCCACTGTGGCTACAAAAAGAATTTCAGTGGTGCATCTGTCTCAGCACAGAACTGGAAGCTATTACGTCCAGTGGTTTCTCATCCATCATGACACGTATGAGGAGGGAGACAGAAGTTTCCAGAAGAAGAGGTTGCAGTTTCTCCCCAGTCA
Organism: Myiozetetes cayanensis; assembly: GCF_022539395.1. Taxonomy (NCBI): domain Eukaryota; kingdom Metazoa; phylum Chordata; class Aves; order Passeriformes; family Tyrannidae; genus Myiozetetes; species Myiozetetes cayanensis. Next base: position 17,735,203 of record NW_026087270.1, on the reverse strand, counting down.
CCAACAGGAGACAAAACAGGTAAAAACAGAAAAACTAACTGCTCATGCAGCAGGTACTCCTAAAGGCCAGCAGGTGGGCTGAAGGCTTTGGAAGTACAATCAGTACTTGACTGAAGAAGATGGAAGCCCACAGGAGTACTCACCTGTGGAGGTTCAAAGTTGGGTCTCCACCAATTGCCAATGCAGTCATCAATCACCCAGTCTTGCTGAACACCATCCTGGCGACCCAGTATCTACCAAAAATCAGTAACAAGCACAACTCTAACTACCCCAGTCCATTTTTTTAGAAAACACACACTGGAAGAACAAAAACTTGCTGTAGTAAGTGTCTGATGTAGTTCAGAACTGCTCTGAGACAGCTTTCAATAGAACTGTAGAGTACTTTTGCACGAAGTGGAATTTTTTAGTAAAAGCCTCGCCAGGCAGGACAAGGCCACTTCAGAGAGCATTTCAGATTCCACGCTGTATTCAGCTGGACTGAGTCCTATCTGAGCAGGGAACAAGGAAATACATTGTTACACCAGCTGGCAGAACAATTTAGGCTAATTGGAGGGCATGGAAGGTTAGTGGTGCAACGGGAGGACTATCTCAAAGGCCAGTCCTCACCAGCTGTGCTCCACAACATATTTTATTGCTCATCTGCACACTCACTTGCCTGAGGCCAGTCAGAAAGCAAAGCTGCAAATGAACACAGGACTTGAGCAGCAGCAGGAGTCAGCCACACTCATGATGCAGACAAATGAACACTTGACTGCTTATGTGTAACTACCTGAGAACATCACAAAAGCAACAAAATAACAGCAGCGGTAAGAAGACCACTCTGATGTTCTGGCTTATTCTGCCAATTCTAAAATAGTGTAACATTCTGCTACAGCAACACAACAAAAGAAAACAGACCTCTGTCATCAAGCGTTTGAGCCCTTCCACCTCATCTTCTCCAGGATTGAGTTCACCACCAGGGCTGTTCAAATAATCAGTGATGAAAGCTAAAGTTACATTTTATTGCATTTACCAGCTTTCACAGGTAAATTCAGATGTGCTTCCACGCAGGGAGTTGCAAATTCTTTTATGGTCCTTAAGTCAGAAATTCCAAATCTACCTTTGAAATTGAAGACAGCAGGATAACTTTCACCATAAACCATGACTAAAATGGCTACTTATGTCCCTTATGAAAATAACTATTATATAAAATGCTTTCAGTCGAGCAGGACAAAGCATAACAATAGACATGGTAATGACTGGGACACTTAAAAGGTAAAGTTTTAACAACAATAACCAAAAGCTGAAGAAAAGATTGTAAATACTGCCTGTTTTTATTCTTACCTCAACACCAGCACACACAAAGTCTTTGCAAGACGCGAATCTCATTCAGAACATCAACCAGTTGGCCACAGTTTAACCTCTCACCACCTGTTTAGCGGTCTGTGACAATAAACTAAAGCTTAAAGTTTAAGAAACACTTACAGCTTGAAAAAAGTTGTCCCCAGCTGCAGGAGCAGCACGTGGGGCAGCCTGTGCTCGTGCACGATCAGCACCCCTTCCACCGTCCTCCTCATGCCGATCTTGTCAAACTCCTCCCTCATGCGCTGGAACCGCGCGGCCACCGAGCTGTCCTTCTCATACAGGGGCTCCTTGGTGCCGAACGTGTAGTTTGTCAGAGGGTACCTGCGAGGGGGAAACGGCACTGCGTGAAGAAACCTAACTTTAAACCCCTGTGACGCAGCCCCCGGCCTGGGGCAGCCCCCTGTGTGCCTGGTGGGTGACTCAGAGCGCAGGGATAAAACCCTCGCTGGTGGCTCTCGGGGCCCTGGAGCCAGAGGGAGCTGCTGGAGGGAACTCAACAAGGAAGGAAGCTGCACAGGACTGCAGCTGTTTTCTGCAGATGTAATGAAGGGCCTCAGAACTAAACTGTTAGAAGGATGGTTTGTTTTGAAGTAGGAAATCAGGCGTCTGCATCACAGAAGAAGAGAAATGCTGACTGTCTGAAGGCAGGGTTGGGAGCCTGGGGGAGGGTAAAGAGTGTGAGCAGATCCCCCTGTTGGGCTGGTTCTGGGCCTCTGCACTCTTGGGACAGTGCAGTGGAAACTCAGTGATTTCTCCAGGTAAGAGGGACTGAAAACAGTCACAAAAGAAAAGAAAGGTTAGGCAAGAAATGGCCTGAACTTTAAAAAAAAAATATGCTGATAACACAGCTTCCTGATGAGGCATTTCTTCAGAAACTCTATAGAAATATTCCAATCTCTGAAGCTCATATTTGAACTTTCACAAGACTCTGAATAAACTCAGCTACACCAAAAAACACAAGTGCCAGTGATGAGTAGTTCAAATTGAATATTGACTGCTGCACTTAACATCTGCTGGTTTTTGCAACTTGACAGACATGCTTAGCAAAGAACACATTCTGTGTCCACCAGGATTTACTAGAAGAAGCTAAAATACATAGTTTCTCATTAAAAAATATGTCAATACTTATTAGCAAGTACTTTGTATCTATGACAGAAGTAAAGTTTTCTCTTGTAGCAAGCACTTTGAATAGAACCCCAACACCTGCACCAGACAACCCACAAACACCAGGCACATCCAGCTGCATCCTACTGACTGCGGCCACAGGGTCAGCCCGGTCCCAGCGAGGCCAACAATGCCGGAGAGGCCAAGCTTCTCCCTCTGCCGCCTTTCGGGATTACCCACGGGAGCGCCTGTGATGCTCAACACGCCCAAACCCTCCCTGCGTTACTCGGGGCTCACACCTCCCGAGCCAGACGCTGTTTTTGAGCACTGAAGCGTTCACCCCAAACGCTCCACACTGCCCCGACGGCCGGCGAGCCCTCGGTCCCCCCAGTGCGGCTCAGCAGCCCCTGCGCGGGGGGAGCCCCAAAGGCACCGGGGCCGTGCCGCCCTGCCCTCGGCTCTCCGGGAGGCCGCGACCCTCCGGGCCTCGCAGGGCGGGCACAGAGCGCAAACCCCGCGGGGCTGCTGAGGGAGCGGGGCCGGGGCTGCTGAGGGAGCGGGGCCGGGGCTGCTGAGGGAGCGGGGCGGGGCTGCTGAGGGAGCGGGGCCGGGGCTGCTGAGGGAGCGGGACGGGGCTGCTGAGGGAGCGGGCAGGCCCGAGGCGGCGCTCACAGGTTGATGGTTCTCTCCAGCGTGAGCGGCTTCGTCTGCTGGATGTACTTGTTGCCGAACTGGTTGACCCCGCGGGGCCAGCCGGTCTGCGAGCGGTTGGGCGGCACCACGGACATGGCGGGAGCGGCGGGAGCGGCGCTCAGAGCTGGCCGGCGGGAGCCGCGTCCGCCATCAACGCCCGCCCGGCCCCGAGCGCCGCGCGCCGCCTGCCGGGACCGCGCCCCGCCCTGCCCTGCTCGCCCATTGGCCAGCAGCGCTCCGCCCCGTCCACCGCGCTCTCCGATTGGCCGCCGGGGGAGCGGCGCGGGGGCCGCCGGGAGTTGCAGTCCGGCCGGGGGGCGCCATGGCCGCCAAGCGCCGCGGAGCGGGCGCGCTGCCGGGGGCCAAGCGCGGGAGGCGGGAGGGGCGTGCGGAGCTGAGCGCGGCCCTCGGGGACGCGGAGCTGCGGGAGCGCGCGGGGGCGGCCTGGGCCCGCGGGGAGCGCCTGCGGCACGGTACGGTGTGGTACAGTATGGCACGGTACGGCACGGTACGGCACGGTGCGGTATGGCATGGTGCGGTACGGTACGGCCTGGGCCCGCGGGGAGCGCCTGCGGCACGGTACGGCGTGGTACAGTATGGTGCGGTGCGGCACGGTACGGTGCGGCATGGTACAGTATGGTGCTGTACGGTACGGTACGGTACGGCCCGGCCGGCCGGTGAGGAGCGGTACGGCTCGGTACGGCCCGGCCCCGTTCCCCGGCCCTCACCGGCGGCCTCTCCCCGGCAGAGGCGGCGGCGCTGGAGCCGGCCCCGTTCCGCCACGCCGTCATCCCCGGGTTCCTGGCGGGCGCGGCCTTCGCCGAGGCGCTGCGGGACGAGCTGCTGGGCCTCGCCTTCCGCGGGCGGCACAACGACCTCCTCTCGCTGCGGCAGGTGGGACCCGCGCCGCGCCGGGCCGGGCCGGGCCGAGCCGGGCTGAGCCGCCCTAACCCCGTCCCTTCCTCTCTTCCATGGGCCGCCGCAGTCCGACGAGCTGGGGGCAAACGCCGAGCCCCACATCGCCGCGCTGAGGTAAAGGATACACTGTCACCCGCAGCGACAGCACCTGTGACTCTTTCAATAGCTGGGAGACAATACATTAGTTTAGTCTGTGGTGATATGGATGCTTTATAACAAGTGCCCTGTGCGTGTCTTCTCAGGAACGCTCTGTGTGAAGAATTCCGACCCTGGCTTTCTGCTGTGACCCAGATAGAGCTGGAGCCAACTATTGACATCTCCTGTGCTAAATATGAGTATACTGGTCAGTACATGAGTGATCCTTTCGCTAAAGCTTCTGTGCATGCATTGGAAACAAAATGTCAACGGAATACCTACTTTTATAACCCATCCCAACCCTTTTCTAGTTCCAGAGGGTCCCAGAAGCAGCAAATAAAAGTCTCAGAAAACAAAGTACAAATGGTGGAAAAGGTGTTGCTGTAGTTCTGTTGCTGGTGGCTTTCACTGGGCCTGGTGCTGTTGCAAGTCCTCACTTTTTCAGAGTTTATGTGGCTGCTTCCATGCAGAAGGGTGAATGTTCATCTTCCAAATGCTGCAGCTGAGTTTGTGGGGGCTAATCTGCCAGCTGCAGTGCAATCCCACACAAGTTAATCTTGCAGATCTCAGGGCAGTGATGCCGATGAGTTGAAAATGCAGTTCCTGGGAGGAACATGTCTCTTCTTGCTGTACCCTGGCGGGGCCAGAGCTGGGAGGCAGCTGCTGGAAGGATGGAAAGATGCTGCAGCAGCAGCAAAACGTGTGTGATTGCAGATGTGTTGCTGTGCCACGATGACGAGCTGGAGGGTCGGAGAATCGCCTTCATCCTGTACCTGGTGCCACCCTGGGAGGGCAGGGACGGGGGAACGCTGGACCTGTACGGCACAGACGGTGAGAGCCCTGGGGGGTCACAGACACAGGGCTCGTGTGCACCTGGCAGCAACTCTCAAACAGTAGAAGGGAGATAAGGAGTTTCTCCTTTGTCCTCAAAAGCGGGTGTATGGGTCAGATTTGCACCTCAGGTGGGCTGTAGGGGGCTTTACAGACCACGAGCAACAGCAGGCAAAGAAACAGCCTTTTATTGTGTTCTTTTTGGAAGGGCTGAGAGTGGAGGCAAGTTGGAAGCAATGGCAGTAACTGTGCTTGGAACTCCAGATTGATGACAGTAACGTCCCTTTCCAGCACAGAATGGTTTGGGTTGGAAGGAATCTTAAAGATCGTCTCATTCCTGCCCCCTGCCATGGGCAGGGACACCTTCCACTAAACCAGATTGCTCCAAGTCCTGTGCAACCTGGCCTTGAACAGTTCCAGGGATGGGGCAGCCACAGCTTCTCTGTGCCAGGGCCTCACCACTCTCATAGTAAAGAATTTCTTCCCAACGTCCAATCTAACCCTGCCCTCTGGCAGTTTGAAGCCATTCCCCCTTGTCCTGTCCCTCCAGGCCCTTGTCCAGAGTCCCTCTCCAGCTCCCTTGCAGCCCCTTTAGGCCCTGAAAGGGGCTCAAAGGTCTCCCTGGAGCCTTCTCCTCTCCAGGCTGAACAGCTCCAGCTTCCTCTGCCTGTCCCCAGAGCAGTGCACTGATTCCTCACCACGCCCTTGCTCTGCACTCCATCCCTGGTACCCAGGTGTCCTACCAGTCACTGTCAGGAAGTGGGAGAGAAGTAGCAGCCTCTAGCAAGTCCCAGTTCAGGATCTTAACCAGAGCATGTTTTCTTCCTCCTCAGAGCACTTTCAGCCCCAGCAAATCACCAAGTCATTAGTGCCTTCGTGGAACACGCTGGTTTTCTTTGAAGTGTCTCCAGTCTCTTTCCACCAGGCAAGGAGCTGTCTCTTGTTCCTTTTTTGATTCTCATTGTTGTGGTTGTTCCCTCTGTGTGTTATTACAATCCTGATGGGGAAGGAGAGGAACTGTGGCTAGAGCAGATACTCGTGCGAAGTGCTGTGTGCTGAAGGCAGGGCTTCAAGGACTGACAAAGCCAGCACTAAACTATCAGTCTAGCTCCATCATCCTGGGAAAGAAGAATTTCTGGTTTGTCTTGCTATCCTGGCAAGCCCCTGCTGTAAATTTGGCTAGGGCTTGGTTTTGTTTGTTGGCTTGTTTTAAACTAGCTCACATCTTTCATGTCATCACTTTGCTCCAGAAGAGCTCCTGAGCCCACCACCTTGCCAACAGGGCTATAATTTGTGCTTTCTCTTCACACTACTGTTACAGCACCTTTAGAGTGTGAAATTGTTCCATTTATCCCAACCTCTGCACAATTTCATGAAATCAAGGTTTAACAGTGTCCATCACTGTGGGAAAACTAAGGGTTTCCAGAGACCAGGGTAAATGCCAGGATAAAAGGTCTGCTCTTAGTCTGACAAATAAAGAGCCAAAGGTACCAGCCAAACGTCCTTCGTGCTGGCTTGTGTTACAGCAGTTTTAAAAAGTAAAGGACAAAAAAGCAGAGCAGTATGGTCTGCCAAGGCCCACGGGTGCTCCGTGTTGTCTGACCTTCAGATGGAGCTGTGACAGATGATTTTTGCAGGTCATGGCTGGTCCTTCAACAGAATAAATGGTAGAAAAATGAAATACAGTTACTTTACAACAGAATGACAAGGCTCTCAGAAAGAGCTCTGCTGTGAGCTTGGAGTAAAAGCCTAGGCTGGAATTCTGGGACATGCAATGGACTCGAGCATCAAAGCTTGCTCTCGTCCTCTCCGATAATCGACCTGGTCTAGCCCTGACTTTTCCATGTGTGCAAGTGGGCTCTCTGGAGTCAGGTCCACCTCCTGCCGTGAGTGTGCACGGTGCCTGTCACCCCTGTCCTTGGCTGTGCTGTCACCCAGGCAGTGACGTGCCGCTGGTGCCATTGCAGGTGTCAGAAGTGGTGTCGCACAAGTGCCGCCTGTCCGTGAGCGGCTGGTTCCACGGCCCGGCAGAGCTCAGACCCGCCCGCCACGCTGAAGCTCCCCTGCCCAGGAGCCCCCACATCCCCTGTGATGTGAGTAACAAGCCTGCATCTGCTCATCTGCGTGTCTCTGTCTTGTTCCTGTAGTACCTGCTGCGGGAGGCCGCGATGCTCTGGGGATGCTTTAATCCTGTTGCGCTCTCCTTTTTGTTCCCTGTCCATAAATTTGTATCCAGGTTCTTTCTCGTGCATCTTTCTTGACTCTGGATGTTTTGCACACCTGCAGTAGTTCAGAGACTGCAGCAAATACTGGTGGTGCAATGCAATAAAGGAATGGAGTGTGTGTGTAGGAATCCAGCTCTGTAGGGGGAACTGAGGAATTTCACTTTTGCAAACTCGGGATTGCAATATCCATTTCCCTTCCAGCATGAAATATTGTATGAGTGGATCAATCCTGTTTATTTGGACATGGACTCCCAAGCTCAGATCCAGGAGGAATTTGAGGAGCGATCGGAAATTCTCCTGAAAGACTTCCTGAAGGTGAGCCTGGTGGTTCCACTTGATCTCATCTGCCAGAAGGGGTTGCAGGGCTGGCAGGTACCACCTGGCAGGCAGGCTGGGAAAGGGCTTGCTTGCACATCTGTTAACTAAAACACCTAGTTCCGTGCCCTAAAGGGGAATGGACCTCCAGAGGTCCTTTCCAACCTCGCCCACTCTGTGATTCTGTGGGTGGATCCCCTCTGACTGACTGTACACTGCTGCACAGGGACTCACCAAAAATCAAACACTTGTACTCAACCCTATTTCCTGCAAGAAGCAAAGCAGAAGGCTGGAAACCCACGTCACCCTTCCTGCTTCTCAGCCTTTCCCCCAGCTCTTGCAGTCTGGCACTTGGGGAACTCCACAGGTGTGTGAAACAAGTGACCCATGGGAGGTTTGTCTTACCTGAAGGGCTTTGCCTCTCAAGGCTGACTGACCTCTGGCTTACAGGGCACCTGTATCTCAGTCAAGCTGCATTCTCACCCAGCAGACAACCAAGTAGCATCTGATACCTCCTGGTCACTCACTGAACAGACACAAGGCCCTCCCAGGCAGTGCCTCTAAATTCAGCAGCCTTGGGATCCTCAGACAAGCTAGAGAGAAAGTTAAGAATGCCTTATTTGGAGGCACTGCCTCTGGCACACCTGGGAGCTAAATGTTAATGCCTCTGCACTATCGTTTTTGCCTAGAAAGAGAAATACCAACTACTCTGTGAAGCGTTGGAGAACAAAGGGATCCAGTGGAGTAGTCGTGGGCCTGCCAACAAAAGGTGGGGAAGGGCAGCACACTGCACCTGTTGTCAGGCCAAGCAGGAGCTGCCATGAGGCTGCCCTGGTCCCTGCTGCCCCAGGGATGTGGTTCTTGCAGCAAGGAGATGCCCCTGCTGTCTTTCAGACTCTACGAGGCAGCAGAGGAAGGCACCGTCCCTGACACCCTGAAGGCGTTCCTGCGGCTCTTGCGCTCCGAGGCCTTGTTCTTGCTGCTTTCCAACTTCACTGGCTTGAAGCTGCACTTCCTGGCTCCCTCTGATGAGGATGAAGATGCTGGGGAAGGACGAGCAGCAGACGCTGCTGGGCACAGAAGTCTCAAACCTGAGCAGGAAGAGGCTGAACAACCCTCTGACAGCAGTCCCTGTGAGCCAGCCCAGGCTGACAGCACTGGTGAGGCACAGGACGGCGAGACACAGAGCAGTAAGTACAGCAGCAGGGTGAGAGGACTCCAGCACAGTCCTGGTGCTCAGTGCTGGCAGCAGAGTTCCAGTGACCTCCATGGAACCCAGTGTTTCATCTCGTACTGCAGCCAGCACAAGTGTGGGACTAGAAGCACATCAGATTAGGTACCAAAATCAGTGACCACTGCCAAAGAATTTGGAGTAAATCCATGACTAACTTGAACAGACCTAAGTCTTAAGGGTGGGACTTCTGGGGAGGCTGTTAATTGCCCAATAACCTTTTGTCAGTCGCTATGTGGTTTCTACATCCAAGTATCCCTGCTTCTTATAAATCAGATTTTCATGCAGGATAACAAATCCAAAGGAGAAAGGTGAACACATCAGCTTAATTTCAGAACTAGAAAACTGATACCTCAAAGGTAGGATTTAACCTTTCGGAAAACACTGTCAGCTTTAATAAGCATTTATTGTCAGGAGTGAGATACCACTGCTGTCAAGGATGAGAATAATTTTGGATGCAGGGATTGGTGATGTTTATTTGAAACAGTGACTGAAGTTTAAGGGCAGAATTTTTGAAAACACTCACCCTGCACTGAATCAGGCAAGTTAGTGGACACTGGAATAAAATATATTTAAAAAAAAAGTCCTAATGAAAAATCCCATCAGAACACTCAGTAGGAGCAAGGCTTTGCTTCTCTGATTTCCACAGTCATTTGGCTCTTCTGTCTGCCCTGTTCCCACCGTGTGATTTTTAATTCATGTATGAGGAGGGCACAGACTGAGTCTACATGGATTGAAAACTGAGCAAGACCCATGAGAAAAGAAAGGCTTCCCCAAATTCTGACATACCTCCTTGGATGGCACACTCAGAGTGAGTTCAGGGCAATATCCTTCTTTACTGGGGTTTCTGGTAGTTCCTGGCTACTTCCAGAGCAGAAAGGATGCTGGCTCCTGGGGTTTGGAGCTCCACTGTAAATCCAGGGGAAACAGTGAAAAGGGAAGAACTGGTTAAACTAAAGCACATCAGAGCTCGGAGCAAATGTTGCTCCCATTCCTACACGCTCAGGTACATTCCCTGGAGCCAGGCGTTCCCTTGCAGCCTGTGGGTTTACCCTTGCTGTGCTGGGGCCAGCAGATGATCTCAGTGGTGTGAGAGCAGCAGGCCTTGCTGCCCACGTGCCCTGCCCGGCTCCCTGGCTGTGCCTGGCGTGTCTGTGCCCTCTCCTAGGCCCGGGGGGCCCTGTGTGTGCGGGGGAGCTGAGGCGCTGGACCCACGGCCACTACACCCTCGTCCACGACACTCAGGCAGCTGAGTTTGCTCTCGACCTGCTCTTCTTCTGTGGCTGTGAGGGTAAGTGGGCAGGAGAGAGATGTCACTCTCCTTACAAGCTTTGCACAAAGGAGTTCCTTCTGAATTCTCAGCAGTGCTAAAACCAACAAAATTTCCCTGCTTTTTCCTACCTATGGAAGGTCTCTTTAGATTCTGTCCTAGTCCTCACTTGGGCATAAACCCTTGTTTCAGTAGTCTTTGTGTACAAAGATTTGTTGGGATTGTGGCCTTGGAGTCAGCTCTTTCCTGCTGGAGCCAGGAGGTGGCGCTTGGGCAGAGGGAAAGGCTGAGCCTCCCGGACCTTTCCTCTCCTAGGCAGCAGCTCTGGGCACGGGGGAGGCTCAGGTGGCCACAACACCCGCTGGAAGTGTTGTGTTTCACCCCTTTTCTCATCAGAATTGTCACTGTACCTCCCATTCACAAAGCCCAGGGTTTCCAACAGTTACATTTTAGATTGCCGGTTAGATAGTGATGAAAACAAAAATCTAAACACGAGCATTTTAGACCAGCTGAGCCCAGAACGCACAACTGAAACCATTGGGCACATGCTGGTAATTATCCTGAAATCCTTCTGCTGTCTGTGAAGGCAGAACTGTTCTACATGTGAGGAGGCAAACTGGGGATCATCCTGTATCCACTAACTGTGGGCAGTGGGGTGCCAGGGCATCTCCAGGAGGGCTGTAAGGAGCCTGGGCAGCACTGGACTTTCTAAGGGTCTTTCTTCTCTGTTTTAAGACTGGGATCCTGAATATGGTGGCTTTACCTCCTACATTGCTAAAGGTGAAGATGAAGAGGTAAGGACCTCAGATAGTAGCTGCAAATGAGATGAAATTGTTTAGGGTGGAGTGATATAATTACACTTGGTTGTACACTAACATCATCCTGAGGGTGCTCAGGATTGCTCTGGAGCCTTCCTGCCCCGCTCCCTGCTCCTGGGGCCACGGGGAAGCCTGCCTTGGAGGGACACAAGGCTGAGGCAGAGATGACACTTTTCCAGGGGGGTGCTGTTCCTGGGGTCACATCCAGCATCAGTACTAATGACAGTGCTGAGCAGCCACACTAGTCCAGAACTGTATAATATATTATTAAATAGATATTATTACTCTATAGTAATGCTTCAGGTTAAGGGGTATTAAAATGAAAATGGTGTCACAGTTCATTTTCTAACACCAGACTTTTGCTCTAACTTTTGAAACTACTTCTTCAGAATTCTATCAAAGCTGTTTTTATGACACTGATATCCTCCCTTCCTTTTGTGTCTCCTAGCTGTTGACAGTGAATCCAGAGGACAACTGCTTGGCCTTAGTTTACAGAGACAAAGAAACTCTGAAGTTTGTGAAATACATCAACCATCGTAGCTTGGCACGCCTGAACAAGCATCCAAACAGAACAGGATTTTGGGATTTTTCCTTTGTCTATTATGAGTGATGGTGCAGAGTGTGACCACTCACAGGAAAGGTGGGTGGTGGGCAGGTTCCTATCCAGGCATTCAGCTGGGACCTCAGTGCAGACAAATGTTGCTGATGCAACTTCATCACACAGCACACAGTGGGGTCCAGGTGGCTTTTTGAACTGTACAAATGAAATTCAGTCTCCTCCCAAGTCCATTGTCACATGCACTCTAGACTGCTTTTAATGCTGTGTGGACCTGCCAGCTTTCCAGCTGTGCTCTCATGGGAGCAGCACAGTGGTGTCTCTGACCTGGCAGGGTGAGAATTACAACTGTGCATTGCCCCGAGCTGATGACTGTTTTTATTAAAAAAAAAAAAAAAGGAAATGGGTCAGTTAAGTGCTTCAAACACTGGTCGAGCAAGTTCTGTTACAAAATGCCCAAGACGTTTTCTGGGGCTTAACTGTGTGCCCTGTTTGCAGAGGCAAAAATAAAGGAGCTGCCCTGGGAAATAGGAGGTTTTTCCAGCTGCACAGCTCTGGGGAGGTGGGAAGGAAAACAGTGAGGCTGTAAAGCTGCTGGCATGGGAAGGCCCTGGCACTGTAACAGGGAGCAGGACTTTATTGTGCTCAATGCTGTGCAGACAGACCCAGATGCAGCCCTTTTTCCAGGTGGTTGTGCTGAGCTGCAGTTGGAAGATTACACCATCCAGTTCCTATTCTGACTCGTCTCCCTAAGCTGTCTTCTCTGTGCACTACCCAGACTTTCTTGCTTAATTTCAATCTTCACTACTGACAAAGACAAGGGGATGAAGCTAGAAATGAATCCTGAAGTGAGGACAGGACTCTGAATCCCAGGTTTCTGAGGCACTCTGCTGCCTGTTGGGGCTGCAGCTCTCCTCGAAGTTGAAAGAGGCAAGTAATGGAGGTTTCAAAGAACAAAACCCCAACATTATTTGTGTAGTTTTGAACAAAAGGGACAGATACCACAGCTATTGACAGCATAGGCTGCTGGGCAAAGTTGGGAGTAAATTATTAACAAAATGAAGTTACTTCTTTGCACTGTGAGCCTATGAATGTACCTGGCATGTCTTGGAACAGCCTGCCAGGAGCCTGGGAAGAAGCTGGGCTCTCTGGTTTGCTGCTTTTTAGTAATAAATTCTACACTAGAGGGCATAGCAGCCTCGGCTTGAGCAAGGCCCTGTCTACCTGATCACACAAAGAACCACCCTTCTGCCTGCAGTGACTCAGGTGAAGTCATTTAAGAAGCCAGATCTGCAGCTGGCTTTCAAAGATTTAAAAATTAACATCTCTGCTCTCCCACCCTTCCTGTCCCAAAGGCCAGGGGCTGGCACTGCACGTACAGAGGAAAGATCCACACGCTGACATTCCAAATGATGAGAGCTACGGGGGAAGAGGGGTCTTAATTTACACAGCACCAGTACTGGGAGCCATCTCTGTAGATGCTCTTGCTGGGCACAAATCCACATTTACAATTAGGTGTAGCTGCTTGCAAAGTACTCAGATCATTATGGGAAAGGAATGTGAATATGAGACACATCCATACCCACAAAATTAATGCACAGGACAATACAGAAAAACGGCCCCAAGAACAGCAAGTGCACAGAGTGACAAGAGGGGAAGCAACAGGGAGCAGGAACTTCATACCAGGCAAGATGGGCTGGTGCAGGCCACTGATGAGCTCCCACCAGCTGACTACACCTCCCAGCCTGGCACTTGAGGCAGGGCACCAGCAGGGTCAAGCTGTTCACGGACTGCACAGCAAACGTGGGATTTGGTGGTCATCGGTTTGCCAAGTAGCTGAAAACAGGAACAACTCAGTGTGGAGTGAGGTAAAAGAGTTCAGCTGTAGAGCAGACTGAAGGAATGGCTCCAGCACTCATAAATGTGCAGCAAAGCTCTGCCTTTGGGTATTCAGTGAATTGGTGTTGAGATGAGCAGCAACGCACAGGGCTTGAAGAAACAGGGGCTGAAGTCTGATAACCTGTCAGTTCCAATTGCTTTCTCAGCTCCAAATTGGAACTTGAATTAGGACATGGAATCACTGCTGTGTAGCTCCCTCTTCAGCAGGTGCTGATCCAGCACAGTCCTGCTACACTACATTGCCCAGGCAGGGAAGGGGCCAATGAGGAGGGTTCCAGACCAAACTGCCATGTCCCAGTGGGGCAGGACAGGGGTCTAGACCCTGTCTAGACACTGGTCTCCTGGTGCAGGCTCAGCTTATGCCAGCTTAATACTGCACACCAGCCTTATTTCAACAGGCAGCTGCAAGCCTAGTATCACCTCAGCTTACAGGATGTGCATTTTTCATTTGGCAGACAGAAGCTGGCTTTACAGGAAAATAAAGTACAACTTTGTTTTCAGAAACTTAGATGGGGGAAAACCAGTCTTATCAGAGGACTGGACAGTGAGCAAAGGACTGACCTTGCCAGGAGCAAAACAGAGCTGGGACTGGCAGTGCCTGGTGTGTAGTCCTGAAAATCAGGCTGATGGGAAAGCTGCTTTCTGGTCACAGCCACCCTCTTATCATTAAATGGAGTACATAAATATAAGCAAGCAAGCATCAGGATTTTGAACATTAAGAGCAGGAGGTTGAAACAGTGGGAACAGGTACAGCAGGTGGCAGAAAGCCCAGCACTTATGCCAGGAGACTGTTCCATAATCAAGTCTGAGCTCACTTGCTTAGAACAGCATGGGTGGCTCACCACCCTTTTACCAAGGAGCTGGATTTGACTAACAAGAGGCTCTTAAAAGGATTCAAATGATTCCTGCTGCAGATTGGAAGTGACAGAGGTCTGTACTTCCACAGTGCAGTTCTCTGTATGGAAGGGACCGAATCAGTGGCAAGGGGCAGTTTGGGGGATCAAAACACACTGTAGGAATCACATTCCCCATCCACCTGGTCACACGCTCACCCACTGCTCTCTAACAAACCGTGGGTTGATGTTTTAATTCAGCAGTGGCTCGTGAGAGCCAGACCAGTTACAGGACACAAACCCTCCTGAGAGCCCCAAGAAGGGACCCAGGAGCTCCATTTCACAGGGATGGGCCGACTCCTCCCCACCTGTGCCATAAAGCCCGGCCTGCACACAGCAGGTGTGATGCACGGCACAGGACGAGGAGCACCAGGGCTCAACCTCCACCCTGGGCAGCATATTTTTAGCTTCTAAAAGAAATCTGCTTTGGCAAAGATTCAAAAATATCTTTAGATCTGAGATAGAGAGCCTCACTGTGATATTTTAATCCAATTCAAAGAGATTCCACAATTAAACAGGTTTGAGCCAGGAACCAAATGATTTTTCAGTACCTTCTTCTTTTGATCCCATTAGATGATGCCAGCTCTTCATGAGTATGCACCAAGCTTGGGTGTGTAG